>NC_134355.1:498768422-499385922 GCF_048569485.1 Anomaloglossus baeobatrachus | reverse complement strand
AAGCGTCACAAGCACATGACCAGCGACCAATCGGCATAGAAGGTGTCAGAGACATGTGACCACGTGTCACAAGCACATGACCAGCGGCCAATCGGCATAGAAGGTGTCAGAGACATGTGACCTCGTGTCAGCGATGATGTCACCCGCACATGTGCAATGGCTCCAAGATAGGACTTAGTCTTCAGCGCTTGCACATGTGCAGTAGCAAGAAATCTGGACATAGTCTCCAGTGCTCGCACATGTGCAGTAGCAAGAAATCTGGACATAGACTCCAGTGCCACAGCAACCATAACAGTACCTCCCCCTCAAGGGCCCCCCTCCCGGCGACGCAGGTAATCGGCAACTAAGTCGGGAGCATGGACAGCCTCCTCAGGCTCCCAAGAGCGATGTTCAGGGCCGTAGCCCTCCCAATCTATCAAGAAGAACCTGCGCCCTCTAACCATCTTAGAACCAACTATGGCTCGTACCTCATAGCTAGAGCGAGAGGAATCAGAGGAAAGAGAGTGCACTTCACGAGCGTGAGGTAAAATAGCCGGCTTTAGCAGTGGGACATGGAATTTGTCATGGATCCTAAGATGGACGGGTAACTTCAATTGGTAGACTACAGGATTTACCTGTCGAAGAACCTCATAAGGGCCCAGGAAGCGAGGAGCAAATTTGACAGAGCTCACTCTAAGTCTCACGTGTTTTGCAGAGAGCCACACAAAGTACCCCGGAGAAAAGACAGGAGCCGGGCGACGAAACCGATCAGACACCGTCTTCATACGGTCTTTAGCTGCTTGGATCGACTCTTGAGTCCGATCCCAAACCTCTCTGGCATTAGTTGCCCAGTCGGCCACAAGAGGAGGAGGTGCAGCAGCGGGAAACGGTACCGGTACCCTAGGGTGTTGCCCATTATTGAGTACGAACGGTGTCTGCCCAGTGGCCTCAGCCAGCGAATTGTTAAGGGCAAATTCTGCCCAGGGTAGGAGGGAGGACCAGTTATCGTGGTTCTCAGCAGCAAAGTGTCGAAGGTAAATAATCATGGATTGATTGGTACGCGATGGTATGCCAAAGAGAGATTCAACTCAATTTGCAGAAGGCTACAAAGATCTCGCCAGAAATGGGAAGCAAATTGCGGGCCTCTATCACAAATGATACGATCTGGCATCTCGTGAAGCCTAAAGACATGCTTGAGGAATAGTTTGGCTAGTACCCTGGAAGATGGGATTCTCGATAACGGTACGAGATGAACCATCCGGGAGAAATGGTCCGTAATGACCCACACAAATCTATGTCCCTGTGGACACGGAAGATCACCCACAAAGTCCATGCCTACCACCTCCCATGGTCTATCTGGCACTGGTAAAGGATGCAAGAGCCCAGCCGGTCTCTGCCGTAATGGACGGTTGCGAGCACACGAGTAGCAGGAACCGAAATATCTCTTGACGTGGCTGGCTAAGTGTGGCCACCAATACTACCTCTCCAGTAACTCTCGTGTCCGCCTAATACCAAAATGCCCACCCACCTTTGAGGTGTGGGCCCACGACAGTATATCATTCTGTCGATCAGGCGGAACAAAGGTCTTGCCCGGTGGGATTTGGTCTAACGTCACAGGGGAGAGCGTATGAAAAACCCTGGAGGGAAGGATAAGACGAGGTTCGTCAATCTCTTCCTGGGTAGAAACCATAGAGCGAGACAGGGCGTCTGCCTTGTTATTCTTACTCCCAGACAGAAAGTTGATGGAGAAGTGAAAGCGGGAGAAAAACAAGGACCAGCAGGCTTGGCGAGGATTCAGACACTGAGCGGTTTGTAAGTACGTCAGATTCTTATGGTCTGTATAGACCTGGAAAGGATGTTTCGCTCCTTCCAGCAAGTGACGCCACTCCTCCAAGGCTAATCTCAGGGCGAGCAGTTCCCTATCCCCAATGGTATAGTTTCTCTCTGCCGGTGAAAAGGTTTTAGCAAAGAAGAAACACGGCCTTTTTCTACCTGCACCGTTCTTTTGATACAAGACCGCACCAGCACCCACTGAAGAGGCATCAACCTCCAAGAGGAAGGGCTTATTCTCATTGGGTCTTTGAAGAACGGGAGCAGTTGAAAAGTGTCTTTTTACTGCCTCAAAAGCCTGAGATGTCTCAGTAGACCAGACTTTGGGATTAGCACCTTTCTTAGTCAAGGCCACCAAAGGGGCCACCAAAGTAGAAAAATGGGGTATGAACTGCCTGTAATAATTTATGAATCCTAAGAAGCGTTGCACCGCCTTCAAGGAATGAGGTTCGGACCATTCCAGGACAGCAGAGAGCTTCACAGGATCCATAGCCAGACACTCTTGTGAGATAATGTAGCCCAAAAAAGGCAAGGATGACTGCTCGAATACACATTTTTCGAGTTTAGCAAACAATGAGTGCTCCCTTAAACGGGAAAGGACACGAACGACATCCTGACGATGAGTCTCCAGATCAGGAGAAAAAATCAGGATGTCGTCCAGATACACCACTACAGAGGATAACAGTAAATCCCTGAACACATCGTTTACGAAGTCCTGAAATACTGCGGGTGCATTACATAAACCAAAAGGCATGACGAGGTATTCATAGTGACCGTCTCGGGTGTTAAAAGCGGTCTTCCATTCGTCACCCTCTCGAATTCGTACCAAGTTATACGCACCCCGCAGATCCAACTTCGTAAAAACTTGAGCTCCCCTCAGTCTGTCAAAGAGCTCCGAAATTAAAGGTAACGGGTATTTGTTCTTTATTGTGATTGCGTTGAGACCCCTGTAATCTATGCAGGGACGCAAATCACCCTCTTTCTTCCGAACAAAGAAAAACGCAGCTCCCGCGGGAGAGACAGACTTACGAATGAACCCCTTCTCTAAACTCTCTCTTATATAGGTCGACATGGCCTCCGACTCAGGTATCGACAAGGGGTAAACCCTGCCCCTAGGTGGAACCGAACCTGGGATAAGGTCTATGGCACAGTCATACGGCCTATGGGGTGGAAGAACCTC
Organism: Anomaloglossus baeobatrachus; assembly: GCF_048569485.1. Lineage (NCBI taxonomy): Eukaryota > Metazoa > Chordata > Amphibia > Anura > Aromobatidae > Anomaloglossus > Anomaloglossus baeobatrachus. The sequence goes on along the minus strand of NC_134355.1, from coordinate 499,382,933 downwards.
AGCACCCTGTTTGGAGAACACGTCAGCGAAATCCAAATAGGGTGTAGGTATGGGATAGAGATCAGTTGATGCAACCGCAACGACCTTAGGTGGTCAGGGAAGACATTGGGACTGACATTTTGAACCCCAACTAATAATGCTGTCGGACTCCCAGTCAATGTGAGGAGCATGAGTCCGAAGCCATGGGAGACCCAGAAGGACGTCGTCTATACCCTCAGGCAAAACAAGAAAAAAATCTCCTCTATGTGACCCTGAGACAGGGAAAGGCACAAGGAAACTGTCCTCAATGTAATGGAGTCAGACCTGACGACATACGTTACATATAGGAGGACCAAACTTGCGTAGTCTGGAGGACGTATGACCTAACTCCATAGGAGTGGGAGATGTTTCATATGCTGAAGAAGATGGTAGTGGACCCTCAACAACTGTAATAGCCCGATGCTTAGGGTGTGAGGAAGAGACCTCGAGTCTACGTTCCCTATGGCGTACGTCGATCCTCGTTGCTACTGTGATAAAGTCTTCCAGAGAAGCAGGGACCTCACGAGTAGCAAGAGCATCCTTGACATAGCCTGCCAACCCTCTCCAGAAGATAGGAATCAACACCTTCTCTGGCCAATCTAGTTCTGCCACCAGAGTTCTAAAAGCAATGGCATAAGAACTAGTGGACAACGAACCCTGAGATATATCTAACAGTCTCAGGGCCGCATCATGGGTAACCTGCGGACCCATGAATACCGCCTTAAGAGCACCAAGAAAGTCTTGATGTCTCAGAGTAACCACATCAGAGCGCTCCCATAGGGGAGTCGCCCATTCTAAGGCTTTGTCCTGAAGTAAGGAGATGATAAAGCCTACTCTGGACCTCTCCGTAGAGAAGCGAGAAGAGTTGACCTCTAGGTGTATCTGACACTGACTAATGAAACCATGACATGATCTGGCATCGCCAGAATATCTGTTTGGCAGAGCAAGTCGAGGATCATGTTCAGATGTCACCATGGTCTGAGGTTTATCCTCTATACTCTTGAGCTGTGACTCAAGTACTTGTATGTAACGGTGTAACTGCTGATATTCTGCCATAACTGCCAGACCCTTGGCTCAGTCTTAATGTTACAGGGGGCTGTCTGATAATAAAACCTAAAGGAGTATCAGACAGTCAGGGTCCACCGTGCAAAGACTCTGCTGCAGACTATGGCAGAGTGCAATACCTCTGTTAAACTCACAGAGGATTATAATTAGTAAATAAGGCAATTCCTCCCTTACTTGGAGGGTTTGTGGAATGGTCTCTGTTAATAATCACAGAGACAAAGGCAGTGAGTGTGAAATGGCACCTACCTAGGTCCGTTCCTCTAGTGGTGCCAGGAGACGGACAGCAGCGTAAGCCGCACAAAGCTCCTACCTGCGTTCGCTCCACTAGTGTGCGAGGACACGAACCACTAGATATGGCACCTGCCTAGGTCCGCTCCTCTAGTGGTGCAAAAGAGACGAACAGCAGCGTAAGCCGCACAAATCTCCTACCTGCGTTCGCTCCACTAGTGTTCGAGGACACGAACCACTAGATATGGCACCTGCCTAGGTCCGCTCTTCTAGTGGTGCAAAAGAGACGGACAGCAGCATAAGCCGCACAAAGCTCCTACCTCTGTTCGCTCCCCTAGTGTGCGAGGATACGAACAACTGCCAGACGCAGTATAAGGAACGTTACCCTAGCGGCAACGTCCACCTACGAGTAGAATCACAAGGCCCAGCCGGACCATGTGCCTCAGGCACCTGCCTATGTCCGCTCCCCTAAGAGGTAAGGATACGGACTGCAGCCGAAGCTGTAAGGTATAAGAACGCTACCCTGACGGTAGCGCTCACCTAGCATAGACAGAGGGATGCCTAGAGGAACGTGCACAGAGCGTCTACTCTCATGCATGAACCAAGAGGACTGAGCGCCGTGCGGCGTGCGTCAGGGTCTTATATAGACTCTGTGCCTCATCCAAGATGGAGGACACCAGAGCCAATCCGCTGCCAGAACGACAGGAATGACGTCACGCTGGCCTATCACCGAGCAAACCGTCACAAGCACATGACCAGCGACCAATCAGCATAGAAGGTGTCAGAGACATGTGACCTTGTGTCAGCGATGATGTCACCCGCACATGTGCAATGGCTCCAAGATAGGACTTAGTCTCCAGCGCTTGCACATGTGCAGTAGCAAGAAATCTAGACATAGTCTCCAGTGCTCGCACATGTGCAGTAGCAAGAAATCTGGACATAGACTCCAGTGCCACAGCAACCGTAACAGAGTGTTACATGCAGTCAAAAGCTAGAAAGATAGATAGCTGGATAAATAAATAGCTGGATGGATTGAAAGATAGATATATAGATAGATAGATAGATAGACAGACATATATAATGTCCCACTTCCTGCATTTTCTCATCTTTCACCCTTTAGTGGCTTTCAAGTGGCACTAAAGGGTTCTTAGCCTTGTATTTAGCCAAAAAATAATTTTAAAAAATGACGTATGTTTTGTAGCCAGCTAGGTTAAAGCATACCATAGATTGCAGCTTGACCTTAGCTGGTAATCCAAAACAGAGGGTACCCAACGCTGTTCTTTTAATTTAAATTAAATAAATAATTTAAAACAAAAAAATTGGGTCCCCCCAAATTGATATCAGCAGCCAAGGTAAAGCAGACAGCTGTGGTCTGGTATTCTCAGACTAGGGAGGTCCATGCTTATTAGACCCTCCCCAGCCTAAAAATAGCAAGCCACAGCCGCCCCTGAAGTGGCACATGCATTAGATGCACCAATCCTGGTGCTTCGCCCCAGCTCATCCTGTTGCCTTGGTGAGGTGGCAAACAGGGTAATATATGGGGTTTAATACCAGCTGTGTAATGTCAACTGGCATTAGTGATGTCTTTGCATCTATCAGATACCCAACATCACTAACCAAGGCAGTAATAAAAAAAATAGACAACAGGTTTTTTTTTTATTAGAAAAAACACTCCCACAAAACACTTCCTCTTTCACCAATTTATTGAAAAGAAAAAACAAATCCGGGTCTGGTATAATCCAATATGGGGGTCCCACAATGATCCGTACCAAACTCACTATCCCAGTCAATGAAGAGCAGAATGTTCCGAATTAGCTGGGAGAACAGTGCAGTGACCTGAGCTAACATCATAAGGTCAGGCAAGGTCACTGAAGAGCATAACAAGCGACGACGTCATTAGGTTAGCTGAGTTCCTTACCTGCACTGAACTCGGGACGTGAGCGCTCATCAGTGAGTTCATGGTCGCCGCATTCTCACACGAACTGTCCCGCAAAACCATAACGTCACTGCTGGTCACAGTCTAGGGCCACCAGTGAGACTTGATGTGGGAACACGGCATCATGGAAGTCAGGGACAAGCACTGACGTTACGAGCACAGCGGAGCTCATCACAGCAGGTAATGATCTGAGCTAAGCTCCTGATGTCGACGCTCGTCATCCCACAGCTGCTCACACACTGCTGTGTGCATGTGGAGCCCACCTGCAGCAATTGCCTCAGAGACATCACTCCACCTTTAGGAACGCCACAGGGTCTTCACTTTGGTATTTCTGGCAACAGGCATGTCAGTTTTGTATGAATATGAGTCGTGACTAGAGATGAGCGAACCGGTCCCGGTTCGGCTCGAGGTCGGTTCGCCGAACGGAGGTCCCGTTCGAGTTCGGCTTGTCGAACGTTCGACGAACCGAACTCGAACTGCATAGGAAACAATGGCAGGCAATCACAAACACATAAAAACACCTAGAAAACACCCTCAAAGGTGTCCAAAAGGTGACAAACAACTCACAACACAACACAAACACATGGGAAAGTGACAAGGACATATACTCATGCGAAAACAAAACAGCTGGACAAGGAAAAAGAGGAGGACACACAGATATAGGCATGGCACGCCCTTCTAAAATCATGTAAAATACCGCAAGGTGACTCCAAGCGGAGTCTCCCTTTTTTTCCAAAAATTGGGCCCCACACACACCCACCCCTTCAGTGGCAGCAGTTGTGCCCCAGTTGTACAATTCATAGCTAGATTTGCATCAAGCACATTCAAAAATATGCCATTCTTATCCGTCCCCAGGATGACACCGGGGTAGGTAGCAAAGTCTTTCCTGATCCCAGCTCTGTTCATCTTGGCTTCTTTTAAAAACACAGCAAGCAAGGGTTACTCCAAGCGGAGTCTCCCTTTTTTCCAAAAATTGGGCCCCACACACACCCACCCCTTCAGTGGCAGCAGTTGTGCCCCAGTTGTACAATTCACAGCTAGATTTGCATCAAGCACATTCAAAAATATGCCATTCTTATCCGTCCCCAGGATGACACCGGGGTAGGTAGCAAAGTCTTTCCTGATCCCAGCTCTGTTCATCTTGGCTTCTTTTAAAAACACAGCAAGCAAGGGTTACTCCAAGCGGAGTCTCCCTTTTTTCCAAAAATTGGTCCCCACACACACCCACCCCTTCAGTGGCAGCAGTTGTGCCCCAGTTGTACAATTCACAGCTAGATTTGCATCAAGCACATTCAAAAATACGGCCTAATTAACCGTCCCCAGGATGACACCGGGGTAGGTAGCAAAGTCTTTCCTGATCCCAGCTCTGTTCATCTTGGCTTCTTTTAAAAACACAGCAAGCAAGGGTTACTCCAAGCAGAGTCTCCCTTTTTTCCAAAAATTGAACCCCACACACACCCACCCATTCAGTGGCAGCACTTGTGCCCTAGTTGTACACTTCACAGCTAGATTTGCATCAAGCACATTGAAAAATACGGCCTAATTACCCGTCCCCAGGATGACACCGGGGTAGGTAGCAAAGTCTTTCCTGATCCCAGCTCTGTTCATCTTGGCTTCTTTTAAAAACACAGCAAGCAAGGGTTACTCCAAGCGGAGTCTCCCTTTTTTCCAAAAATTGGGCCCCACACACACCCACCCCTTCAGTGGCAGCAGTTGTGCCCCAGTTGTACAATTCACAGCTAGATTTGCATCAAGCACATTCAAAAATACGCCATTCTTATCCGTCCCCAGGATGACACCGGGGTAGGTAGCAAAGTCTTTCCTGATCCCAGCTCTGTTCATCTTGGCTTCTTTTAAAAACACAGCAAGCAAGGGTTACTCCAAGCGGAGTCTCCCTTTTTTCCAAAAATTGGGCCCCACACACACCCACCCCTTCAGTGGCAGCAGTTGTGCCCCAGTTGTACACTTCACAGCTAGATTTGCATCAAGCACATTCAAAAATACGGCCTAATTAACCGTCCCCAGGATGACACCGGGGTAGGTAGCAAAGTCTTTCCTGATCCCAGCTCTGTTCATCTTGGCTTCTTTTAAAAACACAGCAAGCAAGGGTTACTCCAAGCGGAGTCTCCCTTTTTTCCAAAAATTGGGCCTCACACACACCCACCCCTTCAGTGGCAGCAGTTGTGCCCCAGTTGTACACTTCACAGCTAGATTTGCATCAAGCACATTCAAAAATACGGCCTAATTAACCGTCCCCAGGATGACACCGGGGTAGGTAGCAAAGTCTTTCCTGATCCCAGCTCTGTTCATCTTGGCTTCTTTTAAAAACACAGCAAGCAAGGGTTACTCCAAGCGGAGTCTCCCTTTTTTCCAAAAATCGGTCCCCACACACACCCACCCCTTCAGTGGCAGCAGTTGTGCCCCAGTTGTACAATTCACAGCTAGATTTGCATCAAGCACATTCAAAAATACGGCCTAATTAACCGTCCCCAGGATGACACCGGGGTAGGTAGAAAAGTCTTTCCTGATCCCAGCCCTGTTCATCTTGGCTTCTTTTAAAAACACAGCAAGCAAGGGTTACTCCAAGCGGAGTCTCCCTTTTTTCCAAAAATTGGGCCCCACACACACCCACCCCTTCAGTGGCAGCAGTTGTGCCCCAGTTGTACAATTCACAGCTAGATTTGCATCAAGCACATTCAAAAATACGCCATTCTTATCCGTCCCCAGGATGACACCGGGGTAGGTAGCAAAGTCTTTCCTGATCCCAGCTCTGTTCATCTTGGCTTCTTTTAAAAACACAGCAAGCAAGGGTTACTCCAAGCGGAGTCTTTCTTTTTTCCAAAAATTGGGCCCCACACACACCCACCCCTTCAGTGGCAGCAGTTGTGCCCCAGTTGTACACTTCACAGCTAGATTTGCATCAAGCACATTCAAAAATACGGCCTAATTAACCGTCCCCAGGATGACACCGGGGTAGGTAGCAAAGTCTTTCCTGATCCCAGCTCTGTTCATCTTGGCTTCTTTTAAAAACACAGCAAGCAAGGGTTACTCCAAGCGGAGTCTCCCTTTTTTCCAAAAATTGGTCCCCACACACACCCACCCCTTCAGTGGCAGCAGTTGTGCCCCAGTTGTACAATTCACAGCTAGATTTGCATCAAGCACATTCAAAAATACGGCCTAATTAACCGTCCCCAGGATGACACCGGGGTAGATAGCAAAGTCTTTCCTGATCCCAGCTCTGTTCATCTTGGCTTCTTTTAAAAACACAGCAAGCAAGGGTTACTCCAAGCGGAGTCTCCCTTTTTTCCAAAAATTGGGCCCCACACACACCCACCCATTCAGTGGCAGCACTTGTGCCCTAGTTGTACACTTCACAGCTAGATTTGCATCAAGCACATTGAAAAATACGGCCTAATTACCCGTCCCCAGGATGACACCGGGGTAGGTAGCAAAGTCTTTCCTGATCCCAGCTCTGTTCATCTTGGCTTCTTTTAAAAACACAGCAAGCAAGGGTTACTCCAAGCGGAGTCTCCCTTTTTTCCAAAAATTGGGCCCCACACACACCCACCCCTTCAGTGGCAGCAGTTGTGCCCCAGTTGTACAATTCACAGCTAGATTTGCATCAAGCACATTCAAAAATACGCCATTCTTATCCGTCCCCAGGATGACACCGGGGTAGGTAGCAAAGTCTTTCCTGATCCCAGCTCTGTTCATCTTGGCTTCTTTTAAAAACACAGCAAGCAAGGGTTACTCCAAGCGGAGTCTCCCTTTTTTCCAAAAATTGGGCCACACACACACCCACCCCTTCAGTGGCAGCAGTTGTGCCCCAGTTGTACAATTCACAGCTAGATTTGCATCAAGCACATTCAAAAATACGCCATTCTTATACGTCCCCAGGATGACACCGGGGTAGGTAGCAAAGTCTCTCCTGATCCCAGCTCTGTTCATCTTGGCTTCTTTTAAAAACACAGCAAGCAAGGGTTACTCCAAGCGGAGTCTCCCTTTTTTCCAAAAATTGGGCCCCACACACACCCACCCATTCAGTGGCAGCACTTGTGCCCTAGTTGTACACTTCACAGCTAGATTTGCATCAAGCACATTGAAAAATACGGCCTAATTACCCGTCCCCAGGATGACACCGGGGTAGGTAGCAAAGTCTTTCCTGATCCCAGCTCTGTTCATCTTGGCTTCTTTTAAAAACACAGCAAGCAAGGGTTACTCCAAGCGGAGTCTCCCTTTTTTCCAAAAATTGGGCCCCACACACACCCATTCCTTCAGTGGCAGCAGTTGTGCCCCAGTTGTACAATTCACAGCTAGATTTGCATCAAGCACATTCAAAAATACGACATTCTTATCCGTCCCCAGGATGACACCGGGGTAGGTAGCAAAGTCTTTCCTGATCCCAGCTCTGTTCATCTTGGCTTCTTTTAAAAACACAGCAAGCAAGGGTTACTCCAAGCGGAGTCTCCCTTTTTTCCAAAAATTGGGCCCCACACACACCCACCCCTTCAGTGGCAGCAGTTGTGCCCCAGTTGTACAATTCACAGCTAGATTTGCATCAAGCACATTCAAAAATACGCCATTCTTATCCGTCCCCAGGATGACACCGGGGTAGGTAGCAAAGTCTTTCCTGATCCCAGCTCTGTTCATTTTGGCTTCTTTTAAAAACACAGCAAGCAAGGGTTACTCCAAGCGGAGTCTCCCTTTTTTCCAAAAATTGGGCCCCACACACACCCACCCCTTCAGTGGCAGCAGTTGTGCCCCAGTTGTACAATTCACAGCTAGATTTGCATCAAGCACATTCAAAAATACGACATTATTATCCGTCCCCAGGATGACACCGGGGTAGGTAGCAAAGTCTTTCCTGATCCCAGCTCTGTTCATCTTGGCTTCTTTTAAAAACAGAGCAAGCAAGGGTTACTCCAAGCGGAGTCTCCCTTTTTTCCAAAAATTGGGCCCCACACACACCCACCCCTTCAGTGGCAGCAGTTGTGCCCCAGTTGTACAATTCACAGCTAGATTTGCATCAAGCACATTCAAAAATACGCCATTCTTATACGTCCCCAGGATGACACCGGGGTAGGTAGCAAAGTCTCTCCTGATCCCAGCTCTGTTCATCTTGGCTTCTTTTAAAAACACAGCAAGCAAGGGTTACTCCAAGCGGAGTCTCCCTTTTTTCCAAAAATTGGGCCCCACACACACCCACCCATTCAGTGGCAGCACTTGTGCCCTAGTTGTACACTTCACAGCTAGATTTGCATCAAGCACATTCAAAAATACGCCATACTTAACCGTCCCCAGGATGACTCTGGGGTAGGTAGCAAAGTCTTTGCTGAACCATGACTTGTTCATCTTGGCTCCTTTTAAAAAACACAGCAAGCAAGGGTTACTCCAGGCGGAGTCTCACTTTTTTCCAAAAATTGGGCCCCACACACACCCACCCCTTCAGTGGCAGCAGTTGTGCCCCAGTTGTACAATTAACAGCTAGATTTGCATCAAGCACATTCAAAAATATGCCATTCTTATCCGTCCCCAGGATGACACCGGGGTAGGTAGCAAAGTCTTTCCTGATCCCAGCTCTGTTCATCTTGGCTTCTTTTAAAAACACAGCAAGCAAGGGTTACTCCAAGCGGAGTCTCCCTTTTTTCCAAAAATTGGGCCCCACACACACTCACCCCTTCAGTGGCAGCAGTTGTGCCCCAGTTGTACAATTCACAGCTAGATTTGCATCAAGCACATTCAAAAACACGACATTCTTACCCGTCCCCAGGATGACACCGGGGTAGGTAGCAAAGTCTTTCCTGATCCCAGCTCTGTTCATCTTGGCTTCTTTTAAAAACACAGCAAGCAAGGGTTACTCCAAGCGGAGTCTCCCTTTTTTCCAAAAATTGGGCCCCACACACACCCACCCCTTCAGTGGCAGCAGTTGTGCCCCAGTTGTACAATTCACAGCTAGATTTGCATCAAGCACATTCAAAAATACGACATTCTTATCCGTCCCCAGGATGACACCGGGGTAGGTAGCAAAGTCTTTCCTGATCCCAGCTCTGTTCATCTTGGCTTCTTTTAAAAACACAGCAAGCAAGGGTTACTCCAAGCGGAGTCTCCCTTTTTTCCAAAAATTGGGCCCCACACACACCCACCCCTTCAGTGGCAGCAGTTGTGCCCCAGTTGTACAATTCACAGCTAGATTTGCATCAAGCACATTCAAAAATACGACATTCTTATCCGTCCCCAGGATGACACCGGGGTAGGTAGCAAAGTCTTTCCTGATCCCAGCTCTGTTCATCTTGGCTTCTTTTAAAAACAGAGCAAGCAAGGGTTACTCCAAGCGGAGTCTCCCTTTTTTCCAAAAATTGGGCCCCACACACACCCACCCCTTCAGTGGCAGCAGTTGTGCCCCAGTTGTACAATTCACAGCTAGATTTGCATCAAGCACATTCAAAAATACGCCATTCTTATCCGTCCCCAGGACGACACCGGGGTAGGTAGCAAAGTCTTTCCTGATCCCAGCTCTGTTCATCTTGGCTTCTTTTAAAAACACAGCAAGCAAGGGTTACTCCAAGCGGAGTCTCCCTTTTTTCCAAAAATTGGGCCCCACACACACCCACCCCTTCAGTGGCAGCAGTTGTGCCCCAGTTGTACAATTCACAGCTAGATTTGCATCAAGCACATTCAAAAATACACCATTCTTATCCGTCCCCAGGATGACACCGGGGTAGGTAGCAAAGTCTTTCCTGATCCCAGCCCTGTTCATCTTGGCTTCTTTTAAAAACACAGCAAGCAAGGGTTACTCCAAGCGGAGTCTCCCTTTTTTCCAAAAACTGGGCCCCACACACACCCACCCCTTCAGTGGCAGCAGTTGTGCCCTAGTTGCAAACAGGATGTTTTGATTTGCATCAAGCACATTCCAAATCCACAAGCATTTACTCTCCCCAGGATGACACAGGGGTAGTAAATTCCTTCTGGATCCATGACTTGTTCATTTTGATGAACGTCAGTCTGTCCACATTGTCACTGGACAGACGCGTGCGCTTATCTGTCAGCACACACCCAGCAGCACTGAAGACACGTTCAGAGACAACGCTGGCAGCTGGACACGACAAAATCTCCAAGGCGTAACTGGATAGCTCTGGCCATTTTTCTAGATTTGAAGCCCAAAAGGAGCAAGGCTCCATTTGCAAAGTCATGGCATCGATGTTCATTTGGAGATACTCCTGTATCATCCTCTCCAGCCGTTGACTATGTGTCAGACTTGTTGTCTCTGGTGGCCTTGCAAAAGAGGGTCTAAAAAAATTATGAAAAGATTCCATAAAATTGCTGTTACCAGCACCAGATACGGTCCTACTGGTACGGGTAGACTGTTGAAGATGACGAGACCGTCCCATGTTTGGCAAGTTACAACTGGGAGAATCACTCCCTGCACCTGCACGGTTGTTTGGTGGAAAAGCCGAGCTAAGGTCGAGTAACAGCTTCTGCTGATACTCCTGCATACGTGCGTCCCTTTCTATGGCTGGAATTATGTCACAAAATTTGGACTTGTACCGGGGATCTAATAGTGTGGCAATCCAGTAGTCATCATCACTTCTAATTTTGACAATACGAGGGTCATGTTGGAGGTAGTGCAACAAGAAGGCACTCATGTGTCTTGCGCAGCCATGCGGACCAAGTCCACGCTGTGTTTGTGGCATAGAGGTGCTAACCATTCTTTCTTCCTCTGACATCTCCCCCCAACCTCTTTCAACTGAAATTTGACCAAGGTCTCCCTCATCCGCTGAGTCTTCCATGTCCATGGACAGTTCGTCCTCCATTTCTTCATGTTCTCCTGCACCTTCCTCAACATCTCGCCTGCTACCATGCGCCCTTGTTGATCCCTGTCCCCCATGGTCCCATGCCTGCCGCCTTGGTGATGATGAACGTCTGGACCTTGGTGATGTTGTTGTGTCTTGCGCATATGAATCCTCCTGTAGTTCATCCCCTTCCTGTTGTCCCACCCCCTGACTCCGAATAGTGTTTAGCGTGTGCTCCAGCATGTAAATGACTGGAATCGTCATGCTGATAATGGCATTGTCAGCGCTAAACATATTCGTCGCCATGTCGAAACTCTGCAGAAGGGTGCATAGGTCCTTGATCTGAGACCACTCCATCAGGGTGATCTGACCCACCTCTGCATCTCGTTGGCCCAGGCTATACGTCATGACGTATTGCACCAGGGCTCGGCGGTGCTGCCACAGTCGCTGTAACATGTGGAGAGTTGAATTCCAGCGTGTCGCCACATCGCATTTCAGGCGATGAACCGGCAGGCCGAAAGACTTCTGGAGCGATGCAAGTCGCTCAGCTGCGGCCCTTGAACGGCGGAAGTGAGCAGACAGTTTTCGTGCCCTGTTCAGAAGGCCATCTAGGCCGGGATAGTGTGTTAAAAATTGCTGGACGACAAGGTTCAACACGTGAGCCATACAAGGTACGTGTGTCACCTTGCCCAGGCGAAGGGCTGCACCCAGGTTTGCAGCATTGTCGCACACGGCCTTACCAGGCTGCAGGTTGAGTGGAGACAACCATTTATTAAACTCGGACCGCAGAGCTGACCACAACTCCTCAGCTGTGTGACTCTTATTCCCAAGACATGTCAAGCTAAAGACCGCCTGATGCCGTTGCGCTCTGCTGCCAGCATAGTAATGAGGGGTGCGTGATTCCTTTTGCGCTGTGAGAACGCTGGTGGCCTGACCAGGCAGGCTTGGGGCGGAGGTGGAGGACCCAGATGAGGTGGAGGATGCAGAAGCAGTGGCGGAACTTGGACAGACAGAGGATTGACACACAAGTCGTGGGGATGGCAAGACTTGTGCAGCAGACCCTTCACCATCTATCACCATAGTTACCCAGTGCCCAGTCAGCGACATGTAACGTCCCTATCCATGCTTACTGTTCCAAGTATCGGTGGTGAAATGCACCCGTTCACACACAGAGTTTCTCAAGGAAGCAGTGATGTTGTGTGCGACATGCTGGTGTAGCGCGGGCACACCTTTCTTAGAGAAGTAGTGACGACTAGGCATCTGGTACTGGGGCACAGCAACAGACATAAGGTCTCTAAAATCCTGTGTGTCCACTAGGCGGAAAGGCAGCATTTCGGTAGCCAACAGCTTACAGAGGGATAGAGTCAACCTCTTCGCTTTGTCATGGGTCGCAGGAAGTGGCCTTTTATTTAACCACATCTGAGGGACAAAGATCTGGCTGCTGTGTGTAGACGGTGTTGAGTAGGGTGCCCCTGGAAAAATGCAGGTTTGTGAGGAAAGTGCTGGCGGAGACATGATGTTGCCTTCATCCAACGTTGGTGCTATCGATGTCTGAGAGAGCTGTACACACTCACTTGTTTCCCCTTCCAAACCAACTGACGACCTACCAAGCAAACTGCCTGTTGCGGTTACAGTGGTGGAAGTTGTGGGTGGAAAAACAGGTGTGACAGCTGTCCCCACAGTCCTAGAAGATGACGAGCGCGCGGATGCACTGGAAGGGGCAGGCGGTGGATGGTTCGCTCCGCTAGGCCGCATTGCAGCACGGTGAGCTTCCCACCGGGCCATATGATATTTATTCATGTGACGATTCATGGAAGAAGTTGTCAAACTGCTGAGGTTTTGACCTCTACTAAGAGAACCATGACAAATTTTACAGATCACATAATTTGGGCGATCTTTTTCTATGTCAAAAAAGGACCAGGCTAGGCAAGGCTTAGAGGCCATGCGACCTGTTTATCCACCCCGAATAATGCTCAGAGGCAGAGTGGTGGCTGAGTATGCAGTTGTAGACGTGCTACCAGTACTCCGACTCTGTCCAGGAAGGCGCAAGGTAACTTCGTCATCAGTTGCATCCTCCTCCACCACCTCTGTTGACCTCCTCGAGTGCCTGACTGTGGGTTGACAGTAGGTGGGATCTAGAACTTCATCATCAATTGTTGTGTTTGCACTCCCCTCCCCCTCAGACCGAGCCTCTTCTTGCCCTGACCAAATATTTAAGTTGTCATCCCAATCGGGTATCTGCGTCTCATCTTCATCAGTATGTTCCTCATTGTCTATAACCACAGGTGTTACAGTTTGTGACAAAGGGTCAACATTATGCTCAGAAACTTGGTCCTCACGGCCTGAATCAGAGTCACAAAGGTTCTGGGCATCACTGCAGACCATTTCCTGTTCTGTACTCACTGTAGCTTCGGAGCAGACCTCTGATTCCCAGGCTATAGTGTGACTGAACAGCTCTGCAGACTCAGCCATCTCCGTTCCACCATACTGTGCAGGGCTGATGGAGACTTCAGAGCTGGGAGAAAGCAAATTTGATTGGGATGACAACTCAGAGGACTGGTGTTTTTTGGATGCGGTACTTGAAGTGGCTGAGAGGGCTCTTGTTGGACCACTTGAGATCCATTCAAGCATTTTCCTTTTTTGGCCATCATCTACCTTTGTTCCTGTTGTTCGTGTCCGTAAAAAAGGGAGCACATCGGATTGTCCACGGTAAGTAGTAGACATCTTACTTTTGCTGGTAGATGCTCTATCTTCAGCAGATGATAATGGAGCTTTGCCACCTTCCCCACGGACAAAACCTTTTTTGCCTTTTCCACCACGCCTCTTCCCCTTTCCACCAGCATCTGTCATTTTGCCACTCATGTTGATTGTGACAAGATTGTGCACTGAAAATGTGGTAGTAAAAATTGAGAGGTGGTGTAGATTGCAGTGGTGGTCTAGCTTTATTAACAGCAGAATAATAAAGAATAAATATCCCTGACAATGCAACTACGGCTCTTAAACTGGCAGCAAAAATTGCTAGTATAATGGCTTCGTTATAATGAGTTGGAGTGTGCAATGCAGGTAGAGGTGCTGCAAATATCTTTGAACTAGTGTGACTAGACAACAGTCCAATAGACACGTTTAGGATGCAAATAGGTACACTGAGTGTTTGCTAGTATAATGGCTTAGTTATAATGAGTTGGAGTGTGCAATGCAGGCAGAGGTGCTGCAAATGTCTTTGCACTAGTGGGACTATAGCAAAGTCCAATAGCCACGTTTAGGATGCCACTAGGTACACTGAGTGTTTGCTAGTATAATGGCTTAGTTATAATGAGTTGGAGTGTGCAATGCAGGTAGAGGTGCTGCAAATGTCTTTGCACTAGTGTGACTAGACAACAGTCCAATAGCCACGTTTAGGATGCCACTAGGTACACTGAGTGTTTGCTAGTATAATGGCTTAGTTATAATGAGTTGGAGTGTGCAATGCAGGCAGAGGTGCTGCAAATGTCTTTGCACTAGTGTGACTAGACAACAGTCCAATAGCCACGTTTAGGATGCCACTAGGTACACTGAGTGTTTGCTAGTATAATGGCTTAGTTATAATGAGTTGGAGTGTGCAATGCAGGTAGAGGTGCTGCAAATGTCTTTGCACTAGTGTGACTAGACAACAGTCCAATAGCCACGTTTAAGATGCCAATAGGTACACTGAGTGTTTGCTAGTATAATGGCTTAGTTATAATGAGTTGGAGTGTGCAATGCAGGCAGAGGTGCTGCAAATGTATTTGCACTAGTGGGACTATACCAAAGTCCAATAGCCACGTTTAGGATGCCACTAGGTACACTGAGTGTTTGCTAGTATAATGGCTTAGTTATAATGAGTTGGAGTGTGCAATGCAGGCAGAGGTGCTGCAAATGTCTTTGCACTAGTGGGACTATAGCAAAGTCCAATAGCCACGTTTAGGATGCCACTAGGTACACTGAGTGTTTGCTAGTATAATGGCTTAGTTATAATGAGTTGGAGTGTGCAATGCAGGCAGAGGTGCTGCAAATGTCTTTGCACTAGTGGGACTATAGCAAAGTCCAATAGCCACGTTTAGGATGCCACTAGGTACACTGAGTGTTTGCTAGTATAATGGCTTAGTTATAATGAGTTGGAGTGTGCAATGCAGGCAGAGGTGCTGCAAATGTCTTTGCACTAGTGTGACTAGACAACAGTCCAATAGCCACGTTTAGGATGCCACTAGGTACACTGAGTGTTTGCTAGTATAATGGCTTAGTTATAATGAGTTGGAGTGTGCAATGCAGGCAGAGGTGCTGCAAATGTCTTTGCACTAGTGTGACTAGACAACAGTCCAATAGCCACGTTTAGGATGCCACTAGGTACACTGAGTGTTTGCTAGTATAATGGCTTAGTTATAATGAGTTGGAGTGTGCAATGCAGGCAGAGGTGCTTCAAATGTCTTTGCACTAGTGGGACTATAGCAAAGTCCAATAGCCACGGTTAGGATGCCACTAGGTACACTGAGTGTTTGCTAGTATAATGGCTTAGTTATAATGAGTTGGAGTGTGCAATGCAGGTAGAGGTGCTGCAAATGTCTTTGCACTAGTGTGACTAGACAACAGTCCAATAGCCACGTTTAGGATGCCACTAGGTACACTGAGTGTTTGCTAGTATAATGGCTTAGTTATAATGAGTTGGAGTGTGCAATGCAGGCAGAGGTGCTGCAAATGTCTTTGCACTAGTGGGACTATAGCAAAGTCCAATAGCCACGTTTAGGATGCCACTAGGTATACTGAGTGTTTGCTAGTATAATGGCTTAGTTATAATGAGTTGGAGTGTGCAATGCAGGCAGAGGTGCTGCAAATGTCTTTGCACTAGTGGGACTATAGCAAAGTCCAATAGCCCCGTTTAGGATGCCACTAGGTACACTGAGTGTTTGCTAGTATAATGGCTTAGTTATAATGAGTTGAAGTGTGCAATGCAGGTAGAGGTGCTGCAAATGTCTTTGCACTAGTGTGACTAGACAACAGTCCAATAGCCACGTTTAGGATGCCACTAGGTACACTGAGTGTTTGCTAGTATAATGGCTTAGTTATAATGAGTTGGAGTGTGCAATGCAGGTAGAGGTGCTGCAAATGTCTTTGCACTAGTGTGACTAGACAACAGTCCAATAGCCACGTTTAGGATGCCACTAGGTACACTGAGTGTTTGCTAGTATAATGGCTTAGATATAATGAGTTGGAGTGTGCAATGCAGGCAGAGGTGCTGCAAATGTCTTTGCACTAGTGTGACTAGACAACAGTCCAATAGCCACGTTTAGGATGCCACTATGTACACTGAGTGTTTGCTAGTATAATGGATTAGTTATAATGAGTTGGAGTGTGCAATGCAGGCAGAGGTGCTGAAAATGTCTTTGCACTAGTGTGACTAGACAACAGTCCAATAGCCACGTTTAGGATGCCACTAGGTACACTGAGTGTTTGCTAGTATAATGGCTTAGTTATAATGAGTTGGAGTGTGCAATGCAGGCAGAGGTGCTGCAAATGTCTTTGCACTAGTGGTACTATAGCAAAGTCCAATAGCCCCGTTTAGGATGCCACTAGGTACACTGAGTGTTTGCTAGTATAATGGCTTAGTTATAATGAGTTGGAGTGTGCAATGCAGGTAGAGGTGCTGCAAATGTCTTTGCACTAGTGTGACTAGACAACAGTCCAATAGCCACGTTTAGGATGCCACTAGGTACACTGAGTGTTTGCTAGTATAATGGCTTAGTTATAATGAGTTGGAGTGTGCAATGCAGGCAGAGGTGCTGCAAATGTCTTTGCACTAGTGTGACTAGACAACAGTCCAATAGCCACGTTTAGGATGCCACTAGGTACACTGAGTGTTTGCTAGTATAATGGCTTAGTTATAATGAGTTGGAGTGTGCAATGCAGGCAGAGGTGCTGCAAATGTCTTTGCACTAGTGTGACTAGACAACAGTCGAATAGCCACATTTAGGATGCCACTATGTACACTGAGTGTTTGCTAGTATAATGGCTTAGTTATAATGAGTTGGAGTGTGCAATGCAGGCAGAGGTGCTGCAAATGTCTTTGCACTAGTGTGACTAGACAACAGTCCAATATCCACGTTTAGGATGCTACTAGGTACACTGAGTGTTTGCTAGTATAATGGCTTAGTTTTAATGAGTTGGAGTGTGCAATGCAGGCAGAGGTGCTGCAAATGTCTTTGCACTAGTGTGACTAGACAACAGTCCAATAGCCACGTTTAGGATGCCACTAGGTACACTGAGTGTTTGCTAGTATAATGGCTTAGTTATAATGAGTTGGAGTGTGCAATGCAGGCAGAGGTGCTGCAAATGTCTTTGCACTAGTGAGACTATAGCAAAGTACAATAGCCACGTTTAGGATGCCACTAGGTACACTGAGTGTTTGCTAGTATAATGGCTTAGTTATAATGAGTTGGAGTGTGCAATGCAGGTAGAGGTGCTGCAAATGTCTTTGCACCAGTGTGACTAGACAACAGTCAAATAGCCACGTTTAGGATGCCAATAGGTACACTGAGTTTTTGCTAGTATAATGGCTTAGTTATAATGAGTTGGAGTGTGCAATGCAGGCAGAGGTGCTGCAAATGTCTTTGCACTATTGGGACCATAGAAAAGTCCAATAGCCACGTTTAGGATGCCACTAGGTACACTGAGTGTTTGCTAGTATAATGGCTTAGTTATAATGAGTTGGAGTGTGCAATGCAGGCAGAGGTGCTGCAAATGTCTTTGCACTAGTGGGACTATAGCAAAGTCCAATAGCCACGTTTAGGATGCCACTAGGTACACTGAGTGTTTGCTAGTATAATGGCTTAGTTATAATGAGTTGGAGTGTGCAATGCAGGTAGAGGTGCTGCAAATGTCTTTGCACTAGTGTGACTAGACAACAGTCCAATAGCCACGTTTAGGATGCCACTAGGTACACTGAGTGTTTGCTAGTATAATGGATTAGTTATAATGAGTTGGAGTGTGCAATGCAGGTAGAGGTGCTGCAAATGTCTTTCCACAAGTGTGACTAGACAACAGTCCAATAGCCACGTTTAGGATGCCAATAGGTACACTGAGTTTTTGCTAGTATAATGGCTTAGTTATAATGAGTTGGAGTGTGCAATGCAGGCAGAGGTGCTGCAAATGTCTTTGCACTAGTGGGACTATAGCAAAGTCCAATAGCCACGTTTAGGATGCCACTAGGTACACTGAGTGTTTGCTAGTATAATGGCTTAGTTATAATGAGTTGAAGTGTGCAATGCAGGTAGAGGTGCTGCAAATGTCTTTGCACTAGTGTGACTAGACAACAGTCCAATAGCCACGTTTAGGATGCCACTAGGTACACTGAGTGTTTGCTAGTATAATGGCTTAGTTATAATGAGTTGGAGTGTGCAATGCAGGCAGAGGTGCTGCAAATGTCTTTGCACTAGTGGGACTATAGCAAAGTACAATAGCCACGTTTAGGATGCCACTAGGTACACTGAGTGTTTGCTAGTATAATGGCTTAGTTATAATGAGTTGGAGTGTGCAATGCAGGTAGAGGTGCTGCAAATGTCTTTGCACCAGTGTGACTAGACAACAGTCAAATAGCCACGTTTAGGATGCCAATAGGTACACTGAGTTTTTGCTAGTATAATGGCTTAGTTATAATGAGTTGGAGTGTGCAATGCAGGCAGAGGTGCTGCAAATGTCTTTGCACTATTGGGACTATAGCAAAGTCCAAAAGCCACGTTTAGGATGCCACTAGGTACACTGAGTGTTTGCTAGTATAATGGCTTAGTTATAATGAGTTGGAGTGTGCAATGCAGGCAGAAGTGCTGCAAATGTCTTTGCACTAGTGGGACTATAGCAAAGTCCAATAGCCACGTTTAGGATGCCACTAGGTACACTGAGTGTTTGCTAGTATAATGGCTTAGTTATAATGAGTTGGAGTGTGCAATGCAGGTAGAGGTGCTGCAAACGTCCTTGCACTAGTGTGACTAGACAAAAGTCCAATAGCCACGTTTAGGATGCCACTAGGTACACTGAGTGTTTGCTAGTATAATGGATTAGTTATAATGAGTTGGAGTGTGCAATGCAGGTAGAGGTGCTGCAAATGTCTTTCCACTAGTAGGACTAGACAACAGTCCAATAGCCACGTTTAGGATGCCAATAGGTACACTGAGTTTTTGCTAGTATAATGGCTTAGTTATAATGAGTTGGAGTGTGCAATGCAGGCAGAGGTGCTGCAAATGTCTTTGCACTAGTGGGACTATAGCAAAGTCCAATAGCCACGTTTGGGATGCCACTAGGTACACTGAGTGTTTGCTAGTATAATGGCTTAGTTATAATGAGTTGAAGTGTGCAATGCAGGTAGAGGTGCTGCAAATGTCTTTGCACTAGTGTGACTAGACAACAGTCCAATAGCCACGTTTAGGATGCCACTAGGTACACTGAGTGTTTGCTAGTATAATGGCTTAGTTATAATGAGTTGGAGTGTGCAATGCAGGCAGAGGTGCTGCAAATGTCTTTGCACTAGTGGGACTATAGCAAAGTACAATAGCCACGTTTAGGATGCCACTAGGTACACTGAGTGTTTGCTAGTATAATGGCTTAGTTATAATGAGTTGGAGTGTGCAATGCAGGTAGAGGTGCTGCAAATGTCTTTGCACCAGTGTGACTAGACAACAGTCAAATAGCCACGTTTAGGATGCCAATAGGTACACTGAGTTTTTGCTAGTATAATGGCTTAGTTATAATGAGTTGGAGTGTGCAATGCAGGCAGAGGTGCTGCAAATGTCTTTGCACTATTGGGACT
The DNA here is from genome assembly GCF_048569485.1 of Anomaloglossus baeobatrachus. Classification (NCBI taxonomy): domain Eukaryota; kingdom Metazoa; phylum Chordata; class Amphibia; order Anura; family Aromobatidae; genus Anomaloglossus; species Anomaloglossus baeobatrachus. Next base: position 499,363,084 of record NC_134355.1, on the reverse strand, counting down.
ATAGCAAAGTCCAAAAGCCACGTTTAGGATGCCACTAGGTACACTGAGTGTTTGCTAGTATAATGGCTTAGTTATAATGAGTTGGAGTGTGCAATGCAGGCAGAAGTGCTGCAAATGTCTTTGCACTAGTGGGACTATAGCAAAGTCCAATAGCCACGTTTAGGATGCCACTAGGTACACTGAGTGTTTGCTAGTATAATGGCTTAGTTATAATGAGTTGGAGTGTGCAATGCAGGTAGAGGTGCTGCAAACGTCCTTGCACTAGTGTGACTAGACAAAAGTCCAATAGCCACGTTTAGGATGCCACTAGGTACACTGAGTGTTTGCTAGTATAATGGATTAGTTATAATGAGTTGGAGTGTGCAATGCAGGTAGAGGTGCTGCAAATGTCTTTCCACTAGTAGGACTAGACAACAGTCCAATAGCCACGTTTAGGATGCCAATAGGTACACTGAGTTTTTGCTAGTATAATGGCTTAGTTATAATGAGTTGGAGTGTGCAATGCAGGCAGAGGTGCTGCAAATGTCTTTGCACTAGTGGGACTATAGCAAAGTCCAATAGCCACGTTTGGGATGCCACTAGGTACACTGAGTGTTTGCTAGTATAATGGCTTAGTTATAATGAGTTGAAGTGTGCAACGCAGGTAGAGGTGCTGCAAATGTCTTTGCACTAGTGTGACTAGACAACAGTCCAATAGCCACGTTTAGGATGCCACTAGGTACACTGAGTGTTTGCTAGTATAATGGATTAGTTATAATGAGTTGGAGTGTGCAATGCAGGTAGAGGTGCTGCAAATGTCTTTCCACTAGTGTGACTAGACAACAGTCCAATAGCCACGTTTAGGATGCCAATAGGTACACTGAGTGTTTGCTAGTATAATGGCTTAGTTATAATGAGTTGGAGTGTGCAATGCAGGCAGAGGTGCTGCAAATGTCTTTGCACTAGTGGGACTATAGCAAAGTACAATAGCCACGTTTAGGATGCCACTAGGTACACTGAGTGTTTGCTAGTATAATGGCTTAGTTATAATGAGTTGGAGTGTGCAATGCAGGTAGAGGTGCTGCAAATGTCTTTGCACCAGTGTGACTAGACAACAGTCAAATAGCCACGTTTAGGATGCCAATAGGTACACTGAGTTTTTGCTAGTATAATGGCTTAGTTATAATGAGTTGGAGTGTGCAATGCAGGCAGAGGTGCTGCAAATGTCTTTGCACTATTGGGACTATAGCAAAGTCCAAAAGCCACGTTTAGGATGCCACTAGGTACACTGAGTGTTTGCTAGTATAATGGCTTAGTTATAATGAGTTGGAGTGTGCAATGCAGGCAGAAGTGCTGCAAATGTCTTTGCACTAGTGGGACTATAGCAAAGTCCAATAGCCACGTTTAGGATGCCACTAGGTACACTGAGTGTTTGCTAGTATAATGGCTTAGTTATAATGAGTTGGAGTGTGCAATGCAGGTAGAGGTGCTGCAAACGTCCTTGCACTAGTGTGACTAGACAAAAGTCCAATAGCCACGTTTAGGATGCCACTAGGTACACTGAGTGTTTGCTAGTATAATGGATTAGTTATAATGAGTTGGAGTGTGCAATGCAGGTAGAGGTGCTGCAAATGTCTTTCCACTAGTAGGACTAGACAACAGTCCAATAGCCACGTTTAGGATGCCAATAGGTACACTGAGTTTTTGCTAGTATAATGGCTTAGTTATAATGAGTTGGAGTGTGCAATGCAGGCAGAGGTGCTGCAAATGTCTTTGCACTAGTGGGACTATAGCAAAGTCCAATAGCCACGTTTGGGATGCCACTAGGTACACTGAGTGTTTGCTAGTATAATGGCTTAGTTATAATGAGTTGAAGTGTGCAACGCAGGTAGAGGTGCTGCAAATGTCTTTGCACTAGTGTGACTAGACAACAGTCCAATAGCCACGTTTAGGATGCCACTAGGTACACTGAGTGTTTGCTAGTATAATGGATTAGTTATAATGAGTTGGAGTGTGCAATGCAGGTAGAGGTGCTGCAAATGTCTTTCCACTAGTGTGACTAGACAACAGTCCAATAGCCACGTTTAGGATGCCAATAGGTACACTGAGTGTTTGCTAGTATAATGGCTTAGTTATAATGAGTTGGAGTGTGCAATGCAGGCAGAGGTGCTGCAAATGTCTTTGCACTAGTGGGACTATAGCAAAGTCCAATAGCCACGTTTAGGATGCCACTAGGTACACTGAGTGTTTGCTAGTATAATGGCTTAGTTATAATGAGTTGAAGTGTGCAATGCAGGTAGAGGTGCTGCAAATGTCTTTGCACTAGTGTGACTAGACAACAGTCCAATAGCCACGTTTAGGATGCCACTAGGTACACTGAGTGTTTGCTAGTATAATGGCTTAGTTATAATGAGTTGGAGTGTGCAATGCAGGCAGAGGTGCTGCAAATGTCTTTGCACTAGTGGGACTATAGCAAAGTCCAATAGCCACGTTTAGGATGCCACTAGGTACACTGAGTGTTTGCTAGTATAATGGCTTAGTTATAATGAGTTGGAGTGTGCAATGCAGGCAGAGGTGCTGCAAATGTCTTTGCACTAGTGTGACTAGACAACAGTCCAATAGCCACGTTTAGGATGCCACTAGGTACACTGAGTGTTTGCTAGTATAATGGCTTAGATATAATGAGTTGGAGTGTGCAATGCAGGCAGAGGTGCTCCAAATGTCTTTGCACTAGTGGGACTATAGCAAAGTCCAATAGCCACGTTTAGGATGCCACTAGGTACACTGAGTGTTTGCTAGTATAATGGCTTAGTTATAATGAGTTGGAGTGTGCAATGCAAGCAGAGGTGCTGCAAATGTCTTTGCACTAGTGGTACTATAGCAAAGTCCAATAGCCCCGTTTAGGATGCCAATAGGTACACTGAGTGTTTGCTAGTATGATGGCTTAGTTATAATGAGTTGGAGTGTGCAATGCAGGTAGAGGTGCTGCAAATGTCTTTGCACTAGTGTGACTAGACAACAGTCCAATAGCCACGTTTAGGATGCCACTAGGTACACTGAGTGTTTGCTAGTATAATGGTTTAGTTATAATGAGTTGGAGTGTGCAATGCAGGTAGAGGTGCTGCAAATGTGTTTGCACTAGTGTGACTAGACAACAGTCCAATAGCCACGTTTAGGATGCCACTAGGTACACTGAGTGTTTGCTAGTATAATGGCTTAGTTATAATGAGTTGGAGTGTGCAATGCAGGCAGAGGTGCTGCAAATGTCTTTGCACTAGTGTGACTAGACAACAGTCCAATAGCCACGTTTAGGATGCCACTAGGTACACTGAGTGTTTGCTAGTATAATGGCTTAGTTATAATGAGTTGGAGTGTGCAATGCAGGCAGAGGTGCTGCAAATGTCTTTGCACTAGTGTGACTAGACAACAGTCCAATAGCCACGTTTAGGATGCCACTAGGTACACTGAGTGTTTGCTAGTATAATGGCTTAGTTATAATGAGTTGGAGTGTGCAATGCAGGCAAAGGTGCTGCAAATGTCTTTGCACTAGTGTGACTAGACAACAGTCCAATAGCCACGTTTAGGATGCCACTAGGTACACTGAGTGTTTGCTAGTATAATGGCTTAGTTATAATGAGTTGGAATGTGCAATGCAGGCAGAGGTGCTGCAAATGTCTTTGCACTAGTGTGACTAGACAACAGTCCAATAGCCACGTTTAGGATGCCACTAGGTACACTGAGTGTTTGCTAGTATAATGGCTTAGTTATAATGAGTTGGAGTGTGCAATGCAGGCAGAGGTGCTGCAAATGTCTTTGCACTAGTGTGACTAGACAACAGTCCAATAGCCACGTTTAGGATGCCAATAGGTACACTGAGTGTTTGCTAGTATAATGGCTTAGTTATAATGAGTTGGAGTGTGCAATGCAGGCAGAGGTGCTGCAAATGTCTTTGCACTAGTGGGACTATAGCAAAGTCCAATAGCCACGTTTAGGATGCCACTAGGTACACTGAGTGTTTGCTAGTATAATGGCTTAGTTATAATGAGTTGGAGTGTGCAATGCAGGCAGAGGTGCTGCAAATGTCTTTGCACTAGTGGGACTATAGCAAAGTCCAATAGCCACGTTTAGGATGCCACTAGGTACACTGAGTGTTTGCTAGTATAATGGCTTAGTTATAATGAGTTGGAGTGTGCAATGCAGGCAGAGGTGCTGCAAATGTCTTTGCACTAATGTGACTAGACAACAGTCCAATAGCCACGTTTACGATGCCACTAGGTACACTGAGTGTTTGCTAGTATAATGGCTTAGTTATAATGAGTTGGAGTGTGCAATGCAGGCAGAGGTGCTGCAAATGTCTTTGCACTAGTGTGACTAGACAACAGTCCAATAGCCACGTTTAGGATGCCACTAGGTACACTGAGTGTTTGCTAGTATAATGGATTAGTTATAATGAGTTGGAGTGTGCAATGCAGGTAGAGGTGCTGCAAATGTCTTTCCACTAGTGTGACTAGACAACAGTCCAATAGCCACGTTTAGGATGCCAATAGGTACACTGAGTGTTTGCTAGTATAATGGCTTAGTTATAATGAGTTGGAGTGTGCAATGCAGGCAGAGGTGCTGCAAATGTCTTTGCACTAGTGGGACTATAGCAAAGTACAATAGCCACGTTTAGGATGCCACTAGGTACACTGAGTGTTTGCTAGTATAATGGCTTAGTTATAATGAGTTGGAGTGTGCAATGCAGGTAGAGGTGCTGCAAATGTCTTTGCACCAGTGTGACTAGACAACAGTCAAATAGCCACGTTTAGGATGCCAATAGGTACACTGAGTTTTTGCTAGTATAATGGCTTAGTTATAATGAGTTGGAGTGTGCAATGCAGGCAGAGGTGCTGCAAATGTCTTTGCACTATTGGGACTATAGCAAAGTCCAAAAGCCACGTTTAGGATGCCACTAGGTACACTGAGTGTTTGCTAGTATAATGGCTTAGTTATAATGAGTTGGAGTGTGCAATGCAGGCAGAAGTGCTGCAAATGTCTTTGCACTAGTGGGACTATAGCAAAGTCCAATAGCCACGTTTAGGATGCCACTAGGTACACTGAGTGTTTGCTAGTATAATGGCTTAGTTATAATGAGTTGGAGTGTGCAATGCAGGTAGAGGTGCTGCAAACGTCCTTGCACTAGTGTGACTAGACAAAAGTCCAATAGCCACGTTTAGGATGCCACTAGGTACACTGAGTGTTTGCTAGTATAATGGATTAGTTATAATGAGTTGGAGTGTGCAATGCAGGTAGAGGTGCTGCAAATGTCTTTCCACTAGTAGGACTAGACAACAGTCCAATAGCCACGTTTAGGATGCCAATAGGTACACTGAGTTTTTGCTAGTATAATGGCTTAGTTATAATGAGTTGGAGTGTGCAATGCAGGCAGAGGTGCTGCAAATGTCTTTGCACTAGTGGGACTATAGCAAAGTCCAATAGCCACGTTTGGGATGCCACTAGGTACACTGAGTGTTTGCTAGTATAATGGCTTAGTTATAATGAGTTGAAGTGTGCAACGCAGGTAGAGGTGCTGCAAATGTCTTTGCACTAGTGTGACTAGACAACAGTCCAATAGCCACGTTTAGGATGCCACTAGGTACACTGAGTGTTTGCTAGTATAATGGATTAGTTATAATGAGTTGGAGTGTGCAATGCAGGTAGAGGTGCTGCAAATGTCTTTCCACTAGTGTGACTAGACAACAGTCCAATAGCCACGTTTAGGATGCCAATAGGTACACTGAGTGTTTGCTAGTATAATGGCTTAGTTATAATGAGTTGGAGTGTGCAATGCAGGCAGAGGTGCTGCAAATGTCTTTGCACTAGTGGGACTATAGCAACGTCCAATAGCCACGTTTAGGATGCCACTAGGTACACTGAGTGTTTGCTAGTATAATGGCTTAGTTATAATGAGTTGAAGTGTGCAATGCAGGTAGAGGTGCTGCAAATGTCTTTGCACTAGTGTGACTAGACAACAGTCCAATAGCCACGTTTAGGATGCCACTAGGTACACTGAGTGTTTGCTAGTATAATGGCTTAGTTATAATGAGTTGGAGTGTGCAATGCAGGCAGAGGTGCTGCAAATGTCTTTGCACTAGTGGGACTATAGCAAAGTCTAATAGCCACGTTTAGGATGCCACTAGGTACACTGAGTGTTTGCTAGTATAATGGCTTAGTTATAATGAGTTGGAGTGTGCAATGCAGGCAGAGGTGCTGCAAATGTCTTTGCACTAGTGTGACTAGACAACAGTCCAATAGCCACGTTTAGGATGCCACTAGGTACACTGAGTGTTTGCTAGTATAATGGCTTAGATATAATGAGTTGGAGTGTGCAATGCAGGCAGAGGTGCTCCAAATGTCTTTGCACTAGTGGGACTATAGCAAAGTCCAATAGCCACGTTTAGGATGCCACTAGGTACACTGAGTGTTTGCTAGTATAATGGCTTAGTTATAATGAGTTGGAGTGTGCAATGCAAGCAGAGGTGCTGCAAATGTCTTTGCACTAGTGGTACTATAGCAAAGTCCAATAGCCCCGTTTAGGATGCCAATAGGTACACTGAGTGTTTGCTAGTATGATGGCTTAGTTATAATGAGTTGGAGTGTGCAATGCAGGCAGAGGTGCTGCAAATGTCTTTGCACTAGTGTGACTAGACAACAGTCCAATAGCCACGTTTAGGATGCCACTAGGTACACTGAGTGTTTGCTAGTATAATGGCTTAGTTATAATGAGTTGGAGTGTGCAATGCAGGCAGAGGTGCTGCAAATGTCTTTGCACTAGTGTGACTAGACAACAGTCCAATAGCCACGTTTAGGATGCCAATAGGTACACTGAGTGTTTGCTAGTATAATGGCTTAGTTATAATGAGTTGGAGTGTGCAATGCAGGCAGAGGTGCTGCAAATGTCTTTGCACTAGTGGGACTATAGCAAAGTCCAATAGCCACGTTTAGGATGCCACTAGGTACACTGAGTGTTTGCTAGTATAATGGCTTAGTTATAATGAGTTGGAGTGTGCAATGCAGGCAGAGGTGCTGCAAATGTCTTTGCACTAGTGGGACTATAGCAAAGTCCAATAGCCACGTTTAGGATGCCACTAGGTACACTGAGTGTTTGCTAGTATAATGGCTTAGTTATAATGAGTTGGAGTGTGCAATGCAGGCAGAGGTGCTGCAAATGTCTTTGCACTAATGTGACTAGACAACAGTCCAATAGCCACGTTTAGGATGCCACTAGGTACACTGAGTGTTTGCTAGTATAATGGCTTAGTTATAATGAGTTGGAGTGTGCAATGCAGGCAGAGGTGCTGCAAATGTCTTTGCACTAGTGTGACTAGACAACAGTCCAATAGCCACGTTTAGGATGCCACTAGGTACACTGAGTGTTTGCTAGTATAATGGCTTAGTTATAATGAGTTGGAGTGTGCAATGCAGGCAGAGGTGCTGCAAATGTCTTTGCACTAGTGGGACTATAGCAAAGTCCAATAGCCACGTTTAGGATGCCACTAGGTACACTGAGTGTTTGCTAGTATAATGGCTTACTTATAATGAGTTGGAGTGTGCAATGCAGGTAGAGGTGCTGCAAATGTCTTTGCACTAGTGGGACTATAGCAAAGTCCAATAGCCACGTTTAGGATGCCACTAGGTACACTGAGTGTTTGCTAGTATAATGGCTTAGTTATAATGAGTTGGAGTGTGCAATGCAGGCAGAGGTGCTGCAAATGTCTTTGCACTAGTGGGACTATAGCAAAGTCCAATAGCCACGTTTAGGATGCCACTAGGTACACTGAGTGTTTGCTAGTATAATGGCTTAGTTATAATGAGTTAGAGTGTGCAATGCAGGTAGAGGTGCTGCAAATGTCTTTGCACTAGTCTGACTAGACAACAGTCCAATAGCCACGTTTAGGATGCCACTAAGTACACTGAGTGTTTGCTAGTATAATGGCTTAGTTATAATGAGTTGGAGTGTGCAATGCAGGTAGAGGTGCTGCAAATGTCTTTGCACTAGTGTGACTAGACAACAGTCCAATAGCCACGTTTAGGATGCCACTAGGTACACTGAGTGTTTGCTAGTATAATGGCTTAGTTATAATGAGTTGGAGTGTGCAATACAGGCAGAGGTGCTGCAAATGTCTTTGCACTAGTGTGACTAGACAACAGTCCAATAGCCACGTTTAGGATGCCACTATGTACACTGTGTGTTTGCTAGTATAATGGCTTAGTTATAATGAGTTGGAGTGTTCTATGCAGGCAGAGGTGCTGCAAATGTCTTTGCACTAGTGTGACTAGACAACAGTCCAATAGCCACGTTTAGGATGCCACTAGGTACACTGAGTGTTTGCTAGTATAATGGCTTAGTTATAATGAGTTGGAGTGTGCAATGCAGGCAGAGGTGCTGCAAATGTCTTTGCACTAGTGTGACTAGACAACAGTCCAATAGCCACGTTTAGGATGCCACTAGGTACACTGAGTGTTTGCTAGTATAATGGCTTAGTTATAATGAGTTGGAGTGTGCAATGCAGGCAGAGGTGCTGCAAATGTCTTTGCACTAGTGGGACTATAGCAAAGTCCAATAGCCACGTTTAGGATGCCACTAGGTACACTGAGTGTTTGCTAGTATAATGGCTTAGTTATAATGAGTTGGAGTGTGCAATGCAGGTAGAGGTGCTGCAAATGTCTTTGCACTAGTGTGACTAGACAACAGTCCAATAGCCACGTTTAGGATGCCACTAGGTACACTGAGTGTTTGCTAGTATAATGGCTTAGTTATAATGAGTTGGAGTGTGCATTGCAGGCAGAGGTGCTCCAAATGTCTTTGCACTAGTGGGACTATAGCAAAGTCCAATAGCCCCGTTTAGGATGCCACTAGGTACACTGAGTGTTTGCTAGTATAATGGCTTAGTTATAATGAGTTTGAGTGTGCAATGCAGGTAGAGGTGCTGCAAATGTCTTTGCACTAGTGTGACTAGACAACAGTCCAATAGCCACGTTTAGGATGCCACTAGGTACACTGAGTGTTTGCTAGTATAATGGCTTAGTTATAATGAGTTGGAGTGTGCAATGCAGGTAGAGGTGCTGCAAATGTGTTTGCACTAGTGTGACTAGACAACAGTCCAATAGCCACGTTTAGGATGCCACTAGGTACACTGAGTGTTTGCTAGTATAATGGCTTAGTTATAATGAGTTGGAGTGTGCAATGCAGGCAGAGGTGCTGCAAATGTCTTTGCCCTAGTGTGACTAGACAACAGTCCAATAGCCACGTTTAGGATGCCACTAGGTACACTGAGTGTTTGCTAGTATAATGGCTTAGTTATAATGAGTTGGAGTGTGCAATGCAGGCAGAGTTGCTGCAAATGTCTTTGCACTAGTGTTACTAGACAACAGTCCAATAGCCACGTTTAGGATGCCACTAGGTACACTGAGTGTTTGCTAGTATAATGGCTTAGTTATAATGAGTTGGAGTGTGCAATGCAGGCAGAGGTGCTGCAAATGTCTTTGCACTAGTGTGACTAGACAACAGTCCAATAGCCACGTTTAGGATGCCACTAGGTACACTGAGTGTTTGCTAGTATAATGGCTTAGTTATAATGAGTTGGAGTGTGCAATGCAGCCAGAGGTGCTGCAAATGTCTTTGCACTAGTGTGACTAGACAACAGTCCAATAGCCACGTTTAGGATGCCACTAGGTACACTGAGTGTTTGCTAGTATAATGGCTTAGTTATAATGAGTTGGAGTGTGCAATGCAGGCAGAGGTGCTACAAATGTCTTTGCACTAGTGGGACTATAGCAAAGTCCATAAGCCACGTTTAGGATGCCACTAGGTACACTGAGTGTTTGCTAGTATAATGGCTTAGTTATAATGAGTTGGAGTGTGCAATGCAGGTAGAGGTGCTGCAAATGTCTTTGCACTAGTGTGACTAGACAACAGTCCAATAGCCACGTTTAGGATGCCAATAGGTACACTGAGTGTTTGCTAGTATAATGGCTTAGTTATAATGAGTTGGAGTGTGCAATGCAGGCAGAGGTGCTGCAAATGTCTTTGCACTAGTGGGACTATAGCAAAGTCCAATAGCCACGTTTAGGATGCCACTAGGTACACTGAGTGTTTGCTAGTATAATGGCTTAGTTATAATGAGTTGGAGTGTGCAATGCAGGCAGAGGTGCTGCAAATGTCTTTGCACTAGTGGGACTATAGCAAAGTCCAATAGCCACGTTTAGGATGCCACTAGGTACACTGAGTGTTTGCTAGTATAATGGCTTAGTTATAATGAGTTGGAGTGTGCAGAGGACAGGAGGGTACAGTGCCAGGATTGTGGGGCTCTGGGTAGAGGAATGGAAGCCTGCCTTTCTATTCCCTCCTAATGGGGAAATGCAGGGAGGAAATCCCTGACCTTTGCTACACAGACGCTGTCTCTGTTTTCAGGACCTGTCACCTATGGCTCTGACCCTGCCGGTACGAGCCCTTAAAAGGACTGATGGAAAGTGCTATTCCTATGCTGTCCAGCGCTGTGTATGGAGCGCATACAGCTGTATCAGCGATAGGACTCAGGACGGAGCTGCCCAAGTGATGTCTGACACCAAGGACGCAGAAGAGATAATGGCGTCCTGGAGGAAAATGTTCGGTTTTATAATGCAGGGACATGTGACATGGACATCCTATCACACATGCCGTTGCTTCTCTGGCTAAAAGTCCACTTAGCTGTGTGTGTGTCTGGGATTGGCTGACATGCTGGCCCGCCCCACAAGACGCGCGCGCTTAGGGAAGGAAGACAAGGAAAAAAAAAAAAAATGGTGATCGCCATTATACAAACAGCAGTGATCTGAAGGCGCTGTTCACGCACACTATACACTGAAATGTCATAATAGTGTGAGTCACAGAGTGACTTACACTATTACAGCGGAAAGCCAGCTGGGAATTAGCTGTTTTTTTGCTGCTAGAACCGTTCTCGAACGTTTCTAGAACTATCGAGCTTTTGCAAAAAGCTCGAGTTCTAGTTCGATCTAGAACAGGCCCCAAAATCACTCGAGCCTAGAACTGGAGAACCTCGAACCGCGAACCGCGCTCAACTATAGTCGTGACGCCACTCACGGTTCGCGGTCAGGGATATGGGTGACCGCCTCTGCAGTTTTAACGAGCGTCTGGGGCTGATGGAGTCTGCAGTCGGATGGTGTGGCCTCCCGTGGGTGAGGCTGGCCCCAGGGGCTCGGGTGTAGAACAAAAGGTTCCAGAATAACTCAGTCTCAGTCCAAAATGTCTTGCAATGGATCTTTACTCACTTTTAGATGTTCTGTGAGGTACCCGGGCGATACTGAGATTAACCAGGTGAAATCAGGTATCCTTTAGGCCGGTCTAAGGGTAACCGTTAACTCGCCTTCCTAGCACTTCTTGTTTTGGATAACCCCTGACTTAAAGTACTGTGGGATTCATCCAGGGAAGTCGCTACTGCCTTTTCCCCCCTTTTTGGCCCGTTTGGCGGCAGCGTGGACCAAGTGAGATGGCTCCAGGCTCGAAACCCCTTATGGACCCCCTCATTGCTGCTGATGCTCGGACTCTAGATGGTTGGTGAGGGACTTGTAGTTCCCCTCACCGGCAGGTTTAGCAGATCAATAAATGGACGTCTACTCTAGGGACCTGTTCCACGTGCGTGCCTAGTTACCAGGAGTCCCCGTACTCGATCGTCTTACTCCCTCAGTGTCTTTCTGACTGACTCGCTGGTAACTGTTCTCCCCCGCTAACGGCTACTTCACGTGCAGGGTCTGACTAGAGTGTGCGCACCTGCGTTTCCTAGCAACCGCTGCTCACTGCTACCAGACTGGCTCTCCTCCTACTTTCCTGACAGCATCTGCAACCTTAGCTTCCAGCCCCTCCACTACACCCCTTGATAAGATGTGGAGGCAAGCCCCCTGTTGGGTCTGCCCAAGGGTCCCCTCTCAAGCTGTAGGAGACCTGGTTGCTATGTGTATGTGCGTACACACCCTATTCCAGCCTTTAGGATTACCTGAAAGTACTGACCCAGCATGGGTGCAGTACTCAGTGGTGCCTGACCAGGTCAGGGGTGCCACATGAGTCACTCTAAAGCTGGTCAGGGCAGTGCGACATAGATTGCAGGGGCACCAATAGTCTGAAGCCACACGGAAGTTCTTCTGTGTGGCTTCAGGGGATCCCAGAAACCATATGAGTTAGAAATGCATGCAGGCATATTCTCCAGGCTCTCCCCATTCAGTTTCATCACTCTCCCATCCATTTCAGCCTTTTCTTAAGGCCTCTTTGTTGGATCCAACAGAAAATTACTCACATTTCCCATTGACTTGCATTGTACTTGCTATTCGGAATGAATATGCGAGTATTACAAAGTACTTGTTACGGGTATAGCGATTACGAATATTTCAGTACTCGCTTATCTCTATTGGTCACCCATTGGTTGCAAGTTATTCTGAATCTTATATTGCTTCATTTTTGGTGGCCCAAAATCTGGAGGGATGTGGTGTCCTATGTGTCGGCATGTGCCACCTGTGTGCTTTCTAATAGATTGCACTCTTGTCCGTCAGGTTGTCTGTTGTCTTGAGTGTGCCCAGCAAACCTTGGACAGACATTTCCATGAAATTTATTATGGATCTTCCTCCCTCTGCTAGTAATATTGTTATTTTTGTGCTGGTGGAAAGGTTTTCCAAAATTACACATTTTATTGCCTTATCATCTTTAATCAATGCTAAAATTTTAGGTCAGATATTTATACGTGAAACTGTATGGAATCCTGTCTGACATTGTTTCTGATGGAGGTACTTAATTACCAATACACTGTGTGCAGAATTATTAGGCAAGTAGTATTTTAGAGGATTTTTTTTTTATTATTGATCAACAACTATGTTCTCAGTCAACCCAAAAGACTCATAAATATCAAAGCTTAATATTTTTGGAAGTTTGAGTGCGTTTTTTTAGATTTGGCTATCTTAGGAGGATATCTGTTGGTGCAGGTAACTATTAATGTGCAGAATTATTAGGCAACTTAATAAAAACCAAATATATTCCCATCTCACTTGTTTATTTTCACCAGGTAATCCAATATAACTGCACAAAATTTAGAAATAAACATTTCTGACATGCAAAAACAAAACCCAAAAAAGAGTGACCAATTCCTTTCTTTGAAGACACTCAACAGCCTACCATCCATAGATTCTAACAGTTGCTTGATATTTTTACGATCAACATTGAGTGCAGCAGCCCCCACAGCATCCCAGACACTGTTCCGAGAGGTGTACTGTTTTCTCTCCCTGTAGATCTTACATTTTATGAGGGACCACAGGTTCTCTATGGGGTTCAGATCAGGTGAACAAGGGGGCCATGTCATTATTTTTTCATCTTTTAGACCTTTACTGGCCAGCCACTCTGTGGAGTACTTGGATGCATGTGATGGAGCATTGTCCTGCATGAAAATCACGTTTTTCTTGAACGATACCGACTTCTTCCTTTACCACTGCCTGAAGAAGTTGTCGTCCAGAAACTGGCAGTAGGACTGGGAGTTGAGCTTCCCTCCATCCTCAACCCAAAAAGGTCCCACAAGTTCATCTTCGATGATAAAATCCCATACCAGTACCCCACCTCCACCTTGCTGGCGTCGGAGTCGGAGTGGAGCTCTCTGTCCTTACTGATCCAGCCTCTATTCCATCCATCTGGCCCATCAAGAGTCACTCTCATTTCATCAGTGCATAAAACCTTTGAAAAATCAGTCTTAAGATATTTCTTGGCCCAGTCTTGATGTTTTATCTTATGTTTCTTGTTCAAAGATGGTCGTTTTTCAGCCTTCTTTACATTGGCCATGTCCCTGAGTATGGCACACCTTGTGCTTTTTGATACTCCAGCAACGTTGCAGCTCTCAAATATGGCCAAACTGGTGGCAAATGGCATCTTGGCAGCTTCACGCTTGATTTTCCTCAATTCATGGACAGTTATTGTGCGCCTTTTTTGCCCAATATGCTTCTTGCCACCCTGTTGGCTATTTGCCATGAAACACTTGATTGTTCGGTGATCACGCTTCAAAGGTTTGGCAATTTTAAGACTGTTGCATCCCTCTGCATGACATCTCACAATTTTGGACTTTTCAGAGCCCGTCAAATCTCTCTTCTGACCCATTTTTTCAAAGGAAAGGAAGTTGCCTAATAATTAGGCACACCATATATAGGGTGTTGCTGTCATTACACCACACCCGTCCTCATTACAGAGATGCACATCACCTGATTTACTTAATTGGTAGTTGGTTCTCAAGTCTATACAGCTTGGAATAGGACAACATGTATAAACATTATCATTTGATCAAAATACTCATTTGCCTAATAAATCTGCACACAGTGTATATGGAGGACTTTCAGCTATTGTTTAGGGATTAAACTGTCTCACTCGTCAGGATTCCATCTGCAGTCTAATAAGCAAATAGAGAGCATGAATCAAAACTCGTAGCAGTATTTGCGCTGATTTGCCTTGGATAATCAGGAGGAGTGGTCCTCATTTCTTCCTCTTGCCAAAGTTTGCTATCAATAAACACTGCCTTGAGTCCTCTGGTCTATCTCCTTTCTTTTGTGTCTTTGGTCACTATCCCCAGTTCTGTACTTTTATTAAAGGGCACTCGTCCGGTGTCCCCGAAGAGGACCAATTGGGTTCAGCATTATAGTCTTCATGGGAAAAGATTCAGCAGCACTTGCATCGAATGGGTATAAGCGTGTGACTGACTGTAGATGTGTGCGTGGTCCAGGCCTGTGTGTGTGTGATCTGGTGTGTATATCCTTTAAATATATTAAGCTTAAAGTACTTAAGTTAGGACCTTGCATCATTGGTTAATTCAAAATTATTGCTGTCATCAACCTGTTGGTATTCCGTCTGGCCTTAGCAGCATAATAAAAATGCCATAATTTCTTCCACAAATCTCTGAATATTGAAGTTAATGTTCCAAAGTGGTAAGATACAAAAAAAACTAAGTAAAAGCACAAAAGTACCTGTTTCTAGTATAGCAAAGTCCAGAATGTGAAAAACAGAGAAATATTAAATTGGCATTGTGTGCACAGTTAAACCAAGTAATCCAAGGAGTGAATTGAAAAAAAAAATGTCATTGTGAAATCACATAAACGTGACAGCCAAATATTAAATCAAATACATTCTCAGAGATCCCCTGCAAGCTATAGGATTCACTAATTAGACACATAAAGCAGAGTAATATATCACTATTCATAGAATTGCACACCCGAAAAACATTTCGAGCTTAGCTTGATTAGTTCTATATTAAAGATATTTGTGGGTTCAGGAATTCCTCTTCCCACTCCTACACCTCTGGTCTTAGTTGATGTATCATTGGAGTTCCAGGTATCAAGAATTATAGATTCTCAGATCATTCGTTGTTTTCTGCAATACCTGGTTCACTGGCAGAGATATGTTCTTGAGGAGAGGACTTGGTTACCAGCCTCTGACCAGTGCGTCTGGTTAGAGCATTCCATCTCCGTCATCCGGAGAGACCTGTCCAGAGGCCCCTCATAGAGGGAGGGGTGCTATCACATGGTGTTTGGCTCTAATGTCTGTCAGCCTGCTTGTTACCTCTTGGATCACATTTGGTGTGTAGAGATGAGCGAACTTGTTTGATAAAGTCTCGCCAAACTCAGGTTCGGTACGAGCCTGAACTTGTTCATTTTGGCTCGGCAAACACAATCATTACACTTAAAACTCGCCATTCAGTTTGGTTCTCCCACAAAAAACGTGTTTACAAAAAAGCATTTGTAATCCAGTGCAAAGGGGTAGGAGCAAACACTTCATACTCACCGACCACCGGGCCGGCTGTCACACTGCTCCCGCCTGTCTGTACGCTACCATCACAGCCTCTCCTTCAGTTCCTGTGCAGCTCATCCCATATGCACTGTTTTCCTTGCTTTCCCTACCCACTGGCCGGCCTGGTGTCTGTGATTGGTTGCTGTCAGACTCGCCCCCAGAGTCTGCCTGCAACCAATCAATCACAGGTCCGGTCTGTGAGTCAGTACTATCATGGTATAAAAATAAGTAAATAAAACAGTGGGTATAGGGTCCCCCCATATTCTGATACCCAGCACAGACAAAAGAATATGGCTACAGGATGCAGCCCCAGCCCTGTGCTTATCTTGGCTGTGTATAAAAATAAGTGGAACCACATCTGTTTTTTTTTTTAACTATTTAAATAAATATTTTAAAAAAACTGATGTGTGGTTCCCCTCAGGTTTGATGCCCAGTCATGATAAAATTAGGGAGAGAAAACTCCACAGCACCATACAAGATGAGGGGTGGGTCCAAATTTTGTTGGATCCCCACACCAAGCACAAACTCGGTATCATATCATGCAAAAGAGGACAAGAGTTTTTAAAGTGCAAAAGCATACAAAATTTTATTCAATACACTGTAAGGGTGAACATCCAAAAACATCATAAAAACATGCTAGGAATAATGAACGGGCGACCCCCCATATATAATAGATGGTAATACAGTCTGTGAACGTACGTTTCAATTTGATAAAATCTTCATCAGGGAAGAGGCATCTCCTACCATTCTCCCCTGACACCAGACTGTATTACCATCTATTATATATGGGGGGTCGCCCGTTCATTATTCCTAGCATGTTTTTATGATGTTTTTGGATGTTCACCCTTACAGTGTATTGAATAAAATTTTGTATGCTTTTGCACTTTAAAAACTCTTGTCCTCTTTTGCATGATACCAGTCATGATAAAGCCTGACAGCTGGGGGCTGCTAGTCTCAGACTAGGGAGGCCTATGGTTATTAGACCCCCAGCCTAAAAACAGGAACCTGTAGCTGCCCAAGATTGTCACATCCATTAAATGCGACAATCTCGGAACTTTACTCGGCTCATCCCAATTGACCTACATGTTGTGGCAATCGGGGTAATGAGGGGTTAACAGTGCACAGCTGTCATCATTCCCAGAATTAGTGAATAGAAGTGGTCCTCTATGAGACCCCCATCACTAATCCTATAAGTAAAAAGGACACAAACACCAAGAAAAATCCTTTATTTGTAATAAAATACAAAACCACCCTCTTTCACCACTTTATTAACCCCCAAAGACCCAGGTCCGACGTAGTCCACACGAGGTCCCACGGTGGATTTTTCTCAGTGTTTGTGTATTTCTTTTTACTTATAGAATTCATGATGGGGGCATCTCATAGAAGCCCCCTTACCATCACTAATTATGGACTTGATTACAGCTGTGCACTGTTATTAACCCCTCATTACCCCAATTGTTTCCACATCAAGGTTATCAGGATGGGCCAGGAAAAGCGCAAAGCTTGTCACATCTAATGGATGCGACTATCTTGGGCAGCTGCAGGTCACTATTTTTAGGCTGGGGGCCTAATAACCATAGGCCTTGCCAGCCTGAGAATACCAGCCCCAGCTGTCGAGCTTTATCTTGTCTGGGAATCAAAATTGGGGTCAGTGCAAGCCATTTACTTTTTTAATTATTTATTGAAATAGTTAAAAAAAAAAACGCATGCAATTCCTCTTATTTTGACACACAGCCAAGATGAGCGCAGGGCTGGGGCTGCAGCTTTTAGCCATAGTCTTTATCTATGATGGGTATCAAAATATGGGTGGACCCTACCCCAATTATTTAATTTATTTATTTTTATACCACTATACTGACAGTATGTGCTAGAGTGTACGGGGTCTTTCTAGGTATGACGTTATTTCAACATGCCCCTTTCACATGATAAGGGGATGTTCCAAATGCAGTTCGATGTTTGCAGCCAGAATAAGTCCATATGAGCATGGAGTAGTTTATAATGGAAGCTGGGGTCTGGGGGTTAAGGGGGTGCATAATGGTGGACCCCCTCCATCTGTGGGTATCACCCACAGACCCCCGCTTCTATTGTAAACAACTCCATGCCCACGTGGACTTAGAAAAATAATGTTTCTACTTAATATCAGCAATGTTGGTGGAGGCCTTTGCTGACGTCATGCCCATGTTACCAGAAGGGGCAGCTATTATAGTCACATGGGCATGTGACTCGCCCACCCCAGGGCTATGGGACACCCGGTGCCGGGCCGGACTAGTCCGGTGGTAGTCAGTGGTGGCTGGGCCCGGCTCCGTGGCCCTGGTGGGTGTCAGTTGAATATGTGGCTGATGAGTTAAAGTTAATGTTCGTGACGCCACCTGTGGTATGCGGCTATTAAGCCGCCGCTGCTATGGGAGAACTCCGGGGTGATGTTATGGCAGCTATGATGGTACTGCTCCCCACAGGTGGAGCGATGCCCCGGGATACCGTTGGTGCCCGTGAAAGTCTATGGTGTTGTGTGGCTAACACGGTGCAGGGCCGACAGGCGAGGAAAGAACCAGGCACAAACAACAGTCTCTTTACCTTCTCCTCTTTTACTCTGGGAACAGTCCAGTCCTGGGAGACCGTTACAGGTGGTGATGGGGATCCGGTCGGCCTGGAAGTACTTGGGATGATCTTTCTGGCCAGCTGAGTATGAGGCCTACTCCTGTACTTTGCTTTGTGATGATAGGACCCTGCTTCTCTGAATCCAGCAATGGCCCTCTTCGCTGCTGGGACCAATAGCACGTCCCTTCTTTCTGTAGGTGGCTGCGCAGACCCTCTCTCTGGTGCTTCTCCGCTGGAGTCCACACCGGGCCCTGATGCTACAGCTGTACCTTGGATGTTTCTGGGCCAGGGGCTTGCAGCTCTCCTGCCCTTCGGACTCGGCTACCAGGGACGGATTTTATACCCTGGCAACCACAGACTCCGATGTCTGAGTCTCTCTGCTGCCTCTCAGCTATTCCTGCTTCTCTGGGCCAAGCTGCTCCAGCTCCAGGCCCCAGATTCACAGGACAGCTCACTCTGCGTCTGTTCACTTCCACTACTCCCTTCAGACTGACTCCACTTCCTCCCTCTGGTCAGGTAGAGGAAGGCTCCCTGGAATTCCAGGTTCAGAGCTCCCCCTGCTGGCCGGAGGGAGAACTGTGTTGGGTGTTAAACCTGCTGGCCAATGGATCTCCCAATTACCTCCAGGCTCAGCATTAACCCTTTGGGAGGGCAATGCTGTTGTGGCGACCAGGTCCTAGGGCGCCACACTCCCCCTTAGTTAAATTCAGTACTCCCGGACTGTGGAAACAACACATAACATGTCATACATTTCATCCCAATATGGGAGGCACATTCTCTTTAACGTTACAAATTCAAACAGTACTATAAGAGTCCAGTGTGGCTCCCTGCCGGGTGTCCATTACACTGCTCCATGGGGGACCCGCCGCGATAAAACCCCCAACGTAGGCTCTGGGCGTGCGTCAGAGCATTGATGACCCCACTCTATGCACGCCGGACGGGTTTTTCTTCAGGGGTGTCGAGCACACTGGTGCTAACTATGAACAATTTAGGTGTTGGCCACCCATAGTCCAGTGGCCCAATTGTCCATTTTCACAATCAAAGAAAAAGAAAAACATTTTGTACACAACATTACAGACATTTCGCATAACTATTTACATTCCAATAAATACTCTTTCTTTCTCCTTTATACATTTGATTCCCTATACCTTAGAGGGGGTTGTCCCCGAGTGCTGCGTTGGGACCTGCGTAGCTCTGGTGTTTGTCCCTGACTACTTAGTGTGTCTCCTATCTCAGCACTACCGGTAGGCCTAACCCCAATAGGTATGCATGATGATCGCCCATGTGGTCTAAGAGTCGCCAAGGGTATGACAGGTTCACCACTGACAGGGGGTTGATCCTCCTGTTCCACTGCTGGCGTGTCACCTCGTGTCGGGGCGGACGGTTCTTTGGGTGGATCCGGAACCTGTTCTGTTTCTGGCTCGACCAACTGTGGGAACGTCAGGACCGGTACCACTACGGCACCATTTATGCGGGTCCAAGTCTTGGGGAATTTGCCGAGGATTGTTTGTATCATCTCTTCCCCCTCTTCTCGAACTTCCTCCACTTCCTTTTGAACTTTGCACCGCTCAGGGCACGTCTTCAGGCGGTCTCGGGAAATTGCTTGGCAGGTCTTGCCTTCATCTTTGCTTATGAGGCATACCTTACTATTGTCAAAGTTGGAGGGGATAATGGTGTAGGGCTCGTTTTCCCACTGATCATCCAACTTATGCGTCTTCCGCTTCTTCTTGAGGACTTGTTCTCCAGGTGCTAAGGGAGTTGCTGGGGCTGTTTGATTGTAATGCTGTTCTTGTCTCGTTCTTGCTTGAGACAGGCTCCTTTCCACGCACTCCTGGACCTTACGGTACCGCTGCTGCCGTTCTGCATCCCAATCCTCTATTTCTTGAACCGCCTCAGGCGACACAGTCCCCATCTCAAAGTCTACAGGCAACTTGCCTGGTCTGGCTCGCATCAGGTAAGCGGGGCTGCAGTTGGTCGAAGTCACTGGGATGTGGTTGTACAGGTCTACCAGATCTGGCAACTTTTCTGGCCATTGGTTCCTCTCTTCCAGCGGTAGGGTCTTCAGCATATCAATAACCACATGGTTCATTTTCTCGCACAGTCCATTGGTCTGGGGGTGGTACGGTGTGGTTCGAATTTTCTTACAACCGTACATGTTACAGAACTCTTGGAACACTTCAGCCTCGAATGCAGGACCCTGATCCGTCAGTACCCTTTCCGGATAGCCGTGCGGTCGACAAAAGGATGCCTGGAACGCTCTAGCTGCCGTCCTGGCTGTCTGGTCCTTCACAGGCACTACTACCAGGAAACGAGAGTAATGGTCCACAATGGTGAGGGCGTACACATAGCCTGACCGACTTGGTGTCAACTTCACGTGGTCCAGGGCCACCAACTCCAGGGGCTGCTTCGTGACAATTGGCTGTAGGGGAGACCTTTGGCTGGCATCATCCTTCCGCCTCAAGTTACACGGGCCACAGTCTCGGCACCATTTCTCGATCATCTTTCTCATGTGCACCCAGTAGAACCGATCACGGAGTAAGGCCTCCAACTTCTTCCACCCGAAGTGTCCTGCGTTATCATGATACGCTGCTAGGACCATTGGAGCATCCCTCTGCGGAACCACTATCTGCCAGACAAGTTCATTTGTTCGATAGTTGACATATCTCTTGCAGAGCTTGCCTTGGTAGGTGAACAGTCGTCCCCTCTCCTTCCACAGCTGCTGGGCTTCCTCTGGAGCGTCTGGGCCAAGATGGGTCTCAGCTTGCGCTAGCTTCTCTTTGACCAATCGCACGGCCGGGTCACCATTCTGTGTTTCTTCCCAATTATGGTGGAGTAATGGGTTAACCGAGACCTCGTGTTGGCTCGAGCGCTTCACTCCCACAGCATGCTCACACTGGGAAACACCCTGATGATGGAAAGCCGGTAACTCTATCTCTTCGAGTTCGTCCAGGTCTTCTCCAGATTCGGGTAAGTGAGGCATTCTGGACAGCGCATCAGCATTGTTATTCTTCTTGCCAGCCCGATACTTGATGGTAAAGTCAAAGTTAGACAGCCGGGCCATCCACCGCTGTTCCAACGCACCTAACTTGGCTGTTGCCAGGTGTGTCAACGGATTGTTGTCCGTGAAGATGGTGAACTTGGCCGACGCCAGATAGTGCTTGAAGCGTTCAGTCACTGCCCAAACAATAGCGAGGAACTCCAGCTTGAAGGAACTGTAGTTTTCTGGATTCCTTTCTGTGGGCCGAAGCTTCCTACTGGCGTACGCTATCACCTTCTCTCTGCCTCCCTGCACCTGGGACAACACGGCTCCCAGGCCCACGTTGCTGGCGTCTGTATACAGTACAAACGGCTGGCTGTAGTCAGGGTAGGCCAGAATTTCTTCTCCCGTGAGAGCCCCTTTCAGCTGGACAAAGGATGTTTCCAGTTGGCTGCTCCATTCAAAGGGAGGGCTCTGCTTCTTAGCCTGCTTTGGCTGGCCCACCAGGAGATCTTGAAGGGGCGCTGCTATCTTGGTGAAACCATCAATGAACCTTCGGTAGTAGCCCACCAGCCCAAGGAACTGCCGCACCTCCTTTACCGTGGTGGGTCTTGGCCAGTCCTTGATTACGGTGACTTTCTCCGGATCAGGTGCCACACCTTCTGCGCTGACCACATGACCCAGGTACTGTACCTTTGGCTTCAAGAGGTGACATTTGGACGGCTTGATCTTCAGGCCATATTTTGACAAAGACTCAAACACTTCTGCTAAGTGCTTCAGGTGGTCTTCATAAGTCTTGGAGTAGACTATGACGTCATCCAGGTACAACAGCACGGTTTCGAAGTTGTGGTGGCCCAAGCAGCACTCCATCAACCGTTGGAATGTCCCTGGGGCGTTGCAGAGCCCGAATGGCATACAGTTGAACTCGCAGAGGCCCATTGGCGTCGTGAATGCCGTCTTCTCCTTGTCCGCCTCTGCCACGGGAACCTGCCAATACCCACTGGTGAGATCCAAGGTGGAGAAATAGTTAGCTGACTTTAAGGCTGTTAGTGACTCCTCTATTCTGGGTAGTGGATAAGCATCTTTATGTGTAATGCGGTTAATTTGCCTGTAATCTACACACATTCTCATTGTACCATCTTTTTTCTTTACGAGCACTAGTGGAGCTGCCCAGGGGCTACAACTATCTCTGATAACCCCAGCCTCCTTCATTTCCCGTAACATTTCTTTGGCACGCTGATACTGTGCGGGGGGTACAGGGCGGTATCTCTCTTTAACGGGAGGATGATCACCCGTGGGGATTTGATGTTTAACCCCTTTCACCTGCCCAAAATCTAGGGGGTGTTTGCTGAAGACCCGCTCGTACTCCTGTACCACCCGGTAAACCCCATGCTTTTGGTGTGAGGGGGTGGAGTCGGTGCCCACATGTAAGTTTTGGCACCAGTCTTCCAGCTGCCCCTTGGAGCCATTGTCTTCCGCCTGGTCGGACGGGATCAAGGGTTCCACTGCTTTGATGGTGTTGTTGCTGACAGTGTACAGTTTTGCTACAGTGGCGTACCGGGGCAATTTGGCTTCCTCCTCCCCACAATTCAGGACACGGATGGGCACTCTCCCCTTGCGGACGTCTGCTACCCCTCTGGCTATCAGGACTCCAGGCCTGCTGTCTGAATACACCGGTTCTACCAAGGCATGGTAATCCTGACCCTTGAGGCCTATTGCTGCCCGACACCATATCAACATTTCACTCCTTGGGGGTATTGCAATGGGGAGGGGGTCACTTACCCTCACACTGCCAATTTCTCCTCCGGCCAGCTCTACCTGCTGCCTCCTCATCAGGGCTCTGATCTCCCTCTGTAGGGCACGCTGCTGCCCGGAGCTGGCAGTTTCAGACGCCTGTTGCAACAAAATTATCACTTCGGCAACACAATTTTCTATCACATTTGTACCAATGGTTACCAATGGGTCAGATTCTTTGCGATCAATATCTACAATTATCATCCCCTGACACGGCAATTCTACCCGCCCCACTTTAATGGTTACTTCTTTGTACCCAATTTGAGGTAAGGGCTGACCATTACTGGCCACAATTGTTAAATCATCATCTGGGCCATGGTCAATGTCTGAATCAGCCCAATATCTTTTGTACAGTTTGTAGGGGATGGTTGTTACCTGGGACCCCGTATCCAGGAGGGCATTCAAAGGGATCCCATCCAGCACAATAGGAAGGACCGGTCGTCCTCCCACATACTTGCTGCGGCTGGGTGTTGAGCCGGGCTTCCTTACACCTGGGGGTCGGCTCCTGGCCCCAGGCTCGGCCCATTTAAAGGACAGTATCGTGCAATGTGGCCCGCCTGGCTGCAGCGGCGGCAGATCGGTTGTCCCGTTGAATCATACCGGTCTGTGTCTCTGCCTCGGGTCGGCGGAACCCTCCTCCGTCGCATCCATGGGACGTCATCTGGGCTGGAGGCCAACTCGATTCTTGCAGGCGATGGGGTCACTTGTAGAGACTGCACGGTCTTGGCAAGGGCAGCCACAGTCTTGGTCAGCTCCTGGACCTGCTGTCTGAGCTCTGCAGTGGGATCCTTATCCAGGGACTGCGCCTCAGCCCCTGCAGTGGCTCGTGTTGCAGGCACCACCCCGGGGTACGTGATAGCAAGAGGCCGGAGGGGTACTGGGTCATTCGGTGTAGATTCTCTCAGTACCCGGATGGCCTGGTCCTTAAACTTTGTAAAGTCCAGAGCAGGGTTCTGCAGGACCAGGATACGCAGCTGGGTCCTGTGGGCATCTGACAGGAGCCCCTCTATGAACTGCTCAGTTAGGAGTTTGTGTTCCTCACGTACACTCTCTGGGTCCACTTGTTTAACCGCTTTCAGGGCCTCCTGCAGGTTTAAGGCATAGTCCCTTATGCTGTCTGTGGCCCGCTGCTTGCACCCAAAGAATCTCATCTTTATCTCTGCTGCGGTGCGGGTGTCAAAAGTACTCTTTAGCTTGGCCAGTATCTGGGTTACTGTCCCTTTATCTGTATCAGGCCAGGACTTCACTTCACGCTGGGCTGCGCCGGCTAGCTGTCCCATTAATATGCCCACCTTCTGGCTCTCAGTCAGCGGATACACCCGGAACAAGCTGTGCAGGCTTTCTCTGAAGTCGCTCAAGGTATGGGACTCCCCGGAGTATTGCGGCAGCCATTCTGCGCCCGGTATGTACGGCATGGTGATCGGCATTACCGGCGCTACAGCGGGGGATGGGGCGACGGCGACAGGGATCGCTTCGGCTGGTGCTGCGGCGTCTCGGGCTATGGCAGCCACCTGCCCTCCCTCTGCGTCGGACATCTTCCTCCCCCTTAGTGAACCTTACCAGGCTCCGTTCACTTTTCAAATTTCCTTCTGGGTCGCGCGGGGTTAACAGCGCTCTGCTCTGATGGCGCGCTCCCTTCGCGCTCTTTGTCAGGCACGCCCCCCTTCTTCCTGCGCTCAGTGAGGCTAATGGCGGCGGCAGTTTTCAAACAGTGAAACACGCAGTAATACAGTCTTTAAAGCGCAATTCTTCAGGCGCACAGTACCCGGTGTGACCGGGCACGAAATCCTGTTCGTGACGCCAAAGTTGACTCGCCCACCCCAGGGCTATGGGACACCCGGTGCCGGGCCGGACTAGTCCGGTGGTAGTCAGTGGTGGCTGGGCCCGGCTCCGTGGCCCTGGTGGGTGTCAGTTGAATATGTGGCTGATGAGTTAAAGTTAATGTTCGTGACGCCACCTGTGGTATGCGGCTATTAAGCCGCCGCTGCTATGGGAGAACTCCGGGGTGATGTTATGGCAGCTATGATGGTACTGCTCCCCACAGGTGGAGCGATGCCCCGGGATACCGTTGGTGCCCGTGAAAGTCTATGGTGTTGTGTGGCTAACACGGTGCAGGGCCGACAGGCGAGGAAAGAACCAGGCACAAACAACAGTCTCTTTACCTTCTCCTCTTTTACTCTGGGAACAGTCCAGTCCTGGGAGACCGTTACAGGTGGTGATGGGGATCCGGTCGGCCTGGAAGTACTTGGGATGATCTTTCTGGCCAGCTGAGTATGAGGCCTACTCCTGTACTTTGCTTTGTGATGATAGGACCCTGCTTCTCTGAATCCAGCAATGGCCCTCTTCGCTGCTGGGACCAATAGCACGTCCCTTCTTTCTGTAGGTGGCTGCGCAGACCCTCTCTCTGGTGCTTCTCCGCTGGAGTCCACACCGGGCCCTGATGCTACAGCTGTACCTTGGATGTTTCTGGGCCAGGGGCTTGCAGCTCTCCTGCCCTTCGGACTCGGCTACCAGGGACGGATTTTATACCCTGGCAACCACAGACTCCGATGTCTGAGTCTCTCTGCTGCCTCTCAGCTATTCCTGCTTCTCTGGGCCAAGCTGCTCCAGCTCCAGGCCCCAGATTCACAGGACAGCTCACTCTGCGTCTGTTCACTTCCACTACTCCCTTCAGACTGACTCCACTTCCTCCCTCTGGTCAGGTAGAGGAAGGCTCCCTGGAATTCCAGGTTCAGAGCTCCCCCTGCTGGCCGGAGGGAGAACTGTGTTGGGTGTTAAACCTGCTGGCCAATGGATCTCCCAATTACCTCCAGGCTCAGCATTAACCCTTTGGGAGGGCAATGCTGTTGTGGCGACCAGGTCCTAGGGCGCCACACATGACTTCAGAAAAGGTCCTTTTAGCCATTGGTAGTTACACGTTGTTATGATAGCAGATGTACACATGTTTTTTCTGGAAACAACAGCATCAACGTTGAGTTTCCAGCAGTGTGTATGCAGTGACAAGAGGTCATCAAAGTATCTAATGAATCCGGATGACCTCCTGACGACAGCGCCGCCACACCAGCGCTTCAAGGTGTTGTGGGGTTGTTGTCAGGAGGTCATCCGAGTTAAAGGTTTAAAGGTTTGGATAAAGGCTCAGGTTCAGTTTGGGTTCGGTTCGATAAAGGCTCGCAAGTGCACCCCTTGCTCAGCTCGGTGAGTAGAGCCACAGGGCCCACCCCTATTCACTCTTCTTTAGTGGAGGGAGACCTATCACAGTCACTCCCGGTCTTTTTAAGATGGTTAAGCCTGTCATTATATGCTGACGATACCTTTTGCTAAATTGGTACGTGTACGTGTTGTATCCCAGTCCTGCTGATGATTGTATTATTTTGTGAGTGGAGTTGTTGTGGACTTCTCCCATTGTCTGGCTGTTTCCTCCCTGCACTTATTTTCATCCTATGCACTATTTGTTTCATACCCCAGTGTTCTATGAGATACAAATTTTGTTTTTGTTAACTTTATCACTCTTGCCCCTGCCCCGCCCAGAGATTTGGAGGAGGGGGTATATGATTAGGGCTGGTCAGGAGCAGGGAAAGAAAGGTGGCCCAGATATCCTCATCATCAGAGGTAACTTTGGGATTAGGAATAGCTAGATTCCCCTAGAATGAGGGGCAGTATAGGAGCCCCATTCGCCTGTTATTTCCATACCACCCATGATAATCATAAATCTATTTTGAAAAGAACACTTCTGGATATGACACTGAGGACATGCAATCAACTTCCTTGGTCAACCATTGCAAGGCCTGTTCTGAGTAGAACCTGTCTAATTTAACTTTTGTATGGTCTTGGCCACCGTTCTGTAGCTCGGTTTCTTGATTTTGGAAATTCTTATTGCTTAGCCATCTTTATGTACAGCAACAATTTTTTTTCAGATCTTCAGAGAATTGTTTGCCATGAGGTGCCATGTTGAACTTTCAGTGAACAGTATGAAAGGGTATGTGAACGATAACATCAAATTTAACACACCTGCTTTCCAGTAAAACCTGAGACCTAGTAACACTAACGAGACACCCAAGGAATGAAAATAGCTAATTGGGCACAATTTGGTCATTTTCAACAAGGGGTGAACTCACTTTTGTTGCCAATAGTTTAGACATTAGTGGCAGTGTGTGAAGTTATTTAGACGGCACATCAAAATTACACCTTTAAGAGTGATGGGCAGAACCGGACTGTGAAAATCCGGATCCACATGGTATCAAACGTACCCGAATTCTGGTTAATGATCCAGATCCCGCACTTGGGTAATAGAAAAACATAAAGAAAAAAATTTAAAAAAAGAAAGAAATCAAGCGTGCTGTACTTACCGAGTCTCCGGCATGTCTGTAACTGCTTCCTGGCTGCGCCTTCACTTTCAAGGCCATTCATTAATATGCACTGCTTTCTCCACCTAATGGCGTCTGTGGTTGGTTCCTGTCAGATGTGCCCCTACCCTGAGTGACAGAGTTTCTGACGCTTCCAATCACAGATCCTGTCTGTGTCTATAGCGTACAGTAAAAATAAATAAACTAAAATATTGGCGTAGGTTCCCCCCATATTATGATACCCAGCACAGTTAAAGAATATGGCTAGAGGCTGCAGCCCCCAGTTCTGCACTTATCTTCTCTGTAGACAAACAAGAACAAGTCCTGCACCGCCTGCCTTCAAATTACCTTTAGGTTCAGTGGCTCACGTGCTGATGGTTATCGTATAGCGCTGGTTTTCAGGCGCAGCGTGCTGGTCGGTAGCGGACAGCTAGGGGATCCAACAACAGGGAGACGAAAAATCAACCGCAAACAGCTGCTATGCCAAACAATTTCTTTTATTTAGACGAATTTCTCCATAAGTGCAGGTAAAAATGCGGGAGGTGGCTTGGATGCGAGTCCCTCCAAAGGACGACGGCCGTTTCGTCTGTAAATCAGACTTCTACGGGTCCACGTCAGGGAGTGGCCGCACGCACCTTAGAAAGGGGAGTGCATCCAGGCCACCACCCCGCACGTTAAAAACAGAGGAATTAACCCATAACAGTGATTTACATGAATGTATGCAAAACATCCCATTTAAAACATAATTATACAAACAATGTTACATACATTACTATACACATACAAAAAAGGAAAAATACCACTGAGAAGGTACAAGGGCATTTTGTGTCATCAGATCTACACATAACACATTATATTCATATTGTTCTTTTTTACTGACCTAACAATTCGTTTATCAGATAGTATAGACACTCGCATTTAATTTACAAAAAAAAAAAAAAACAAAAAAAAACCCGGTTTTATAAAAACCGTTTTTTTATAAGAAAACCACCAAGTCGTTGCGGTCATTTAACCCCAGGTTTCCCTGAGCTCCAAATTTTATTATCATCTTCGCTTCTTTTCGTAGCAACAATTTATGGAGATCGCCCCCTTGTGGGGGTAGGGAAACCTGGACTAGTCCTGCAAACCGCAAGGTATTGGGATTACCTTCATGTGCTGTACGAATATGTTCTATTAACCTAGGAGAACCTTTTCCTGTCGAAATTGATTTATAATGCTCTCTAAAGCGTACGTACATACACCTGATTGTCTTCCCTATATAGAATCTTCCACAGGGACATACAATCACGTAAACCACATATTTCGTTTTGCAGGAAATGAACTGCCTCACTTGGTGAGAAAAAGAACCAATTTGAAAAGATGTACCGGTGAGATGCAAGGCACAATACCTGCAGTGCCCACAGCGAAAGTTCCCTACAGGGGAACATTTTTCCAGCCATGTGGATGGACAAGTCACTCTGTTTTTCACCAGTAGATCTTTCAAATTGTTACACCGTCTATAAGAGACTAAGGGTCCTGCATCTATCCTATCCTTCAAATCTGGATCGTTGGCAAGAATATGCCAATTCTTCTTTATGGCTTTTTTGATTACTCCATCTAAGGGGCCAAATTTGAAACTGAACATAAACCTATTAGCGGCATTGTTCATTTTTCTTATCCTTTTTGTCTTCACTTGACCACAAGATGATTCACTGACACTAGGGGATTGACTAAAGCCTAAATAGTCCGAACTCTCAGAACACACCTTGGCATAGGCGGAATCAATCAGTGTACTAGGGTACCCCCGTGCTAATAGCCTTAATCTTAAATCTCCAGCCTGTTCTTCAAAAATTTCTTTTACATTATTGATCCTCCTTAACCTCAAAAACTGGGAGTAAGGCAAAGCTGCTTTAGTATGATTGGGGTGAGCACTATTAAAGTGCAGCAACGAATTAGAGGCGGTTGGTTTTCTATACATCTTAGTCAATATTGAACCATCCTTCACTTCCACCTCTATATCCAAAAAAGTTATAGTGTTGCCCCCAAAACATGATGTGAAAGACATATTCATGGTGTTGGTATCATTCAGGTAGGTAACAAAACCTGTGAACTCCTCCTCCGTACCATCCCACACCATGAATATGTCGTCCACATACCTGAGGAACAACTTCACGTGCTTGAGAAATGGGTTTGTGCTAACAAAAACATATGTACTCTCAAACAGACCCAAGAAAATATTCGCCATGGCGCACGATACGGGGGTACCCATCGCAGTACCCCCGCATTGAACGTACCACTTGTCCAGGAACATAAATGCATTTCTTGAAAGCACAAAATCCAAAGCCTCTCCAACAAAATCGCAGTACAACTGCGTTTTCCCACTGCGCGCTACCGTATCCCTTACTGCCTGTACGCCCAGGTTCTGAGGTATCCGTGTATACAAGCTTTCCACGTCAATGGATACCAGCCTGAAGCCCTCCTGCCAGATGAAGCCTCTCAACAATGACACAAAATCATTGCTATCCTTCACATAAGAAGGAATTCTTTTCATAAGAGGCCTCAATAACCAATCAAGATAGTGGGACAACGGCTCAGTTAATGAGCCGATGCCAGCCACTATTGGGCGGCCAGGGGGATTAACACTATCCTTATGTATCTTGGGTATAGCGTACCAATGGGGTTTTGTGGGGAACTCTGGAATTAATTTTTCCATCTGAGTGTTAGTAAGAAAACCGAGTGTTACATATCTCCCTAAAAATCGTGTCAGCTGCTTCTTGTACTCATTAATAGGGTTAAATTGGAGAGGAGTATATGTGTCACGGTCTTGCAGGTGTCTTAGGCATTCTTTTATATATGCAGCACGCGTCAACAACACGATATTACCGCCCTTGTCTGCTTGGCGGAATACCGTGTCGTCCCACGTGCGCATTGTTTTCACCGCTAATGCTTCCCCCTCATTGAGATTGTTATCCATTTTGGGGTACAGCAATGCCTCCACATCTTTGACAACTGCCTCCTGAAACACATCGATTAAATTACCGTGGGCTACCGGGGGGAAAAAATTAGATTTCACCCCCTTAGTAAACCTTCCACATTCAACTGTGTCACCACCTGGGTCAAAAGGATTGTCACCCTCAGGGTCACTTAGACTCAAAAGCAAACCAGCCGCCTGGGTTACCGTAGAGTCAAATGCCCCCGTGATGTCCCAATTATACCCCCCAGTTGTACAAGGTTGGTGCCCCTCAGGGACCATAGTTGAGGTGGTTGATGTCTGGTGAAAAAACTTGTGCAAATGCATTTTTCTTGTCGCTTTATATAAGTCAATCCTGAACTCGGCAAAATCAAACTCTTCTGGCACGCAAAAATTTAAACCTCTAGACAAAACAGTTACCATATCATCAGTTAGCTCATGTTCAGACAGTTTAACAATGCCGCTAGTGGGGAGAGAGAGAGAAGATGGAAAACGTTCTAATTCTTCCATGAGACAAATTTTCTTTTGCGTCCTCTTCCCCTTGTGCCTCTTCCTGCCCCCCCTACGGGTGCGTTTCCTAAAGGGGCAGGATTTGGCCCAACATGAGGGGTCACCACTCTAGAGGGGCCTGGAACCACGTCCTCTGAGCCACTGGACTCCGACTCAGTGGTCCAGTACCCTCTTTCCTGGTTGCCCAGTTTTTTATTTTTTATATACGGTTTTCTTTTATAATTTTTAGAACGATCTTTCGTCCAACAGAAAATTTGTCCCATCTCGTAATCTTTTTTATCCCTCATAAATTTCTCTGTTTTTTTATTTTTAATCTCTGTCTGAGTTTCAATCAATTTTTTATCCAAATTCTGTGCAAATGTTGTCCAAATACCCTCAGTAACTCGTGAACGGGTGTCTTTTTTCAAATCGTCCAGCTGTATGTTCAGAGCTGAATACTCCTCCTCGTTTTTCTTTAAAACCAGCTGGAACAGTCTCATGGAACAATCATGTTGAATGCTCTCCCACTCTTTAGTAAAACTTGTGTCATCTTGAAAATGGGACAATGTCTTTATCACACGGAGACCCCTAGGGACCCTGCCGCAATCAACATAAGACTGCAACGACTTGATAGTCCAAAATAAACGCACCTCTCTATCAGAGAGGGAATATATCTTATTTTCGAGTGTCTTAATGCCCAGTACCTCAGTGTCCTTTTTTAGGTTGCATTTTTTTTTTTTTTTGTAAATTAAATGCGAGTGTCTATACTATCTGATAAACGAATTGTTAGGTCAGTAAAAAAGAACAATATGAATATAATGTGTTATGTGTAGATCTGATGACACACAAAATGCCCTTGTACCTTCTCAGTGGTATTTTTCCTTTTTTGTATGTGTATAGTAATGTATGTAACATTGTTTGTATAATTATGTTTTAAATGGGATGTTTTGCATACATTCATGTAAATCACTGTTATGGGTTAATTCCTCTGTTTTTAACGTGCGGGGTGGTGGCCTGGATGCACTCCCCTTTATAAGGTGCGTGCGGCCACTCCCTGACGTGGACCCGTAGAAGTCTGATTTACAGACGAAACGGCCGTCGTCCTTTGGAGGGACTTGCATCCAAGCCACCTCCCGCATTTTTACCTGCACTTATGGAGAAATTCGTCTAAATAAAAGAAATTGTTTGGCATAGCAGCTGTTTGCGGTCGATTTTTCGTCTCCCTGTTGTTGGATCCCCTAGCTGTCCGCTACCGACCAGCACGCTGCGCCTGAAAACCAGCGCTATACGATAACCATCAGCACGTGAGCCACTGAACCTAAAGGTAATTTGAAGGCAGGCGGTGCAGGACTTGTTCTTGTTTGTCTGCAGTATACTTGGATTCTTTCCTGGAGTCCCTATTGCACGCTGTTGCCGGGCTCATTACCAAGGTTCACAAGAGACTGTGTATATTATCACATGTGCGGTGGCCACGATGGAACTGATGGACAATGAAAGCGCAAGTTCTGTTGACGTTCCAGGTGTACAGGCGGGGAGGATGGATGCGGCTTCCTTTTTCGAGGAATGCAACCTAAAAAAGGACACTGAGGTACTGGGCATTAAGACACTCGAAAATAAGATATATTCCCTCTCTGATAGAGAGGTGCGTTTATTTTGGACTATCAAGTCGTTGCAGTCTTATGTTGATTGCGGCAGGGTCCCTAGGGGCCTCCGTGTGATAAAGACATTGTCCCATTTTCAAGATGACACAAGTTTTACTAAAGAGTGGGAGAGCATTCAACATGATTGTTCCATGAGACTGCTCCAGCTGGTTTTAAAGAAAAACGAGGAGGAGTATTCAGCTCTGAACATACAGCTGGACGATTTGAAAAAAGACACCCGTTCACGAGTTACTGAGGGTATTTGGACAACATTTGCACAGAATTTGGATAAAAAATTGATTGAAACTCAGACAGAGATTAAAAATAAAAAAAGAGAGAAATTTATGAGGGATAAAAAAGATTACGAGATGGGACAAATTTTCTGTTGGACGAAAGATCGTTCTAAAAATTATAAAAGAAAACCGTATATAAAAAATAAAAAACTGGGCAACCAGGAAAGAGGGTACTGGACCACTGAGTCGGAGTCCAGTGGCTCAGAGGACGTGGTTCCAGGCCCCTCTAGAGTGGTGACCCCTCATGTTGGGCCAAATCCTGCCCCTTTAGGAAACGCACCCGTAAGGGGGGCAGGAAGAGGCACAAGGGGAAGAGGACGCAAAAGAAAATTTGTCTCATGGAAGAATTAGAACGTTTTCCATCTTCTCTCTCTCTCCCCACTAGCGGCATTGTTAACCTGTCTGAACATGAGCTAACTGATGATATGGTAACTGTTTTGTCTAGAGGTTTAAATTTTTGCGTGCCAGAAGAGTTTGATTTTGCCGAGTTCAGGATTGACTTATATAAAGCGACAAGAAAAATGCATTTGCACAAGTTTTTTCACCAGACATCAACCACCTCAACTATGGTCCCTGAGGGGCACCAACCTTGTACAACTGGGGGGTATAATTGGGACATCACGGGGGCATTTGACTCTACGGTAACCCAGGCGGCTGGTTTGCTTTTGAGTCTAAGTGACCCTGAGGGTGACAATCCTTTTGACCCAGGTGGTGACACAGTTGAATGTGGAAGGTTTACTAAGGGGGTGAAATCTAATTTTTTCCCCCTGGTAGCCCACGGTAATTTAATCGATGTGTTTCAGGAGGCAGTTGTCAAAGATGTGGAGGCATTGCTGTACCCCAAAATGGATAACAATCTCAATGAGGGGGAAGCATTAGCGGTGAAAACAATGCGCACGTGGGACGACACGGTATTCCGCCAAGCAGACAAGGGCGGTAATATCGTGTTGTTGACGCGTGCTGCATATATAAAAGAATGCCTAAGACACCTGCAAAACCGTGACACATATACTCCTCTCCAATTTAACCCTATTAATGAGTACAAGAAGCAGCTGACACGATTTTTAGGGAGATATGTAACACTCGGTTTTCTTACTAACACTCAGATGGAAAAATTAATTCCAGAGTTCCCCACAAAACCCCATTGGTACGCTATACCCAAGATACATAAGGATAGTGTTAATCCCCCTGGCCGCCCAATAGTGGCTGGCATCGGCTCATTAACTGAGCCGTTGTCCCACTATCTTGATTGGTTATTGAGGCCTCTTATGAAAAGAATTCCTTCTTATGTGAAGGATAGCAATGATTTTGTGTCATTGTTGAGAGGCTTCATCTGGCAGGAGGGCTTTAGGCTGGTATCCATTGACGTGGAAAGCTTGTATACACGGATACCTCAGAACCTGGGCGTACAGGCAGTAAGGGATACGGTAGCGCGCAGTGGGAAAACGCAGTTGTACTGCGATTTTGTTGGAGAGGCTTTGGATTTTGTGCTTTCAAGAAATGCATTTATGTTCCTGGACAAGTGGTACGTTCAATGCGGGGGTACTGCGATGGGTACCCCCGTATCGTGCGCCATGGCGAATATTTTCTTGGGTCTGTTTGAGAGTACATATGTTTTTGTTAGCACAAACCCATTTCTCAAGCACGTGAAGTTGTTCCTCAGGTATGTGGACGACATATTCATGGTGTGGGATGGTACGGAGGAGTTCACAGGTTTTGTTACCTACCTGAATGATACCAACACCATGAATATGTCTTTCACATCATGTTTTGTGGGCAACACTATAACTTTTTTGGATATAGAGGTGGAAGTGAAGGATGGTTCAATATTGACTAAGATGTATAGAAAACCAACCGCCTCTAATTCGTTGCTGCACTTTAATAGTGCTCACCCCAATCATACTAAAGCAGCTTTGCCTTACTCCCAGTTTTTGAGGTTAAGGAGGATCAATAATGTAAAAGAAATTTTTGAAGAACAGGCTGGAGATTTAAGATTAAGGCTATTAGCACGGGGGTACCCTAGTACACTGATTGATTCCGCCTATGCCAAGGTGTGTTCTGAGAGTTTGGACTATTTAGGCTTTAGTCAATCCCCTAGTGTCAGTGAATCATCTTGTGGTCAAGTGAAGACAAAAAGGATAAGAAAAATGAACAATGCCGCTAATAGGTTTATGTTCAGTTTCAAATTTGGCCCCTTAGATGGAGTAATCAAAAAAGCCATAAAGAAGAATTGGCATATTCTTGCCAACGATCCAGATTTGAAGGATAGGGTAGATGCAGGACCCTTAGTCTCTTATAGACGGTGTAACAATTTGAAAGATCTACTGGTGAAAAACAGAGTGACTTGTCCATCCACATGGCTGGAAAAATGTTCCCCTGTAGGGAACTTTCGCTGTGGGCACTGCAGGTATTGTGCCTTGCATCTCACCGGTACATCTTTTCAAATTGGTTCTTTTTCTCACCAAGTGAGGCAGTTCATTTCCTGCAAAACGAAATATGTGGTTTACGTGATTGTATGTCCCTGTGGAAGATTCTATATAGGGAAGACAATCAGGTGTATGTACGTACGCTTTAGAGAGCATTATAAATCAATTTCGACAGGAAAAGGTTTTCCTAGGTTAATAGAACATATTTGTACAGCACATGAAGGTAATCCCAATACCTTGCGGTTTGCAGGACTAGTCCAGGTTTCCCTACCCCCACAAGGGGGCGATCTCCATAAATTGTTGCTACGAAAAGAAGCGAAGATGATAATAAAATTTGGAGCTCAGGGAAACCTGGGGTTAAATGACCGCAACGACTTGGTGGTTTTCTTATAAAAAACCGGTTTTTATAAAACCGTTTTTTTTTTTTTGTTTTTTTTTGTAAATTAAATGCGAGTGTCTATACTATCTGATAAACGAATTGTTAGGTCAGTAAAAAAGAACAATATGAATATAATGTGTTATGTGTAGATCTGATGACACAAAATGCTCTTGTACCTTCTCAGTGGTATTTTTCCTTTTTTGTATGTGTATAGTAATGTATGTAACATTGTTTGTATAATTATGTTTTAAATGGGATGTTTTGCATACATTCATGTAAATCACTGTTATGGGTTAATTCCTCTGTTTTTAACGTGCGGGGTGGTGGCCTGGATGCACTCCCCTTTATAAGGTGCGTGCGGCCACTCCCTGACGTGGACCCGTAGAAGTCTGATTTACAGACGAAACGGCCGTCGTCCTTTGGAGGGACTCGCATCCAAGCCACCTCCCGCATTTTTACCTGCACTTATGGAGAAATTCGTCTAAATAAAAGAAATTGTTTGGCATAGCAGCTGTTTGCGGTCGATTTTTCGTCTCCCTGTTGTTGGACTTATCTTCTCTGTGTATCAAAATAAAAGGAACTGCATGCAGCTTTTTTAAAATTATTTAAATAAGTAACTTAAATAACGGCACGCAGTCCCTGCAATTTTGATTAAAAAATATTGTGGGAACTACACGCTGTTTTTTAAAATTACTTATTTAAAAAAAATGCTAAAAAAAGCCGCTTGTGGTTTGTCTTATTTTTATATACAGCCAAGATAAGCACTCTTGGGGGTTGTGGGCTGTGGCCTGTAGCTGTTTGCTTTATCTGTGCTAGGTATGATAAAGGGCACCTAAGCCAAATATTAAATTTATTTATTTATTTCTATACCATGATAAATGCGCATAGTGTCTATGATTGGAAGCAGTCAGTTCACACGCTGTCACTCATGGTGGGGGTGCCTCTGACTGCACATGGGAATTGATGTCCGGCCACAAATCCAGGATCAATTTCGGGCTGGTTAGGTCCGCCGGTTCCAGTTATCCACGAGTCCACCCATCACTAACCAATATACAAGCTGTATACTGACAACTACACTTTGTATTAAAGTGTCATATCTTCCGTGTTGTCCAATGAAAAAGTATAGTAAAATATGCTTTGAATATTGAGTCTTTGAAAACTATGTAGCCACATAATCACTATGACTTTGCAGTTGCAAAATGATGCAAAATAAATATTAGCATTTAGATTGAGATATATTGAAATTCGTTACATGTAGAAACAAGGGGTTTATTTATTTAATTATTTCCAGAACTGCTATTGTATATGAGTAAATTGTTACTTTATACTGGTATATCTTGTCATCACAAACTCTTTTTTTTTTTCATGTTAGAAAACATTAAAGAAGTTGAAATATATTGTTGTGAAATTCATTAAATTCTAACATGACCTATATAAATTGAAAAGTAAATCACAATTTAAAGTCCCTTTAGCTACAAGAATTGTATATAGACATAATTGAAATACTTGACCCTAGATATTATAAAAGTTCTAATAGATGTTTGTCAAAATGGACATACTGTATAAATACTGACATTAAATGTCATGTAATGTCCATCACAATTTTCTATTAACCTATTATAGTTTTGTTTAAAAGAGAAAAAAACTATATTTTTTTCACTATTTTTAGTATTTTATCCCCAAGTCATCTTATATCAGGCAATGCTCAGAGTTGGATTTAAAAAAAAAAATAAAATCAGATAAAAGAAGGTACAAAAGCAGGAGATTCTTTTTGTAGTCGCTGAAGCTACTAACAATGGCTGCTGTATCTAGTTACTGTAGCTAACTAAAGAGATAAGATGAAAATGCTGGCTGTAATAAGAAAAGTTTTCTAGTTTTCCACTTGGTTTCATAGACAGTTCCATGAAATGCTTATGACATGGGAAGAAAGTAGAATGTATAACAAGACGCATTACTGACATGCTTTGAGTGACAACTGTGAAGTCCAATTCCTCAGTGGATTCTTCCACACAAAACACTTTAAAATTAGAGATGAGCAAACTTGTTCAATTTGCGTTCACCAATTTTAAATTCGGAACGAACCTTTCCCTATCCAGTTCTAGGTCGTGTAGCCGAGCATTTTTGGGATGAACCAGTAATGTTCCGCTTTGTTTGGTTTCCAAAATATTTTCTAGTAACATATAATGCTTTTAGATAGAACTGTGATGCTGTATGATGAATAGAGGGATGTGTTTAATGACCGGAGGGGGTGGGGAGAGGCCAGAGGAGCGTTGTACTGTTTTTTCTTAACTTTATTTGCGAATGTTCCTGCAGCTAATTACAGCACATAAAACATCCATAAGGTTCAGAGACAAAGGCTTGTTTCATTGGCTGCTTAAGTCACATGTTTCTCTGCATATAAAATGAGGACATGCAGCATCAGCGCCATTTTGTGAATGTTAATGCGTAGGAAAGGTGCTGCTTCTGCTACTGCTATACAGTTAGCTTAGCTAGGGGTTTAATCATAGGTAATAGAGATAGGAAAACGATAGTATAGAATAGCGACATGCAGTGTAGGAAAGGGTGTGTGCCAAAAATCGGGATTTCATGATGTAAAAGGATTGCTACTTGACAGTGCCTGCTAGGGAGTGGCCAGTGAACAATCTAAACAGGTATTGCTACTTTTTAGTACCTGCTAAAAATGTACCAGTGAACAATCTTAATAGGTATTGCTACTTTTGAGTGGCTGCTAAAAATTTGGCAGTGATCCATCTCAATAGGCATTAATACTTTTTAGTGGCTGCTCAAAACATGTCAGTGAACCATCTCAAAAGTTACTGCTACTTTGTAGTAGCTGCTAAAAATTTGCCAGTGAACCATCTAACTAAGTAGTGTTTTTTTCTGTGGGCCATCCCAATATTGCCATCTTACCCAAGAAATAAAACATTTAACTTTTGTGACAGGTGTCTGACAGGTGTGGGCCTAGGGTTTCAAAACTTTTGTTTGAGAGGGGTACATCAAACATGATTGATCAATCACGAGGTCATGGTGGAAGTTGGGATAGGCATAGTGTTTGAGGTGTATGTGGAGTATGTTATAATGTTCAAAGCTCTACTAAGCAAACAACGGCTCGTTCTAGTCAAAGAGAAATGAGAGCAACTGCACACATTGCTTCAACTTTTAAATGAGGGCCAGATACAAGATGTGCTAGATTGTATGGCAAGCGCTGCATCAAGTGGCATCTCCTACTCTTCCTGCTCCTCAACATCACACACAGTTCAGACTGAAGAGGAGGAAAGCATCTGCACCGATGCCCAAAATCTTTGTTGGTTGTATTTGGGCCCAGACCAACTCCAGACCTTCGTCAACAAACATTAACTCCCAGGAGTGGAGATGATGATGATAAGACTAGAATATCTGAGGCATACGCATATTGTAATGTGATGTCAGGTCAGAAAGAGGTGGAGGGTGACTTTCAGGGCGAGGAGTGGGACAACAGAGAGAATGACAATGAAGTTCTAGATCCAATTTGGCATGAACCCAGAAGCACACAGTTGAGAAGCTCAAAAGGAAGTGGTGGAGGAGGAAGAAGACAAGGTGCCTCCCGCACAGACACGGGGTTATGCAACCAGGACAACCATTACAACGTCAGGCACAACTCTGGCTGTGTCCAGCAGTAGAGGCAGGTCTATATTTCACATGAGCGGCAAAGGTTGCCTAGCCTGGGCCTTTTTTTCAACCGGTATAGATGACCCAACTCATGTTCTCTGCAAACTTTGTAAAAAATGACTCAGTAGAAGCAGAAATACAAATAATTTGTTTACTGCATGCATAAACCGTCATATGACTAACCAATATGTGCTGGTCTGGGAATCTTACTGTGCTAAAATGTGACTTGGCAGGCAAAGCCAACCATCCAATGCCTCATCAACCTCATCTCATGCTTCTTCCTCCTCCATTACTTTTAAAACTGTACCCACCCAGGTCTCCGCATGCAGAACTTCTACTTGTTTTCCATCTACAGTTGGGGTGAGTGAAGAGAAGAAAAAAATCCAGCTGTAATGCAGTCAAGGTAAAAATCTTTTTAGGTTTTATTAAAAACTTGCTCATAAATTCAAAAAATGGCATGTGGCAAAAGGTAAAAAAACATTACAAGAATCCAAGGACCTAGAAAAATATTATAAAATTTTATAAAAAACAAACTGCATTTTTTCTCAGTTACATTCGGGGTGAGTGAGAGCCTATCAGTTGTTATGGAAGTCGACATGCCTGTGGATTTTGATCTATCTCCAAGGCCGAGCACACCCCATGTTTCACAATTCATCATAACATCTCTGCCTGCACTTCCCTCGCCACCAGTTTGTCCTGTAAACACTTATCCGCCCTCTCTCAGAACAGCAGCCAGCCCTCGGCCCTGCAATTCTGGTCATGGAAAATATTATTTACTCCCACACATGCCAAAGCTAAGAGCTTGAATTTCACCATATCAATTCTGTTGGCTACGGAAATACTGCCTTTCTGCCTGGTACATACAGAGGGTTACCGACAGCTGATGGCCATTGCAGTCTATCAGTATCAGTTGCCTAGTCACCATTACTTCTTTAACCCCTTCACGACCATGGACGGAAAGATCCGTCCTTGTGCCCTGGGCCTTAACGACCAAGGACGGATCTTTCCGTCATGGCGGAATCGCGGCACCGGAGCCTCCGGTGACTGCAATATGTTAACATAAACCGCAGATTCGGGGAGGAGGGGACCTGATCCTGACCTTAGGAGGCTGTGATTGGCTGACGAACGCCGCTCAACCAATCACAGCCACTGTAATGTTCCAGCCATTTAAAATGACTGAAACATTGAAATCCAGCCCTGGCCAGTGCAGCTGTAGCACTGGCCATTGGCTGGAGCTGGGTGACCTCACTAGATCACCCTCCCCCAGCTCCAGTAGCTCTGATTGGAGAGATCGGCCTTGTGACCGATTTCTCCAATCACAGTGGACCTGTTGCCGGTGACCGCCCCCATCAGCTTCACTTGTCGTCCCTGCAGCACGCCAGCACAGTGAGTGTACACAGTGCAATGGCAGGGCGGCAAGCTCCGGTCCCATGCTGTTATGAGACCGGAGCATGGGACCCGGAAGTTGCCGCGCTGCCATTGCACTGTATGAAACCGGCGAAAAGTGTCACGATCCGCCGCCGCTGCCCTCCGCGATCTGCCACCTGTCTCCCCGATCTGCCCCCCCACATCCCGATCTGCACCCCCCGACATCCCGATCTACCCCCCCCCGACATCCCAATCTGCCCCCAGACATCCCGATCTGCCCCCAGACATCCCGATCTGCCCCCAGACATCCCGGTCTGCCCCCAGACATCCCGATCTGCCCCCAGACATCCCGATCTGCCCCCAGACATCCCGGTCTGCCCCCCGACATCCCAGTCTGCCCCCCGACATCCCAATCTGCCGGCCTCCCCCGTGATCTCTATTCTGCAGCTCCTCCGGTGTCTACCTCCTTGCTCTCCCCCTCCCCCTCTACTGTCCCCCTCTGCTGTCCCCGTCCCCCTCTGCTGTCCCCGTCCCCCTCTGCTGTCCCCCCGACGTCCTCTTACCTGTCTTCACCGGCCGATCACATCTGCCTCCATCGCTGGGTCCTTCTTCCTGGGTCTTCTGCGGAGCTGTCCAACTTCCTGCCTGCTGCTCCTGTAAAGCTGTTCCTCCTGCTAATCCTCTGGGTACTGTGAGTATAACTTTTTTTTTTTCTTTTTTTTCCTCTATCCCCTTTCTATTTTTACACCTCATGCGTCCGTGCGTCCCGCCGAGCGCTGATCAGGGATGCAGATAACGTATCTGCATCCGTGGTCAGTTTTCGGCGGGACTTTTTTTCCCGTATTCCCGATGCTTTTTGTATCGCATCTGTCCGTGCGTCCCGCCGAGCACTGATCAGGGATGCACATAACGGATCGGCATCCCTGCTCAATTTTTGGCGTGACAAAAAGCATCGGGGATACAAAAAAAAAAGTCACGCCAAAAAATGAGCAGGGATGCCGATCCGTTATGTGCATCCCTGATCAGCGCTCGGCGGGACGCACGGACTGATGCAATACAAAAAGCGTCGGGGATACGGAAAAAAAAGTATCGCATCTGTCCATGCATCCCGCTGAGCGCGGATCAACATCCCTGCTCAATTTTTGGCGTGACTTTTTTTTTCCGTATCTTCAGCGCTTTTTGTATCTCATCCGACAGTGCCTCCTGCAGCGGCCGATCAGTGCACTGCGTCTGTGCGTTTGAAAAGTCAAATGGCGTTCCTTGTCTTCTGAGCCCCGCCATGCGCCCAAACAATTGATTTCCACCACATGTGAGGTATCTGCGTACTCAGGGAAAAATTGCACAATACGTTTTATGGTGCATTTTTTCCTGATACAGTTGTAAAAAGAAAAAAAAAAGCTACCTTGTTGCTGCAAAAATTAAAAGAAAAAAATTTAAAAAAAATAAATAATTTTCACGGTTCAACGTTATCAACTTTCAGTGGAGCCCCTGGGGGTACAAGGGGCTCACTAAACATCTAGATAAATTCCTTGAGGGGTCTAGTTCCAAAATGGGGTAATTTGTGGGGGAGCTCCACTGTTTAGGCACCATGGGGGGAGGTCTAAAAACGTGACATGGCGTCTGCTAATGATTCCAATCAATTTTGCTGTCAAATGGTGCCCTTCTCTTCTGAGCCCCGCCATGCGCCCAACAATTACTTTCCACCACATGTGAGGTATCTGCGTACTCAGGAGAAAATGGACAATACGTTTTATGGTGCATTTTTTCCTGATACCCTTGTGAAAAAAAAAGCTACCTAGTTGAAGCAACAGTTTTGTGGTAAAATTTTTTTTTTTCTTTTCACGGCTCAACGTTATAAACTTCTGTGAAGCCCCCAGGTGTTCAAAGTGCTCACCAAACATCTAGAAAAATTATTTGAGGGCTCTAGTTTCCAAAATGGGGTCACTTGTGGGGGACCTCCATTGTTTAGGCACCTCAGGGGGTCTTCAAACCTGACATGGCGTCCGCTAATGAGTGCAGCTAATTTTGCATTCAAATGGCGCTCCTTGCCTTCCGAGCACTGCCGTGTGTCCAAACATTTGATTTCCACCACATATGAGGTATCTGCGTACTCAGGAGAAAATGGACAATACATTTTATGTTGCATTTTTTCCCGATACCCTTGTGAAAAAAAAAGCTACCTAGTTGAAGCAACAGTTTTGTGGTAAAAATTTTTTTTTTTCTTTTCACGGCTCAACGTTATAAACTTCTGTGAAGCCCCCAGGTGTTCAAAGTGCTCATCAAACATCTAGAAAAAATATTTGAGGGCTCTAGTTTCCAAAATGGGGTCACTTGTGGGGGAGCTCCATTGTTTAGGCACCTCAGGGGGTCTTCAAACCCGACATGGCGTCCGCTAATTAGTGCAGCTAATTTTGCGTTCAAAAATTCAAATGGCGCTCCTTGCCTTCCGAGCACTGCCGTGTGTCCAAACATTTGATTTCCACCACATATAAGTTATCTGCGTACTCAGGAGAAAATTGACAATACATTTTATGTTGCATTTTTTCCCGATACCCTTGTGAAAAAA
Source organism: Anomaloglossus baeobatrachus (assembly GCF_048569485.1). Taxonomy (NCBI): domain Eukaryota; kingdom Metazoa; phylum Chordata; class Amphibia; order Anura; family Aromobatidae; genus Anomaloglossus; species Anomaloglossus baeobatrachus. Next base: position 499,319,796 of record NC_134355.1, on the reverse strand, counting down.
AAAGCTACCTAGTTGAAGCAACAGTTTTGTGGTAAAAAATTTTTTTTTTCTTTTCACGGCTCAACGTTATAAACTTCTGTGAAGCCCCCAGGTGTTCAAAGTGCTCATCAAACATCTAGAAAAAATATTTGAGGGCTCTAGTTTCCAAAATGGGGTCACTTGTGGGGGAGCTCCATTGTTTAGGCACCTCAGGGGGTCTTCAAACCCGACATGGCGTCCGCTAATGAGTGCAGCTAATTTTGTGTTCAAAAATTCAAATGGCGCTCCTTGCCTTTCGACCTCTGCCGTGCACCCAAACAATTGATTTTTACCCCATATGGGGTATCAGCGTACTCAGGAGAAAATGCACAATAAATTGCATTGTGCACTTTCTCTTTTCTCCCTTGTAAAAATGAAAATTTTATGGCTAAAGTAACATTTTTGTGTTAAAAAGCAAAATTTTCATTTTTTCCTTCCACATTGCTTTGGTTCCTGTGACGCACCTAAAGGGTTAATAAACTTCTTGGATGTGGTTTTGAGCAGTGTTAAAATATTTTGTAAATTTTGTTGGAAAAATTAGAAATTGCTGATGAACTTTGACCCCTTCTAACTCCCTAACGAAAAAAAATGTTCTTTCGAAAATTGCGCTGACGTAAAGTTGACAAGTGGGAAATGTTATTTAGTAACTATTTTGTGTGACATATCTCTCAGATTTATGGGCATAAATTTTCAAAGTTTGAAAATTGCAAAATTTTCCAAATTTTCGCACAATTTCCTAAATTTTCACAAATAAACGCAAAAAGTATCGGCCTAAATTTACCACTGACATGAAGTACAATATGTCACGAAAAAACAATGTCAGAATCGCCAGGATCCGTTGAAGCGTTCCAGAGTTATAACCTGTCAAAGTGACACTGGTCAGAATTGCAAAAAATGGCCCGGTCATTAGGGTGTTTTAGTGGCCGGGGGTGAAGGGGTTAATAAAGCTGTGCCTGCTCTACACTATCATGTCCCAGCAAAGATGACCTTTTCCTTGAAAAACTCTGGTTCCCAGGGTGTATTCCACCACTAAAACCTGGATGGAAAAGCTTGGCAGGGGCGTTAGATTTTACTGATTGGGTACTGGGTTACCTTGGTGGCTGTGTGGGAAGGAGGGGAGGGGCTGCTTACCAAATCTTGAAATCCGGAAGGCTTGTGGCATAAACCTTTGAATCTACTGCTTCCTCCACTGCTTCTGCTTCTGCATCTTCCCCCTCTTCTAGGGCCTCCACCTGCACTCTCATTTGTCCCTTAATGTAACACATGTCCCAACAGTGCAGAGAGAATCCCCAACATCATACAGTTCAGCCAGGGCTTAATGCAATCAGGCAGTGCTGAAATTAATATGCATTGGAGAATGCAGTCACATAGCTGCTGAGTTATGCCCCACTATCCAGGCCGAGTTTGATCAATGGCTGTACCCACTGAACCTGGAGCCAGGGAAGCTTGTGTGTGATAATGGTGCAAACATTTGGGGGCCTGGGCAAAATCAGACATGTGCCTTGCATGGCTCACATCCTCAACCTGGTTGCACAGTAATTTCTAGACCACTATCCTAGCCTGGATGTGCTGCTGCAGAAGGAACGGTTGCTTTGTTTTCAGTTATGCCATTCACATCCCAGCTAATCCACTTACATTGCTACAAAGGTCTTTTGGCCTACCGGTTAACAAGTTAATATGCAATTTGCCCACATGCTGGAATTCCATTGTGCACATGTTGCAGCAACTGTGTCAGCAGAAGACATCCATGGTGCACTAGGTCATGATGCATAGCCTGGGACACCACAGTCTGCATGTGCAGCAAATAACGATTGTGCAGTTGGCACAGATGAAGGATCTCTGCACCCTCCAGCACAGTTTCAAAATGGCTACAAAAGATGGTTATCACTGACGATGTCATTATCAGCATCACGATTCCTCTTATCTACATGTTGGAGCACACTTTGAATAATCTGCTGGAGGAGGTGGTGGTCCCAGAGGAAGAGGAGGAAGCAAAGGAGGATGAGGAAGGGATACCATTTCCAGTAAGGTTCTGACAGTTGTCGCACAGGCAGCTGTTACGGGAGGGTAGAGTCCATTGATCATGGTGGGCTCATGGTAAAAGATAACTTGGTAGTTAAGGTGCAGGAGCTGAAGAACAAATGGAGGAGGAAGAGGTGGTGGGCACAGAAAACTCAGGAGATGAAGAAGATATTGATCCCATCTGTGTAGTCCATAGTTGATGGGAAGGGATGGAGGATGTAAGCTTGAGCATTACCCCGCTACCAAAATAATATTTACTTGGACCTCATGGAAGTGTCCAACACATAAGCACCTTCTTGCTGCACGATCTGCAACATGATGTCCATATTGTGAGGATTAGAAATATTGCTGACTACTGCGTTGCCACTCTGTTAGATCCACATACAAGAGTAAATTAAGGAAGATGCTTCCACCCTGGAAAGGGATGCGAAGATGCTTGAGTATTGAAACAAGATTATTGACCATCTTAACAGTAGTTTTCCACAAGAGAGCAGTGAGGCATACAGTGTGCATTGCAGTTCTAGCATTCCAACCATGGGAATGTCGCATTGTCATTGTGTACACGTAGTGAACAACTGGAGAGGATGGTGCAGGAGTATCTACAACTCAATATTGATGACATTAGGGGGGATTGAACCCTTTTGCATTTTGGTCTTCAAACATGGAAGAGTGGACTAAGCTTGTAAGTCATGCCTCGGATGTTTTGGCCTGCCCGGCAGCAGGCATCCTCAAAGATAGTGTCTACAGCGTTGCTGGCAGTGTATTTATGGATAAGCGCATCTGGCTGACCTCTAAAAGTGTAGACCGCTTAACTTTCATAAAAATGGCTACAGTACATGCCAAAACACGTGTTGGGGTCCTGGTGTTGGCACACCAGGGGTGGATAGTCGCTTCAGGTATGCATCTTTAATCTTGGATATTCTCCCCTTATGTATGTTATTTGTGCTTTGCCTGCTTCCTTAGCCATGTACATTATATGAGCAGTTCTCAAATGCTTTTCACATAATACAGTTGTCATCCATAGACACAGCAGGCATTTGCCTCTATATATATTTAATTGGTGTGTTCAGTTTGACACATGTATTTTTGTTTTTGTTTATACCTCTCAGATACTGTATATGTACTGTATATACTGTATGGCTGTGATATTTTCATGCACTTTTTGAGGATTTTGTATTCAGGGAAATTTTCCCTAGCCTTACAGGGACATGAGTATATATATATATAATAATATATATATTTTTTTTTTATTTTTTTTTTTGTACACCTTTATGGTATTCCATCGTCTTAATATTTTCCTGTAATATAGTTATCTCTGCTTGTCATTTCACTCCTGTGCCATTTTTGTAGTGATATATGCACTTCATTACTTTCACCTTGCTATTTTATATGTTTGGATTAATACAATTTCATATATTATATTTAGTTTTGTTTGGATATTTTCTTAATTGGGTTGTCGTTGGTCTTTCAATAGCCATCTTTCCATTATATATTCCTTTGAGATATTGATGGTGCATTGTCATCATTGGGTATAATCTATATATCTACTATAGCGACAAATTTTTGTTTGGTGCTAATTTGCTATTTTCTGTATGCATGCTCTAAAATGATTACATGTCAAGGGAGACATCCTGGAATGATCACCTAAGTAAGGTTTTCAGTAATGATAGTGATTTTAATTGTACTGGCGGATTTAGCAATGTGTTGGAATTACAAAAAAATCTTAAGACACTGATGCACAAGAGAACCAAACTTTGGTGGAATGTTTTTTCTTTAAAAAAATATTTGCAGAACAAATTGATACAGAGGAACCTTTGTATCCAGATCTTTCCAGCCTTTCCAATCATGGAGTTTTATTAAACAATGGTAGGATGTCTGCACTGATGCATTCATGAAACTAATGAAATTATTAATTGGTCTAAATAAAGAAAATCTTGGTGACATTAAAAAAAAACAATTGATGGGCAAATTAGTGAATTTTTCAGCAGTGCGACCAGCACTCAAGACACTACTTTCAACCAGAAGATGAAAATTAATTTTGACACGTGCGAGAAACAGATACAGGAAAACTCCAGAGAGATCTATTAGATCTTCAAAATAATGGAATATACCACTGGCACAGAAGGGCCATAAATCCGGAGGTTAGAGATAGATCTGTATCAATCTCCTCTGTTTCGTCTTTAGGCCAATCTGACCACTTCTCAACATCCCATGATCACTCAATCCAACAATGGCATTAAGAGGAAATGGACTAATATTCAGCAAACACCTAAGAATAAAATCTCTGACCCCTCTACTAATAATTTGAAGGTAGTGAATTTGTCTAAACTTATATTATCCCCTTCTCACATTTCTGTTCTATCCAAGGGACTCACATTTGCCCCTTGCAACAAACTTGATTTATTCACAAAGGGCAAGGACTTAAATACCCTTGCTCGCTCACTAATTTGCAAAAAGTGGTTACATAATGTAGAGACAAGGGAACTTTTTTCAACCTCTCAAGAGATGACAGCCATCAGAACATTTGAGGACTTATCTGAGGAACATTTTTCAGTCTGGTTAAGATTCCAACTTCTATCCTTCCTAGATCTACTAGGCTTCCACCCTTTTCAGTCTGCCCAACAATTGATATCTTTGTAAAATCTGTTTCCAATGAGCTAAAAATATCCCTAATATTATCTATAAAAATAATCTTAATCATTTCGAAAGACAAAGTCTTAATAAACTAACAAAACCTTTATGATGTTGTATATAAGCCAGCTGACAAGTGTGAAAACATAGTGATCTGGCCATGCTTGATGTAAGAAGCAGAAGTATATAAGTATATAGACAACTTAGGGATTCAATCTGTTATAAAAAAAAATGACTTAACTCATTATCAACCTTTAAAAACTCTCTGGAACATCTACTCAATGAAACATTGGAAGATGGAATTGTCACCAAAAAGATGGTCCATGCTCTGACAGTTGTACACCCTGTAATTCCTATGCTGTACTTATTACCTAAAGTACATAAAAATGTCACGGTCCCACCAGGGTGACCAATTGTCTTGGGCATTGGCGGATTACTGACAATGTGAGCAAATATATTGACTGTCAACTAAAACACATGGTTGAAAGTCTCCCATCGTATTTGCAGGATACATCTGATTTCTTAAAGGGAACCTGTCAACAGATTTTGGGCCTATAAGCTGTGGCAACCACCAGTGGGCTCTTATATACAGCATTCTAACATGCTGTATAAAAGAGCCCAGGCTGCTGTGAATAATGTAAAAATCACTTTACAATACTTACCTAAACGGTTGCAGCGGTAGAGATGGGTCATATGGGCATCTCCGTTCTCCGGTGCTGGCACCTCCTCTTTCGGCCATCTTCGGCCTCCTTCTGAAGCCTGTTTGCATGACCCCTCCTACGTCATACACACTCGCCGGTCCCATGCAGGCGCACTACAATACTTTGATCTGCCCTGCTCAGGGCAGATCAAAGTGAACCTGCGCAGGACCTCAATGCCGGCGAGTGTGGATGACGTCGGACACGTCATGCACCCTGGTTTTAAAATAAGGATGACAAAGATGGCAGAAAGAGGAGGCACAGGCACCGGAGAACAGAGACAGCCGTGTGACCTAACTCCACTGCAGCGACCGTTTACGTAAGTATTAAAAAGTGATTTTTAGATTCTACACAGCAGCCTGGGCTCTTATATACAGCATGTTAGAATGCTGTATATAAGAGTCCACTGGTGGTGGCCGCAGCTTATAGGCCGCAAATCTAGTGACAGGTTTCCTTTAAGGAAAATTGACGGCTTACATGTTGAGGAGGGGATGTTGCTGGTCACCTGTGTTGTTGAAGCATTGTATATGAGCATTCATCATGAAGAAAGTATACATGCTTCCACCACTTTTCTTCAAATGAGTGATTTGGACCTGAGACAGGTGCATTTTATCATTGGTCTGTTGAGATTCCTGTTATACCACAATTGTTTTTATTTTTATTGGCTCCTTCTTCCTACAGCTTCAGGGAACCACAATGGGCTCAGCTTGCGTGCTTACATATGTAATTTTTTTCCTGGGGCTGTGGGAGAAGAACATTTTCAGATGAGTCACCAGTGTCAAAGGAGCATGTCATTTTTTGGACACTCTTCATTGACAATCTCTTTTTAATTTGGAAGGGCTCTGAATCTGAATTGAAGGATTTTTTTTGAGTTTCTTAACAAAAATGATCTGAATCTACACTTGACTTATAAATTTGATTCTCATACGATTGCCTTTTTGGACATTGTTGTGACTCATCTAATTAGTTGCAGACTAATGTTTATTGGAAGATGATGGCCATCAACTCTTTTCTTCATGCCAAATCATCTCATCCTCCTCAAATATTACATGGAATACCGACAGGCCAATTTCTCCATATCAAACGTAAGTTGTGGATGTGTGGAAGTCCAATGATTTTGTCACCCCCAGTCCCAGATTGTACAGTCTAAGTGATGGTGTAGTGCCAGAGGTCTGGGAGCAGCAGCCCTACATCTGTCTGTCATCTTGCTGTCTCTGGTGAAGGCAGAAATGCTGGTTCAGGCCTTGTTACAGGGCCAGTTCCTTGTATTCATGTTGTAGAATTTATCTATTTGTAGTCTGTGCGCATTTTGACACTTTTCCTGTAGTCTGACCTTAATTTTTGTAAATGTGGGGACTCCAAGTAGGGTCTCCAAAGTGTCTTTTACTTGTAGCACCAGGGGTCTGAGAGTAAAAGGCCAAATCTTGTCACTCATCCACCTCTTGATTTAAAAATGTAAAAGCCAGGCCACAGCCTTTGTGTTGCATGGACCATACCAGACAGCTGTGCAAAGACACTATGGAGGATGGGGGGGGGGGGGGTTGCCACTGTCCTACTGTCTGCCTGAAATGTTTTTAATTATCTCTCCAAGCTGGGTCTCCAAGATGTGTCATTTACTAGCAAGAGTTTGGGAGCACCTGCTCTACACCTGTCTCTTATTCCCTTCAATATTTCTTATGTCAATAGTCTAGGATGCTAATAGCTGTTCCAAAATAGTGGGGCTGCACTGTAAAATGTATTTTTGCTGTGTTGAAAGCTTTTCGACCCACCTAAAGGTGTTTTATTTCTGGCTTTGGTTTGGTTTCCCTCTAAATCCAGTGGGGTTCAAAAGTATTTGGTGGATCATTTGGCAGATTGTTTGGCAAACTTCGAGAAGACCGACTTTTGATAGATTCACTCATCTCTATTTACAATATGACAGGTTGTTTCAAGGCGCATTGCTTAAAAGGAAAAAAATCACAGCAAATAGAGCAACAATGTTTACCTGCTCAGGCCACAGAAACCAATGCACTCACAGGATGCAGCAAAACCCCTTAATAAAGATGGAGACAACAGGTGCAAAACACATTTGTGACAACAAAAAACTAAGGGTGTGCAAGACACACATAGGTGTTCTTTTATACATACTCATAGCTCTGGTGCAGTTTAGCACTTTTTTTTCTCCTTTTCACCGTTATGTGTGAACGACGCCCTATACAAGCCATTTGTGAGGAATTTGAATACTAAGCAATCATCCCCTCCATGGAGTGGCAGTGTGTGAGTAGTTGCTCCATCAGTGTTTTGCACTTGTTGCCTCCATCTTTATTAAGGTATTTTGCTGCATCCTGTGAGTGCATTTGTTTTTTGTGGCCTGGGCAGGTAAACATTGTTGGCCTTTTTGCTGTTAATTTTTCTTTATTCTTTTGGTAAAATTTAATTCCACTTTGTGAAGTTTAGCTTTTAAATTTAGTGTAAGGACTCGCAAGCATGAGGACCCTTGACTAGAGATGAGCAAACCTTTGAAGGCTCAAGTTCGGTTTGGTTCGTCGAAGGGAGGTGCCGTGTGTCCAAAAGGTGACAACTCCCAAGACACCACAAACACATGGGAAAGTGACAAGGACATATACTGATGCAAAAACAAAACAGCTGGATGAGGAAAAAGAGGACGAGACACAGATATAGGCATGTCATGCCCTTCTTAAATCATGTAAAACACATCAAGGGTACTCCAAGCTGAGTCTCCCTTTTTTCCAAAAATTGGGCCCCACAGACACCACTTTAGTGGCATCAATTGTGCTCCAGTTGCAAACTTGAAAGGTAGATTTGCATCAACCACAGTCAAAAATACACCATCCTTTACTGTCCCCAGGATGACTCCGGGGTAGGTAGCAAAGTCCTTGCTGATCCATGACTTGTTCATCTTGGCTCATTTTTAAAAACACAGCAAGGGGACTACAAGCAGAGAGAGATATGGTGTTGCTGGTACGGTTTGACTGATAATGACGAGACAGTCCCATGCTTGGCAAGTTACAACTGGGAGATTCACTCCGTGCACCACTGGTGTTTGGTGGAAAAGCCGAGCTAAGATTGAGTAACAGCTTCTGCTGATACTCCTGCATACGTGCGTCCCTTTCTATGGCTGGAATTATTTCGCCAAATTTGGACTTGAACCGGGGATCTAATAGTGTGTCAACCCAGTAGTCATCATTACTTCTAATTCGGACAATTCGAGGGTCATGTTGTAGGTAGTGCAGCAATAAGGTGCTCATGTGTCTTGTGCATTCATGCGGACCAAGTCCTTGCTGTGTTTGTGGCGGCGAGGTGATAACCGTGCTTTCTTCCTCTGACATCTCCCCCCAACCTTGTTCAATAGAAATTTGAGCAAGGTTTCCCTCATCTGCTGAGTCTTCCATGCCCATCGAGAGTTCGTCCTCCATTTCTTCCTGGTCTCCTGCACCTTCCTCAACATTTTGGCTGCTACATTGCGTTCTTGTTAATCCCTCTCCCCCACCGTCCCATGCCTACCGCCTTGGTGATGCTGAACGTCTGGACCTTGTAGATGTTAGTATCCCTTGCGCATATGAATCCTCCTGTACCTCCTCCCCTTCCTCTTGTCCCACCCCCTGACTCCGAATAATGTTTAGTGTGTGCTCCAGCATGTAAATGACTGGAATTGTAATGCTGATAATGGCATTGTCAGCGCTAAACATATTTGTCGCCATGTCGAAACTGTGCAGAAGGGTGCATAGGTCCTTGATCTGAGACCACTCAAGCAGTGTGAACTGCCACACTTCTGCATCTCGTTGGCCCAGGCTATACGTCATAACGTATTGCACCAGGGCTCAGCGGTGCTGCCCCAGTCGCTGCAACAAGTGGAGAGTTGAATTCCAGCATGTCGGCACATCGCATTTCAGGCAATGAACCGGCAGGCCCAAAGACTTCTGGAGTGAGGCAAGTCGGTCAGCTGCAAAAATTGAACAGCGGAAGTGAGCAGAGAGTGACCATGCCCTGTGCAGAAGCCCATCTAGCCTGGGATAGTGGGTTAAAAAGTGCTGGACAACAAGATTCAACACGTGAGCCATACAAGGCATGTGTGTCACCTTGCTCCGGCGTAGGGCCGCACTCAGGTTTGCAGCATTGTCGCACATGGCCCTCCCTGACTGCAGGTTTGTTGGAGACAATCATTTAGCAAACTCGCTCGCAAGAGCTGACCACAACTCCTCAGCTGTGGGACTTTTTTCCAAGACATTTCAAGGTAAAGACTGCCTGATGCCGTTGAGCTCTGCTGCCAGCATAGTAAGGACGTGTGCAGGATTCCTTGTGTGCAGTTACAATGTGGGTGGCCTGACCAGGCAGGCTTGGGGCTGATGTGGAGGACCCAGATGAGGTTGAGGAGGCAGAAGCAGTGGAGGAACTTCTACATACAGAAGATTGACGCACAAGTCGTGGGGATGGCAAGACTTGTTCAGCATACCCTTCTCCATCTCTCACCATAGTTACCCAGTGCCCAGTCAGCGACATGTAATGCCCCTGTCCATGCTTACTGGTCCAAGTATCGGTGGTCAAATGCACCCTGTCACACACAGGGTTTCTCAAGGAAGCGGTGATGTTGTGTGCGACATGCTGGCGTAGCGCAGGCACACCTGTCTTGGAGAAGTAGTCGCGACTGGGCATCTGGTACTGGGGAATGGCGACAGACATAAGGTCTCGAAAATCCTGTGTTTCAACCAGGTGGAAAGGCAGCATTTCAGTAGCCAAGAGCTTACAGAGGGTGAAAGTCAACCTCTTAGCTTTGTCATGCCTCGGAGGAAATGGCCTTTTATTTGTCCACATCTGAGGGACCGAGATCTGGCTGCTGTGTGGAGATGGTGTTGAGTAGAGTGTACCTGGAAAACTGCAGGTTTGTGAGGAAAGTGCAGGCGGAGACATGATGTTGCCTTCATCCAAACTTGGTGCTCTTGATGTCTGAGAGAGCTCTACACCAGCACTTGTTTCCCCTTCCAAAACAACTGACGACCTGCCAAGCAAACTGCCTGTTGCGGTTAAAGAGGTGGAAGATCTGCATGGAAAAACATGTGTGACAGCTGTCCCCACAGTCATAGAGGATGAAAAGCGCGGGGCCGCACTTGAAGGGGCAGACGATGGTTGGCCCGCTCGGCTAGGCCGCATTGTAGCACGGTGATCTTCCCACTGGGACTTATGCTTGTTATTCATGTGACGATTCATGGAAGAAGTTGTCAAACTAGTGAGGTTTTGGCCTGTACTTATAGATTGGCGACAAATCTTACGGATCACATGATTTGGGAGATCCTTTGTGATGTCAAAAAAGGACCAGGCTAGGCAACTATTAAAGCTTATGTGACCTGCAGAGCCATCCCGAGTTGTCCTCAGAGGCAGAGTTATGGCTGAGGATGCAGTTGTTGACGCGCTTCCAGTACTCCGACTCAGTCCAGGAAGGCGCAAGGTAACTTCGTCGTCAGTCGCATCCTCCTCCACTTCCTCTGATGACCTTCTCGAGTGCCTGACTGTGGGTTGACAGTAAGTGGGATCTAGAACTTCATCATCAAGCGTTGTGTTTGCACTCCCCTTGCCCTCAGACCTAACCTCTTCCTGCCCTGACTGAATAGTTAAGTTGTCATCCCAATCAGATATCTGCCTCTCATCGTCATCAGTATGTTCCTCATTGTCTTCACCAACAGGTGTTACAGTTTGGGAATGAGGGTCTACATTATGCTCAGAAACTTGGTCATCAGGGCCTGAATCTGACTCACAAAGCTTCTGGGCATCATTGCAGACCATTTCCTGTTCTGTACTCACTGTAGCTTAGGAGCAGACCTCTGATTCCCAGGCTATAGTGTGACTGAACAGCTCTGCAGACTCAGCCATCTCTGTTATACCATACTGTGCAAGGCGGGAGGAGACTTGATTGCTGGGAGAAAGCAAGTGTGATTGGGGTGACAACTCAGAGGACTGTTGTTCTTTGGATGTTGAAGTTGAGGTGGAGGAGAGGCCACTTGTTGGAGCACTTGAGATCCATTCAAGCATGTTCTTTTTTTGTGCATCATCTACCTTTGTTACAGTTGTTCGCTTCCGTAAAAAAGGTAGCACAACCGATTGTCCATGGAAAGTAGTAGACATCTTACTTTTGCTGGAAGATGGCCTTTCTTCAGCAGATGTTAATGTAGCTTTCCCACCTACCCCCAGACACAAACTTTTTTCCTTTTCCAACACGCTTGTTCCCCTTTCCACCAGCATCTGTCCTTTTGCCACTCATTTTGTTAGCAACAAGATTGGACACTTCAAATGTGGTAGCAAAAAAGGAGAGGTGGCGTAGATTGCAGAGGTGGTCTAGCTTTATTGACAGCTGAAGAACCAACACTGACTATCCCAGTCAATTTTAGTATGCCCCTAATAGTGGCAGCACAGTTTTCAATTAGAATTACGTAGCAAAAATGGACAGGTGTGTAGCATGCACAGGTGCTGTACCGTGATTGGCAGCAAAGGAACACTAAGGTAGTATCCCAGACAATTTTAGTATTCCCCTAACAGTGGCAGCACAATTTGCAATTAGAATTAGCTAAAAATGGACAGGTGTGTACTGTTACATCTCGTGGCTCTCCTGAGGCAAGGACTGAGGCAGTCTCCCATTCCTTGCCTGCCACAAGCACTCCTGCTCAGCAGCGCCGAAGGTCTGCCAGACTGCGCAGTGTGCAGGAGATACCTTCTCAGAGAGGCAGCAGAAGGGTGACACCTAGTGGTTCTCCTGTTACAAGGAGTGAAGCGGTCTCCCATTCCTGGCCTGCCGCAGACTCTCCTGCTCAGCGGCCCCGAAGGTCTGCGAGGCTGCGCAATGTGCAGAGGTTTACTGCTCAGGGAAGCAGTGAGATTCCCGTTATCTCTGCACATTGTGAGACCGAGGATCCCGCCTCTATTTCCCAGAGGCAGGAGGGTGAGCATGTGCAATGCGTGGTGGGTCCTGATTCGCTCACTGACGTCACACGGCTTGATGACAAGGCTGGTGACGTGGTGAATCCTGACTGGCCAGGCTGGGACGTCGTGGACCCTGATTGGGTCAAGTCCGTCATCTCCGCCTCGCGCCCGCCCTCGGGTGGAGCTGCACCTCCTTAAAAGCTCCCCCTGCCATCATGGCGGCGCGCGACCGTCCTTCTATGTTTGGATGTCTGGCAGCATGCTGCCACGCCACTGCTCAGGCATTACTGTCTCTTGTGGGCTTGGCCCTTGCTGCTCCGGCAGTACCTCGTTTGCAGGCCGTGTTCCTGCCTTGCTGCTCCGGCAGTACCCCCGTCAACAGGCCGTGTTCCTGTCCCAGGTGAGCTCCTCAAGTCTCCATTGGACTCACCTGGTTATTGAAAGCACACGTGCGTGGGCACCCCTGTGCTACCCTCGTGCCATATTCTCGTGACTTCCACTGGCACACGTGCGTGGGCACCTCTGTGCTTCCCCGTGCAACAGGTACACCGAGCCGTGAGATCTGTGCCATACAACCCTCAGGGGTTAGGGCAGATCGGTGTACATAGATCGTCTGTGACATTCCAGACGATCGCTAGCAGCAACCCGCTCACTCTTCACCCACCATAGCGGCGGTCCCTTACACCGCACAGTGGACCTTGACCGGCGGAAGCAGTCCATTTCCCATCTTGGCACGCTTCCCCGGGTCCCCCTCGTAACAGTGTACAATGCAGAGGTGGTCTAGCTTTATTGACAGCTGAAGAAGCAACACTGACTATCCCAGTCAATTTTAGTATGAACATAACAGTGGCAGCACAGTTTGCAATTAGAATTGCGTAGCAAAAACTCGGCAGGTGGGTAGAATGCACAGGTGTTGTGGGTCAGTGGACAGCAAAGGAACACTAACTTAGTATTCGAGACACTTTTAGGATGCCCCAAAAAGTGTCAGCTCTTTAAGGAAATAAAATAATGTGACAAAAATGGACAGGTGGGTAGAATGCACGGGTGCTGTGGGGCAGTAAACAGCAAGGGAACACTAACTTAGTATTCCAGACACTTTTAGGATGCCACAAAAAGTGTCAGCTCTTTGGGGAAATAATATAGCGTGCCAAAAATGGGCAGGTGGGTAGAATGCAAGGGTGCTGTGGGTCACTTGACAGCAAAGGAACACTAACTTAGTATTCCAGACACTTTTAGGATGCCACAAAAAGTGTCAGCTCTTTGGGGAAATAAAATAGCGTGGCAAAAATGGGCAGGTGGGTAGAATGCACGGGTGCTGTGGGTAAGTGCACAGCAAAGGAACACTAACTTAGTATTCCAGACACTTTTAGGAAGCCACAAAAAGTGTCAGCTCTTTGGGGAAATAAAATAGCGTGGAAAAAATGGGCAAGTGGGTAGAATGCACGGGTGCTATAGGTAGCAGGACAGCAAAGGAAGCCTCACTTTCTATCCCTGCTAATGAAAAAATGCAGCAAGGAATTGCCTGAGCTGAGGTAGCCAGACGCTGTTATTTAAAGCCCTACACAGCGTTTGCACAGACCTGCCTGTCAGCTATGAACGCCTGTAAATCAGCCCTGAAAAGTGCTGAAATAACCAGTAGTCCCTAATCCCTAAAGCGCTGTGTAGATTGTACTGTATCTCTATTACGCGCACACAGCAGCAGCAGGAGTGGTGACTGTCACCAATACGCAGCAGAGAGATAATGGCGGCGACGGGGAAAATGGCCGTGTCTTATAATTCAAGGACATGTGACATGCACAGCCTATGACACATGTCCTTGCTTGTCTGGCAAAAATCCACTTTGCAGTGTGTGTCTCTGTGATTTGCTGACAGCCTGGCCCATCCCACTGTACGCGCGGTTAGGGAAAAAAAAAAAAAACAAATGGCGATCAGCATTCTCTCAGCACTCTGCAGCAGCACTGATCTAAACCCCGCCCCCCCCACACTATACGCTCAATTTTGATAATAGCGTGGTTCACAGTGACTCACACTATTACAGTGAAAAGCCAGCTAGTAACTAGCTAGGCTTTTTGTTGATCGAACCGTTCTCGAACGTTACTCAAACTGTCGAGCTTTGAGCAAAAGGCTCGAGTTCGTTGAACGACTCAAACACCCCTCAAAATCACTGGAACATGAAATTGGCGAACCTCGAACATCGCTCATCTCTACCCTTGACATGGATTGCGAACATCCGTATTTTGGCAAGAAAAATATTAACTAATACCTCGTATATATATATTTTTGCACTTATATCGATGCAGCCAGGCTCATTAATCTAGGCCTTTTAAACTAGGGTCTCCATTCCTGTGGGGTGACTTATATAGTGCTGGGCCACCCACCTAGTCTAATAGTATGGGGATTATCAATAGGCTGTAAGCCAGACACTGTGCATCTACATGTGTGATCAGTCCCCTATACAAGCCATGTGATTGCTGGTACTACAGTTAGGTCCAGAAATATTTGGACAGTGACACAAGTTTTGTTATTTTTAGCTGTTTACAAAAACATGTTCAGAAATACAATTATATATATATATATAATATGGGGTGAAAAAGCACACTCCCAGCTGCAATATGAGAGTTTTCACATCCAAATCGGAGAAAGGGTTTAGGAATCATAGCTCTGTAATGCATAGCCTCCTCTTTTTCAAGGGACCAAAAGTAATTGGACAAGGGACTCTAAGGGCTGCAATTAACTCTGAAGGCGTCTGCCTCATTAACCTGTAATCAATGAAGTAGTTAAAAGGTCTGGGGTTGATTACAGGTGTGTGGTTTTGCATTTGGAAGCTGTTGCTGTGACCAGACAACATGCAGTCTAAGGAACTCTCAATTGAGGTGAAGCAGAACATCCTGAGGCTGAAAAAAAAGAAAAAAATCCATCAGAGAGATAGCAGACATGCTTGGAGTAGCAAAATCAACAGTCGGGTACATTCTGAGAAAAAAGGAATTGACTGGTGAGCTTGGGAACTCAAAAAGGCCTGGGCATCCACGGATGACAACAGTGGTGGATGATCGCCGCATACTTTCTTTGGTGAAGAAGAACCCGTTCACAACATCAACTGAAGTCCAGAACACACTCAGTGAAGTAGGTGTATCTGTCTCTAAGTCAACAGTAAAGAGAAGACTCCATGAAAGTAAATACAAAGGGTTCACATCTAGATGCAAACCATTCATCAATTCCAAAAATAGACAGGCCAGAGTTAAATTTGCTTAAAAACACCTCATGAAGCCAGCTCAGTTCTGGAAAAGTATTCTATGGACAGATGAGACCAAGATCAACCTGTACCAGAATGATGGGAAGAAAAAAGTTTGTAGAAGAAAGGGAACGGCACATGATCCAAGGCACACCACATCCTCTGTAAAACATGGTGGAGGCAACGTGATGGCATGGGCATGCATGGCTTTCAATGGAACTGGGTCACTTGTGTTTATTGATGACATAACAGCAGACAAGAGTAGCCGGATGAATTCTGAAGTGTACTGGGATATACTTTCAGCCCAGATTCAGCCAAATGCCGCAAAGTTGATCTGACGGCGCTTCATAGTACAGATGGACAATGACCCCAAGCATACAGCCAAAGCTACCCAGGAGTTCATGAGTGCAAAAAAGTGGAACATTCCGCAATGGCCAAGTCAATCACCAGATCTTAACCCAATTGAGCATACATTTCACTTGCTCAAATCCAGACTTAAGACGGAAAGACCCACAAACAAGCAAGACCTGAAGGCTGCGGCTGTAAAGGCCTGGCAAAGCATTAAGAAGGAGGAAACCCAGCGTTTGGTGATGTCCATGGGTTCCAGACTTAAGGCAGTGATTGCCTCCAAAGGATTCGCAACAAAATATTGAAAATAAAAAAAATTTGTTTGGGTTTGGTTTATTTGTCCAATTACTTTTGACCTCCTAAAATGTGGAGTGTTTGTAAAGAAATGTGTACAATTCCTACAATTTCTATCAGATATTTTTGTTCAAACCTTCAAATTAAACGTTACAATCTGCACTTGAATTCTGTTGTAGAGGTTTCATTTCAAATCCAATGTGGTGGCATGCAGAGCCCAACTCGCGAAAATTGTGTCACTGTCCAAATATTTCTGGACCTAACTGTACTTAGGCTGCAAAGGCAATTGTCTCTCTACTAAAAGCATTCTTGTTATAACTTTTACTACATGGATAAAAGTATTGAGACATCAACACATTACAGTGGCTTGTGGCTTATATTAATTCTTATTATAAATCCATAAACAATATTATGGAATTGATTCTTTCTTTATTGCTAAATAAACTTATGGATTGTGTTTGTTGGAATTTTTTCTCATTCCTTGAGAAAAGCATGAGCTCAGAGAGTGATGTTACACTAGAAGGCCTAGCTCAATCTCTATTCTAGTTTATCCCAAAAGTGTTTGATAGGTTTTTGGTCATTGATTTGTACTATGCACTGGATTTTATACTAATTTAGAGGTTTGTTCTAATACTGTTACCCATTGTTCACCTATATAAATATGACTCATACATTACATGCGTAGCTACATTTTTCATTTTATATCATGTTTTCTATACTGTTGCATGACCTTTGTTGCATTAAAATAGCTTTTCTTGCAGGTGTTCTCCTAGGTGGGATTTTAACTCTGGACTCCTATTACTGTTGTTCAACAGTGCTAACCACTGAGCCACTACAGCAGCATTTACAGTATGTATACTGTTCTCCTGTAACCCCATTCATTATATTCCCGTATTTAATTTTTTTTTAAGCAACCCTCTATTAGTGTGTTTTGATGTTATCACTCATTTCTTCAGTTTGTACCATATCCAAGCTCCTACGCTATGGAATTGCAGTGTTTCATCTATGTATAAATTTATTGTTGCTACCATGGTTTGTAGTTCTGTTGTCTGAAAATACCTGGCTGTAAATAAAATGGTACTGATTAAATTCAAAATCACTAACCTAAGAAAACTGGTCAGATGCTTGGACAAGTTTGACACGATTAACCAGAATTATGGAAAGCCAATGATTGGCCTGTTCAGGTCTCGGCCCACATACAGCCCGCCATAAACAGAGCATTTTACACAGGAGGCAGGGCGGTTTTTGTTTTTTGGTCACACTACATCTGAGAACGTTGTTTTATTCCCTGGAAAGCCATTCAGAGGAATGTGACTGTCTCTTGCTAAGGTGCCTACACACCTCATGCAGTGAAGCAAGTCTGGGCATTGTGGTAGATTTTTCAAGGACAAAATATCCTAGCACCTGCAATACTTGGCCGAGCTGCGTGAGCACCCAAGTACGCTAATCCTTGACTGAGTAAAAAGCAGTGCTGGACACACTCGCTCATCACTAGTGAACACGCATCTCTTCAGGGATGATGCACATAATTTCCTATAGACACCATTTTATGTACAAATTAATGTGAGTAATTGGAAAGAAAAATAGTTGATTATATATAAATTATGTATATTGAAAGTATGTTACAATTTTACACGTTTCAGGAATGACATTTTCTATACAGTAATTGCTTAATAGTGGAAAACCTATTTAAGTCTATGTCCAAGGCACATTTGTGGCCACTGTCGGGCGTATACACACCCTCCAAAGGTATATGCCCAAAAGTGGGAACAGTCAGGATGGATGCCAAAGTATCCATTATCAATTGGGACCAAAGGTAAACAATTGTATACGGCATGGTGTAGGCAGGAAGAATATGGTTAAAATCCAGTTAATTTAAAATCATGCTTTAAAAGCATACCACAATTACATGGGCAGACCCACACTGAACCAACGCATTTCAGCAACTATGCCTTAGTTACAGTAAAAACATGAAAATCCCATAGCTTATGTAGCTATTAAGTCCTAACTAGTAAAGGGCGGACTCAAAGATACCTGATATCGACGGGTCCAACTGGGTTAAAAAAAACCTCAGTTTGGGCCCGGAATTGATTTCGGATATCTGGCCAGACAATGGTCCCCTAATAAGTCTATGGGGACTAGAATCTGGTGCTTTAAAATTTTGCTAGAAGAGATAAGGGAATTGAATAAGGCACGTTTTATATATATATATATATATATATATATATATATACCAAGTCTTCCCATTGCCCTAACTCTACTTTTGGGGCCACTCATTATCCTTCATATATATTCACTGCTTCCCCAACCCCCCAGCAGTCAATACATCACTGGTTGCAGTCAGACGTACCCCCACACTGTGTAACAGTGTCTGACTGCAACCAATCAGAGGCCCTGTGTATGTATCTCTATTGCTGTTAAAATAAATGCATAAAATAAGTGGCATAAGGTCTACCCATATTATGATACAAAGCACAGATAAAACATCAAGCTACAGACTGCATCTCCCAGCTGTGTGCTTATCTTGGCTGTGTATCATAATAAGAGGAACCATATGTAGCTAGCTTTTTTCTTTAATTCGGATATGGGTGTTTTGGCGGTTAATAAAGGGGTGAAAGAGGGAGTTTTTTGTATTTTATTTCAAATAAACTGTTTCTTTTCACTTACTAATTAGCAATGGGGTCTCATAGATACCTGTTATTACTAATCCAGGGCTTAGTGGGAGCTGTGAGGTGTCATTAACTCCTTATTACCATGACTGCCACTGCACCAGAGCAATAGGGATGAGCCGTGTAAAGTTCTGGGATTGTCACATCTAATGAATGTGTCAATCCTGGGTGGCTGCAGGCTGCTATTTTTAGGTTGGGGGTGTCAATAAGCATGGGTCACCCCAGCCTGGGAATACCAGCCCCCAGCTGCAGGGCTTTATCAAGGCTAAGGTAGACCACATCCTGTTTTTTAAATTGATTTTTTTAAATAATTAAAAAAAAACTCATGTAGTTTCTCTTATTTTGATACACAGTCAAAATAACGCACACGGCTGGAGGCTGCAGCTTGTAGCTGTATGCTTTAACTGTGCTGTGTATCCTAATATTCGGAACCCTAAGCCAATTTTTTTTATTTGTTTGTTTATTTTTAAACCATGATATAGGCTCGTAGACAGGGTCTGTGATAGCAAGCAGTCAGACACGCTACCACTCAGTTTAGGAGTGTGCCTGACTGCAACCAGTCATAGACGCCAGGACTATTGGTGGGCAGGGGAAGTAGTGAATATGTTTGAAGCTACTGAGTGGCTCCAGAAATAGAATGAGCGGACCTGGAAGTATTTGCAGCCATGTCAGAGACTCAGTAAGTATAGTGCAGCTAATTTAGTTTTATTTTCTTTATTTTTCCTTTTTTTTTTACCCAAGTTGCCGGACCCTGATCATTACTAGGAATTCTCTGAGATCTTCGGGCCCACGCTTAGGTACTTTTGAAAGTACTTGGATCTAGATTTTTACAGTCCAGGTCTGCCCATAACTAATCCTAACCCCTTAAAACCTGAAACCAATCAAGTTAAACTCCATATTAAAGATACATGGTAAATGATTTGCAATGGAAATAATTGAACCATAAAATGAATGGCATACAAAAATTTGTGTCAAACAAAGTTGGAAAAGTATAAACACATGGTCAAAATTGTTGGTACCACTTGTTTGATGAAAAAAAAACCCACAATGGTCACAGAAATAACTTGAATCTGACAAAACTAATAATAAGTTAAAAATCTATGAAAATAAACAAATGAAATTCAGACATTACTTGTCGACTATGCTTCCACAGAATGATGGTACCCTTAACTTAATATTTTGTCGCAGAACCTTTTAAGGCAATAACTGCAATCAAATGATTCCTGTAACTGTCAATGAGACTTCTGCACCTCTCAACAGGTATTTTGGGCCACTCCTCAAGAGGAAACTGCTCCAGTTACCTCGTGTTTGAAGGTTGCCTTTTCCAGATGGCAAGTGTGGAGACATGGGGGTCAGTGGGTGCTCTTGTCCTCTAGACCAGCTGCTTTTAGAAAGACAGCATGGCCCAGGGCTCATCCCAACTGAACGCCCAACCTCCTTAACCATGGGCGGAACACTTCTCACACAACACAGGATGAGGGAATCACAACATTAAGACTTTATTGGATCCCCAAACAATTAACGGCACATAACACATAACCAGCAAAACACACAAATGTAACAGGAAACAGAGTCTCAACCTTCCGCTGGCTCACCAGGGATTTAGAATTCCCTTACCTCAGAGCTTCCAGGGCTACTTACTCCAATCCAGTAGCACCCCGCTTTCAGCGCGCACCCACTGAGAATGGAATAACGCCAGATTTAGGAAGCTTACTGAGGTCTCCAAAGTCTGTAGTCCAGTGACTGTATTGTCCCAAGCTGGATTCCTTCCTTAGGTAGTCCTTGATAGCTCAGCCGAATCCTTGCATTCGATGATGAGGTCCATGTAGTTTTATAATCCAGGTTCAGCTTGCCAATTGGATCCGCAGATCCTAGATTGGTAGCATGTAGCAAGAGTCTGCCTGGGCAATGGACAGTCCTCCTTCTTATACCCCTGGGCTCTCCATTCAGACCATTGGGGTCTTCACGATTGATGGAAAAGACTGGGCTGTTATTGGCTAGATTTCAAGCCATATTCAAATCTCCAGAGGCAAGGGTGAGACAGGTAAATTACATCACATCTAGCAATTCACTTAGTAATACAATGGGAAGTTCGCATAATCGATTTATCTGTGTGCCTGGCCTTTGTTAGCCAAGGCAATTACATGAGTCAACAAGAGTCTTGTAAAAACAATGAGGGCTTATCCCTGTCTATAAACAAACTATCTTCATGTCTGGCTGAATTTTAAGAAATTTAACCCCTGCTAAGCACTGACAGAGTCCAGGTTGTCACAGCATGTTTCAGCTCTGTCCAAAGATGCTCAATAGGATTTAGATCAGGGCTCAGAAGGCCACTTCAGAATAGTCCAATTTTTTCCTCTTAGCCATTCTTGGGTGTTTTTAGCTGTGTGTTTTGGGTCATTATCCTGTTGCAAGACCCATGACCTGCGACTGAGACCAAGCTTTCTGACATGGGGTAGCACATTTCTCTCTAGAATCCCTTGATAGACTTGAGATTTTATTTTACCCTGCACAGATTCAAGACACATTGTGCCAGATGCAGCAAAGCAGCCCCAGAACATAACAGAGCCTCCTCCATGTTTTACAGTAGGGACAGTGTTCTTTTCTTTATATGCTTCATTTTTCACCCTGTGAACATAAACCTTATAAGCCTTGCAAAAAGTTGCATTATTGTCTCATCTGTCCATAGGACATTCTTTCAGAAGCTTTGTAGCTTGTCAACATGTAGTTTGGCAAATTCCAGTCTGATTTTTTATGATTTTTTTTTCAACAATGGTGTCCTCCTTGGTCGTCTCCCATGAAGTCCACTTTGGCTCAAACAATGAAGGATGGTGCGATCTGACACTGATGTTCCTTGAGCTTGAAGATCACCTTTAATCTCTTCAGAAGTTTTTCTGGCATCTTTTGTTACAATTCGTATTAACCATCTCTTTGATTTCTCATTACTTTTCCTCCTGTGGCCACATCCAGGGAAGCTGGCTACAGTCCCAAGGATCTTAAACTTCTGAATATTTTGTGCAGCTGTAGTCACAGGAACATCAAGCTGCTTGGAGATGGTCTTATAACCTTTACCTTTAACATGCTTGTCTATTATTTTCTTTGTAATCTCCTGAGACAACACATTCCTTTGGTTCCTCTGGTCCATGTTGAGTGTGGTTATACACCATATCACTGAACAGCACAGTGAGTATCTGTAGCCCTATATACAGGCCCACTGACTGATTACAAGATTGTAGACGCCTGTGATGCTAATTAGTGGACACACCTTGATTTTACATTTCCCTTTTGTCACATTATTTTCAGGGGTACCATCATTTCTGTCCAGGCCTATTTCATGAGTTTCATTTTTAAAATAATTATGTGGAAGCATGGTTGAAAAGTAATGTCTGACTTTCAATTGTTCATTTTCACAGATTTTTTTTATTTATTAATACTTTTGTCAAATTCAAGTTATTTCTGTGACCGATGTGTTGTTTTTTTTTCATTAAATGAGGGGTACTGACAATTTTGATCATGTACCGTATATTGCTTACTGAAGCTCTATTTTCAATTGCGTGAAATACTGCATTATGCTATATCAAACACAGCTTTAAAACACTAGAATAAAAATTACCTCAGTTTGACAACAAAAGCCAATAACTCTCTTTCTCTCTACTTTTTAAAATAGCTTGTTTAAGCTGGTGATATGGCTTCTTTAATATATTATGGCAGTTAATAAACCAATGTGGAGATCTGAACAGGTAATATAGTCTACAATGCATTCTCAATGTCTTCACATATTATATCAAAACTATAATTTGCAGTTTATTACTTTGTTTAAGAATAAAGTATGTTTTTCATTGTCCAGAGAAATAAGAGGGCATAATTTATCAAAGATGTGTAATTCTTCAATAGTGAAAACTTAGAGAAGACAGTCTTAATATGTGGCAAATTTATTATGTAGTTCTAGATGTTTGATAATTCTGTCTCATTTTAGGACAGTCTATTCTAAGTTTATAATACCCATTAGTTGGCTTAAATTTTACAAGTGTGTGCCACTATTTTGGAACAATTTTAGCTCCTTGTGTCTCATTGTTAAGTCAAACCCTATTTGCAATAAAACATGCCCATTTTCTTCAAGGTCTAGCCCCTTATCCTTATCTTAAAAAGTCTTACATTTACCTTGATTAATATTTAAATAATGTGTTATTATTATTATTATTATTATTATTATTATTATTATTATTATAGCGCCCTTTATTCCATGGCGCTTTACAAGTGAAAGAGGGTATACGTACAACAATCGTTAACAGTACAAAACAGACTGGTATAGGAGGAGAGAGGACAATGCCCGTGAGGGCTCACAGTCTACAGGGAATGGGTGATGGTACAATAGGTGAGGACAGAGCTGGTTGCGCAGTGGTGTACTGGACTGACGGCTATTGTAGGTTGTAGGATTGTTGGAAGAGGTGGGTCTTGAGGTTCCTCTTGAAGCTTTCCACGGTAGGGGAGAGTCTGATATGCTAAGGTAGAGTGTTCCAGAGTATGGGGGAGGCACGGGAGAAATTTTGTACGTGATTGTGGGAAGAGGAGATAAGAGAGGAGCAGAGAAGGAGATCTTGTGAGGATCTGAGGTTGCGTGCAGGTAGGTACCGGGAGACTAGGTCACAGTTGTAAGGAGGAGACAGGTTGTGGATGGCTTTGTATGTCATGGTTAATGTTTTGAACTGGAGTCGTTGGGCAATGGGAAGCCAGTGAAGGGATTAGCAGAGTGATGAGGCTGGGGAAAAGCAGGGGGAGAGGTGGATTAAGCGAGCCGCAGAGTTTAGGATAGATTGGAGGGGTGCAAGAGTGTTGGAAGGGAGGCCAGAGAGCAGGAGGTTGCAGTAGTTGAGGCGGGAGATGATGAGGGCATGCACTAATGTTGTTGCTGATTGATGGTTAAGGAAAGCACAGATCCGGGAGATATTTTTGAGTTGTAGTCTGCATGAGGTGTAGAGGGCTTGGATGTGTGGCTTCAAGGATAGAGCAGAGTCGAGGGTTACTCCAAGGCAATGAGCTTGTGAGACTGGGGAGAGTGAGCAACCATCAAGTTTCATGGAAAGGCTTGTTGGAGGAGATGAGTGAGGAGGAGGAAAGACAATGAACTCTGTTTTGTCCATGTTAAGCTTTAGGAATCGCGCAGAGAAGAAGGATGAAATAGCAGACAGACATTGTCGAATTTTGGTTAGTAGAGAGGTAATGTCAGGTCCAGAGAGGTAGATCTGTGTGTCATTGGCACAGAGATGATACTGAAAGCCGTGGGACTCTATGAGCTGTCCCAGGCCGAAGGTGTAAAAGGAGAACAGCCGGGGTCCAAGCACTGAGCCTTGGGGGACACCGACAGATAGAAGGCGAGATGAGGAAGCGATGTGAGAATGGGAGATACTGAAAGTTCGGTTGGTTAGGTATGAGGATATCCAAGACAGGGCCACGTCTGTGATGCCCAGAGATGAGAGAATCTGTAGTAGGAGGGAATGGTCTACTGTGTCGAAGGCAGAGGACAGGTCCAGGAGGAGGAGGAGGATAGAGTAGTGTTGCTTGGCTTGTGCGGTTAGTAGATCATT
This sequence comes from Anomaloglossus baeobatrachus, assembly GCF_048569485.1. Lineage (NCBI taxonomy): Eukaryota > Metazoa > Chordata > Amphibia > Anura > Aromobatidae > Anomaloglossus > Anomaloglossus baeobatrachus. The sequence goes on along the minus strand of NC_134355.1, from coordinate 499,295,390 downwards.
GGTGACTTTGGTTAGGGCAGTTTCAGTAGAGTGATGTGGTCGGAAGCCAGATTGTAGCCGGTCAAAGAAGGAGCAGGAGGAGAGGTATGAGGACAATTTAAGATGGACATGCTGTTCCAGTAGTTTTGAGGCATAGGGGAGAAGGGATATGGGGCGATAGTTTGACACAGTGGATGGGTCAAGGGAGGGCTTTTTGAGGATGGGTGTAATGGAGGCATATTTAAAGCATGAGGGGAATAAACCACTTATTAGTGATAGGTTAAAGAGATGGGTTAGGGCTGGTATGAGGACTCCGTTGATGTTGGGGATGAGATGCGATGGGAGCAGGTCAAGTGCACAGGTGGTTAGTTGTGATCTTGAGAGTAGAGTGGAAAGATTGTTTTCTGTCATGGTGGAGAAGCTGGATTTGGAGGAAGAGGGCTGAGTAGCTATGAAGAGGGGCTGTGGTGATTGTGGGCCAAAGCTTGCTCTGATGTTGTCAATCTTTTGCTTGAAGAAAGAGGCAAAGTCTTCAGCTGAGATGAGAGGAGAGGGAGGTGGTGCTGGGGGACGGAGGAGAGAATTGAAAGTGTTGAATAGCTGTTTAGGGTTCTGAGAGAGAGAAGATATGAGGGATGAGAAGTAGGTTTGTTTTGCAGAAGTGAGTGTGGACTTGAAGGTGGTGAGGGACTCTTTATATTCAATGAAGTGCTCAGTGGAATGAGACTTCTTCCATCTGCACTCAGCAATTCTGGAAGCCGGTCTCGGTTGTTTAGTTTGACTCGTGTGCCAGGGTTGCCTATTGATTGCGCGGGTTTTGGTGTGTGGGAGGGGGGCATCTGATTCGAGAGCTGCAGAGATTGTAGTGTTGTATAAAATTGCAGCAGCATCTGCATCGTGTAAAAATGCAATGTCTGTGAGAGGCAGAAGGGACTGAGAAAGTGCGTGTAAATCAAGTTGTTTGATATTTCTGTGAGGGTGTGAAAGTTTGTGGAGGGGTGGTTGCATACTTGGAGAAGAGAGGGAGGAGAATGTAAGTAGGTTGTGGTCAGACACGGGGAGAGGCGAGTTCGAGAGGTTAGATAGGGAACAGAGGCAAGTGAAGATGAAGTCCAGCGTGTGGCCATCTTTGTGAGTAGCTGCAGAGGACCATTGGGTGAGACCGAAGGAGGAAGTGAGTGTTAGAAGTTTGGAGACAGATGAGTGGGAAGTGTCAATGGGGATGTTGAAATCACCCATTATGATGGTGGGGATGTCGGTGGAAAGGAAGTGTAGTAGCCAGGTGGTGAAATGATCAAAAAAGGCAGTGGCTGGCCATGGAGGGCGGTAAATGACAGCCAGCTGAAGGTTGGAGGGGGCGTAGATGCGTACGGAGTGCACCTCAAAAGAGGGAAGAGTAACAGAGGGTGGTAGTGGAATTGGTGTAAAGGAGCATTGGTCGGACAGGAGCAAACCAACTCCTCCACTATGCTTGTTACTGGGGCGGGGGGTGTGAGAGAGTTGGAGACCGCCATAAGAAAGTGCAGCAGGAGAGGCTGTGTCAGAGGGGGTGAGCCAGGTTTCTGTGACGGCAAGACTGGAAAGTTTATTAGTGATGAAAAGATCATGAATGTAGGAAAGTTTGTTGCAGACAGAGCAAGCATTCCATAGTGCTCCTGTTAGTGGGACTGGGGGAGCGGGGGCTGGGTGGATGGGTATGAGGTTAGAGAAATTGCGGAAATTTGTGATAGGTTGTGGATGAGGGTTGGAAGTGACAATACGGATGTGGTGAGGACTACCTGGATTAGGAGAGATTTCTCCAGCAGTGAGAAGAAGCAGAGAGAGTGTTAGTAGGTGGCAGCAGGAGAGGCCATGAGATGGTCGTGTGTGTCTGGAGACACTGGGTGAAATGTGGAGGAAAATATGTGAGGGGAAGGTGAGATGGGTGGGGAGGATGGAGGGAGAGATGAATAGTTCATTACTGGGTATTTTATTAAACAGTTATTCAGCCCTTCCGATCTCATAATGTACTAATAATTTATTGTTGTGGTACGGGTGTATGGACCAGTAAAAGGAGCTGAGCCCTCTTTATACAGTGAAGTTGGCAGCTGTTTATACAGCCAGCACCTGGCTATATCAGCAGTGGCAAAAGCTAAATCTGATCACAGCTATTTTACTACTTAAATGTCACTTTCAATTTCTAATAGTGGCATTAAAATAACACAATCCTGATGGATTGCCCTTGGCAGCTGTTGGCCCACTGAAGGCCCCCATTAATCCTCATTGTTGTACTCCTCTGAAGCTCAGACTTGGCTGATTTTCATAGCAGACTATGATTTTCACTGCATACCACAATACTGAAATGTTGATGTATTTAGCTGAGGTGATCAAATGATTACAGGTTTGTTTCCTATATTGAAAAAAAAAACATTTGCTTTAAGCCTCCTAACATAATTGAACAGGTAAAGGATGACATGCTACAACAAATTGAAAAGCCAGCTAATAATAATAATAATAATCAGGTCCTAATTATGGGGGATTTCAACTATTTAGACATTCAGTGGGGCATAGAATCTTCTGGTTGTGCTAAAGCTACAAGTTCTTATCTACAATTCAAGACAACTACATCTCTCAGATAGTAGCTGAACTGACCAGGGGAGATAATTTGCTGGATTTGGTCGTGGCAAATAGACCAGATATAATTTCAGATCTACAGGCCCGGAAGCACTTGGGCAGCAGTGACCATATTATGGTAAGTTTAAATGTAATATTCAATACAACATTTGAAAGGGGAAATACAAAAACCTGGATTTTTAGAAAAGCTGATTTCACAAAATTAAGAGAAGAGCTTAATTGTGTAGATTGGGAAAATATCATGGTAACTGGGGACACCAAACATAATTGGGGTAAGTTTAAGGATATACTAATAGAGTCCTGTAAAAAAATGTTTACCTTCTGATAATAAAATGTCCAGGGATAAAAAGAAAAAAACTATGGATAAATAAGACAGTACAAAGAATACCAAAACAAAGAGCATTGAAAATATTGAAGGCTATGAAAACAGAAATAGCATTTCAGGAGTATAAAATTCTCAATAGGAAATGTAAAAAAAAAAAAGAAATCAAGTTAGCAAAATTAGCTACTGAAACAAAAATCGCCAAACACATTATAATAAACCCCAACATTTTTTATAAATACATCAATGCCAAAAGGATAAAAAAAAAAGATTGTATTGGCCTTATAAAAGATTATACCATTATAATTATACAGGACAAAGAAAAGGCTGAGATATTAAACAGGCACTTTTCACCAGTGTTCATCAATTAACTGACTGTTCCAGGAATCATTCAACAAGGCACAGTCATTTTTAAATTGTTGCACCTACTTCTCTAAAAAGCAATGAAAAACAATAAAACTCTGCATAAACCCGAAAATTATACCATTATAAACATTAGCTTGGGACAAAAAAAAAATCAGGCCTTCACCTAGCTACATTGAGCAAAAATTTAAAAGTCTATGGGTCTGGGGGTGTTGGAGAATAGTGACATAAAACATTTTTTCTTGCAAATTTCAAAATAAATTTAACCCCTTAAGGACCAAGCCACTTATTACATTAATGACAGTCTCATTTTTCAAATCTGACCAGTGTAGTTTTATGTGGTACTAAATCTGAAACGCTTCAACATATCTCAGTCATTCTGACACATTTCTTTGTGACATCTTGTAATTCATGGAAGTATTACGTTTTGGTTGACAATATTTATTTTAATTTTTGATAATATCAAAAATTTGAAAAAAAAATTGAAAATTTCACAATTTTCATATTTTGAATCGTTCTGCCCTTAAATCAAAAAGTTATACAACACAAAATAGTTAAAATATAACATTTACAACATGTCTATCTTACATCATCACCTTTTCAAAACAAAATTCTTTTTTAATAAGTTAAAAGAGTTAAATTGTCAACATCTCATTTTCCAACAAAATTTACAAAACATTTTTTTTTAGGGACCACATCACATTTGAAGTGAATTTCAGGGGGATATGGGGCAGAAAATATCCAAAAGTTACATAATTAAAAAAGCTAAACCCTTCAAACTACTTAAAGCCGCATTCAAGAAGTTTATCTGCTCTGCTTCACAGGAATTAAAGCAATGTAGAAGAAAAATGTTAAATTGTACTTTTTCCCACACAAATGTTACTTTATAAATATATATTTTTTTAATTTTCAAAGGGTAAGAATAGAAAATACACAATAAATTTGTTGTGCCATTTCCCTTGAGTACGCCGATATCCTATATGTGGTGAAAAACTACTGTTTGGTAGCATGGCAGAGCTCGAAAGGGAAGGAGCGCCATTTGACTTTTGTAACAGAAAATTGGCTGGAATTGATAGCGTACATCATGTTATATTTACAGAGCGTATAAATTGCTGACTCTAGGTCCAGGGAATATTAGGCGGGCTTTGCCTGTTACGACATCGGAAGCCGATGCTGCGATGTCGCACGCGATAGTCCCCGCCCCCGTCGCAGCAGTGATATCTTGTGATTCCTGGTGTAGCGAACATTATCACTACGCCAGCTTCACATGCACTCACCTCTCCTGCGACGTCGCTCTGGCCGGCGTCCCGCCTCCTTCCTAAGGCGGCGGGTCGTACAACGTCAGAGCGACGTCACACGGCAGACGGCCAATTAAAGCGGAGGGGCGGAGATGAGCAGGATATAAACATCCCGCCCACCTTCTTCCTTCCGTATAGCCGCTGGTGGCAGGTAAGGTGATGTTCCTCGCACCTGCGGCTTCATACACAGCGATGTGTGCTGCCTCAGGAGCGAGGAACAACATCATACCTGTCGCGGCAGCGTAATTTTGAAAAAGTCGGAACCTACACCGATGATACGATAACGATGCTTTTGCGCTCGTTAATCGTATCATCTAGGATTTATACACTTCGATGTCGAAAGTGATGCCGGATGTGCGTCACTTTCGATTTGACCCCACCGACATCGCACGTGCGATGTTGCAACGTGCAAAGCTGCCCTTACATAGAGGTAACAAACAATCTTATTCCCATAGAAAAGTATAATATTTATTATTAAAATTTAATACCACACCATAGGTGTAAATTTACAGATAACCAAAAAATGGTCAGTTCTGTATAGACAATAACAGACTTAACACAGACCATTATACATGACACAGTGCATAAAACAGGGTAAGATTCACATAACAAAGTCACACCAATAGCCAGACTTAACTTGAGGACTGTAAGAAAAGTTCTCCAGACATAGAGTTGCATAGATATACAAATCACTAGAGTTTTGCAGTCCAAAATGGTCCAGGCAATCAAATGGCACTTGATGTCCAGGTGTCTTTATTAGCAAAGTGAATCATCAGCCATGATAAACAATTAAATTATGTCTCCACCTCGACGCGTTTCCCCACACATAGGTGGTTCATCAGGAGGCCAGAAAGGAGATGAAATCAGACATACAGGTCCATGGCGCTCATACCGTCCAGATCAGCAGTAGCACAGACAATACTGTGTGGATAAAGAACCACCACCATCCTCAGGAGCGTCCACCTGTCAGATTACTATTGCAACTGTGGCAGTGGTGATGTCACCACTTACAAACCGCAGCCTCTGCTCACTCACTGAGTGATTAAACTGTACGGGAGAAGCAGCGTTCTTCCTCCCATGCAGTGCTGTCTGATGCTGTAAATATGGAGTCTCTAGGTGTGTCTGTGTATTTATTTCTATTAAAGTATTTTTTCTCTGTGTAATGTCTTTTTTTTAACCCTTTATTGGAGATTCTTATTGGTCGGGTAAAACTTGCCTGACATTAAGAATCTCTCGTTTATTACTAGCTAGTAAAACAAAGCTAGTATTAACCCTTTATTACCCAGCGAGTCACCCGTCAGTAGCTGATAGTTTAGTCGGCCGGGCGGTAAAAAGCCGGCCTCACCGCTCGACTTATATTGTCAGCTGATTCCGTCAGATGACCGCATCAGCTTATCAGCACCAAGTTAGAGAGAGAGAGGAGAGAGAGAAGAGAGGAGAGAAGAGAGAGAATAGCTAGAGGAGAGAGAGAGGAGAGTGAATAGAGAGAAGAGAGAGAGGAGAGAGAAGAAAGAGGAGAGAGAAGAAAGAGGAGAGAGAAGAGAGAGAGAAGAGAGAAGAAAAAGAGAGAAGAGAGAGAAAAGAGAGAGAGAGAGAGGAGAGAGAAGATAGAGAGAGGAGAGAGAATAGAGAGAGAGGAGAGAGAGGAGAGAGAGAGGCGAGAGAGAGAAGAGAGGGAAGAGAGAGAAAAGATGGAAGAGAGAGGGGAGAGATAACAGAGCGAGAAGAGAGAGAGGGAAGAGAGGGAAGAGATCGGAGAGAGGAGAGAGAGAAGTAAGAGAGAAAAGAGAGAGAAAAGAGAGAGAGAGAAGAGAGAGAGAAGAGAGAGACAGAAAAGAGAGGGAGAGAGGAGAGAGAGGAGAGAAAGTAGAGAGAGGAGAGAGAGATCCTGTCTGCCCTGCTTCCAAGGAAAGATATACACCAACAAATAACCCAGCAAATCAACTCAGAGCTGGCTGCCAGTATAACCTCAGCACCAAAAATACAGCTGGCAAGACACCCTGAAATAACGCTTCATCACTAGAGTTGAGCGCGGTTCGCGGTTCGTGGTTCTCCAGTTCGCGGTTCGTTTATTTTGGGGGCTGTTCTAGATCGAACTAGAACTCAAGCTTTTTGCTAAAGCTCGATAGTTCTAGTTACGTTCGAGAACGGTTCTAGCAGCAAAAAGCCAAGCTAATTACTAGCTGGCTTTCCGCTGTAATAGTGTAAGTCACTCTGTGACTCACAGTATTATGAAATTTCAGCGTATAGTGTGCGGGAACAGCGCATTCAGATCACTGCTGCTGGGATAATGGCGATCGCCATTTTTTTTTTCCTTGTCTTCCTTCCCTAAGCGCCCACATGTAGTGGGGCGGGCCAGCATGTCAGCCAATCCCAGACACACACACAGCTAAGTGGACTTTTAGCCAGAGAAGCAACGGCATGTGTGATAGGATGTCCATGTCACATGTCCCTGCATTATAAAAACGGGTATCTGCCCGTCCGGATGCCATTATCTCTTCTGCGTCTGGGTGTCAGTCACCGCTGGCGTAGCTCCTGTCTCCGATACTGCTGTGTACGCTCTACACACAGCGCTATACAGAATAGAGATAGAAGTTTCTATTAGCCCTTGTAAGGGCTAATAACAGCAGGCTCAAAGCCATAGGTGACAGTCAGGTCCATGGAAACAGATTTTATCAGCTACAGAAGATAACAGCGTCTGTGTAGCTAAGCTCACGGACTTCCTCGCTGCATTTCCCCATTAGGAGGGATAGAAAATGAGGCTTCCTTTCATGTACACTGACCCACAACCCTGCCACTGTACCCTCCTACCCTTTGCACACTCAAGCTCATTGTTACTAAGCCATTATACTAGCAAAAACTGAGTAATCTTAGTGGCATCCTAAAAGTGGCTGTTAGACTTCCATTAGTGTCCCACTAGTGCAAAGCTATTTGCAGCACCTCTGCATTGCACACTCAAACTCATTGTTACTAAGCCATTATACTAGCAAACACTGAGTAAACTTAGTGGCATCCTAAAAGTGGCTGTTGGACTTCCATTATTGTCCCACTAGTGCAAAGCTATTTGCAGCACCACTGTATTGCACACTCAAAATCATTGTTACTAAGCCATTATACTAGCAAACACTGAGGAAACTTAGTGGCATCCTAAAAGTGGCTGTTGGACTTCCATTAGTGTCCCACTAGTGCAAATCTATTTGCAGAACTTCTGCATTGCACACTCAAACTCATTGTTACTAAGCCATTATGCTATCAAACTATGCTTCTAGTTTAAGGGCCGCAGTTGCATTGTCAGGGATAGTTATTGTTTATAGTTATAGTTGTTTATTCTGCTGTTAATAAAGATAGACCACCGCTGCAATCTACACCACCTTTCAATTTTTACTACCGCATTTTAAGTGCACAATCTTGTTGCAATCAAAATGAGTGGCAAAATGACAGATGCTGGTGGAAAGGGGAAGAGGCGTGTTGGAAAAGGAAAAAAAAGTTTGTCCCTGGGGAAGGTGGCAAAGCTCCATTAACATCTGCTGAAGTTAGACCATCTTCCAGCAAAAGTAAGATGTCTACTACTTACCGTGGACAATCCGATGTGCTCCCTTTTTTACGAACACGAACAACTGGAACAAAGGTAGATGATGGCCAAAAAAAGAAAATGCTTGAATGGATCTCAAGTGGTCCAACAAGTGCCCTCTCCGCCACCTCAACTACCGGATCCAAAAAACACCAGTCCTCTGAGTTGTCATCCCAATCACACTTGCTTTCTCCCAGCTCTGAAGTCTCTATCCGCCCTGCACAGTATGGTGGAACTGAGATGGCTGAGTCTGCAGAGCTGTTCAGTCACAATGTAGCCTGAATCAGAGGTCTGCTCCCAAGCTACAGTGAGTACAGACCAGGATATGGTCTGCAGTGATGCCCATAACCTTTGTGACTCAGATTCAGGCCGTGATGAACAAGTTTCTGAGCATAATGTAGACCCTCATTCCCAAACTGTAACACCTTATTCACAAACTGAAACACCTGTTGTAATAGACAATGAGGAACATACTGATGACGATGAGACGCAGATCCCAGATTGGGATGACAACTTAAATATTTGGTCAGGACATGAAGAGGCTTGGTCTGAGGGTGAGGGGAGTGCAAACACAACAATTGATGAGGAAGTTCTAGATCCCACCTACTGTCAATCCACAGTCAGGCACTCGAGGAGGTCAACAGAGGCGGTGGAGGAGAATGCAACTGACGAAGAAGTTACCTTGCGCCTTTCTGGACAAAGTCAGAGTACTGGTAGCACGTCTACAACTGCATCCTCAGCCACCACTGTGCCTCTGAGCACTAGTCGGGGTGGTTCAGCAGGTTGCATGCCCTCTAAGCCTTGCCTAGCCTGGTCCTTTTTTAACATAGCAAAAGATCGCCCAAATTATGTGAACTGTAAAATGTGTCATGATTCTGTTAGTAGAGGGCAAAACCTCAGCAGTTTAACAACTTCTTCCATGAATCGTCACATGAATAAATATCATATATCCCAGTGGGAAGCTCACCGTGCTGCAATGCAGCCTAGCGGAGCGAACCATCCACCGCCTGCCCCTTCCAGTGTTTCCGCGCGCTCTTCATCTTCTAGGACTGTGGGGACAACTGTCACACCTGGTTTTCCACGCACAACTTCCACCACTGTAACCGCAACAGGCAGTTTGCTTGGTAGGTCGTCAGTTGGTTTGGAAGGGGAAACAAGTACGTGTGTACAGCTCTTTTAGACATCGTTAGCACCAACGTTGGATGAAGGCAACATCATGTCTACGCCTGCACTTTCCTCACAAACCTGCATTTTTCCAGGGACACCCTACTCAACACCGACTACACACAGCAGCCAGATCTCTGCCCCTCAGATGTGGACAAATAAAAGGCCATTTCCTGCGACCCATGACAAAGCTAAGAGGTTGACTTTATCCCTCTGTAAGCTCTTGGCTATCAAAATGCTGCCTTTCCGCCTGGTGGACTCACAGGATTTTAGAGACCTTATGTCTGTCGCTGTGCTCCAGTACCAGATGCCCAGTCGCCACTACTTCTCTAAGGTGTGCCTGCTCTACACCAGCATGTCGCACACAACATCACCGCTTCCTTGAGAAACTCTGTGTGTGAACGGGTGCATTTCACCACCGATACTTGGATGGACCAGTAAGCATGGAAAGGGACGTTACATGTCGCTGACTGGGCACTGGGTAACTATGGTGATAGATGGTGAAGGGTCTGCTGCACAAGTCTTGCCGTCCCCACGACTTGTGCGTCAATCCTCTGCACCCCTCATTACTATGCTGGCAGCAGAGCGCAATGGCATCAGGCGGTCTTTAGCTTGAAATGTCTTGGAAATAAGAGTTACACAGCGGCTGAGTTGTGGGCAGCTCTGGAGACTGAGTTTAATAAATGGTTGTCTCCACTCAACCTGCATCCTGGTAAGGCCGTGTGCGACAATGGTGCAAACCTGGGTGTGGCCCTTCGCCTGGGCAAGGTGACACACGTGCCTTTTATGGCTCACGTGTTGAACCTTGTCGTCCAGCAATTTTTAACACACTATCCCAGCCTAGATGGCCTTCTGAAAAGGGCACGAAAACTGTCTGCTCACTTCTGCTGTTCAACCACCGCTGCTGAGCGACTTGCATCGCTCCAGAAGTCTTTTGGCCTGCCGGTTTATCGCCTGAAATGCAATGTGCCATCACGCTGGAATTCGACTCTCCATATGTTACAGCGACTGTGGCAGCACCGTCGAGCCCTGGTGCAATACGTCATGACGTATAGCCTGGGCCAACGAGATGCAGAGGTGGGGCAGATCACCCTGATGGAGTGGTCTCAGATCAAGGACCTATGCACCCTTCTGCACAGTTTCGACATGGCAACGAATATTTTTAGCGCTGACAATGCCATTATCAGCATGACAATTCCAGTCATTTCCATGCTGGAGCACACGCTAAACACTATTCGGAGTCAGGGGGTGGGACAACAGGAAGGGGAGGAACTACGAGAGGATTCGTATGCGCAAGAGACAACAACATCACCAAGGTCCAGACGTTCATCATCACCAACGCGGCAGGCATGGGACCATGGGGGACAGGGATCAACAAGGGCGCATAGTAGCAGGCGAAACGTTGACTAAGGTGCAGGAGAACATGAAGAAATGGAGGACGAACTGTCCATGGACATGGAAGACTCAGCAGATGAGGGAGACCTTGGTCAAATTTCAGTTGAAAGAGGTTGGGGGGAGATGTCGGAGGAAGAAAGGACGGTTAGCATCTCTATGCCACAAACACAGCGTGGACTTGGTCCGCATGGCTGCGCAAGACACATGAGTGCCTTCTTGCTGCACTACCTCCAACATGACCCTCGAATTGTCAAAATTAGATGTGATGATGACTACTGGCTTGCCACACTATTAGATCCCCGGTACAAGTCCAAATTATGTGACATAATTCCAGCCATAGAAAGGGACGCACGTATGCAGGAGCATCAGCAGAAGCTGTTACTCGATTTTAGCTCGGCTTTTCCACCAAATAACCCTGGTGCAGGGAGTGAATCTCCCAGTTGTAACTTGACAAACATGGGACGGTCTCGTCATCTTCAACAGTCTACCCGTACCAGTAGCACCGTATCTGGTGCTGATAACAGCAATTTTATTGAATCTTTTCATAACTTTTTTAGACCATCCTTTGCAAGCCACCTGAGACAACAAGTCTGACACATAGTCAACGGCTGGAGAGGATGATTCAGGAGTATCTCTAAATGAACATCGATGCCATGACTTTGCAAATGGAGCCTTGCTCATTTTGGGCTTCAAATCTTGAAAAATGGCCAGAGCTCTCCACTTACGCCTTGGAGATTTTGTCATGTCCAGCTGCCAGCGTTGTCTCTGAACGTGTCTTCAGTGCTGCTGGGTGTGTGCTGACAGATAAGTGCACACGTCTTTCCAGTGACAATGTGGACAGACTAATGTTCATCAAAATGAACAAGTCATGGATCCACAAGGAATTTATTACCCCTGTGTCATCCTGGGGAGAGTAAATGCTTGTGGATTTTGAATGTGCTTGATGCAAATCTAGCTGTGAAGTGTACAACTGGAGCACAAGTGCTGCCATTGAATGGGTGGGTGTGTGTGTGGCCCAATTTTTGGAAAAATGGAAGACTCTGCTTGGAGTAACCCTTGCTTGCTGTGTTTTTTAAAAGGAGCCAAGATGAACAACTCATGGTTCAGCAAAGACTTTGCTACCTACCCCAGTGTCATCCTGGGGACGGTTAAGTATGGCGTATTTTTGAATGTGCTTGATGCAAATCTAGCTGTGATGTGTACAACTGGGGCACAAGTGCTGCCACTGAAGGGGTGGGTGTGTGTGGGGCCCAATTTTTGGAAAAAAGGGAGACTCCACTTGGAGTAAGGAAACCAAAGAAAAACTCCTAAAATCAATATTTATTCATATACAATATTAAAAATACTTTTTATCATAAAAGCGTGATAACTTTAAAATAACTAGAATTTAGACAGGTCACGTGAGGTGAGTGAGAAGAAAGGGTAGAGCCAACTAGTGAAAAGGAGTGCTAATTGTCTCTACACTCTAGGTAAAACAACTTAGTCGTTGTAATTATTTAATGGTAGTTGCCCTATAGTTATGGGGAATATAGGGAAAGGATATTCTGTCCCTCCCTCTCACCTACCTACCAACGGAGGTGCACCGCAAGGTATTGGGTACCCCCCGCTCCACGTCGGCTCTCCCTATTCTATCCCTGCGACTCGTAAGTCGCAAGGAAAACACCCACCACCAAGAAAATAGGTTAGTGCAAGTAGTCAGAGGTCCTTACCATGATCTGGCTGCCATGAAAACTGACACCCAAATTATAACCGTGCAGTTGTATATTTATCTGCACAGTCATACAAAAAAAGATGCTTATTAATATAGTCACATCAGATCTGGAAATAAATAGATAGTAGATCTTTACTAGAATCTGGTTGTCATAAATATGACAGCCATGATGAAACTGTACATATGTATATTCCTGCACAGTCATACACAAGGTGATATTAATTAGCATGGAATCTAACATAGGTAATAGTAGAAACTCCCAGCAGGGATGACTTATCCGCTAGGATCAACCAGTAGCAAATCCCGGTAGCAAATCCCGACGCGTTTCCCCCCCACATTTATCTCAGGGGTTTATCAGGGGAAGAACCAAAGATTTTATGTCCGATCCATCAGATTTCTTTCTTAGTTAATTTAGCAGTCTTAGTAACATCAGGACTACATCAGTGACCTTTAATAGAGGGCAAGTCGTCTGGCATGTGATGACCGCTGGTGCTACAGGCACAGTGACCCCATAGCGCCAACTACAGAGCGGTAGATACCACTCTGTAGTTGGCGCTATGGGGTCACTGTGCCTGTGCACTGTGGGTGTCATTTTTCATGGCAGCCAGATCATGGTAATGACCTTTGACTACTTGCACTAACCTATTTTCTTGGTGGTGGGTGTTTTCCTTGCGACTTACGGGTCGTAGGGATAGAATAGGGAGAGCTGACATGGAGCGGGGGGTACCCAATACCTTGCGGTGCACCTCCGTTGGTAGGTAGGTGAAAGGGAGGGACAGAAAATCCTTTCCCTATATTCCCCATAACTATAGGGCAACTACCTGGTAAACAATTACAACGACTAAAGTTGTTTTACCTAGAGTGTAGAGACAATTAGCACTCCTTTTCACTAGTTGGCTCTACCCTTTCTTCTCACTCACCTCACGTGACCTGTCTACATTCTAGTTATTTAAAAGTTATCACGCTTTTATGATAAAAAGTATTTTTAATATTGTATATGAATAAATATTGATTTTAGGAGTTTTTCTTTGGTTTTCTGCACTAGTACTCCTATTTTTCTATTGATTTTGGTTTACGCATCCACTTGGAGTAACCCTTGCTTGCTGTGTTTTTAAAAATGATCCAAGATGAACAGAGCTGGGATCAGGAAGGACTTTGCTACCTACCCCCATGTCATCCTGGGGACGGTTAAGGATGGCATATTTTTGAATGTGCTTGATGCAAATCTAGCTGTGAAGTGTACAACTGGGGCACAAGTGCTGGCCAATTTTTGGAAAAAAGGGAGACTCCGCTTGGAGTCACCTTGCAGTGTTTTACAAGATTTTAGAAGGGCATGCCATGCCTATATCTGTGTCTCATCCTCTTTTTCTTGTAACTAGAGTTGAGCGCAGTTCGCGGTTCGAGGTTCTCCAGTTCGCGGCTCGAGTGATTTTGGGGGCTGTTCTAGATCGAACTAGAACTCGAGCTTTTTGCTAAAGCTCGATAGTTCTAGATACGTTCGAGAACGGTTCTAGCAGCAAAAAGCAGGGCTTTTTACAGCTACAGTGTGCAGGAGCCATCGCTGGCAGCCTGCCAGAAGCTGGTAACCAAGATAATCATCGGGTATCCAAGCAAAGCGCTTTGGTTAGTAACCCGATGTATATCCTAGTTACGTGCAGGAAGCCCACACTTCCCTGCTCAGCTCACTCCGCCCCCTCCTGCACGCGACATGTACACACACACACACACACACACGTCCCCAGCCATGCAGTCCACGACACTGACGTCCTCCTGTCACTGCACACATGATCCCGCTCGGCTTACCTGCGGTGATGAAGTCCTGACCTCAGTGCTGTCACTGTCCTCCATGGCCGCTGCTTGTCACATCACCTTCTCTGGCTTCCGACCCGAGACTGAATAGCGGTGACGTCACGGGCCTCTCGCGATACTTGGCTGTGAAGGTGGTGGTCATTGAACTCAGTGACACGTGCTGTCAGCAGTGCAGGAGATCAGCGCAGGTAATGTACCTTGCTGACAGCAGCACTTGTCATCCCCTGCAGTGACCTGGGCTGACCCATTGATGTTAGCTCAGGTCACTGCACTGCTCTCCCAGCCAATGGGGAACATCCTGCTCTTCATTGACTGGGACAGTGTGGATCGTCATGGCAACCTCTTGGATTACACCAGACCTGTATTTGTTTTTCTTTCTAATAAATTGGTTAAAAAGGGAATGTATTGGGGAGTGTTTTTTCAAATAAAAATGTGTTTGTCGTCTATTTTTTTTTATTACTGACTGGGTTGGTGATGTCGGGTATCTGATAGACGCCTGACCTCACCAACCCCAGGGCTTGATGCCAGGTGACATTACACATCTGGTATTAACCCCATATATTACCCCGTTTGCCACCGCACCAGGGCACGGGATGAGCTGGGGCGGCTGCGGGCTGCTATTTTTAGGCTGGGGAGAGTCCAATAACCATGGACCTCCCTAGTCTGAGAATATCAGACCCCAGCTGTCTGCTTTACCTTGGCTGGTGATCCAATTTTGGGGGGACCTCGACGTGTTTTTTTTTTTTAATTATTTATTTAATTTAAAATGACAGCGTGGGGTGCCCTCAGTTTTGGATTACCAGCCAAGGTGAGGCTGCCAGATGTGGTCTGCAGGCTGCAGCCATCTGCTTTACCCTAGCTGGCTACAAAAATAGGGGGAACCCTACGTCATTTTTTTTTTTCATTTTTTTGGCTAAATACAAAGCTAAGCACCCCTTAGTGCCACATGAAAGGCACCAAAGGGTGCAAAATTACAAAATGCAAGAGAGTGGGACATTATGTGTCTTTCTGCCATTATAATGACAGAAAAGACTGATATGAAGTGTACAAGCAGAGGAAAATCACCAATGCGCTCTACGCTGTGAAAAGCAGTAGAAAATGGCACTGGAGTGAACATGTGACCGCCTCATGTAGGTTGAAGCTAAGGATCCTGGGTAAATTTATGTATTTTCCCTCCTTCAGTTTTTTTGCACTACACAAAAAAACGGAAGGCACACGGATGACAAACAGATGACATACGAACCGTCTACGGAACGGAAACGGATGCCACACGGATGCACCCGTGAAAAAAAACGGACTGTTTTTTGCAGACCACAAAAATGGATCGGTCGTGTGAATGTAGCCTTATTCTGATCTGCCGTTTATAAACAGCAGGCAGAAATAAGTGAATAACGCCCCCCAGCATCAGAAAATCTCCGGGGTTTCAGGGCTAGCTGAGACCCTGGAGATCATGATTCAGGACGGTTTTTCCGGTCCCCGCTCACGTGATCACAGGTATACACCGTATACCGATGATCACGTTACAGTAAATGACAGCGACGGTAAAAAATTATTTATCTCCCATCTGGCATGAACAAACATGATAAATCTCCTCCCCGGTCCCCTCCGGTCCCCCGGTGTCGCCAAAGTGCCCCACCCTGATGCCCTCCCTGAAATCCAAGATGGCCTCGCGCACAGCAGCGCGCCGGCCGCATTCACTCTACTCCTCTGATTTGTGTCATGGCACATGCGACAGAAAACTCCTCCCCAGGCCCTGCCAGGTCACCCCCTATAACCCCACCGGTGTTCCCCGGTGTCCCACGGTACCTGTGCAGTGTTGATCCCCCCACGGCCCTCTCCTTCACAATAGACACTGCCGCATGCACAGAGCGGCTGTCAGCTCAGCTTCCTGTGTTCAGACACAGTGAGTGGTGGTTATGCATCTGTAAGCTAAATGGGCGGCACGGTGGCTCAGTGGTTAGCACTGCAGTCTTGCAGCGCTGAGGTCCTGGGTTCAATTCTCACCAAGGACACCATCTGCAAGGAGTTTGTATGTTCTCCCCATGTTTGCGTGGGTTTCCTCCGGGTACTCCGATTTCCTCCCACACTCCAAAGACATACAGCGCTATGGAATTAATGATGCTATATAAATGAAAAAATTATTATTATTACTGCAATGCCCTGCTCATGAGAAGAGATGAGCGAACCGATCCCGGTTCGGCTCGAGGTAGGTTCGCCGAACGGAGGTCCCGTTCAAGTTCGGTTCGACGAACCGAACTCGAACTGCATAGGAAACAATGGCAGGCATTCACAAACACATAAAAACACCTAGAAAACACCCTCAAAGGTGTCCAAAAGGTGACAAACAACTCACAACACAACACAAACACATGGGAAAGTGACAAGGACATATACTCATGTAAAAACAAAAGAGCAGGACAAGGAAAAAGTGGAGGACACACAGATATAGGCATGGCACGCCCTTCTAAAATCATGTAAAACACCGCAAGGTGACTCCAAGCGGAGTATCCCTTTTTTCCAAAAATTGGGGCCCACACACACCCACCCATTCAGTGGCAGCACTTGTGCCCTAGTTGTACATTTCCCAGCTAGATTTGCATCAAGCACATTCAAAAATACGCTATTCTTAACCGTCCCCAGGATGACTCCGGGGTAGGTAGCAAAGTCTTTCCTGATCACAGCTCTGTTCATCTTGGCTCCTTTTAAAAAACACAGCAATCAAGGGTTACTCCAAGCGGAGTCTCCCTTTTTTCCAAAAATTGGGCCCCACACACACCCACCCCTTCAGTGGCAGCAGTTGTGCCCCAGTTGTACAATTCACAGCTACATTTGCATCAAGCACATTCAAAAATACGCCATAATTAACCGTCCCCAGGATGACACTGGGGTAAGTAGCAAAGTCTTTCCTGATCCCAGCTCTGTTCATCTTGGCTTCTTTTAAAAACAATGTAAGCAAGGGTTACTCCAAGCGGAGACTCCCTTTTTTTCCAAAAATTGTGCCCCACACACACCCACCCATTCAGTGGCAGCACTTGTGCCCTAGTTATACACTTCACAGCTAGATTAGCATCAAGCACATTCAAAAATAAGCCATACTTAACCGTCCCCAGGATGACACCAGGGTAGGTAGCAAAGTCTTTCCTGATCCCAGCTCTGTACATCTTTGATCATTTATAAAAAACACAGCAATCAAGGGTTACTCCAAGCGGAGTCTCCCTTTTTTTCCAAAAATTGGGCCCCACACACACCCAACCATTCAGTGGCAGCACTTGTGCCCTAGTTATACACTTCACAGCTAGATTTGCATCAAGTACATTCAAAAATAAGCCATACTTAACCGTCCCCAGGATGACTCCGGGGTAGGTAGCAAAGTCTTTCCTGATCCCAGCTCTGTTCATCTTGGCTTCTTTTAAAAACAATGTAAGCAAGGGTTACTCCAAGCGGAGTCTCCCTTTTTTCCAAAAATTGGGCCCCACACACACCCACCCCTTCAGTGGCAGCAGTTGTGTCCCAGTTGTACACTTCACAGCTAGATTTGCATCAAGCACATTCAAAATTACGCCATACTTAACCGTCCCCAGGATGACACCGGGGTAGGTAGCAAAGTCTTTCCTGATCCCAGCTCTGTTCATCTTGGCTTCTTTTAAAAACAATGTAAGCAAGGGTTACTCCAAGCGGAGCCTCCCTTTTTTCCAAAAATTGGGCCCCACACAGACACCTTATCAGTGGCAGCACTTGTGCCCTAGTTGGAAACAGGATGTTTTGATTTGCATCAAGCACATTCCAAATCCACAAGCATTTACTCTCCCCAGGATGACACAGGGGTAGTAAATTCCTTCTGGATCCGTGACACATTGTCACTGGACAGACGCGTGCGCTTTTCTGTCAGCACACACCCAGCAGCACTGAAGACACGTTCAGAGACAACGCTGGCAGCTGGACACGACAAAATCTCCAAGGCGTAACTGGAGAGCTCTGGCCATTTTTCTAGATTTGAAGCCTAAAAGGAGCAAGGCTCCATTTGCAAAGTCATGGCATCGATGTTCATTTGGAGATACTCCTGTATCATCCTCTCCAGCCGTTGACTATGTGTCAGACTTGTTGTCTCTGGTGGCCTTGCAAAGGAGGGTCTAAAAAAATTATGAAAAGATTCCATAAAATTGCTGTTACCAGCACCAGATACGGTCCTACTGGTACGGGTAGACTGTTGAAGATGACGAGACCGTCCCATGTTTGTCAAGTTACAACTGGGAGAATCACTCCCTGCACCTGCACGGTTGTTTGGTGGAAAAGCCGAGCTAAGATCGAGTAACAGCTTCTGCTGATACTCCTGCATACGTTCGTCCCTTTCTATGGCTGGAATTATGTCACAAAATTTGGACTTGTACCGGGGATCTAATAGTGTGGCAATCCAGTAGTCATCATCACTTCTAATTTTGACAATACGAGGGTCATGTTGGAGGTAGTGCAACAAGAAGCCACTCATGTGTCTTGCGCAGCCATGCGGACCAAGTCCACGCTGTGTTTGTGGCATAGAGGTGCTAACCGTTCCTTCTTCCTCTGACATCTCCCCCCAACCTCTTTCAACAGAAATTTGACCAAGGTCTCCCTCATCCGCTGAGTCTTTCATGTCCATGGACAGTTCGTCCTCCATTTCTTCATGTTCTCCTGCACCTTCCTCAACATTTAGCCTGCTACCATGCGCCCTTGTTGATCCCTGTCCCCCATGGTCCCATGCCTGCCGCATTGGTGATGATGAACGTCTGGACCTTGGTGATGTTGTTGTGTCTTGCGCATATGAATCCTCCTGTAGTTCCTCCCCTTCCTGTTGTCCCACCCCCTGACTCCGAATAGTGTTTAGCGTGTGCTCCAGCATGTAAATGACTGGAATTGTCATGCTGATAATGGCATTGTCAGCGCTAAACATATTCGTCGCCATGTCGAAACTGTGCAGAAGGGTGCATAGGTCCTTGATCTCAGACCACTCCATAAGGGTGATGTGCCCCACCTCTGCATCTCGTTGGCCCAGGCTATACGTCATGACGTATTGCACCAGGGCTCGGCGGTGCTGCCACAGTCGCTGTAACATGTGGAGAGTTGAATTCCAGCGTGTCGCCACATAGCATTTCAGGCGATAAACCGGCAGGCCGAAAGACTTCTGGAGCGATGCAAGTCGCTCAGCTGCGGCGTTTGAACGGCGGAAGTGAGCAGACAGTTTTCGTGCCCTGTTCAGAAGGCCATCTAGGCCGGGATAGTGTGTTAAAAATTGCTGGACGACAAGGTTCAACACGTGAGCCATACAAGGTACGTGTGACACCTTGCCCAGGCGAAGGGCCGCACCCAGGTTTGCAGCATTGTCGCACACGGCCTTACCAGGCTGCAGGTTGAGTGGAGACAACCATTTATTAAACTCGGACCGCAGAGCTGACCACAACTCCTCAGCTGTGTGACTCTTATTCCCAAGACATGTCAAGCTAAAGACCGCCTGATGCCGTTGCGCTCTGCTGCCAGCATAGTAATGAGGGGTGCATGATTCCTTCTGCGAAGTGAGAACGCTGGTGGCCTGACCAGGCAGGCTTGGGGCGGAGGTGGAGGACCCAGATGAGGTGGAGGAGGCAGAAGCAGTGGCGGAACTTGGACAGACAGAGGATTGACACACAAGTCGTCTGGATGGCAAGACTTGTGCAACAGACCCTTCACCATCTATCACCATAGTTACCCAGTGCCCAGTCAGCGACATGTAACGTCCCTGTCCATGCTTACTGGTCCAAGTATCGGTGGTGAAATGCACACGTTCACACACAGATCTTCCCAAGGAAGCGGTGATGTTGTGTGCGACATGCTGGTGTAACGCGGGCACACCTTTCTTAGAGAAGTAGTGGCGACTAGGCATCTGGTACTGGGGCACAGCGACAGACATAAGGTCTCTAAAATCCTGTGTGTCCACTAGGCGGAAAGGCAGCATTTCGGTAGCCAAGAGCTTACAGAGGGATAGAGTCAACCTCTTAGCTTTGTCATGGGTCGCAGGAAGTGGCCTTTTATTTGACCACATCTGAGGGACAGAGATCTGGCTGCTGTGTGTAGACGGTGTTGAGTAGGGTGTCCCTGGAAAAATGCAGGTTTGTGAGGAAAGTGCAGGCGGAGACATGATGTTGCCTTCATCCAACGTTGGTGCTATCGATGTCTGAGAGAGCTGTACACACTCACTTGTTTCCCCTTCCAAACCAACTCAGCACGGTGAGCTACCCACTGGGACATATGATATTTATTCATGTGACGATTCATGGAAGAAGTTGTCAAACTGCTGAGGTTTTGACCTCTACTAATAGAACCATGACAAATTTTACAGATCACATAATTTGGGCGATCTTTTGCTATGTCAAAAAAGGACCAGGCTAGGCAAGGCTTAGAGGGCATGCGACCTGTTGATCCACTGTTGATCCACCCCGACTAGTGTTTAGAGGCAGAGTGGTAGCTGAGGATGCAGTTGTAGATGTGCTACCAGTACTCCGACTCTGTCCAGGAAGGCGCAAGGTGACTTCGTCATCAGTTGCATCCTCCTCCACCACCTCTGTTGACCTCCTCGAGTGCCTGACTGTGGGTTGACAGTAGGTGGGATCTAGAACTTCATCATCAATTGTTGTGTTTGCACTCCCCTCACCCTCAGACCAAGCCTTTTCTTGCCCTGACCGAATATTTAAGTTGTCATCCCAATCGGGTATCTGCATCTCATCTTCATCAGTATGTTCCTCATTGTCTATAACCACAGGTGTTACAGTTTGTGACAAAGGGTCAACATTATGCTCAGAAACTTGGTCCTCACGGCCTGAATCAGAGTCACAAAGGTTCTGGGCATCACTGCAGATCATTTCCTGTTCTGTACTCACTGTAGCTTGGGAGCAGACCTCTGATTCCCAGGCTATAGTGTGACTGAACAGCTCTGCAGACTCAGCCATCTCAGTTCCACCATACTGTGCAGGGCTGATGGAGACTTCAGAGCTGGGAGAAAGCAAGTTTGATTGGGATGACAACTCAGAGGACTGGTGTTTTTTGGATGCGGTACTTAAAGAGGCTGAGAGGGCACTTGTTGGACCACTTGAGATCCATTCAAGCATTTTCCTTTTTTGGCCATCATCTACCTTTGTTCCTGTTGTTCGTGTCCGTAAAAAAGGGAGCACATCGGATTGTCCACGGTAAGGAGTAGACATCTTACTTTTGCTGGTAGATGGTCTATCTTCAACAGATGATAATGGAGCTTTGCCACCTTCCCCATGGACAAACCCTTTTTTTCTTTTTCCACCACGCCTCTTCCCCTTTCCACCAGCATCTGTCATTTTGCCACTCATGTTGATTGCGACAAGATTGTGCACTGAAAATGTGGTAGTAAAAACTGAGAGGTGGTGTAGATTGCAGCGGTGGTCTAGCTTTATTAACAGCAGAATAATAAAGAATAAATATCCCTGACAATGCAACTACGGCCCTTAAACTGGCAGCATAGATTGCTAGTATAATGGCTTAGTAACTATGAGTTGGAGTGTGCAATGCAGGCAGACGTGTTGCAAATATCTTTGCACTAGTGGCACTATACAAAAGTCCAATAGCCACGTTTAGGATGCCACTAGGTACACTCAGTGTTTGCTAGTATAATGGCTTAGTAACTATCAGTTTGAGTGTGCAATGCAGGCAGACGTGCTGCAAATATCTTTGCATTAGTGGGACTATATAAAAGTCCAATAGCCACGTTTAGGATGCCACTAGGTACACTCAGTGTTTGCTAGTATAATGGCTTAGTTATAATGAGTTGGAGTGTGCAATGCAGGCAGACGTGCTGCAAATATCTGTGCACTACTGGAACTATACAGAAGTCCAACAGCCCCATTTAGGATGACACTAGATACACTCAGTGTTTGCTAGTATAATGGCTTAGTTATAATGAGTTGGAGTGTGCAATGCAGGCAGGCGTGCTGCAAATATCTTTGCACTAGTGGGACTATACAAAAGTCCAATAGCGACGTTTAGGATGCCACTAGGTACACTCAGTGTTTGCTAGTAAAATGGCTTAGTTATAATGAGTTGGAGTGTGTAATGCAGGCAGACGTGCTGCAAATATCTGTGCACTACTGGGACTATACAAAAGTCCAATAGCCACGTTTAGGATGCCACTAGATACACTCAGTGTTTGCTAGTATAATGGCTTAGTTATAATGAGTTGGAGTGTGTAATGCAGGCAGACGTGCTGCAAATATCTGTGCACTACTGGGACTATACAGAAGTCCAACAGCCACGTTTAGGATGCCACTAGGTACACTCAGTGTTTGCTAGTATAATGGCTTAGTTATAATTAGTTTGAGTGTGCAATGCAGGCAGACGTGCTGCAAATATCTTTGCACTAGTGGGACTATACAAAAGTCCAATAGCCACGTTTAGGATGCCACTAGGTACACTCAGTGTTTGCTAGTGTAATGGCTTAGTTATAATGAGTTGGAGTGTGCAATGCAGGCAGATGTGCTGCAAATATCTTTGCACTAGTGTGACTATACAAAAGTCCAATAGCCACGTTTAGGATGCCACTAGGTACACTCAGCGTTTGCTAGTATAATGGCTTAGTTATAATGAGTTGGAGTGTGCAATGCAGGCAGACGTGCTGCAAATATCTGTGCACTAGTGGGACTATACAAAAGTCCAATAGCCACGTTTAGGATTCCACTATGTACACTCAGTGTTTGCTAGTATAATGGCTTAGTACCTATCAGTTTGAGTGTGCAATGCAGGCAGACGTGCTGCAAATATCTTTGCACTAGTGGGACTATACAAATGTCCAATAGCCACGTTTAGGATGCCACTAGGTACACTCAGTGTTTGCTAGTATAATGGCTTAGTTATAATGAGTTGGAGTGTCCAATGCAGGCAGACGTGCTGCAAATATCTGTGCACTACTGGGACTATACAGAAGTCCAACAGCCACGTTTAGGATGACACTAGATACACTCAGTGTTTGCTAGTATAATGGCTTAGTTATAATGAGTTGGAGTGTGCAATGCAGGCAGACGTGCTGCAAATATCTTTGCACTAGTGGGACTATACAAAAGTCCAATAGCCACGTTTAGGATGCCACTAGGTACACTCAGTGTTTGCTAGTATAATGGCTTAGTAACTATCAGTTTGAGTGTCCAATGCAGGCAGACGTGCTGCAAATATCTGTGCACTACTGGGACTATACAGAAGTCCAACAGCCACGTTTAGGATGACACTAGATACACTCAGTGTTTGCTAGTATAATGGCTTAGTTATAATGAGTTGGAGTGTGCAATGCAGGCAGACGTGATGCAAATATCTTTTCACTAGTGAGACTATACAAAAGTCCAATAGCCACGTTTAGGATGCCACTAGGTACACTCAGTGTTTGCTAGTATAATGGCTTAGTTATAATGAGTTGGAGTGTGCAATGCAGGCAGACGTGCTGCAAGTATCTTTGCACTAGTGGGACTTTACAAAAGTCCAATAGCCACGTTTAGGATGCCACTAGGTACACTCAGTGTTTGCTAGTATAATGGCTTAGTTATAATGAGTTGGAGTGTGCAAAGCAGGCAGACGTGCTGCAAATATCTGTGCACTACTGGAACTATACAGAAGTCCAACAGCCACGTTTAGGATGACACTAGATACACTCAGTGTTTGCTAGTATAATGGCTTAGTTATAATGAGTTGGAGTGTGCAATGCAGGCAGGCGTGCTGCAAATATCTTTGCACTAGTGGGACTATACAAAAGTCCAATAGCCACGTTTAGGATGCAACTAGGTACACTCAGTGTTTGCCAGTATAATGGCTTAGTTATAATGAGTTGGAGTGTGCAATGCAGGCAGACGTGCTGCAAATATCTTTGCACTAGTGGGACTATACAAAAGTCCAATAGCCACGTTTAGGATGCCACTAGGTACACTAATTGTTTGCTAGTATAATGGCTTAGTTATAATGAGTTGGAGTGTGCAATGCAGGCAGACGTGCTGCAAATATCTTTGCACTAGTGGGACTATACAAAAGTCCAATAGCCACGTTTAGGATTCCACTATGTACACTCAGTGTTTGCTAGTATAATGGCTTAGTAACTATCAGTTTGAGTGTCCAATGCAGGCAGCCGTGCTGCAAATATCTTTGCACTAGTGGGACTATACAAAAGTCCAATAGCCACGTTTAGGATGCCACTAGGTACACTCAGTGTTTGCTAGTATAATGGCTTAGTTATAATGAGTTGGAGTGTGCAATGCAGGCAGACGTGCTGCAAATATCTTTGCACTAGTGGGACTATACAAAAGTCCAATAGCCACGTTTAGGATGCCACTAGGTAAACTCAGTGTTTGCTAGTATAATGGCTTAGTTATAATGAGTTGGAGTGTCCAATGCAGGCAGACGTGCTGCAAATATCTGTGCACAACTGGGACTATACAGAAGTCCAACAGCCACGTTTAGGATGACACTAGATACACTCAGTGTTTGCTAGTATAATGGCTTAGTTATAATGAGTTGGAGTGTGCAATGCAGGCAGACGTGCTGCAAATATCTTTGCACTAGTGGGACTATACAAAAGTCCAATAGCCATGTTTAAGATGCCACTAGGTACACTCAGTGTTTGCTAGTATAATGGCTTAGTTATAATGAGTTGGAGTGTGCAATGCAGGCAGGCATGCTGCAAATATCTTTGCACTAGTGGGACTATACAAAAGTCCAATAGCCACGTTTAGGATGCCACTAGGTACACTCAGTGTTTGCCAGTATAATGGCTTAGTTATAATGAGTTGGAGTGTGCAATGCAGGCAGACGTGCTGCAAATATCTTTGCACTAGTGGGACTATACAAAAGTCCAATAGCCACGTTTAGGATGCCACTAGGTACACTCAGTGTTTGCTAGTATAATGGCTTAGTTATAATGAGTTGGAGTGTGCAATGCAGGCAGACGTGCTGCAAATATCTGTGCACTACTGGGACTATACAGAAGTCCAACAGCCACGTTTAGGATGCCACTACGTACACTCAGTGTTTGCTAGTATAATGGCTTAGTTATAATCAGTTTGAGTGTGCAATGCGGGCAGACGTGCTGCAAATATCTTTGCACTAGTGGGACTATACAAAAGTCCAATAGCCACGTTTAGGATGCCACTAGGTACACTCAGTGTTTGCTAGTATAATGGCTTAGTTATAATGAGTTGGAGTGTGCAATGCAGCTAGACGTGCTGCAAATATCTGTGCACTAGTGGGACTATACAAAAGTCCAATAGCCACGTTTAGGATGCCACTAGGTACACTCAGTGTTTGCTTGTATAATGGCTTAGTAACTATCAGTTTGAGTGTGCAATGCAGGCAGACGTGCTGCAAATATCTTTGCACTAGTGGGACTATACAAAAGTCCAATAGCCACGTTTAGGATGCCACTAGGTACACTCAGTGTTTGCTAGTATAATGGCTTAGTTATAATGAGTTGGAGTGTGCAGAGGACAGGAGGGTACAGTGCCAGGATTGTGGGGCTCTGGGTAGAGGAATGGAAGCCTGCCTTTCTATTCCCTCCTAATGGGGAAATGCAGCGAGGAAATCCCTGACCTTAGCCACACAGACGCTGTCTCTGTTTTCAGGACCTGCCAAATATGGCTCTGACCCTGCCGGTACGAGCCCTTAAAAGGACTGATAGAAAGTGCTCTCCCTAAGCTGTCTAGCGCTGTGTATGGAGCACATACAGCAGTATCGGCGATAGGACTCAGGACGGAGCTGCGCCAGTGATGTCTGACACCAAGGACGCAGAAGGCAGATAATGGCGTGCTGGAGGAAAATGTCCGGTTTTACAATGCAGGGACATGTGACATGGACATCCTATCACACATGCCGTTGCTTCTCTGGCTAAAAGTCCACTTAGCTGTGTGTGTGTCTGGGATTGGCTGCCATAATGGCCCTCCCCACTACACGCACGCGCTTAGGGAAGGAAGACAAGGAAAAAAAATTATACAAATAGCAGTGATCTGAAGGCGCTGTTCCCGCACACTATACACTGAAATTTCATAATAGTGTGAGTCACAGAGTGACTTACACTATTACAGCGGAAAGCCAGCTAGGAATTAGCTGGTTTTTTGCTGCTAGAACCGTTCTCGAACGTTTCTAGAACTATCGAGCTTTTGCAAAAAGCTCGAGTTCTAGTTCGATCTAGAACAGGCCCCAAAATCACTCGAGCCTAGAACTGGAGAATCTCGAACCGCGAACCGCGCTCAACTCTCATCATGAGGTAAGGAACATAATTGATCAGGAAATGACGTGGGCTTCCCCCCATTTTTGTGTCCAGCCAGGTACAACTAGGCAGCTGGGGATTGGAAT
Organism: Anomaloglossus baeobatrachus; assembly: GCF_048569485.1. Classification (NCBI taxonomy): domain Eukaryota; kingdom Metazoa; phylum Chordata; class Amphibia; order Anura; family Aromobatidae; genus Anomaloglossus; species Anomaloglossus baeobatrachus. The sequence goes on along the minus strand of NC_134355.1, from coordinate 499,268,811 downwards.
CCGTAGCACAGGTTAGCCCGAGGTTTCTGGGCGCCTCTGCTGCGAATTTCAGTCCGCAGCCGCCCCAGAAAATGGCGCTCTCATAGAAGCGCCATCATCTGGCGCTGTATCCAACTCTTCCAACAGCCCTTGAGCTGGGTGGCTTGTTGGGTAATCATGAGTTAATACTGGCTTTGTTTTACTAGCTAGTATTAAGTCAGAGATTCTTAATGTCAGGCACGTTTGACCCGGCCATTAAGAATCTCCAATAAAGGGTTAAAAAAAAGACACCACACAGAGAAAAAATACTTTAATAGAAATAAATACACAGACACATTAGAGACTCCATCTTTATTACCCCCTGTCAGCCCTCCACGATCCATGGTCTTCTGTCTTTCTCGTTCAACAAATGCAGCTCTGCTCCATCACTGCTGAATGGGGGAATACGCTGCTTCTCGTCCAGCCTTTACTCCGTGAAGGCTGCACGGGAAGCAGCGTGCAGCCTTCACTCCGTGAGAGATCGGTGCTGCTGGCTGCTTGCGGTGACAGATGCGTTACCATAGCAACAGGGCTCCAATCATGTGATTCCCGGACCCGCGGTTAGCGGTGACGTCACCGCTAACTGCGTTGCTATGGCAACGGTGATCTCCGTTAATGACCGGCTGTGTCAGCCGGTCCCTAACGGAACGGGGAGTCGACCGTGTACTAGAGCATGTCACCGGTACACGGCGATACACAAATGTGCACCGTGTACCGGAGAGATGCACTCGCAGGTCCTACATGATGCGTCATAGTCATGTGACCAGTCTGTAGCCAATGAGATAATAGCCACGTGACTGGTCACATGGCTATTTTGACGTCACGATAGGTCCTGCATCACTGCTGGCAGTGCTGGTCACCGGGAGGATTCAGCGATCATCACATGGAATAGCGGCAGGAGACAGAGTGCAGGAGGGATCGTGGGGACCGGTAAGTGTTATGGCAATGTTTATTAACTGTATCTATACATTTATAATGCGTTTTTATGTGTTTGTGATTGCCTCCCATTATATCCTATCGGTTCGAATTCGGTTCGTCGAACGTTCGATGAACCGAACTCGAACGAGACCTCCGTCGGCGAACCGAACTCGAGCCAAACCACGGCCAGTTCGCTCATCTCTACTTGTAACGCTGTTTTGTTTTCGCATGAGAATTTGTTCTTGTCACTTTCCCATGTGTTTGTGTTGTGTTATGAGTTGTTTGTCACCTTTTGGACACCTTTGAGGGTGTTTTCTAGGTGTTTTTATGTGTTTGTGATTGCCTCCCATTGTTTCCTATGCGGTTCCAGTGGTTCGTCGAACTCGAACGAGATCTCCATTCGGCGAACCGAACTCGAGCCAAACCGCGACCGGTTCGCTCATCTCTATTCATCACCTCTATGAAGACAAACACCTCAATAAACAAGGAGTCAGCCATCTAGCAAAAGAGCTAAAAGACATGGTTCTAAACAGACCTCCAAGACCACACGCAAGACACCCACCAAACAGATGGTAGCTCACAGAGACCCCTGGAGAGAGTCCACAGAGATGGCAGAAATACACAAGACCACATACCCCACAATGGCAATACAAAGCAACAGAGGGCAACAACATGGCAGAAATAAGGACATTGCTCAACACATTGTGCAGCAAACTCTTGGGACACTACTAAAATATGCCACCCAAACCCACCACTATATCTGGTTATGTCCTATGAAAATCTATACTTCCTCATTATAAGGTAAATCAACTAAATATAACATCCTTAGTTATCAGCAGCTGGAAAATTCAAGGATTGAATGCCTCAGCTTTTAGGTCCAAGACAAATGACACAGACTTCAAACAAAGGCTAAAGAACATTGACATCCAGATTCTCCTAGAGACATGGGCCCGGGCAGAGGAGGAATCTCTCGCACCCATGGTATACAAGGAATTCTCTGTCTCCGCCCAGAAAAACAAGAACACCAAACACGGCCGCTGCTCAGGGGGTATACTAACATGGTTCAAGGAGGGGATCCAAGAACAAATCAAGGCAATAAAAAGAGAAAGACATATCTGGATGAGGATAAGTAGCTCCATTCTCACCTCTCAGCAGGACATCTGTCTCTGCTCAGCCTACATCCCTCCATCAGAATCCCCATACTTTATGTTGGACATCTACGAGGAACGTCAGAGCGAGGCTGCCCAATTCCAGTCCAAAGGTAAGGTGCTCATCTGTGGAGACCTGAACGCCAGGACAGGTACAGAGAAGGACTACCTGTCACCTGACGGAAACACATACGTCCTGGGAGATGAGCCCTTCTACAGAGAATCAGTACAGACAACAAGAAACAGCTACGACAGAGTGGTGAATAAAAGTGGCAGAAGACTGCTGAACCTGTGCCGGAACTTGGGGCTGTATATACTGAACAGGCGCACCAGGGGTTACTCATTAGGGAGATATACACTAAACTCCCACATGGGCAGCAGTGTAGTGGATTATGCCATAACCGACATAGACCCAGCAAACATAAATGCCTTCATAGTCACCCCCGACACCCACATGTCAGACCATAACCAGACACTGCTGTACGTGATATCCACGGACAAGTCACCCACACAAAAGCCCCACTTGAACTGTCTCCACAACTTGCCACCATCCTTCAAGGGGCCCAAACAGTTAGCCATTGAATACACCAACATGACTAACAGAACAGAGATTAAGGCTATGTGTGCACGTGTGCGCTCTGCACCGCACCGAAAATGCGCGCTTCAGAGCGCACCTGAAAAGCTGCGTTCTGAAGCGCATGGTGCCGGCAGATTCGTGCGCTCTGCATGCTGCCTCTCCCTATAGACAGCATGCAGAACGCACGAATGAAGTGACATGTCACTTCTTAGAACGCAGCGATTCGGCAAGCAGCCGAATCGCTGCGTTCTAACATGCCACGTGCGCACGGCCCCTGCACAATCTCCATAGATTGTGCAGGGGACGCAGGACGCATGCAGTTACGCTGCGGTGCAGAACGCAGCGTAACTGCATGTAATACGCACACGTGTGCACATACCCTAAAGAGCTGCTTGTAAACTTTCACAGAAAATCCTATACATCAAACCAGCAAGGGGTCGACCTGGCAGTAAACGACTTTAATAACATCCTGTATACCATGGCAGAACTAGCACGTTTCAGAAGGACCAACTCCAAGAGATCTACAAATAAACAAGGCCAAAAATGGTTTGACAAATAATTCAAGGCACTGCGCAACTCCCTTAGGGTAGCCTCAAATCAAAAACACAGAGACCCCGACAACAAGGAGCTAAGAGCAGTCCATGACACCCTACAGAGGCAATACAAGCGAACCCTCAAGGAGAAAAAACAAAAGCACATCTCCCACAAACTGCAGCAGCTCAAAGACTCCCTCCAGGACAACTCATTCTGGGAGACATGGAGCCTTATCGGTACAAATCCCAAGCAAAGCACCCTACACATTCCAAATGGCAACATCTGGCACAGCTACTTCAAGGGCCTCTACAAGAATATCCCAGAAGAAGACCTAACCCCATACTAGGAAAATCTAATGACTAAACTGAGGGACATGGAGGAGACAATTAAGGACTTTCAAAATCCTCTGGACATACCAATCAGTGTGCTGGAAATAAAAGACCGAATCAAACTGCTAAAATGTAAGAAGGCCACGGGCAGTGATGGCATCCTGACAGAGATGATCAAATAGAGTTCTCCAGACATTCATGCAGCACTGGCAAAGCTATTCACCCACGTCCTGAGTGCGGGCTACTTCCCTCAAAGCTGGAATCAAGATCTAATAACGTCCATCTACAAGAATGGAGACCGACATGATCAAGCAGACTACAGAGGGATCTGTGTCAACAGCATTCTGGGAAAACTGTTTAACAGCATCATTAATAAAAGGATCATCACCTTCCTCACCCAGCGGGACACGCTCAGCCAAGCTGGGTTCATGCCAAACCACCACACCACCGATCACATCTACACCCTGCACAGCCTCATCAAGACCCACATCCACAGCAAAAAACAGGGGAAAATATTTGCATGTTTCGTGGACTTCAAAAAGGCATTTGACTCAGTGTGGCACCCTAGCCTGTTCCTTAAACTTCTGGAGAGTGGAATAGGTGGCAGACCCTACGACGTGATCAAGAGCTCATACACTGAGAACCGTTGCAGCGTGAGGGTGAATGGGAAGAGGACGGCTTTCATTCTGACAGGGCCGTGGGGTCAGACAGGGTATCAGCCTTAGCCCAACTCTATTCAACATCTATATAAATGGACTAGCAGCAGCTCTTGAGTCCTCCCCCACTCCTGGCCTCAGTTTGCATGACTGAGAGGTGAAGATCCTGCTGTACACAGACGACCTCCTGCTACTCTCTCCAACCGAAAGAGGCCTCCAAGATAGCCTGGCAGTACTGGAAACATTTAGCACCACATGGGCGCTTCCCATCAACCAAAAGAAGACCAAAGTCATGGTATTTCAGAAGAGGAACCAGAATAAAATACCCACTTCCACCTTCACATTAAATTGCTCCACACTGGTGAAGACCAGCAACTATACCTTCCTTGGTCTGGAGCTAAGCAATAACGGGAGCCTCAAGCAAGCAGCAAAAGCCCTGAAAGGAAAAGCATGCAGAACTTTCTATGCCATTAGAAGACAGCTGTACGACCTCAAACCACCTTTGAGAGTCTGGCTCAAGATATTTGACAGCGTCATCACCCATATACTGCTGTATGGCAGCGAGGTATGGGGCCCAGCGACCTACCCAGACCACACAAAGTGGGATACCAGCCCAACCGAAGTCTTCCACATGGAGTTCTGTAAATATCTCCTCCAAGTCCATCGCAGCACCTCAAACATAGCCTGTCGGGCAGAGCTGGGCCGATTCCCCTTATGGCTCAGTATACACAAGAGGGCACTATCACACCAGGCACAGATACAGAACAGCAACCCCAGCTCCTACCATCATAAAGCCCTGCTGAGCTGGAGCCCAGAGCAAGCCAGGAACCCCGGCAGCCAGCACAGCCAAAGACAGCAACACACCCTGACAAAAGCCCAAATAAAAGAGATCTCAGAGAGCTGCAAGATGCAATACATCAAGGATTGGAAGAGTGAGTTAGAAAACTCCCAGAAACTCACCATCTACCGATCACAGCGGAGGGACTACACTCTGGCCCCGTATCTGGAAAGGTTACACCACCTCAAAGACAGGCAGACCCTGAGCCTGTACAGACTGATTGCCCACAGCCTAGAGGTGGAAATAGGGCGGCACCGACAGACATACAAGCCGCGGGAGAACAGACTGTGCCAGCACTGCCAGCAGGGGGCTCTGGAGAACGAGGCGCATTCCCTGCTGCACTGTAACAAAAACTCAGCAGTGAGAGCCTCCCACTTCCAGATACTTACCACTCATACCCCAGACTTCCCATCCATGGACGAGGAGATGAAACTCCGCTTCCTACTGGGGGAAGAGGAATCACTGGTGGAGATCGCTGCCCAATATGTCACCACTTGTCATAAGCTGAAGGGAACATAAGGTTCATAAAAGGACTTTCAGAGCCCAAATTGTGCCCCTAACTCCCTATAACCCTGATCCCCTCCCACGACACTTACTGTATTTCTCTTGCTTTGGCAATACTAAGAGAGAAGAGAGAGAGAAGGAAGAGAGAAAGAAGAGAGAGGAGAGGAGAGAAGAGAGAGAGAGGAGAGAGAGAGAAAAGAGAGAGAGAAAAGAGAGAGAGAAAAGAGAGAGGAGAGAGAAGAGAGAAAGAAGAGAGAGAAAGAGAGAGAGAAAAGAGAGAGAGGAGAGAAGAGAGAGGAGAGAGAGAATAGAGAGAGATTAGAGAAATGAGAGAGAGAAGAGAGAGGAGAGAAGAGAGAGGAGAGAGAGAAAGAAGAGAGAGAGAAAAGAGAGAGGGAGGAGAGAGAACAAAGTGAGGAGAGAGAGAAGAGAGAGAGAGGAGAGAGAGAACAAAGTGAGGAGAGAGAGAGGAGAGAGAGAGAGAGGAGAGGATAGAGAGAGGAGAGAGAACAGAGTGAGGAGAGCGAGAGGAGAGAGAGAAGGGAGAGAGAGAAGAGAGAAAGAAGAGAGAGAGGAGAGAAGAGAGAGAGGACAGAGAGAAAGAGAGAGCAAAGAGAGAGAGAGAAAAGAGAGAGAGTAGAGAGAGAGGAGAGAGAGAAGAGAGAGGGGAGAGAGGTGAGAGAAACGAGAGAGAGAGGAGAGCGTGAAAGAGAGAGGAAGAGGGAGGGAAGAGAAAGAGAGAGAGAGAGACACACGCAGGCACTACCGCCCCCATCATTATACCTGGAAACACCTTGGCACTACCGCACACATCATCATCACCACACACACACCCCATCAGTACCGCCCCCATCATCATCCCGCACACACCCCGGCACTACCGCACTCATCATCATCACCTCACACACCCCATCAGTACTGCCCCCATCATCATCCCCGCACACACCCCGGCACTACCGCACTTATCGTCATCACCGCACACACCCCGTCAGTACCGCCCCCATCATCATCCCCACACACACCCCGACACTACCGCACAGATCATCATCCCCGCACACACCCCGACACTACAGCACTCATTATCACCGCACACACCCCGGCACTACCGCACTCATCATTATCCTCGCACACACGCAGACAGTACCACACTCATCATCATTATCACCGCACACACAAGCACTGCCGCACTCATCATCATCCCCGCACACACGCAGGCACTACCGCACTCATCATCATCATCATCACCGCACACACAAGCACTACCGCACTCATCATCATTCTCGCACACACGCAGGCACTACCGCACTCATCATCATCATCCTCGCACACACGCAGGCAGTAACACAATCATCATCATCCTCGCACACACGCAGGCACTACCGCACTCATCATCATCATCATCATCCTCGCACACATGCAGGCAGTAGCACACTCATCATCATCCTCGCACACATGCAGGCAGCACTGCACTCATCATCATCACCGCACACATGCTGGCAGTACCGCATTCATCATAATCATCCTCGCACACATGCAGGCAGTACCGCACCCATCATTATCACCGCACATACAAGCACTACTGCACACATCATCATCCCCGCACACACGCAGGCACTACCTGAGTGAAGTGTCCGGTGACAGCGCTGATCACTTCAGTTGCTGCGTGCAGCTGACACAGAGCAGTCGTGTTCTACAGCACTCCCTGTCAGCTTCATGTAGCAGAGCTGAAAGCGTCATGTGGATTACTTCAGACCGGGATAGGTGTTTGGGGATTAATAAAGAAGTTAATGAGGTTTTTTTTGTCTTTTATTCCAAATAAAGGATTTTTCGCTGTGTGTGTTTATTTACTTTCACTTACAGGTTAATCGTGGAAGGTATCTCGAGGAGACGCCTGTCATGATTAACCTAACCTTATTACCCTGATTGCTACCGCACCAGGACAATTCGGGATGAGCAGGGTAGAATCCCGGGACAGTCGCATCTAATGGATGTGGCAATTCCGGGCAGCTGCTGGCTGATATTGTTAGGGCGGTGGGCTCCCCATAACGTGGCGCTCCCCATCCTGACAATAACAGCCTCCAGCCATGTGGCTCTATCTTGGTTAGTATTAAAAAATTGGGGCGAAAAGCAGTTTTTTTTTTTTTTAAATATTTATTTATTTTTTTTACTGCACGATATAGACCCACCCATCGGCGGCTGTGATTGGTTGCAGTGAGACAGCTGTCACTCAGCGTGGGGGCGTGTCTGACTGCAACCAATCATGGGCGCCGGTTGGCAGGGAAAGCAGGGAATACCAGATTTAATAATGAGCGGCAGACATTATCAAAAGAGGAAAAGCAGCCGGAGCTTTGTGACAGCCGTGCAGCTGATCGGTGCGTAGGAAAGAGGGAGGGATTGTGCTGGGGACACAGGACGCATGCAAATACACAACATGGGCACATAGCCTTACTGTGAAAAGCTACGCTTTTGGTGATCGAACCATTATCGAACGTTAACTCGAACTGTCGAACGTGAAGCAAATCGTTTGAGTTTGTCGAACGACTCGAACACTGCCTAAAACCACTCGAATTTGAAATTGGCGAACGGTTCGATTCGAACATCACTCATCTCTAGTAATGAGGGGTGAATGGAAGCCCAAAACTGCCACTAAGCTCTAGATTACTATTAGGGAGGATCTATGAGTCCATCCCATTACTTATCTGTAAGTGAAAAGAAATATACACAAACACCCAAAAAATCCTTTGTTGTAAAATAAAATACAAAAAACTACCCTTTTTCTCCAACCCCCAAAAGACCCAGGTCTGATGTAATCCACACGAGGTCCTATGAAAATTCCAGCTCTGCTACATCTCAACTGACAGCTTGAGGCCATAGAACAATTAGCTTCAGGCAGAGATTGAGCTGTGCAATCAGCGGTGTAGTAATTCAGTTATGTTGCGGCACAGCTGCAGGTTCCCACGGCCCTCCACCTGTGACCACAGATAACCTAACCTCAGGGGACCTTCTGAGGTGAAGTCACTGAGGTCCTTGAGGCCAGGTTATCTTGGATCACAGGAAAAGGGCCGTGGGAACCTCCAGCTATGACCGCAACTAACCGGAGTGATGTCACCGCTCATCACTGAGGCTCAGTCTCTGCTTGATTGCCATAGCAGGTGGTCATGCTCTATGGTCGCGCGCTGTGCCTGTAGATATAGCAGAGGTGGAATTGTTGTGGAACCTCGTAATGTTGATTACATCAGACCTGGGTGTTTGGGGGTTAAATTGGTGAGAGGGAGATTTTTTTAAACAAAGGATTTTTTGTGTATTTGTGTTTCTTTTTATTTACAGGATAAGTGGGGGGGTTTCATAGACTCCTAACCATCACTAATCCAGGGCTTAGTGGCAGCTCGCAGCTGTCATTAACCCTTTATTACCTTGATTGCCACTGCACCTAGGCAATCAGGAAGAGTCGGGTAAAGTGCTGGGATTGAAGCATCCAATGAATGTGACAATCCTCGGTGCCTGAAGACTGCTCATTTAGGCTGGCAGGCCAACAAGCATAGTCCTTCCCTCCTGAGAATACCAGACCCCAGCTGTCCAGCTTTATCTTGGTTGGGTATCAAAATTGGCGGAAACTGCACAACGTTTTTTTAAAATATTTATTTTTGTATAAAAAAAAAGCTACAAATGGTTTCTCTTATTTTGATACATAGCCAAGATAAGCTCACATCTGGAATACGGGATCCAGTTTTGGGCTCCACATTTTAAAAAGGACATTCAGAAGTTAGAGTCAGTTCAAAGGCGGGCAACTAGACTATTACAAGGAATGGAAGGCCTCCCATATGATGACAGGTTGAAAAAGTTAGATATGTTTAGCTTAGAAAAAAGACGTCTCAGAGGAGATCTCATTTATATGTATAAATACATGTGTGGTCAATATAAAGGACTGGCACATGACTTATTTCTTCCAAAGACAGTACTAAGGACCAGGGGGCACTCACTGCGAGTGGAAGAAAAGCGATTCCGACACCTAAATAGGAAAGGGTTCTTTACAGTTAGAGCGGTCAGACTGTGGAATACACTACCACAAGAGGTAGTAATGGCAGATACTATAACAGCTTTTAAAAAAGGGCTGGATGATTTCCTCAGTACACAAAACATTGTTGGTTATAAATGACTTAGTGACTAAATGTAGAACTGGTGGAGGAAGGTTGAACTAGATGGACCTAGGTCTTTTTTCAACCTAAGTAACTATGTAACTAAGCTCACTGCTGGAGCTGCAGTCTGTAGCTGTGGCTTTTTCTTTGCTGGTATCAATACAGGGGGGACCCCAAGACTTTTTTTTATTTATTTTTTTATTTATCACCAGTATAAGGACACAGACAGCGTTTGTGATTTCAACCATTCACAAACACAGTCTCAGAGGGTGGGGGCGTGGTTCAACAGCAGCCAATTAGAGACTAGAGTTGAGCGCGGTTCACGGTTCGAGGTTCTCCAGTTCGCGGCTCGAGTGATTTTGGGGGCTGTTCTAGATCGAACTAGAACTCAAGCTTTTTGCTAAAAGCTCGATAGTTCTAGATACGTTCGAGAACGGTTCTAGCAGCAAAAAGCAGGGCTTTTTACAGCTACAGTGTGCAGGAGCCATCGCTGGCAGCCTGCCAGAAGCTGGTAACCAAGATAAACATCGGGTATCCAAGCAAAGCGCTTTGGTTAGTAACCCGATGTTTATCCTAGTTACGTGCAGGAAGCCCACACTTCCCCGCTCAGCTCGCTCCGCCCCCTCCTGCCCGCGGCATGTACACACGTACGTACACACACACACACACACACACACACACACTCTGCACACACACTCTGCACACACACTCTGCACACATGGTCCTGCTCGGCTTACCTGCGGTGATGAAGTCCCGCCATCCCGACCTCAGCGCTGTCACTGTCCTCCATGGCCGCCGCTTGTCACATGACCTTCTCTCGCTTCCGACCCGAGACTGACTAGCGGTGACGTCACAGGCCTCTCGCGATACTTGGCTGTGAAGGCGGTGGTCATTGAACTCAGTGACATGTGCTGTCAGTGTGCTGGAGATCAGCGCAGGTAATGTACCTCGCTGACAGCAGCACTTGTCATCCCCTGCAGTGACCTGGGCTGACCCATTGATGTTAGCCCAGGTCACTGCATTGCTCTCCCAGACAATGGGGAACATTCTGCTCTTCATTGACTGGAACAGTGTGGATCGTCATGGCAACCCCTTGGATTACACCAGACCTGGATTTGTTTTTCTTTCTAATAAATTGGTTAAAGAGGGAATGTTTTGAGGAGTGTTTTTTCAAATAAAAATGTGTTTGTCGTCTATTTTTTTTTATTACTGACTGGGTTGGTGATATCGGGTATCTGATAGACGCCTGACCTCACCAACCCCAGGGCTTGATGCCAGGTGACATTACACATCTGGTATTAACCCCATATATTACCCCGTTTGCCACCGCACCAGGGCGTGGGATGAGCTGGGGCGAAGCACCAGGATTGGCGCATCTAATGGATGCGCCACTTCTGGGGCGGCTGCGGCCTGCTATTTTTAGTCTGGGGAGAGTCCAATAACCATGGACCTCCCTAGTCTGAGAATATCAGACCCCAGCTCTCTGCTTTACCTTGGCTGGTGATCCAATTTTGGGGGGACCCCTAAGTGTTTTTTTTTTAATTATTTATTTAATTTAAAATAACAGCGTGGGGTGCCCTCAGTTTTGGATTACCAGCCAAGGTGAGGTTGCCAGCTGTGGTCTGCAGGCTGCAGCTGTCTGATTTACCCTAGCTGGCTACAAAACTAGGGCGAACCCTACTTTTTTTTCATTTTTTTGGCTAAATACAAAGCTAAGCACCCCTTAGTGCCACATGAAAGGCACCAAAGGGTGCAAAATTACAAAATGCAGGAGAGTGGGACATTATGTGTCTTTCTGCCATTATAATGAGAGAAAAGACTGATATGAAGTGCACAAGCACAAGAAAATCACCAGAGCGCTCTACGCTGTGAAAAGCAGTAGAAAATGGCACTGGAGTGAACATGTGACCGCCTCATGTAGGATGAAGCTATGGATCCTGTGTAAATTTATGCATTTACCCTCCTTCAGTTCTTTTGCAGTACACAAAAAAAACGGAAGGCACACGGATGACAAACAGATGACATACGGACCGTCTACGGAACGGAAACGGATGCCACACAGATGCACCCGTGAAAAAAAACGGACTGTTTTTTGCAGACCGCAAAAATGGATCGGTCGTGTTAATGTAGCCTTATTCTGATCTGCCGTTTATAAACAGCAGGCAGAAATAAGTGAATAACGCCCCCCGGCGTCAGAAAATCTCCGGGGTTTCAGGGCTAGCTGAGACCCTGGAAATCATGATTCAGGACGGTTTTTCCGGTCCCCGCTCACGTGATCACAGGTATACACCATACACCGATGATCACGTTACAGTAAATGACAGCGCCGGTAAAAAATTATTTATGTCCCATCTGGCATGAACAAACACTTCTTCTCCACTTCTTCTCCACTTCTCCACTTCTTCTCCACTTCTTCTCCACTTCACTTCTTCCCCACTTTTTCTCCATTTTTTCTCCACTTTTTCTCCACTTTTCTCCACTTTTTCTCCACTTTTTCTCCACTTCTTCATTTTTTCTTTACTTTTTCTCCACTTTTTCTCCACTTTTTCTCCATTTCTTCTCCACTTTTCCTCCACTTCTTCTCCACATCTTCTCCACTTTTTCTCCACCTTTTCTCCACTTTTTCTCCATTTTCTCTCCACTTTTTCTCCATTTTTTTCTCCAGTTTTTCTCCACTTTTTCACCACTTTTTCACCACTTTTTCTCCACTTTTTCACCACTTTTTCTCCACTTTTTCTCCATTTTTTCCTCCACTTTTTCTCCACTTTTTCTCCACTTTTTCTTCACTTTTTCTCCATTTTATCTCCACTTTTTCTCCATTTTTTTCTCCAGTTTTTCTCCACTTTTTCTCCACTTTTTCTCCACTTTTTCACCACTTTTTCACCACTTTTTCTCCACTTTTTCTCGATTTTTTCCTCCACTTTTTCTCCACTTTTTCTCCACTTTTTCTCCGTTTTATCTCCACTTTTTCTCCACTTTTTCACCACTTTTTCTCCACTTTTTCACCACTTTTTCTCCATTTTTTCTCCACTTTTTCTCTACTTTTTCTCCATTTTTTCCTCCAATTTTTCTACATTTTTTTCTCCACTTTTTCTCCACCTTTTCTCCACTTTTTCTACATTTTTTCTCCACTTTTTCTACATTTTTTTCTCCACTTTTTCTGCACTTTTTCTCCACTTTTTCTCCACCTTTTCTCCACTTTTTCTCCATTTTTTCTCCACTTTTTCTACATTTTTTTCTCCACTTTTTCTCCATTTTTTCTCCACTTTTTCTCCATTTTTTCTCCACTTTTTCTCCACTTTTTCTTCACTTTTTCTCCACTTTTTCTCCATTTTTTCTCCACTTTTTCTCCACTTCTTCTCCACTTTTTCTCCACTTTTTCTCCATTTTTTCTCCACTTTTTCTACATTTTTTTCTCCACTTTTTCTCCACTTTTTCTCCATTTTTTCTCCACTTTTTCTTCATTTTTTCTCCACTTTTTATCCACTTTTTCTCCATTTTTTCTCCACTTTTTCTACACTTTTTGTTCACTTTTTGTCCACTTTTTCTCCACTTTTTCTCCATTTTTTCTCCACTTTTTCTACATTTTTCTCCACTTTTTCTCCACTTCTTCTCCACTTCTTCTCCACTTCTTCTCCACTTTTTCTCCACCTTTTCTCCACTTTTTCTCCACTTTTTCTCCATTTTTTCTTCACTTTTTCTCCATTTTTTCTCCACTTTCTCTCCACTTTTTCTCCACTTTTTTTCCACTTTTTCTCCATTTTTTCTCCACTTTTTCTCCACTTTTTCTCCACTTTTTCTCCATTTTTCTCCAATTTTTCTCCATTTTTTCTCCACTTTTTCTCCACTTTTTCTCCGTTCTTTTTCTATGGTCAGTCTACCCATTAGTTCTGCCATGCATACTGTAGCTCTACACCTACTGCACATGTTACTTTATGATTGACATCTCTTTCGTACCAGAGCTGTCTAAGCATACTCTGACCCCATATTTGTCATTACTATATTGTCCTTGTACTGTATTATGACATTTGTGTCATGTGTTTCATTTCTTGCTGTGTTGCAATTTTTTTGCTGCATCCCAATTGTACCTCTACATTGTTCGAGTTTATGTTATTGTTCTCTCACTCTTATGTTATACTGATTATTGTCATTTTTCATGATTACATGCAGATAAGTCCAATCTGACGAAGGCTCAGGCCGAAACGTCATTTGTAACTTGTTTTGGACAAAAACATATATGCTTATGAAAAAAAAAATTTTCTTAATACGGACCAATAAAGAGTGATTTTGCATTACTATCCGTTGTGACTTACTGACTTAGTCTGGGAGATTTAGAGTGCCGAGGTTACTCACTAATTTTGTCTATTATTACCTCTGAGCACCTATATACCAGTGAGCAGAGCTTCCTCTACAGTAGTTCTCCTGATTAGGCATGCCCTTACCTCATGAGCAGGGCATTGCAGCTTTGGTAGCAACCATTACGACATGGACTCTGCTGCTGTGGACCCGGGGAGAGTGAGTGCAGATTCATTGCACCCACACTCCTCACATGAAGGGTCCGCACTCCTAGAAAATGGAGGATACGTTCCCTGAGTGTCTCCCCTCCATATTCTATACAGTCCAGAGTCGTCGTGGGACCCCTTTATTTTTTTTCTTACAATAAATTGGTGAAAGAGGAAATGTTTTGGGGACTGTTTTTTTAAATATATTTCTTTTGTCGATTTTTTTTTTTTTGTTAGTACTGACAGTTTATGATGTTGGGTATCTAATAGACGCCATGACATCACAAACTGCTGGGCTTGATCTCAGGTGACTTTACAGCTTGTATCAACCCGATTTATTACCCCGTTTGCCACTGCACCAGGGCACGGGATGAGCTGGGGTGAAGCGACAGGATTGGCGCATCTAGTGGATGCGTCACGTCTGGGGTGCCTGCGGCCTGCTATTTTTAGGCTGTGAAGGCCCAATAACTATGGACCTTCCCACCCTGAGAATACCAGACCACAGCTGTCCGCTTTACCTTGGCTGGTGATCCAATTTGGGGGGGACCCTACTTTTATTGTGTAATTATTAATATTTATAAAATAATTGTAAAAAAGAGCCTGAGGGGACCTCCACATTGGATCCCCAACCACGGTAAAGCTGCCAGCTGTGGTTTTCAGGCTACAGCCGTCTGCTTTACTTTAGCTGGCTATCAAAAATGGGGGGACCCAACGTCATTTTTTTTAACTATTTTTTAAATAGAAAAAATTAATGGGCTTCCCTGTATTTTGATTGCCAACCAAGGTAACGGCAGGCAGATGGGGGTGGCAACCCATAGCTGTCTGCTTTATCTGCGCTGAGAATCAAAAATACCGCGGAGCGCTACGTCATTTTTTTAAAGATTTATTTTTACAGCACTGTGATGTCCAGCAATCAAAATACAGGGAAGCCCATTTTGTTTTTAGTTATTTAAATAAATAATTAAAAAAAATATATATGGGCTCCCACTGCATTTTTTGTATTGCTAGCTAAGGGTAATCCAAGCAGCTACTGGTTGCTAACCCCCACTGCTTGGTGTTACCTTTACTGGCAATGGAAAATCCAGGGAAGCATTTTTTATTTTTTTTGCCAAAAGACTACAAAAAAAGGACGTGAGCTTCGCCATATTTTTGTATGCTAGCCAGGTATAGCAGGCAGGTGCTGGAAGAGTTGGATACAGCGCCAGAAGATGGCGCTTCTATGAAAATGCCATTTTCTGAGGCGGCTGCAGACTGCAATTCGCAGCAGTGGGGCCCAGAAAGCTCAGGCCAACCTGTGCTGCGGATTCCAATCCCCAGCTGCCTAGTTGTACCTGGCTGGACACAAAAATGGGGCGAAGCCTACGTCATTTGTTTTCTAATTATTTCATGAAATTCATGAAATAATAAAAAAAGGGCTTCCTTTATTTTTGGTTCCCAGCCGGGTACAAATAGGCAACTGGGGGTTGGGGGCAGCCGTACCTGCCTGCTGTACCTGGCTAGCATACAAAAATATGGCGAAGCCCACATCATTTTTTCAGGGGGCAAAAAACTTCTGCATACAGTCCTGGATGGAGTATGCTGAGCCTTGTAGTTCTGCAGCTGCTGTCTGTCTGTATGGAGAAGAGCAGACAGCAGCTGCAGAACTACAAGGCTCAGCATACTCCATCCAGGACTGTATGCAGAAGTTTTTTGGCCACCAAAAAATGACGTGGGCTTTGCCATATTTTTGTATGCTAGCCAGGTACAGCAGGCAGCCACGGGCTGCCTCCAACCCCCAGTTGCCTATTTGTACCCGGCTGGGAACCAAAAATATAGGGAAGCCCGTTTTTTTAATTATTTCACTTATTTCATGAAATAATTAAAAAACAAATGACGTGGGCTTCGCCCCATTTTTGTGTCCAGCCAGGTACAACTAGGCAGCTGGGGATTGGAATCCGCAGCACAGGTTAGCCCGAGGTTTCTGGGCGCCTCTGCTGCGAATTTCAGTCCGCAGCCGTCCCAGAAAATGGCGCTCTCATAGAAGCGCCATCATCTGGCGCTGTATCCAACTCTTCCAACAGCCCTGGAGCCGGGTGGCTTGTTGGGTAATCATGAGTTAATACTGGCTTTGTTTTACTAGCCAGTATTAAGTCAGAGATTCTTAATGTCAGGCACGTTTGACCCGTCCATTAAGAATCTCCAATAAAGGGTTAAAAAAAAGACACCACACAGAGAAAAAATACTTTAATAGATATAAATACACTGACACATTAGAGACTCAATCTTTATTACCCCCTGTCAGCCCTCCACGATCCTGCTCTTCTGTCTTTCTCGTTCAACAAATGCAGCTCTGCTACATCACTGCTGCATGGGGGAAGACGCTGCTTCCCGTGGAGCATTCACTCCGTGAAAGCTGCACGGGAAGCAGCGTGCAGCCTTCACTCTGTGAGTGATCAGTGCTGCTAGCGGTAACAGCGGTAATGCTGACAGACACGTTACCATAGCAACGGTGCTCCCGGAGCCGCGGTTAGCGGTGACGTCACCGCTAACTGCGTTGCTATGGCAATGGTGATCTCCGTTAATGACCAGCTGTGTCAGCCGGTCCCTAATGGAACGGGGAGTCGACTGTGTGCTAGAGCATGTCGCCGGTACACGGCGATACACACATGTGCACCGTGTACCGGAGAGATGCACTCGCAGGTTCTACATGACGCGTCATAGTCATGTGACCAGTCTGTAGCCAATGAGATAATAGCCACGTGACTGGTCACATGGCTATTTTGACGTCACGATAGGTCCTGCATCTCTGCTGGCAGTGCCGGTCACCGGGAGGATTCAGCGATGATCGGATGGAATAGCGGCAGGAGACAGAGTGCAGGAGGGATCGCGGGGACCGGTAAGTGTTATGGCAATGTTTATTAACTGTATGTGTACATTTATAATGCATTTTTATGTGTTTGTGATTGCCTCCCATTATAGCCTATTGGTTCGAGTTCGGTTCGTCGAACGTTCGACGAACTGAACTCGAACGGGAGCTCCGTTCGGCGAACCGACCTCGAGCCGAACCGCGACCGGTTCGCTCATCTCTATTAGAGACACCAATGGAAGGGAAAAGGAGTTAATATGGATTGGGGATAATTATCACACCCGAAAGTAGCACTGCAACCGTGGGTAGACTCCATAAGTATGTACTGCTTTAATCCTTTTTTATTTAATTTCTTTTACAGCCCCATGCACCATTTTACAACACATCACTAGGCTAGGATCGACGATTGGATCTGCTAGAATTGCCGATCCGATTGGCAATGTCAGGTGGGTTTGGCGACCCTGAACCTATCTGTTTCTTGGCATGATCGCTCATCTGTAATTACAAGTTGACTGAAAAACAAAGACGAATGAGCAGCAGAATATAGCACACCAAACAAATTTTCAACCAACAATTTAATAACCAAAAGGAGAAAGTTCTGTGGTCAATCAAATTGAAAGATAGTGCCACCACCCCATGATTATAATGAATGGATATACAACTGATTCAAAGATAAATATAACACCAATTCACACAAATGAATCAGGGAGCAAATAAGTAAAAGGTAAATCTTTATTGAAACCAAATAAAAACAAAGAAAAGGGTGTAATTACATGACAGTGCACAAGGTGGCGTACATAAGCGGTGAAGGAAATCCTAGTGTCCGGTAAATAAACAGTAAACTCGATACAGCCTCAGGGAAACCCAATACACAGGAATAAGTTAGAGTATACACCCCGTTGTGGGTAGTAACGCTCAGAGGGACTGTATATAAAGAGAGGTGTAAAACCGGAGATCACTTTAACTCACCGCTGAAATGACGCCAGGTCCCGCCTACGCACGTTTCGGCGCTAGCCTTCGTCAGGGGGGCGTCCTAGAATATAGCACAGTAACAGCATCAATGACAGCAGCATTAGAGACCTGAATAGTAGCAACATATCTAACCCACTGACATCACCTGGAGTCTCTCAGCACTCCCAGGTCAGGGCATACTGACCATTTAAGAAAAGGGGCATGGCAGGCACGTTCACCCTACGGGCATTCCCAGGAAGCCTGTGCGATGTGTGCAGGTCCTAGGAGGGCACAGTATGGACTGAGAATGGAGCATCCACCGCTGGGTGGTTGGAAAGATGAGAGGGACAGAGTCGCCATCAGTGGAGGGGGCAGGGTGGCTTCAGGATATTGGCATGGGCGCAATATTAATACACAATCCAGTTTGTTGTGCAATTGCTCCTGAGTAAAGCAGTACCCTGTTTGTGGGGAAAACTACTGTATGGGTGCATGGCAGTGCTTGGAAGGGAAGGAGCACTATTTTTATGAACAGGAGATTGGCTGGAATTGATAGCAGACACAATGTCGTGTTTTCAGAGCCCCTTATGTTCCTAAACAGTGGAAACCACCCACATGTGACCCTATTGTTTAAACTAGGCCTCTCAGGGTATTTATACAGATGAGCACCTTGAACTCCTTAGTGCTTCACATAAATATAAAACGTTGAGACAAGAAACTAAAAAAATATTTATAACACAAAAATGTTTTTTAGCCCCAAAGATTGCATTTTCACAAGACAACAAGCGAAAATGCCACATACAATTTGTTGTGCAATTTTCCCTGAGTATGCAGATACTACAAATGTGGTGTAAACTACTGTTTGGGTACATGTCAAGGTTTGAAAGGGAAGGAGCACTATTTGACTTTTGCATGGATAAATTAGGTGAAATTGATAGCGGACACCATGTCACGTTTGCAGAGCCCCTGAATTTACCTAAGCAGTGCAAATCCCCCACAATTGAGCCCATTTTGGAAATTATCTCTCTCAAGGAATTTATATAGATTTGTGGTGAGCACTTTGAACTCATTGGTGCCTCACATAATTTTGTAATGTTTAGCTGAGAAAACAAAGAATTATATTTTTCCATAAAAAATGTAGTTAAACCCCCAAATTTAGCATTTTTACAAGTGTAACTGGAGAAAATGCACTATACAGATTGTTTTCCTTTTTCTTCTCAATATGCCAATACTTTATATATGGTGAAAAACTACTGTTGAAACTCACGGCAGGGCTCAACGGAAGGTCAACCATTTGACTTTTGGAGTGTAAAATTGGCTGAAATAGATGGCAGATGCCATGTTGCATTTGCTGAGTTCCTGATGTGTCTAAGCATGGCAAATACCCCCCAATTGAGATGATTTTGGAACCTACACCACTCAGGGACATTATCTAGGGGTGTTGTGAGCATCTTAACTTCATTGGTTCATTGCGGTCAAGGTCATCTCCCTGTTTTAAATGACTAGTGACAGCTTAAGAAAAGGAGCCTCTCATCTCCATCTGGGACTCTACATTGAAATGTTGTTTGGTTTCTCTTGGAGCTTAAACAGTTAATGTCAGTTTTCCTGCTAGCAGCTTCAAAGCAGTGCATGTCAGCTGTCGCTGCTCTGTAGTCACACCTTTTTGTATTTAAATAGCAGGGTTTCCCTGCAATCTTTGCTGAGTATACATTCCATTTTTATTCTGGCCGCCTCGGTGGAAGGAGCCGCTGTGAATCTGTCCTGGAGTTGAATCTTCTCTATTTTAGTTGATATTCCCCTGTTTGTCTCACCTACCCTTTTGTTGTATTAGTGCAACGATCGGTCTAGTGAATTTTACCTTCCTACTCACTAGCCAGGACCATTGTAGGGTCTTTTCAGGGCTTCAGGTTTCTGCTCGGTGAAAAGTGAGGAGCCTGTATACGGTTTGGCAAGGAGTGCAGGGAGTGCAGGGTACAACGGCTTGTAAGGGCAGGATGTGTCCCATCTTCCCTTCCACTAGTGTCAGGGCCCACCATTGTTATTGTATTCCCAGTGTCCTCCTTGTTTGTGGTGTTATTTTGGTGTGTTTTTGTTGTGCGTCAGACATCTGTTAGTCTGAATGCACACGCCACATGAATAGTGTGAGAGTTACAGAATTTAAAATATTGGGACGTGGAAAAAAAATATAAATTTTTTGGGTTTTTTTTTATTGAAAACAATGCTGAAGGACAACATTTTTAAATTTTTACGGTAAGAGGAGAAAATGTGGCACACAATGTGTTATGCAATTTCTCCTGAGTGTGGAAATAACCCATTTAAGGTCAGAAACTACTTCTCAGGAATTATACAAAGCTCAGAAAGGAAGGAGTGCCACATCAGAGTGCAGATATGACTGGAATGGTTTGTGGTTGCCATGTCTTTATTTTTGCCCTAATTATTGTATCTTCTTTAAATGTTTCTTGCTTGTTTATGAACCTCTGAATTGTAAAGAGCTGCAGAATATGTTGGCATATAGAAATAAAGATTATTATTATTATTATTTTTATTATTATTATCTTTGGGAGGCATAATAAACATTATTTGTTACATTGTTCACAGTGCAGGAAAATTGATTGGACGGCTTTATTCTTCGGATCGGTCCATTTACAGGGATTCCAGATTTATTAAGGTTTTTTTATATTTGGCTAGTATCACACAAAAAAATGTTTTCCTACAAAATCCTGTCTTAGTATTAGAGCAGATCACTTCATTTGGCATGATTTCTACACATCAAAGCAACTTCTGTGCCTTGTACTCTGATTGGAACACTGTCTACATTTGACACATGCTTCTTGTGATGTGCTGAAGAAGCAAGCACGCCTCCTTGCTGCAATGCAGAGCATGGGCCGTCCTGCAGTGGTATCTAATAATGTCTGCCAGAACAATCACATTCCCTGCTGGACCATATGTAGGGATGAGTGAACCCGGATAATAGAGTTTGGGGGGTTCATACCAGACAGAGGGTGTCTGGGGTTTCAATTCGAACACAGACTTTTAAAAAATCCTTATCTGAGTTCGGTGATCAGGTACTGCTTGTGTGCTAATAAAGTTTGTTCCAATGCTGCAGCACAGCAATCAACAAGCTTTATTGCATGTGGAAGTTGACTGTACTCCACTGTGAACATTAAAGGTTAAGAAAATGACGTGACCTTTACCTTGGCTGATTATCAAAAATTGAGATCCCACAAGTTTTTTAAATTATTTTGACAGCAAACCAAGGGAAAGCAGACAGCTGGGTGCCAGTTTTATCGGGATGGATAGAACCATGGGATTGGTTTGAATTACAGGAATATAGGAAGGGATTAGAGCCATAGTCCTTCCTGCTGCAAATTAAAAAGAAAATTCCCATGAGCTACATCTACTCTATTCCATATTAATACCTCTGTTAGCTGGATTCATTGTAGAATTAGCTGCTTGAAGAGGGATTGCTAGGGACCAGAGCAGGCAGATAGGCATTGTTTATTGCAAACAAGTCCTTCTATAGTTATACTGCTGGTGCAACATAAAACCAAAAGTCTTTTTCAGTTATATATATTGTCCTTACTTAGAGTCATACTACTGTTACCTGAATTTGTGGCGCCCCTGAGCCTTCAGTCGCCACAGGGTACTGTATCTCACTTAAGGTGCCGTACTTATCCCGGGTAAAGAAGAGGTTAATCGCTGGTGTTTAGCACTTATACACTCAGTTAGTGAGCCAGTCAGTTACACAACTCAGGAAGTCAACCAGCCTAGGAAATTCCCTTTTACCAGGGCAACGGCCTGGGAGGTGGGGCAGCACTGGGGAAAATACAGAACACATAGGAAAATCACTTCAGAATAGTGTGGGACACAGAACAACACGGTCATTGGAGAGGGTGCTGAAGAGCTTCTCCAGCTAGGACCGGCCCGACTGGAAAAGGCAGGAGATGACCGGGTGAGCTAGAGGGACAGAGGAGAAACGCGGTTGCTGAGGGGAGAGCTTCATTTTTCGCTCAGAACTGACGCAGAGCAGGGTCCAGAGCCCTAGGGTTGAACATATTCCATGTTGGACTACCAGACTCTGCAGGACAGGGGGATTGTATGTTCCTCTGGCCACCACCAATTCCCGGAGCACTGTGGCACATAGGACGCAGGGTCAGGATTACAGTCAGGTCCCACAGTGGACCCACGTCACCTGCATATGGGACGGTAGCTGAATTACAAGAACCAGGGCCCCCAAGTAGCTTCAGGCCATGGAGATCCAACACCAAGCGCAAGGAGGAAGGTCTCTCAGTTCACAGCACCAGCATTGACCTTGAACTTACTCAAGATTGTCTGTGGCCCATCATGGCAGAGACCGGTACCTTGAGTGCAGCACCAGAACTGTGAGTAAATAGATCTTGGCCCGCACCTGCTGCCTCAGTCTATCATTACCATTGCCCCGCTCTCCGGCACCAGCGGCCGACTATCATCCCCATCATCCTCCCAGAGGGCCCGCTCCACCTGTGGGGAGCAGGACTATCCATGCTGCAACACCATGAGCCCTGGAGGACATCACCCCCAGAGGCGGCTAATTCCTGGCCGCGTACCACAGGTGGCGTCATGAGACAAATCATCCTTCATCATCCCCCCCTTTTTATTGTACACCTCGGGGCCACCAGTGACATCCCCAGACCCGACATCACCAGGCCCGGTGACGATTAAAAAGTTTAACCTCTTGCCCCGTGGGTGCTACACATTCAATCTAAGGATAGCTACTGGAGGAGGTATAGGTTTGATTTGCAGCCATATAGGCAGGGATTAAAGCCTTACAGACCTTGCTGCTCCAACGTAAAACCAAAAGTCCTTTATCATGCATACATCTATTTCCACTGTTACCTGCAAATGCCATATGGCTCACTGCTAGAGGAGGGACAAGTTTGTATTACAGGCATATAGAAAGGGAATAAAGCCCTATAAACCTTGCTGCTGTAGTTTAAAACCAATAGTCCCTTATCAAGCCTACATCAATTCTATTCCCTATAAATATTGCTTTTACCTGCATTCACTGTATGACTAGCTGCTGAAGGAGGGATGGGTTTGAATTACAGGCTTGTGGGCAGAGATTGGAGCCTTGCCTGTCTTGCTGCTGCAACCTAAAACTGTCAAGCTGGGTATGGGGAAGTATAAAGCGAATGGTTAAAGGGAAGGGAAAACCGGTGTCTCGGGAAGGTGGAAATGGTGACCCACTGATCAAGCCTGAAGCTGAGCCCTGGCTTCCCTCCCCACCCTAGACAGGTTCTTCACCTATGCGCCGAGCCCGATACCTGACCGTGGCTGACCCTGAAGTAGGCCTTAGGTAGGTAATAGATGGGATAAGCACTTAGTCAAGCCCCTTAAGCTCTAAAAAAGACTCAGGTATAACAAACAGGGGGAAGTGAACAAACAACTTATCTCCAGATGACTCAGGGAGAGGAATTGCAACAACCACAAAGTTTCTTTAGATATATACAAGCCGACTGCTTGCACTGAAGACTTCTTAAGAGTATAAGAGCTATCACCAGCACAGAGTAATGGGAAGTGAAGGTATATTAATACACCAAAGGAAGTGCTGAGGATATGCAGCTGAAAGGCTAAGAAATTCTGCAAGGTCCTAAACGGAAAGAGATATAAACTAAGCAGAAATAATAGAAGGTCAGGGAGCAGTTTGCACAGCAAAACGTTGTGACCTTCTATAGCCAGACACCACATAGAACCGTTTAGCTCCCACAATCTGGTTGAATAAATCTGTAATCAGAGGAAGAGGATATGGGTCTCGGATGGTAATCAGTTTCATTTCTCAAAAATTCAAACAAGGGCCGAGACTCCCATCTTTCTTCTTAACAAACAAAAACCCTGTTGTCATTGGAGTAGAGGAGGTCTGAGATTCCCTTCTCCAGACTATCAGCAATGTAAATTTTCATGGCTTGTCTCTCTGGACCAGAAAGATTAAACAGTCTGGATTTGGGTAGTTTTGTCCCAGGAAGCAGATTGATGGGGAAGTCGTATATACAATGTAGAGGCTAATTCTGATAGCCCCTCTCTCAAAATACATCCTCAAAACCTGACAAAAACGCTGAGAGGCAATTATCAAGACTGTAGTTTCCCCACTCCACAATTTCCCTAGATTGCGAATCCACCACAGGATTATGTTTCACTAGCCAGAGTAGACCCAGTACAACAGGAATGGGAAGGCCCTCAAAAACATTATATGAAATTACTTCACAATGCAGCGCTCCTACCCTCATTCTTATATCATGTACAATTCATGTCATGCATCATTGAGCAATGGGCACTGATTCGATGACAAAGATAGAGATGGAGTTAGCCAACATACTACAGGTAAGCCCGTGGAGCTTTACAAACAGGGCATCCACCATGCTGAATCCTGCTCCACTGTCCTCAAACAGAGATATTTTCTCAGTCTTGCTCTCTAGTGGCACCTCTGCTGTCAGAACAAAGCAAGAATTACAAGTAGAAGACAAGCACACAATCCAATTGTCCACCATCACACCACTAAGGGCCAATCGAGCTCCAAATGTTTATTTTTTGTTTAGGAATAAAGAGGCTAACTCCAAAAACATGACCTTGTTTACCACAAGAAAACCAAACCCCTTTTTTATGGTGGATCTCAGTGAAAACATGTGAAGCAATGGCTCCCCCTAACTGCATGGGCTCCTCTATACCCATGAGTGATCGTTCCCTGACAGATTGTCCCCCAAAAATGGATTGCTGACCCGATGTAGGGTCTTCAGTGAAAGTGGTCTAATCAGTCAATCTTGGAAGCGTTTATTCAAACGAATAACCAAGGAAATGGCAGCCTCAAAGGTTTCAGGGGTCTCATAAATCCCCAATGCATCCTTCAACCTCTCTGAAAATCCCTGGCAAAACTGGACTCTAAAGGTCAGGTCATTCCTCTTGATTTTGGTTGCCAATCTAAGACATTCAAAGGAATAAGTCTCCACTGACCGACTTCACTGCTGGAGGTGACACAGTCTGGATTCTGCCAAAGAGACTTGGACAGGATCATTGTAAATGAGATCCAAGGCCTCCAAAAATCCATTCACTGACCAGTGGCAACCAGAGCCATTTGACAAAGAAAAAGCCCAGGATTGTGGATCACTCTCTAACAGCGAGATCACAATCCCCACTTTCTGGTCCTCATCCCAGGAGGAGTAAGGCCCAAGCGTAAAGTACAATATACAGGCATCATGAGTTAGTCTCTATCCACCACAAACTGTCTAAGAGAGCAATGTTGGGCTCTGGGCAGTCCTGCTACCCGCAAAATCTCCAAAATCGGCAGTCTGCTACTGCTGCTGCTTAACAGCTAACCTATAGGCTGCTACCTCTAAGGACAGACCCTGAAGCTACTTAGCCAGATAGTGACGGGATCCATGGGCAAAGCAAACCCAAAAACACAACAACCAAAAAAACACAAAAAATCTCCTGATTGTCAGTTTTATTTATATTTTTGTGCGGCTGCTGATATTGTCCCACTAGTTACAGAAAAGTACTAAACTAATTATGAAAGGGATAGGAAAGAAAACCCTGGGTCTAGGGAAGAGGGAGATGTTTGGCACTGTTCCACACTTCTGCGCTGATTCAGATACCCGACCCTGGCTGACCCTTAAGTAGGCCCTCGGTAGAGAGTAGAAGGGATAATTGCTTAGTCAACCCCACTAAGCTCTAAAGAAGACACAGAAAAAACAAAAAGGGTGATAGTGAATAAACAACTTATTTCAGGATAACTCAGGAAGAGAAACTGCAAAAACCATAATATTTCTACAGATGTATT
The DNA here is from genome assembly GCF_048569485.1 of Anomaloglossus baeobatrachus. Classification (NCBI taxonomy): domain Eukaryota; kingdom Metazoa; phylum Chordata; class Amphibia; order Anura; family Aromobatidae; genus Anomaloglossus; species Anomaloglossus baeobatrachus. The sequence continues at coordinate 499,243,048 of NC_134355.1, read as the reverse complement.
CAAGTCGACTGCTTGCACTGAAAACTTGTTAAGGGTATGAAAGCTATCATCAGCACAGAGTAATAGGAAGTGAAGGTATATAAACACACCAAGGGAATTCTAGCTGAAAGGATGAGAAACTCCACAAGGTCTTAAAGGGAAAGGGATAAAAACCAAGCAGAAATAATAAAAGATCAGGGAGCAGTTTGCACAGACAAACGCTGTGACCTTCTATAGCAAGACACTACAGGACTGTATGACATCTGTGACAAAAATAAAAAGTCCCTTGTCGGGGTTACATCTATTCTTCACTCTATTAATACTGCTCTTACCTGCATTCGCTGTAGGGAAAGCTGCTAAAAGATAAGTAGGTTTGGAATACAGGCATATAGGCCGGGATTAGAGATTTACAGTCCTTGCTGCTGCAATCTAAAACCAAAATTCCCTTGTCAGGACTGTGGAGACATGAGTGTCAGTGAGTGCTCTTATCGACTGGCCTGACTCTCTTCAGAAAGACTGCATGGACCAGGGCTCATCCTATTGAAAACTCCCGGTCCTTCCCCCTGAGCAAAACAATATTTAGACACCATAGGTTGAGTGAACCACACGTTGGAAAGACTTTATTGGTTCACCAACAGGCAAGAATATACTGTACATTCCCAGTAAGAAAACAAAATGATACAAGCAATATAGTCTCACCCATCCGCTGGCCCACCAAAGATTAGAGTCTCTGTGACATGGGGCTTCCAGGGCTAACCCTTCCAGCAAGCAGCACCCTGATTTTGGTGGGTACCCAAAGAGTGGAGATAGAGGCAAGTTTTGGAAGCTAATCAACCTCAGCAAAATATGTAGCCTGTCGATTGAGTTGTTCAAACCTGGGTTCTACAATAGAATTGCTGAGCTCAATTTTGAGCATTGAAGCAGTTCTGTGAAACCTCAGCTGGAACCGGGGATCCCAAGTGAAGTAGTTTTGTGATTCCCCTAAATGGAACCGTAGCTGCTCGGCTGAGGTTATGTAGAATATCCCAAGTGAAGCACTTCTACGGTTCCTCAAGTTGGAACCGGAGCTCCTTGGCTGAGGTAAAATAGAATTTCAAAAGTGAAAGATTCTGTGATTCCCCCAGCTAGCACCGAAGGTCCTCGGCTAAGATCATGCAGAATTTATCACTAGTGACAGAATCAAGGCCCTTTTATACCACTCAGTTCTCTTACAGGATTGGTGGAGATGTCTGCTCTCCATTGGTTGCAAGATCAATCTTACTGCAAAATTTTGCTCTGCATTATGTAGTTAAAAGGGCTGAGGAAATAAATATTTACAGACAATAGCGCTCCAATCAAGAGACAATGACTAACGTCTCTTGATTTAACAAACAAAGAACCCATACATCTGACCTAGTTGGAAACAATTCACACCCCACTGAAGTGGTCAAGTGCTGAGTTGTTACAAGGGCTACATCTATACTATTCCCTACTGATACTGCTGTTACCTGTGTAACAAGGGGGGGGGGGTTGGATGCGACAGCATAGATGACACAAGGCGATCTGGTGGGAACTTCAGCAATAGGGGAATCATTAAACAATGGGGATACAAAATACAGGGGTACATAAATAACAGAGTACAGAGCACATAATAAGTCTTAAGATTCAATTTAAGAAGCAGCAAAGTCTCTTAGGAATTATATTGATGTTCTCTAGCAGGGATAATGCACTTGTCCCTGGGGGAACCAACTGTGCTAGCTGCTCGTGCCACAGTGGCCCTAGCTGGCATCAACACTTTTCCTGCTTGGCCGTAGGTCCTATTAACAAAGTCTATTAGGGAGTGTTGGGCCTCCTGTGCTCTAGCCAACCCCCAACCCAACTGCTATCCTAGCTCAGGTTGACCTCTAAACCGTACGTTGATGCTGGAAGAGACGGTCTGGGTCACTCGTCTTTCCTTTCCATCAGAACAGGCATCCTCCTGGACCTGTGAAAGAGAGGGCTAATTTCTGGGTCTTGGCTGACATTACCTGGACTATTTGTCTTGACCATGGTAGGCTGGATCCTTAGGTCTCAACTAGGGGTGTCTGGGCTCTTTACCTTTATTGGTATAGTCTGCGTCCGCAAGTACTTCTGGTGGCGTCATTTACAGTTCTTCTACTGGTATAGCTTACAGCTCTGCTCTGGGTGTGGGTTTCAGACTTCTACTGGCGTAGATCTTCGGTCTCTTCTGGCATGGGTCAAGGATCTTCCTCACAGCTATAGTCACCGATCCTCCTGTCTGCATAGGTCACAAATCTTCCTTTTAGATATGGTCACCGATCTTTACCTATCTGGGTCCTAGCACAAACCCCTCCTCTTCTTGGCCTGGCCAGGCCTTTAATAATTTGTCACTGCATCATAAGTGTCACATGATTCCTTGTGCATCTTCTAAACTGTTCCCTCCAGGACACTCTGACAGAGGTCTTTGCTTCCTGGTTATTCACATCTTGGCTTCTACCTCTGTAATAATGTATTTGGCAAGTAAATGGGGATATTTTGTTGCAGAACCCACTTACATTCCCCCTCTCTTTAAACTCGAGATTGCTCGAGCAAGAAGAATCTTAAAGCCCCTTGTTTTTTTCAGGTGTGGTCTTGATGTTATCAGCTGCTGAGCACAGATCTCTCAGATCTCTTGCTGAATGGTCCTCTGCAGGATCTTATTTCATGCATGACTTGCAGCATAGACATCAGTGTTAGCACGCATGGTTCTTCCAGGCCTCTCTTAAGGTGTCTCTACAGGTAGACCCAGCATTCATGTTCTGAAAGAGTTCTGCTTCCAGGTCTTCCTCATGGGATCCAGCAATCCTTCCACTGGGTCACTCAACCATACTTTATCATAAGGCTACAGACTCTCTTGTACATAGTACTTACTTTAGCTGCATCAGTACACTGCAACCAACACACAATTGTGCCTCATGTATAAGTCCTACTCTTACTTCTTCTCTGAAGCCTCGTCACATTCCACATCTGTGGCACACATCGGCTCTGTCTGAGTCATTTGGAGTTTACAGCATCATGCAGATGTCTTTCTGCAGCCAAATGACAAATCTCCACTTTGCATTGGGTGAGGTTATCCTCTGCTTGCCTTCCCATCTCTTCTAGGTCTCCACCCTTTCTCCACAGTCACTCTGCAATGGGCAGACTTTCTCTCTCTACTTTCCTCTACGGGAGTGAGCATCCCGCACCACAAACTGGCTTTTCCAGGCCCCACACTCGCTCCAGTAGGCACAACCTTCAGAGGGCTGAGTGAATCTTTGCACTCTTCCTTTTCATTTTCGCACATGATGGGTGAAGCCTTCTCTCTGTACATCTCAACTTTCCACCAGAAACTGTCTTTGCTGTTAATTGTTTGTCTTGGTGTAACTCATCCGGTGGGTGCCTAGATCTGTAGCATTGTCCGCAAAAAGGGGTTACCACCTCTCTGGTGGCTTATTATAAAGGCATTTAGTATGCGGTTCCAGGGTAGCTGTGAATATTTCTCTTAAGCTGTGCAGTTCCTCTCTGATCTCAAACACCTCTTACCGTAACTCATTTGCCCAGTCAAATTCAATGCTGTGCAACTTGGAAGCAGTTACTTCACAGCTCCAGGTAAGATCTGCCATAGCAGTTGCCTCTTGCTCTTAAACTGTAGCTTCTGCCACAACCTCTAAAAAGCTCATGCTACAGTTTTAATGTAAAACTTTTATAAGGGCCTGTCTCAGGGAGGGATATCTCAAACCTGCAGCTAGCTGGTCTCTTAGCGCTTTGTCCAGCTCTCTCTGATACTCTCCCTCTGTGTTCTTAGTGATATAGGCCAACACTTCCTTCAGTGTGTTAATATACTGGGCTACAGTCTTTCAACTTCCTTTTGAACCCGTCAAAACAACTGAATACAGAGGTGTTGTAAGTCCTTGGTGTTATCGTGCATGTCCTCTATAACTTTAATCACTTTCATGGTCTCATGCCTGTCTGAACATAAACATCTGCTGGACCTTTCCATCTAATGAAATAAGGGCTATCGCTGTCTGTATGGCAGGTGCCACAGGGTACATACGCACCATACTCCTTAGTCACTCTACCCAATCTCACAGTGATGCACCATCTCAGAAGATTACTTAGCATTGCCCCAGGGGTTCTCTAAATAGTTCATGCATAATTTTGAGGTGTGCTTTAGGTCACTGTCCTGTTGTAGGATGAAACTGGCTCTAAACAAGCACTGTCAACAGGGTATGGCATGGCGTTGCAAAATGGAGTGATAGCCTTCCTTATTCAATATCCCCTTTACTTTGTACAAATCTCCCACTTTACCAGCACCAAAGCAACTCCAGACCATCACATTACCTCCACCATGAATGACAGATGGCGTCAGGCGCTCTTCTAGCAACTTTTCAGTTTTTCTGCATCTCAAAAATGTTCTTCTGTGTGATCCAAACACCTCAAATGTCGATTTGTCTGTCCATAACACTTTTTTCCAATCTTCCTCTGTACAATGTCTGTGTTCTTTTGCCCATATAAATCTTTTAATTTTATTAGCCAGTCTCAGATATGGCTTTTTATTTGCCACTCTGTCCTGAAGGCCAGCATCCCGAAGTTGCCTCTTCACTGTAGACATTGACCCTAGCGTTTTGCAGGTACTATTTAATGAAGCTGCTAGTTGAGGACCTGTGAGCTGTCAATTTTTCAAACTAGAGATTCTAATGTACTTGTCTTGTTGCTCAGTTGTGCAGCGGGGCCTCCCACTTCTCTTTCTACTTTAACTACCGTTTGTTCTCTCCTCTGAAGGGAGTAGTACACACCGTTGTAGGAAATCTTCAGTTTCTTGGCAATTTCTCGCATGGAATATCCTTCATTTCTAAGGACAAGCCTCAGAACGAAAAAAAATCTGCACAACAGCAAACAAATCATTAAAAAAGTATAAATCTTTATTGAGACAATGTTTAAAATTATAGCATGTAAAGATAATACAAACAGTGGTCAGCAGGTGATGCCAAAGGACTATGTCAAGAGAACTGCAACATAGGATAATAATTAGTGCTAGGATTCTCATCAATTCAAAACTCTGACAGTGACAATATAGAAAAATCACAACCACTGGTGGTCTATGAGTAACAGCAGTGCAGAACCTGCCATCAAGTTCCAAGTAGAGTAATAAGAATCACAGCAAAAAAATTAATAAACATGGAAAAATGGCAGTATATACCTCGTATGAATCAGAGCACCAACACGGTCCCTACATGCATGTTTCGGTGTACGCCTTTTCCAGATGAAGAATTATCTTTATATGCTATAATTTTAAACATTGTCTCAATAAAAATGTATACTTTTTTAATGATTTGTTTGCTGTTGAACAGAATTTTTTGTGTTCTTAGGCTTTGACTTCTGTATTAATCTACTCTCCATGAATTTAGGCACATAATTACTATTTCCTTATTTGAAATGTGCTTTATGTTTGCTCTTTGTTTAATTATTTCTAAGAACAAGAATAGACTGTTGAGTTTCACATGAAAGATTTCTTTTTCTGGCCATTTTGAGAGTTTAATAGATTCAAAAGATATAATGCTCCAGATTCTCAACTAGCTGAAAGGAAGGTCAGTTTTATAGTGTCTCTAATCAGGAAAACTGTTTTCAGCTGTTCTAACATACTTGCACAAGGGTTTTTCAAGGGATTTCTAAACATCCATTAGCCTTCTAACAAAGTTAGCAAACACAAAGTACCATTAGAACACTGGACTAGTGGTTGTTGGAAATGGGCCTCTATACACCTATGTAGATATTGCATTCAAAACCAGATTTTTGAAAGTAGAATAGTCATTTACCACATTAACAATGTATAGACTGTATTTCTTTTTAATTTAATGTTAGCTTCATTGAAAAAAAATGTGCTTTTCTTTCAAAAATAAGGAAATAGCTAAGTGATCCTAAACTTTTGAACTGTAGTATATATTACCATACTCATTATTTCACATATCTTAGCACTACAGAGTGCAGCTATCGCCTTTTTTTCACTGTTTCATGTTCAGTTTGCAACTGTTCACATTAGAAAAGTAAGATGTGCCTTGAGTCTTTTTCTTAAATTACAGAGGTATACCTTCTGATTGAACACTCGTGCTCTTCAGCTTTAGGCAGATAAATTCTCCATTTGCAGTCTCCTGTCTGCCCATAAATTGTAGATTTTTTTTTTAACCCAAACAGAGGTAATAGTTGGATAGGAACTCAACAAAAATGATGTCGTCTTGCCGTTGACTGCTTGGCTCACCTATAATCGGCCATTTTTGAGTGCTAAGTATCTCAATTTTTTGCATGTTTTCATAACAGTAATGCATGTCTATATTCCCATAATCATTGTTCCACATATCTCAGCACTACAGAATACCACTGTCTCCTTTTTGATACTATGTTTCATGTTAAGTTTGCCCCTGTTAACATTAGAAAGGTAGGACATGCCATCAGTTATTTTCTTAGAGTAAGATGAATAAAGGCTGGGTAGTAAAGGGGTTAATGTAACTAAAATAATATGATCAATTCATTAATTTGATGGGGCTTTTGTTACTGTTGAATAGTATTAATTCATTCATTTGAAATTGAGAAGTTTGTTTTTTTTTACATTCCTTTTGATTAATTGTATCATTATACAGCATTTGAAATAAAATATTGACTTTTATTTTATTAAGATTGTTTGGTAATGAAAATTAGGTGGTAGATTTCTGGAAAATCTCAAAATATATCTAAACAAACACTTTAAACTGGAAAGGTTAACAGTATGATACTTGGACATCATATAGTATAGAACTTTATGGAAAATTAATATTATCTTGTTTTTTGTAAGCCTACTGTATCAGGCATTAATTACAGTAATCTAAATACTCAGTGGTGTGTGAAACACTACTGACCTTTTGATCTTCATGGGAGTTAGAGCAAATCTTAGATGTAGCTAGTAATGTAACAAAATTATTTTTTTACCATTTCAAAATGTTACATTGATAAATCTGTCACTTGAGTTTTATGGTAACCCAAATTGAACTGCCACCCTGGGAAAATGAGGACAAATCTTATCCTTGGGGCAGCTGGCATAAGCTTGCCTTTTGATTGAAATAACCATACTTCGCAATACATTCTTAACAAGCTAAAAGGCTATGACTTATCATAGCAAGTAAAGGTATGAGAGAATATGACATTTTATTTCAGACTGATTTAATCATATTCCAATTGATTCCTCAAGTTCACAGGTAATCGAAGCTAGTCTCCCTTGGTAGCCAGTAGTGAATCTTACTTACTAGTCCTTCTCCTTACTAGATAGATTTTGATCTTAAGTGAACAAGTAAAACGTTTTAATTTTTTATTATTATTATTACTAATAATATTATTATTTATTATTATAGCCCCATCAATTCCATGGCACTTTACATGTGAAAGGGGTGTACATAATAGGGACAAGTACAATAATCATAAACAATACAAGACACGGACGGGTACAAGAGGATAGAAGTGCCTACCCGCGAGGGCTCACAGTCTACATTAATTTTAATTTTTTTTGCTGTTTTTCAGCATATATTTATTGCAATTTTAGAATAAATGGGTTGGCAGTAATTGAAATATATATTTCCACTATCCTGTGTTAACAATTTCTTTGCATAAATAAAATATCCTGTCTTGGCCAGCTTCATTATTCCTATGTCATCAAATATGGGTAGCTGGAAAGAGAATAGGGGATTCATTGGTAATGGGATTAAAATATACTAATTGTTTTTATTTATTTTTTTCACTATTCCTTATTTATACACAAAGTGTTCTCTAATACAGAGGTCCCCAACTCCAGTCCTCAAGGCCCACCAACAGTGCAGGGTTTTGGGATTTCCTTAGTATTGCACAGGTGTTAATATAATTACCTGCCCAGGTGCTAGTTCCAACAGCAGTGCAATGCTAAGGAAATCCTGAAAACATGCCCTGTTGTGAGCCTTGAGGACTGGAGTTTGGGAACCCTGCTCTAATAGGTCAAAAAAGACTTTTAAAGAACCTTTTATAATTTTTTGACATTTTCAAAATATGTTGTACATTTCATTCCTGAAGCTGAAACTGTCGCAATCTGTCAAAATCCAATTGTACTAAGTCTAGCTGGGTTCAGGATCTTGGTTTCACCAGAATCCCCGCAACTTTGCAATAGTAGATATCAATGTGCTGTGTGTGATGAAAATATCATTTAGCCCATTGCATGCTCAGTACTTGAGATAAGTGGATCAATCCTCGGAGGATAAAGGTTGAGTCAAATATCTTGAGATTTCTGGTTCCGTGTGAGTTTGAATACTTTGTGACTTAATTCTCAATTCTCCCCCCAAAAAAATCTGGCTGCCATTTTCGTTAATCAGTTAGGACTGACAAATGATGAAAAAATTCTAATACTCACCACTCACCTTTTCGGCCTTGCCAATGCTCTCATGCCACTTTGCGGTCCTCTTTTTCTGCTGTTACGCATATCTTAGAACTTTTTACTATATGCCTGGATTTTGGGCTTTAATGAGGCTTTGGCGGTCTGAGGTCGGAAGTTGTGACATCATGACATCACAAAGTGTGCTGTGTCTTTACAACATGCAGATTGCAGGTCTGAAATGGGGCCTATAGTGAAGAGGATGGAGATTTGGCCTGTCATGGAAGAAGATGACCTGACTGCTTGCAAAGCGCAGTAAACAGCATAGAGGCAAAAGAGGTGAGCTGTGAGGTATTCGTTTTTTTTGTTATTTTATATCTTATATCTTTTAGTCTCTGACTCTTAGTGGCTATAATAATAGAGAACATTAAGGGTTTAAAAGTAAAAGAAAAAAAAAAATTTACCTTTACATTTTTTGATGTTGGGTAGAATAGCTGTAATTAATAGTTTTTTACGTTGTCTTAGGTGAACGCACAAATGAATTCAGCAAAGATGCTTAGTATGGAAGTGTCACTTTCAAAGGTGTGAGTTATAATAATTTGGCCTTCCAAATTCTGTCTTATTTCATTACATTAATTCCATTAGTCGCTGGATTATAAATGTACAGTTCTCCATTATTTTCTTTTTTTTATTTTTTGTTGGAAAAAAATTATTCATAGCTAAAATATTCACCTTCAACATTTAAAACACTTTAGTTATGGAATGTCCTTGTGTCATACAAAATAATATAATTTCAACCAAAAATTAACTAGGAAATATTACTTATAGTCTTATAATCTGCTTCAATTATGGAAAGCTAGTGTGGAAGATACACACGTTACATGTCACTATTTACTTAGTCAGACAGAAAGGCTAAAAAAACTCAATATTCAGAATAATATATTAATTTGTTAAAGATGTTATTACAATAACCAGTACAAAAAATTCTACTGAAGATTAAGTCATTTGAGTAACGGATAACACAAGGAGAACACACGTAGTGCCATAAACACGGCTCACGGAGGGGAAAACGCACCTTTGACACGTCCGAGAAACACATGTGTGATTTTCACGGACGTGTGAAGGGGGCCTAAGGCTGTGTTTAATCAGTGTTGAGTAGAGATGAGCGATGTTCGAGGTTCAAGGTTCGCCAATTTCATGTTGGAGTGATTTTGGGGGTGTTCAAGTCGTTTGACGAACTCAAACCATTTGCTAAAAGTTTGGCAGTTTGAGTTACGTTCGAGATCGGTTCAAGCACCAAAATCGTGGCTTTTCACAGTAAGTATGTGAGCACCTTTCGTATCTGCATGCGTCCTGTGTCCCCAGCACAATCCCTCTCTCTTTCCTACTCAGCGATCACGGGCGTCTCGCTGCACGGCTGTCACAAATCTCCAGCGGCTTTTCCTCTTTTGAAAATGGCTGCGCTTTGTTATTCCATTAGTTATTCCATGCTATCCCCGACCACTGGCGCCCATGATTGGTTGCAGTCAAACACGCCCCCATGATGAGTGACAGCTGTCTCAACTGCAAACAATCACAGCGGCCTGCGGGCAGGTCTATATTGTGCAGTTAAATAAATAAATAATAAAAAAAAAAATGCGGTTCCCCCATATTTGATACCAGCCAGGATAAAGCCACACAGCTGGAGGGTGGTAATGTAAGGATGGAGAGCACCACATTATTGGGAGCCCACCACCCTAACAATATCAGCAGGCAATCGCCCGGAATTGCCGCATCAATTAGATACATCAGTCCCGGGACTCTACCCAGCTCATCTCGAATTGCCCTGGTGCGATGGCAATCAGGGTAATAAAGAGTTAATCCTGACAGGCATCTCTCCGAAACACCTTCCATTATTAAACTGTAAATGAAAGTAAAGAAACACACACAGCTAAAATCCATTATTTGGAATAAAAGACAAAAAAAACCCTCATTTACCTTTTTATTAATCCCCAAACAACAATCCAGGTCCGAAGTAATCCACACGACACTGTCAGCTCTGCTACATGAAGATGACAGGGAGCGATCTGTGTCCTCTCCACGTAGCACCTGAAGTAAGCCGTGCTGTCACCAGACTTCACTCTGCAATATAGACGGCAAGATTGCCAAATCTGCCTATGCTTCTCATTAGAGCCAGTGGCTCAATAGTTAGAGCTCCCGTCTAAGAAGCATTAGTTCAAGAGTTTGAGTCCCGGCTGTCTCGGTAAAAAATTTAATTTATTTTTAATTATAATTATTATTTATTTATAATTTAATTTATTATGCACTGAGGGGAGGAGCCGGACATCAGCTGTGAGCCGCAGGACACACCTCTAAAATCGGAGCAGTTCATGGAATGATGCTGCATTGCTCTCTTTTCTCTCTCTCTCTTTCTCTCTCTCTCTTTCTCTCTCTCTTTCTCTCTCTCCCTCTCTCTCTCTCCTCTCTATCTCTCTTTTTCTATCTTTCTCTCTCTCTTTTTCTCTCTCTCTTTTTCTCAGTCTCTCTTTTTCCTTCTCTCTCTCTCTACTTTCTCCTCTCTCTACTTTCTCCTCTCTCTCTCGCTCTCTCTTTCTCTCTCTCTTTTCCTCTTTTTTCTCTCTCCCTCTCTCTCTTTCTTCTCTCTCTTCTCTCTCTCTCTCTTTCTCTCTCTCTTTCTCTGTTTCTCTTTTTCTCTCTCTCTTTCTCTCTCTCTTTCTCTCTCTTCTCTCTCTTCTCTCTTTCTCTCCCCCTCTCTCTCTCTTTCTCTCTCTCTCCCTCTCTCTCTCTCCTCTCTATCTCTCTTTTTCTATCTTTCTCTCTCTCTCTTTTTCTCTCTCTCTTTTTCTCTCTCTCTCTCTTTTTCTCGGTCTCTCTTTTTTCCCCTCTCTCTCTACTTTCTCCTCTCTCTCTCTTTCTCTCTCTTTTCCTCTTTTTGTTCTCTCTCTCTCTTTCTTCTCTCTTCTCTCTCTCTCCCTCTCTCTCTTTCTTTTTCTCTCTCTCTCTCTCTTTTTCTCTCTCTTTTTCTCATCTCTGTTTTTCTCTTTTTCCCTCTCTCTCTATCTCTTCTCTCTTCTCTCTCTCTCTCTCTCCTCTCTCTCTCTTTCTCTCTCTCTCTTTCTCTCTTTCAATCTCTCTTTCTATCTCTCTCAAATTCAAATTCAATTCAAATTCAAATATGCTTTATTGGCAGGACCAAAATAAAATTAGCATTGCCAAAACAAGAGAAATACAGTAAGTGTACTGGGAGGGGATCAGAGTTATAGGGAGTTAGGGGCACAATTTGGGCTCTGAAAGTCCTTTTAGGGGCCTTATGTTCCCCTCAGCTTATGACAAGTGGTGACATATTGGGCGGCGATCTCCACCATTGATTCTTCTTCCCCCAGTAGGAGACAGAGTTTCATCTCCTCGTCCATGGATGGAAAGTCCGGGGTATGAGTGGTAAGTATCTGGAAGTGGGAGGCCCTCACTGCTGAGTATTTGTCACAGTGCAGCAGGAAGTTGGCCTCGTCCTCCACAGCCCCCTGCTGGCAGTGCTGGCACAGTCTGTTCTACCGCGGCTTGTATGTCTGTCGGTGCCACCTTATTTCCACCTCTAAGTTGTGGGCACTCAGTCTGTACAGGCTCAGGGTCTGCCTGTCTTTGGGGTGGCATAGCCTCTCCAATCCTCTATGTATTGCATCTTGCAGCTCTCTGAGATCTCTTTTATTTGGGCTTTTGTCAGGGTGTGTTGCTGACTTTGGCTGTACTGGCTGCCGGGGTTCCTGGCATGCTCTGGGCTCTGGCTCAGCGGGGCTTTATGATGGTAGGAGCTGGAGTTAGTGTTCTGTATGTGTTCCTGGTGTGATAGTGCCCTCTTGTGTATACTGAGCCATAGGGTGAATCGGCCCAGCTCTGCCTGACAGGCTATGTTTAAGGTGCTGCTTCTCTCTCTCTCTTTATCTCTCTTTTTCTCTCTCTCTCTCCTCTCTCTCTTTATCTCTCTCTTTTTCTCTCTCTTTCTCTCTCTCTTTCTCTCTCTCTCTTTCTCTCTCTCTCTTTCTCTCTCTTTTTCTCTCTCTCTTCTCTCTTTTTCTCTCTCTTTCTCTCTCCTTTTTTCTCTGTCCCTCTTTTTCTCAGTCTCTCTTTTTCTCTTTTTCCCTCTCTCTCTCTCTCTCTATCTCTCCTCTCTCTCTTCTCTCTCTTCTCACTCTCTCCTCTCTCTTCTCTCTCTTCCTCTCTCTCTTCTCTCTCTCTTTCTCTCTCTCTTTTCTCTATCGTCTCTCTCTCTCTTCTTTCTCTCTCTCTCTCTCTCAGACCTGGCGATGATCAGCTGATGCGGTCACCTGACGGAACCTGCTGACACTATAAGTTGAGCGGTGAAGCCGGCTTTTTACCGGCCGACTGGCTAAACTATCAGCTGATGCTGTCGGACAGGAATCTGCACAGAAGTGTGTAGCTTTTTGGGGGGGTTTTTTGCACTGATGCATCAGCTGCTTTGTATAAAAGCCGTTTATACAATCAGCTGCTGTGTCATGTAATTCAGGCCCTTGAACATGACACATCATCTGATCGCTTTGCCTTCCAGCAAACCGATCAGATGATATTGGATCCGGATTGGACGGCGCGGGACTCTTGACCCAGGATTACTGCGGAGGGAGGTTCTTTATTTCAATAAAGATGAAGTCACTAATTGTGTTGTGTTTTATTTCTAATAAAAATATTTTTCTGTGTGTTGTGTTTTTTTTTATCTCTACTAGAAATTCATGGTGGCCATGTAATATATTGGCGTGACACCATGAATTTCGGGCTTAGAGCCAGTTGATAATATACAGCTAGCCCTAACCCCAATATTAACCAGCGAGCCACCCGTCACCAGGGCAGCTGGAAGAGTTGGATACAGTGCCAGAAGATGGCGCTTCTATGAAAGCGCCATTTTCTGGGGTGGCTGCATACTGCAATTCACAGCAGGGGTGCCCAGAAAGCTTGGGACCCTGAGCTGCGGATTCCAATCCCCAGCTGCCTAGTTGTACCTGGATGGACACAAAAATTGGGCGAAGCCCACGTCATTTTTTTTTAAAATTATTTCATGAAATTCATGAAATAATTAAAAATAAAAGGGTTTCCCTATATTTTTCTTCCCAGCCAAGTAAAAATAGGCAGCTGGTGGTTGGGGGCAGCCCGTAGCTGCCTGCTGTACCTGGCTAGCATACAAAAATATGGCGAAGCCTACATAATTCTTTGGGGGGGGGCAAAAAATATCCTGCATACAGTCCTAGATGGAGTATGCTGAGCCTTTAAGTTCTGCAGCTGCTGTCTGCTGTCTGCCTGTATGGAGGAGATCAGACAGCAGCTGCAGAACTACAAGGCTCAGTATGCTCCATTCACTAGTGTATGCAGGAGAGCAGACAGCAGCTGCAGAACTACAAGTCTCAGCATACTCCATTCAGGACTGTTTGCATGAGTTTTTTGCCCCCTCAAAAAATGACGTGGGCTTCGCCATATTTTTGTATGCTAGCCAGGTACAGCAGGCAGGTACAACTGGCCCCCTAGCTGCCTATTTGTACCTGGCTGGGAACTCAAAAAATAGGGAAGCCATTTTTTTAATTATTTCCTGAATTTCATGAAATAATTAAAAAAGAAATCGACATAGGTTTCGCCCCATTTTTGTGTCCTGCCAGGTACAACTAGGCAGCTGTGGATTGGAATCCTCAGCACAGGTTGGCCCGAACTTTCTGGGCGCCTATGCTGCGAATCGCAGTCTGCAGCCACCCCAGAAAATGGAGCTTTCATAGAAGCGCCATTATCTGACGCTGTACCCAACTCTTCCAGAAGCCCTAAAGCCGGGTGGCTTGCTGGGTAATAATGAGTTAAAACTAGCTTTGTTTTACTAGCTAGTATTAAGCCAGAGATTCTTAATGTCAGGCAAGTTTGACCCGGCCATTAAGAATCTCCAATAAAGGGTTAAAATAAAAGACACCACAGAGAGAAAAAATACTTTAATAGAAATAAATACACAGACACACTTAGAGACTCCATGTTTATTACTCCCTGTCATCCCTCCACGATCCTGGTCTCCTGTCTTCTTTCTCCTTCAACCCATGCAGCTCTGCTACATCAGACAGCACTGCATGGGAGGAAGAACGCTGCTGCTTCTGTGCAGTCTATTCACTCAGTGAGTGAGCAGAGGCTGCAGGCTGTAAGCGGTGACCTCACCGCTGACAGGCGGGTTACCATAGCAACGGTGCTCCGATCATGTGATTCACGTTGCCGCAATTCGCAATTGCATGTGGGCTGTCTCTGTAAAGAGCACCCACATACAGGAATGGGGAAACGACCATGTGCCACAGCATTTCGCTGGTACACGGAGATGCTGGAACAATCACCACGTACCAGAGAGATGCACTGATAGGACCTAGCATGACGTCTAGCCATGTGACCAGTCTGTAGCCAATGAGATAATAGACACGTGACTGGTCACATGCTATTTTGATGTCACGATAGGTCCTATCATCAGTGCTGGTTACCGGGAGTACGCAGTGATTATCGGAGGAAAAGCGGTGGGAGACAGAGGGCAGGACGCGTCGCGGGGACCTGTAAGTGTTATGGCAATGTTTATTACCTGTATGTGTATATGTATAATGTGTTTTATGTGTTTGTGTTTGCCTCTCATTGTTTTCAATGGGGTTCGAGTAGTTCGTCGAACGGTTCATCGAACGTTCGTCGAACGGAGCCTCCGTTCGACTAACCGAACCGAACTCGAACGCTAGGAGGGTGGCTTATCTCTAGTGTTGAGTTCTCCCCATTTGAGAATCTTTCAACTTTCAAATTTGTGTTACGTAATCTGATGTCAGCATGACATAGGTACATAGACCCTGATTTCAGCATTGTATCACTTAGTTTATTGGGTGCAGCAGTTCTCATATAGTAACATTTTTCTATGCTTAGGTTCTAGCAGAGCTGAGATTATGAGCTGTGTATAACCTGCCCACACCACAGCTTTCTGTGCACATTGTATAGTGACAGAAAGCTGCTAATCAGTCCTAGAGGTAATGGAATAACTCAAATGCATGAGGTCAGTTGTCCTGTAATGATAGTCTCTTGCTGATAAAACACTGTTTGTATTGAAATGGCCTAATAACTGACACAACACTGTAACAGAAACTCTCTGCCATACAATAATGCTCTTAGATTACATAGCTTATACCTGATAACATATTCCCTTTGAATTTGTAGACTTTTTAGCCTGGGAGAGGCATGTTTGATAACCAAAGATTACCAAATTTGATTACCAAAGAAAGATACACCTTGTTGTGCCTGGGAGACTCAAATAAATTGGCCAATTTGTGTGCTAATTACCTTCACTTTATAACAATAATGCAGTTACAACTTAATGTATTCAATGTTTACATTTATCTTAGCATATGCAGATCTACAATCATTGCCAAAAGTTTTGGCACCCTTTAAATTGTTCCAGAAAATGAAATATTTCTCCCAGAAAATTACTGCAATTACATGTTTTGTTAGACACATATATTTTCTTTGTGTGTACTGGAACAACAAGGAAAAAAAGGCACATTCACATAATTTCACACAAAACCTAAAAATTGTTTGCACTCTCAACTTTATATTTAATTGAACATTCTTTGGAATAAATACATGCAATCAATCACTTCCTATAACCATCAACAAGATTCTTCCACCTCTCAATTGGGAGTTTTCTACCACTCTGCTTTTGCAAACTGCTCAAGGTCTCTCATATTTGAAGGGTGCCTTTTCCCAATAGAATTTTTATGAGTTCTCCACAGGTGTTCAATGTGATTTGAACACCTGTTTCAAAATGCTCCAGTGCTTTTGTTTCCATCCATTTCTGAATGATTCTTGATGAATGTTTGAAATCTTTGTCCTGCTGGAAAACCCAAGACCTAAGATCCAAACCCAGGTTTCTGATGTTGTAACCCAAAAAAATCCTTTGGTAATTTTCAGATATCTTGAACACAGTTAAGGCAACTAGTGCCAGAGGTAGAAAAATAACCCGAAAATATCTTTGAACCTCTACCATATTTGACTGTAAGTTACTGTGTTCTTTTCTTTGTAGGCCTAATTCCGTTTTTGGTAACATTAGAAAGCTATGCTTTACCAAAAATCTATGTCTTGGTCTCATCTATCCATGTCACTTTCCCAAAAGGAGTTTTGCTTACATTTTGGTAAACTGCAGTTTAGCCTTTTTATGTCTCTGTGTCAGCAGTGGGGTCCTCCATGGTCTCCTGCTGTAAGATTTCGTTTTATTCAATTGTCGACGGATAGTTCATGCTGACACTGATGCCGCTTGAGGCTGCATGAGAGCTTCAATTTATTTAGAACTTCATTTTTGCTGCTTAGCCACCATCTGGACTATCCTGCGTTTCAACCTTTAAACAATTTTTCTCTGCCAGGGTGATTAGTTACAGTGCCATGGGTTGTAAACTTCTTAATTGTTAAGTATCATCAAATTAGTCAATGAAGATAAATGTTCACATAGAAACAATCTGAAGACTAAAACATGCCTAAACTGGTAGTGAATAGGGATAGTAGCATATAGAGAGAACATATGCAGGAAATACTTGAATAAAATATAAATGTTATTGGAAAAAATTGGTAAAATGTACAACTAAAAGCAAAAAGTGCCTCAAATAAGGAGGGGCCTGGACAGAAAAACAGTGCATGAGGGTATATGACGTCACAAGCAGCAGGATATATACTATAATCTCAGTGGAAATCTAAACAACCAATATCTCATAAATAATGAACAATAAGGGTTTTAAGTTGTAAAATAACAACATGGACTAAGTAGTCATAAAACATAGTGCTAAGGATCTAGATATGTCAGATTATCTGCAGTAGAAGCCTATAGGTATACCAAGGTAAGGCAGCGTTAGTGTCCCTCCACCCCGATGCGTGTTTCGTATAACTTGAGCATTTTTCTCGGAAATCTCCAAGAAAAATGCTCTAGCTTCCCATTGACTTCCAATAAATTCTGATACTTGAGTCGCACCCATCCAAGAATCCAACTGCTCATTATGAGTACCAAGCCCTGGAGCATGGTAGTGATTGCTCATCACTAGTGTATACTAAAACATTTGTAATTGCAATAATTTTCTGGGAGAAATATTTCATTTTCTGGAACAATTTTAATGGTGCCATCACTAATGGTGCGCTTGACTGTGTAGTTCCATATATTATGCACCGAGTACGTCATCCCGGAACTGACAGCGTAAAAAGTGGTGGAGCAAATTTGTGTTCCACAGTTGAATTTTCTGGTTATCCGGCTTACTGGCCTGCGTCATCATTTCCGACCGTGTCAGGCAATACAACTGTCGTCTATTGCGTGCCAGACACATAATGTTTCTGCATCCCTGAGGTGGCAGCCAAGCTGTGGAGTGCATTATCGGCATGCAAAATCATTTCCAAGTTTCTCAGGTGATTTGTCTACTACACATCGGGTTTGTCACTTTTCTACACTCCGGAGGCAGTAGCTGAGTGGTGGAATGCATGTGTGTTCCATCACGGGAACTTTTTGGCTTGATTTGTCACTTCTGGATTTGTCAGGTGACATAACTAGTGACATGACAACACGATACGCTCTATTATAATCCTCTGACGTAGTTGGCGTGTTGTTCAAACCTTGTTTCATTACCCACTTGCTTTAAAAGGGTAGCATTTCCTGCTTGTCCTCAGGGATTCTCCTCACAGCACCTAAACTCTGTCCGCTACCGGGATTTAACATCTACTATCCTGGATTTTGCTTTAAGCTGTCCCCTGGTGAACCCTGTTAACTAAACAGGGGGAAATGTGTCAGGACAACGTCTGATCATGAGGACCTGACTGCTGGACCTCTATGCCAGATAAGTTATCATGTTGTGGATGTCAATTTCTGTCAGCAGTAGTCTTGATTTTAATGCTTTTGTTTTCACTTTTGGTGCACATATTTGTTTAGTGTAGGGCATATCAGGGACTTCTTAGGGTCTCCCATCAGTGAATGAGGGCGCCGAAATCCTAGGGTTTCATACCCTCATTGATAGGTAGGGGTACAGTGGGGGCGCACTAGGGACAGCCTTTTTTTCCCATCCATTATAAAACCATGGTATTTACTTTTTTCTTCTCCTTTCACTATAAGAGTGAGTGTTCTTTATTGGTAAATTCTATACCTTTTAAATGTTTAATGAAAGGTTATTTTTCGGGGGAATTTTTTCTTATGGTCTTCAGTAAAGTGCTCCCTTGTTGTTACTAGCTGTGGCTTTGGTTCCTTTTTTCCATCACTTTTGGCCTTAACTCACTCTATCTTATCTTATCTTATCTATGTAATCCCCCATACATCCCCCATATTTTGTTATCTATACTCAGTAGCATGTATGGAAGCTTTTCTACATATGCCTTCTCAGAGAGGACCAATGCATATCTGCCATGAACAATATCAGTAATATAGGAGAATATAACTTGAGACATATAGTACATTCCTTGTTTCTTGAATATGTTATTCCTGAAGATGGGGCTGTAAGAAAGCATATCAATTGTTGAACCACAGAGGATTGTAAACTCATACATTTCCCAGAAGGTCAAAACCTGCACGGTTTGTTCCGTCTATCAAAATGAAAAGAGAAATCTTATGAGCAGAAAGACGACAACTTAAATCAATTACTATAAATGTCCATGTACTTTTAAGATGCTTCATCAATCCGGATGTGCATTATTTTGCTTAGAAGGAAACATAATCCCATTTGTACAATACATGATGAGTTAATTTTGGCTTGGAGCTCGAAATCGTATATTGCTTATAGCTGCTTATAAACATCATATGATTTCTGTAGAATGATTTTGTAATAAAAAAATAATGTTTACAGTTACTCAGAATATGTTATGTTGTAATAAAAAAAATCAGGACAGTATCATATCAATCATGGTAAATAAATTAATATTTTTTTTCCATCACAGAAGTATTTTGTTATTTTTAGTAGTGGATTTTTCTTTCAAATGTAACAAATGCAAGTGCAAAAGACTTAATTGTCATCATGGCTCAATTAGTGTAATTATCCAAATCAAGAAAGAGATTTATGAGTTAGGTTTCATTCCGACATCCATGCCAAACCATCTGAGCATGGACCTCTAAAACATGGTCTGGCAGCGCCTCTTTCAACCCGAGCATGCCTGCTTCACACAGTGAGAAGCAAAAGTGTAACAACGTTTTGAACTTTTGAGTTCCAAGTTCCATATCTCACCATCCACTATAGCTTTGAGTGAGAGACTACCATCATTTTGCAGACAATTATGGCTAACTTATACATAAATTTGACATGGAGCTATTTAGAATATGATTAGTTATGCAGATTCTTGTCATGTCACTGCATTGTTACTCATTTTCTCCTAAAAATATAAATTTAAATTTTTATTATTGCGTTAGTATTTTGTAAATCCACCTTTGGTTTTTAACACTGATTGAATCCTTCTGGGCATTCTGTCAATCAGATGGAAGCATGTCTCTACTAAAATCTCATCCCAGTCTCTTCTACAAGTTCCCAATATTGGTGTATACTGGTCTACTCACTTGGGTGTGTATATAGCTTTTTCTTTAACTCTACCCACAAGTGTTTGATTGGGTTGAGGTCTGGTTACTGTTGGGGAAAAAATTCAGCATCTCTACTTCATTGTGACCAAAACATTTCTTCAACAATCTCGACATATGCTTCTGGCCTTATCATGTCATCCTTTTCCTGTCCATAGTACTCAAGTGTACAAAGTAACTCATCTTGTACGATACTCAAACATAGCTCACAATTGAGACCATCATTGATCATAGTCAAGTGTTCAACACCTTTGGCTTTAAAAGAACCCCATATCATCAGGCTTCTCCCACTGAAATTGACAGTTCTTTAAATTTCTCAATCTATTAGCCTCTTTTTCCTTTGTTTCTTCCAGGCTTATTAGCAACCATCAGAGCCTAATCTTTTGAGTTTTCTCATCATTTCAAGTTACCTGTTTCAAAGATTCTACAATCTAATTTTCATACGTTTTTCCAAACTCGAGCAGACGCTTTGTATGATTGTCATGTTAGGTATGGGGGAAACACAAAGCGTGTGGCAAAAGGGAAGTGAAAGGAAACCCTTTGTATAGGGAAGGGGGAGATGGTGACCCCTGCAAAAACCTTCCATTGGCTCACCTAACCAATGTAGATAGGTTCTGCACTTATGTGCCGTGCAGGATACCTGACTTTGACAGACCCTAAAACTATGCCCTAAGTTGGGATTGAACTGGATGAGTGCTTAGTCAACGCCACTAAGCTCTAAAGAAGACAAAGGGAGCACATACAGGAGAAAGCACATAAACAACTTATCTCCAGGAAGACTCAAGGACAGGTGCAACAACAAGCCTCAAAGTATCTTCAGATGGATATAGGCTAACATCTTCCATCCAGGAGCTGTGTAGGTTTCTAAGTCTATCACCAGCAAATAGCAAAGGTAAATTAAAATATTTCAAGACACAAGGGAAGTACCGATGATTAACAGGTGAGAGGCGAGAAAAACCGCAGGTTCCTAAAGAGAGAGGGATAAACCCCAACCAGTTAAAAAGGTAAAACCAGGAATCAACTTGTGTAGCCAAACACTGCAAACTTCTACAGCCAGACACCAAAGGACTGTCTATCAAGTGTAACACACCCATGACAGTAACCCCCTTGTATGAGTGGTCGCTGGACACTCAGGACCAGGTGTATCTGGATTAGAGATGAGCGAACCGGTCCCGGTTCGGCTCGAGGCCGGTTCGCCGAACGTGGGTCCCGTTCGAGTTCGGTTCGTCGAACGTTCGACGAACCGAACTCGAACGTATAGGCTATAATGGGAGGCAATCACAAACACATAAAAATGCATTATAAAAGTACACAAACAGTTAATAAACATTGCCATAACACTTACCGGTCCTCGCGATCCCTTCTGCACTCTGTCTCCTGCCGCTATTCCATCCGATGATCGCTGAATCCTCCCGGTGACCTGCACTGCCAGCAGAGAAGCAGGACCTATCGTGACGTCAAAATAGCCATGTGACCAGTCACGTGGCTATTATCTCATTGGCTACAGACTGGTCACATGACTATGACACGTCATGTAGGACCTGCGAGTGCATCTCTCCGGTACACGGTGCACATATGTGTATCGCCGTATACCGGCGACATGCTCTAGCACACGGTCGACTCCCCGTTCCGTTAGGGACCGGCTGACACAGCCGGTCATTAACGGAGATCACCGTTGCCATAGCAACGCAGTTAGCGGTGACGTCACCGCTAACCGCGGCTCCGGGAGCACCGTTGCTATGGTAACGCGTCTGTCAGCGTTACCGCTAGCAGCCAGCAGTGATCACTCACGGAGTGAAGGCTGCACGCTGCTTCCCGATTGTAGTGAGCATTGTAGTTAGGATGGAGGTTCCCCAGCCCCAAGTGATGCCCCTCACTACAATCGTCACTACTACTACACTAGAAAGAAAGAAGACAGAAGAGCAGGATCGTGGAGGGCTGACAGGGGTAATAAAGATGGAGTCTCTAATGTGTCTGTGTATTTATTTCTATTAAAGTATTTTTTCTCTGTGTGGTGTCTTTTTTTAACCCTTTATTGGAGATTCTTAATGGCCGGGTCAAACGTGCCTGACATTAAGAATCTCTGGCTTAATACTGGCTGGTAAAACAAAGCCAGTATTAACTCATGATTACCCAACAAGCCACCCGGCTTCAGGGCTGTTGGAAGAGTTGGATACAGCGCCAGATGATGGCGCTTCTATGAGAGCGCCATTTTCTGGGACGGCTGCGGACTGAAATCCGCAGCAGAGGCGCCCACAAACCTCGGGCTAACCTGTGCTGCGGATTCCAATCCCCAGCTGCCTAGTTGTACCCGGCTGGACACAAAAATAGGGCGAAGCCCCCGTCATTTGTTTTTTAATTATTTCATGAAATAAGTGAAATAATTAAAAAAAACGGGCTTCCCTATATTTTTGGTTCCCAGCCGGGTACAAATAGGCAACTGGGGGTTGGAGGCAGCCCGTGGCTGCCAGCTGTACCTGGCTAGCATACAAAAATATGGCGAAGCCCACGTCATTTTTTTGGTGGGCAAAAAACTTCTGCATACAGTCCTGGATGGAGTATGCTGAGCCTTGTAGTTCTGCAGCTGCTGTCTGCTCTTCTCCATACAGACAGACAGCAGCTGCAGAACTACAAGGCTCAGCATACTCCATCCAGGACTGTATGCAGAAGTTTTTTGCCCCCTGAAAAAATTATGTGGCTTCGCCATATTTTTGTATGCTAGCCAGGTACAGCAGGCAGGTACGGCTGCCCCCAACCCCCAGTTGCCTATTTGTACCCGGCTGGGAACCAAAGATTTCATGAAATAATTAGAAAACAAATGACGTAGGCTTTGCCCCATTTTTGTGTCCAGCCAGGTACAACTAGGCAGCTGGGATTGGAATCCGCACCACCGGTTGGCCTGAGCTTTCTGGGCCCCACTGCTGCGAATTGCAGTCTGCAGCCACCTCAGAAAATGGCATTTTCATAGAAGCGCCATCTTCTGGCGCTGTATCCAACTCTTCCAGCACCTGCCTGCTATACCTGGCTAGCATACAAAAATATGGCGAAGCTCACGTCCTTTTTTTGTAGCTTTTTGGCAAAAAAAAAAAAAAATGCTTCCCTGGATTTTCCATTGCCAGTGAAGGTAACACCAAGCAGTGGGGGTTAGCAGCCAGTAGCTACTTGGATTACCCTTAGCTAGCAATACAAAAAATGCAGTGGGAGCTAACATATATTTTTTTTAATTATTTATTTAAATAACTAAAAATAAAATGGGCTTCCCTGTATTTTGATTGCTGGACATCACAGTGCTGTAAAAATAAATCTTTAAAAAAATGACGTAGCGCTCCGCGGTATTTTTGATTCTCAGCGCAGATAAAGCAGACAGCTATGGGTTGCCACCCCCATCTGCCTGCCGTTACCTTGGTTGGCAATCAAAATACAGGGAAGCCCATTAATTTTTTCTATTTAAAAAATAGTTAGAAAAAAAAAATTACGTTGGGTCCCCCCATTTTTGATAGCCAGCTAGGGTAAAGCAGACGGCTGTAGCCTGAAAACCACAGCTGGCAGCTTTACCGTGGTTGGGGATCCAATGTGGAGGTCCCCTCAGGCTCATTTTTATAATTATTTTATAAATATTAATAATTACACAATAAAAGTAGGGGACCCCCCAAATTGGATCACCAGCCAAGGTAAAGCGGACAGCTGTGGTCTGGTATTCTCAGGGTGGGAAGGTCCATAGTTATTGGGCCTTCACAGCCTAAAAATAGCAGGCCGCAGGCACCCCAGACGTGGCGCATCCACTAGATGCGCCAATCCTGGCGCTTCACCCCAGCTCATCCCGTGCCCTGGTGCAGTGGCAAACGGGGTAATAAATCGGGTTGATACTAGCTGTAAAGTCACCTGAGATCAAGCCCAGCAGTTTGTGATGTCATGGCGTCTATTAGATACCCAACATCATAAACTGTCAGTACTAACAAAAACAAAAAATCGACAAAAGAAATTTATTTGAAAAAACAGTCCCCAAAACATTTCCTCTTTCACCAATTTATTGTAAGAAAAAAAATAAAGGGGTCCCACGACGACTCTGGACCGTCTAGAATATGGGGGGGAGACACTCAGGGAACGTATCCCCCATTTTCTAGGAGTGCGGACCCTTCATGTGAGGAGTGTGGGTGCAATGAATCTGCACTCACTCTCCCCGGGTCCACAGCAGCAGAGTCCATGTCGTAATGGTTGCTACCAAAGCTGCAATGCCCTGCTCATGAGGTAAGGGCATGCCTAATCAGGAGAACTACTGTAGAGGAAGCTCTGCTCACTGGTATATAGGTGCTCAGAGGTAATAATAGATAAAATTAGTGAGTAACCTCGGCACTCTATATCTCCCAGACTAAGTCAGTAAGTTACAACGGATAGTAATGCATAATCACTCTTTATTGGTCCGTATTAAGAAATTTTTTTTTTCATAAGCATATATGTTTTTGTCCAAAACAAGTTACAAATGACGTTTCGGCCTGAGCCTTCGTCAGATTGGACTTATCTGCATGTAATCATGAAAAATGACAATAATCAGTATCACATAAGAGTGAGAGAACAATAACATAAACTCGAACAATGTAGAGGTACAATTGGGATGCAGCAAAAAAATTGCAACACAGCAAGAAATGAAACACATGATACAAATGTCATAATACAGTACAAGGACAATATAGTAATGACAAATATGGGGTCAGAGTAGGCTTAGACAGCTCTGGTACGAAAGAGATGTCAATCATAAAGTAACATGTGCAGTAGGTGTAGAGCTACACTATGCATGGCAGAGCTAATGGGTAGACCGACCATAGAAAAAGTAGAGAAAAAGTGGAGAAAAAGTGGAGAATAAGTGGAACATAAGAGGAGAAAAAGTGGAGAAAAAAGTGGAGAAAAACTGGAGAAAAAGTGGAGAAAAAGTGGAGAAAAAGTGGAGATTAAGAGGAGAAAAAGTGGAGAAAAAAGTGGAGAAAAAGTGGAGAAAAAGTGGAGCATAAGTGGAGAAAAAGTGGAGAAAAAGTGGAGCATAAGAGGAGAAAAAGTGGAGAAAAAAGTGGAGAAAAAGTGGAGAAAAAGTGGAGCATAAGAGGAGAAAAAGTGGAGAAAAAGTGGAGAAAAAGTGGAGCATAAGAGGAGAAAAAGTGGAGAAAAAGTGGAGAAAAAGTGGAGCATAAGAGGAGAAAAAGTGGAGATTAAGAGGAGAAAAAGTGGAGAAAAAGTGGAGCATAAGAGGAGAAAAAGTGGAGAAAAAGTGGAGAAAAAGTGGAGAAAAAGTGGAGCATAAGAGGAGAAAAAGTGGAGATTAAGAGGAGAAAAAGTGGAGAAAAAGTGGAGAAAAAGTGGAGAAAAAGTGGAGCATAAGAGGAGAAAAAGTGGAGAAAAAAGTGGAGAAAAAGTGGAGAAAAAGTGGAGAAAAAGTGGAGATTAAGAGGAGAAAAAGTGGAGCATAAGAGGAGAAAAAGTGGAGAAAAAAGTGGAGAAAAAGTGGAGAAAGTGGAGAAAAAAATGGAGAAAAAGTGGAGAAAAAGTGGAGAAAAAGTGGAGAATAAGAGGAGAAAAAGTGGAGAAAAAGTGGAGAAAAAGTGGAGAATAAGAGGAGAAAAAGTGGAGAATAAGTGGAGAAAAAAATGGAGAAAAAGTGGAGAAAAAGTGGAGAAAAAGTGGAGCATAAGAGGAGAAAAAGTGGAGAAAAAGTGGAGAAAAAGTGGAGAAAAAGTGGAGCATAAGAGGAGAAAAAGTGGAGAAAAAAGTGGAGAAAAAGTGGAGAAAAAGTGGAGCATAAGAGGAGAAAAAGTGGAGAAAAAGTGGAGAAAAAGTGGAGCATAAGAGGAGAAAAAGTGGAGAAAAAGTGGAGAAAAAGTGGAGAAAAAGTGGAGCATAAGAGGAGAAAAAGTGGAGAAAAAGTGGAGAAAAAAGTGGAGAAAAAGTGGAGAAAAAGTGGAGAAAAAGTGGAGAAAAAGTGGAGATTAAGAGGAGAAAAAGTGGAGAAAAAGTGGAGAAAAAGTGGAGCATAAGAGGAGAAAAAGTGGAGAAAAAAGTGGAGAAAACGTGGAGAAAAAGTGGAGAAAAAGTGGAGCATAAGAGGAGAAAAAGTGGAGATTAAGAGGAGAAAAAGTGGATAAAAAGTGGAGAAAAAGTGGAGAAAAAGTGGAGCATAAGAGGAGAAAAAGTGGAGAAAAAAGTGGAGAAAAAGTGGAGAAAAAGTGGAGAAAAAGTGGAGATTAAGAGGAGAAAAAGTGGAGCATAAGAGGAGAAAAAGTGGAGAAAAAAGTGGAGAAAAAGTGGAGAAAAAGTGGAGCATAAGAGGAGAAAAAGTGGAGAAAAAGTGGAGAAAAAGTGGAGCATAAGAGGAGAAAAAGTGGAGAAAAAGTGGAGAAAAAGTGGAGCATAAGAGGAGAAAAAGTGGAGATTAAGAGGAGAAAAAGTGGAGAAAAAGTGGAGCATAAGAGGAGAAAAAGTGGAGAAAAAGTGGAGAAAAAGTGGAGAAAAAGTGGAGCATAAGAGGAGAAAAAGTGGAGATTAAGAGGAGAAAAAGTGGAGAAAAAGTGGAGAAAAAGTGGAGAAAAAGTGGAGCATAAGAGGAGAAAAAGTGGAGAAAAAAGTGGAGAAAAAGTGGAGAAAAAGTGGAGAAAAAGTGGAGATTAAGAGGAGAAAAAGTGGAGCATAAGAGGAGAAAAAGTGGAGAAAAAAGTGGAGAAAAAGTGGAGAAAGTGGAGAAAAAAATGGAGAAAAAGTGGAGAAAAAGTGGAGAAAAAGTGGAGAATAAGAGGAGAAAAAGTGGAGAAAAAGTGGAGAAAAAGTGGAGAATAAGAGGAGAAAAAGTGGAGAATAAGTGGAGAAAAAAATGGAGAAAAAGTGGAGAAAAAGTGGAGAAAAAGTGGAGCATAAGAGGAGAAAAAGTGGAGAAAAAGTGGAGAAAAAGTGGAGAAAAAGTGGAGCATAAGAGGAGAAAAAGTGGAGAAAAAAGTGGAGAAAAAGTGGAGAAAAAGTGGAGCATAAGAGGAGAAAAAGTGGAGAAAAAGTGGAGAAAAAGTGGAGCATAAGAGGAGAAAAAGTGGAGAAAAAGTGGAGAAAAAGTGGAGAAAAAGTGGAGCATAAGAGGAGAAAAAGTGGAGAAAAAGTGGAGAAAAAAGTGGAGAAAAAGTGGAGAAAAAGTGGAGAAAAAGTGGAGAAAAAGTGGAGATTAAGAGGAGAAAAAGTGGAGAAAAAGTGGAGAAAAAGTGGAGCATAAGAGGAGAAAAAGTGGAGAAAAAAGTGGAGAAAACGTGGAGAAAAAGTGGAGAAAAAGTGGAGCATAAGAGGAGAAAAAGTGGAGATTAAGAGGAGAAAAAGTGGATAAAAAGTGGAGAAAAAGTGGAGAAAAAGTGGAGCATAAGAGGAGAAAAAGTGGAGAAAAAAGTGGAGAAAAAGTGGAGAAAAAGTGGAGAAAAAGTGGAGATTAAGAGGAGAAAAAGTGGAGCATAAGAGGAGAAAAAGTGGAGAAAAAAGTGGAGAAAAAGTGGAGAAAGTGGAGAAAAAAATGGAGAAAAAGTGGAGAAAAAGTGGAGAAAAAGTGGAGAATAAGAGGAGAAAAAGTGGAGAAAAAGTGGAGAAAAAGTGGAGAATAAGAGGAGAAAAAGTGGAGAATAAGTGGAGAAAAAAATGGAGAAAAAGTGGAGAAAAAGTGGAGAAAAAGTGGAGCATAAGAGGAGAAAAAGTGGAGAAAAAGTGGAGAAAAAGTGGAGAAAAAGTGGAGCATAAGAGGAGAAAAAGTGGAGAAAAAAGTGGAGAAAAAGTGGAGAAAAAGTGGAGCATAAGAGGAGAAAAAGTGGAGAAAAAGTGGAGAAAAAGTGGAGCATAAGAGGAGAAAAAGTGGAGAAAAAGTGGAGAAAAAGTGGAGAAAAAGTGGAGCATAAGAGGAGAAAAAGTGGAGAAAAAGTGGAGAAAAAAGTGGAGAAAAAGTGGAGAAAAAGTGGAGAAAAAGTGGAGAAAAAGTGGAGAAAAAGTGGAGATTAAGAGGAGAAAAAGTGGAGAAAAAGTGGAGAAAAAGTGGAGCATAAGAGGAGAAAAAGTGGAGAAAAAAGTGGAGAAAATGTGGAGAAAACGTGGAGAAAAAGTGGAGAAAAAGTGGAGAAAAAGTGGAGCATAAGAGGAGAAAAAGTGGAGAAAAAGTGGAGAAAAAAGTGGAGAAAAAGTGGAGAAAAAGTGGAGAAAAAGTGGAGAAAAATTGGAGATTAAGAGGAGAAAAAGTGGAGAAAAAGTGGAGAAAAAGTGGAGCATAAGAGGAGAAAAAGTGGAGAAAAAAGTGGAGAAAACGTGGAGAAAACGTGGAGAAAAAGTGGAGAAAAAGTGGAGAAAAAGTGGAGAAAAAGTGGAGCATAAGAGGAGAAAAAGTGGAGAAAAAAGTGGAGAAAACGTGGAGAAAAAGTGGAGAAAAAGTGGAGAAAAAGTGGAGCATAAGAGGAGAAAAAGTGGAGATTAAGAGGAGAAAAAGTGGAGAAAAAGTGGAGAAAAAGTGGAGAAAAAGTGGAGAAAAAGTGGAGCATAAGAGGAGAAAAAGTGGAGAAAAAAGTGGAGAAAAAGTGGAGAAAAAGTGGAGATTAAGAGGAGAAAAAGTGGAGCATAAGAGGAGAAAAAGTGGAGAAAAAAGTGGAGAAAAAGTGGAGAAAGTGGAGAAAAAATGGAGAAAAAGTGGAGAAAAAGTGGAGAAAAAGTGGAGAATAAGAGGAGAAAAAGTGGAGAAAAAGTGGAGAAAAAGTGGAGATAAAATGGAGAAAAAGTGGAGAAAAAGTGGAGAAAAAGTGGAGCATAAGAGGAGAAAAAGTGGAGAAAAAGTGGAGAAAAAGTGGAGCATAAGAGGAGAAAAAGTGGAGAAAAAAGTGGAGAAAAAGTGGAGAAAAAGTGGAGCATAAGAGGAGAAAAAGTGGAGAAAAAGTGGAGAAAAAGTGGAGCATAAGAGGAGAAAAAGTGGAGAAAAAGTGGAGAAAAAGTGGAGAAAAAGTGGAGCATAAGAGGAGAAAAAGTGGAGAAAAAGTGGAGAAAAAAGTGGAGAAAAAGTGGAGAAAAAGTGGAGAAAAAGTGGAGAAAAAGTGGAGAAAAAGTGGAGATTAAGAGGAGAAAAAGTGGAGAAAAAGTGGAGAAAAAGTGGAGCATAAGAGGAGAAAAAGTGGAGAAAAAAGTGGAGAAAACGTGGAGAAAAAGTGGAGAAAAAAGTGGAGAAAACGTGGAGAAAACGTGGAGAAAAAGTGGAGAAAAAGTGGAGAAAAAGTGGAGAAAAAGTGGAGCATAAGAGGAGAAAAAGTGGAGAAAAAAGTGGAGAAAACGTGGAGAAAAAGTGGAGAAAAAGTGGAGAAAAAGTGGAGCATAAGAGGAGAAAAAGTGGAGATTAAGAGGAGAAAAAGTGGAGAAAAAGTGGAGAAAAAGTGGAGAAAAAGTGGAGAAAAAGTGGAGCATAAGAGGAGAAAAAGTGGAGAAAAAGTGGAGAAAAAGTGGAGAAAAAGTGGAGATTAAGAGGAGAAAAAGTGGAGCATAAGAGGAGAAAAAGTGGAGAAAAAAGTGGAGAAAAAGTGGAGAAAGTGGAGAAAAAAATGGAGAAAAAGTGGAGAAAAAGTGGAGAAAAAGTGGAGAATAAGAGGAGAAAAAGTGGAGAAAAAGTGGAGAAAAAGTGGAGAATAAGAGGAGAAAAAGTGGAGAATAAGTGGAGAAAAAAATGGAGAAAAAGTGGAGAAAAAGTGGAGAGAAAGTGGAGAAAAAAATGGAGAAAAAGTGGAACACCCTTTGGTACCTTTCATGTGGCACTAAGGGGTGCTTAGCTTTGTATTTAGCCAAAAAAATGAAAAAAAAATGACATAGGGTTCCCCCTAGTTTTGTAGCCAGCTAGGGTAAAGCAGACGGCTGCAGCCTGCAGACCACAACTGGCAACCTCACCTTGGCTGGTAATCCAAAACTGAGGGCACCCCACGCTGTTATTTTAAATTAAATAAATAATTAAAAAAAAAACACGTAGGGGTCCCCCAAAATTGGATCACCAGCCAAGGTAAAGCAGACAGCTGGGGCCTGATATTCTCAGACTAGGGAGGTCCATGGTTATTGGAATCTCCCCAGCCTAAAAATAGCAGGCCGCAGCCGCCCCAGAAGTGGCGCATCCATTAGATGCGCCAATCCTGGTGCTTCGCCCTAGCTCATCCCGCGCCCTGGTGCGGTGGCAAACGGGGTAATATTTGGGGTTAATACCAGATGTGTAATGTCACCTGGCATCAAGCCCTGGGGTTGGTGAGGTCAGGCGTCTATCAGATACCCGACATCACCAACCCAGTCAGTAATAAAAAAAAAATAGACGACAAACACATTTTTATTTGAAAAAACACTCCCCAAAACATTCCCTCTTTAACCAATTTATTAGATTGAAAAACAAATCCAGGTCTGGTGTAATCCAAGGGGTTGCCATGACGATGCACACTGTCCCAGTCAATGAAGAGCAGGATGTTCCCCATTGGCTGGGAGAGCAGTGCAGTGACCTGAGCTAACATCAATGGGTCAGCCCAGGTCACTGCAGGGGGGTGACAAGTGCTGCTGTCAGCGAGGTACATTACCTGCGCTGATCTCCAGCACACTGACAGCACCTGTCACTGAGGTCAATGACCGGCGCCTTCACATCAAGTATCGCGAGAGGTCCGTGACGTCACCGCCAGTGTCAGTCTCGGGTCGGAAGCGATAGGTGATGTGACAAGCGGCGGCCATGGAGGACAGTGACAGCGCTGAGGTCGGGATGGCGGGACTTCATCACCGCAGGTAAGCCGAGCGAGCGAGCGAGCGGGCGGGCGGGCGGGCGGGCGGGGGGGGTGGGGTGGATGGGTGTGTGTGTGTGTGTGTGTTTGTGTATGTGTATGTATGTGTACATGCCGCGGGCAGGAGGGGGTGGAGCGAGCTGAGCGGGAAAGTGTGGGCTTCCTGCACGTAACTAAGATAAACATCGGGTTACTAACTAAAGCGCTTTGCTTGGATACCCGATGTTTATCTTGGTTACCAGCTTGTGGCAGGCTGCCAGCGATGGCTCCTGCTCACTGTAGCTGTAAAAAGCCCTGCTTTTTGCTGCTAGAACCGTTCTCGAACGTATCTAGAACTATCGAGCTTTTAGCAAAAAGCTCGAGTTCTAGTTCGATCTCGAACAGCCCAAAAATCACTCGAGCCTAGAACTGGAGAACCACGAACCACGAACCGCGCTCAACTCTAATCTGGATAGGAAGTATTTTATGAACAAACCAACCTTGTGGCACTCACATCCAATGTTGAAACATACATTTTCTCTTTTGGACCGCAACCCCTCCAGTGCACCCAGTATTGAAGGGAACTGCATAAAAATGAGAATCAACAATCTTTGCTATTTGAAACTTTAAATTATCATCAACTATAATTGGGGTCCATGGCAAGAGAGGTAACTCCAAAGGTACCGCATACTTTTTAAGCAATGACCTGTGGAACACATTGTGAATCCTAAGCGTCTGAGATAACTCTAGACAAAATACCAGGTAATGACAGCGGTTACTTTATAGGGACAATAAACCTTGGTTTCAGTTTCCAGGAAGGAATCTTCAATAGAGATGAGCAAATCTCCCAAGGTTCGATTCAGTTTGTATTCGCCATCTTTACCTGTCTTCATCAAACTGCTAGAAGAACAGCTAGGTGAACATATCCAAACCCCATTGAATTCAATGGGAGGCAAAAACAATGGCTTAGACAACACCTATAGAGGGACCAAACAGCTCAAACCATTTTAAAGTAGAGCCACATTATTGATGAAGCCGCCGAGCGTGGTGACATGCGCTGGGTCACCTAGCCTCCATCCCCAGGCTGTCACTGGCTTCCTTACAGCCATACCAGCCTTCTGTCCTTACTAAGGGTAGCATCAATCTCTGCTTGTCCTAATCTGGGGACCCTCCCCTTGGGTATAATATTTTATGACCCTGGGCTGACTTTGGTCTCTCTATCACACCACACTATAGTTCTTTCATACTACTTTGTAGTGGATTGGGTTCCCCTATTGATGTGATTTGCTTTATAACTATTGTAATGTTCCATTATTACATAGTGGTTATTTGAGGCTACTATCATCTCCCTTGTGAGACATATACTGTATGTACTGTATATAAGTGTTTTTTGCTGCTGTGTTTTGTCTTTCATTACTGTAGAGGTCTATATTATATAATTGTACTGTCTATTGTAGTCATTACTTTCGGCAATTATGTCCTACTTTGGGCTATATGGGGCTTCTTTGGATTATTTTAAATGTTTTAACCCTTGTTTGTTCTGATTGGCATTTAATAAAGTTTCATTATTTTAAGGTTACTGGTATATTTCCTGCTGTGCACATATTTACATGCCGAGCTTTTTTCTTTTTATTTATTCTCTTGTTTGCATGATGTGGCACCCATGACTATTACTGGCAGTATTTTGGTGCACCCCATCTCTATTTCATTGAGCCACATTATTCTCACACACCCATTAGCTTCCTAGACTATTAACGTAAGAAATATTGTGGTGAATGAGTGACATGTATAGGCCTGGGGGACTGGGAACCTTCATACCTCATGCAACAGGTCAAACTGCTCCTCTTTTCAGCCATACGCAAGTGGCTGCAATACTAGCGTCATAGACTGTTTTTCATAGACACAGTTAAAGTTAGTAAGAGAGGTAGATGAGTGAAAGGTAGCTGCATGCCTGTCTGTGTGGAAGTTCAACTGCTACAGGCAACACACAGCAAGGAAATCCAACTAGGAGTCCCCATCCCTATTTCCCAAAATTAGTGGCAGACACTAGGACAGTGACATCAATTGCCCCACAGTACCCATAGTGTTTTGGTCCAGCAGTGAAGCGTGGGCCTTACACCAGACAGGGTCTGGCCCAGAATTCACATCTTTCAAATAAAGAGGTGGATCAGTGACAGGAGTAGGCATGTTCCTTTGGAACTCCAGCCACTACAGACAAGACCCAACTTGGAGACCCAGCTTGGAGTCTTCACATTGCCAAAAATTATGGGCAGGGACCAGGACATTGGAATCAATTGCCCCACAGTACCCACAGTGTTTTGGCCAAGCAGTAAGGTAATTTTGAGCTGGATAACAGATTTGGCACTAATTAGAAGCTGGAATAGTAATTTTGAGATGGAGAGCAGATTTGGCAGTATTTTGATGTTCAAATAGCAATTTGGAGCTGGACAACAGATTTTGCACTACTTAAATGCTGAAATAGTAATTCTGAGCTGAACAACAGATTTGGCGCTATATAGATGCTGAAATAGGAATTTTGAGCTAGACAACAAATGTTGCACTGTTTAGATGCTGAAATAGCACTTTGCAGCTGGAGAACAGATCTTTCACTATTTAGATGCTGAAATAGCAATTTTTGAACTGGAGAACAGATTTTACACTATTTAGATGCAGAAATAGAAATTCTGAGATGGAGAACATATTTTGCACTATTTAGATGCTAAAAAAGAAATTTAGAGCTGGAGAACAGTTGTTGCACTAATTAGATGCTGAAATAGCGATTTAGCCTTTCATGTTTTAATAAAAAATCCTTACTTTTATAGTATGTTTTTGTGTCAATTTGGAAAAGTGAATGCAAAAATTAACTAAAACCCGACTTGCAATTATTAATTTTACTCCAATATTTTTCCAATTTTTAACACAGGGACATTTAATGTACGTTAATTGCTTGTACATTAAATATTTGTGAATGTTAATAATTATTTATAATTGTTGTATATTCAATATATCAATTATAAATGAAAAAAAAAGAATTGCAAATTAAGTCAGTTATGACTATACAGATCAGTTAGTTTTAATTTTTAAAGCATCATGCTAATGAGCAGCAATCACCTTCTACAGCCAGATTATTACTTTTTATAGTTGGTTTAAGGTCAGTCCAAATGTCAATGCATTGGTCAGATGGGTGTCTTTCTCACAATATTTAGCTTTAATAGTGAACCGAAAGTGATCTCTAAATGTCTGCAGTGTCCTCATGGAGAACATGAAAATAATCCTATTGATATAAGAATTCTTTAAATAGAATAATGTCAAGTACATTTTGCAAATTGATTTCAAAGTCTCAAGGCAGCCAGGCTATCTGGAGGTAAACAGTAGAAATTAATTTGGGAGCAAAATAACAGAATATTAAAAAGATCATAAATATCGTAACTATGTTTTTTGCCAATATTAATGTAATCCTTATAGTAAAAGTGCAATTTTAATGAGGGGTTAGATGATGTCCTAATTTTATACTAACCATTATTCATTAAAACAGAATAATACTCATTTGTAATTTAAATGTATTTCTCATATTCCACAGTTAGTATTCACTAAAGCTCTGGCTTTTCTTTTTATTGATATAACATTGCTTTTATAGAAAAAAAAAATTAAAATATATTTTGAATATCATCAGATTCCTAAAGAACTAGGGATGAGTGGACCCAAACAGAAATGTTTGGGGTTTACACAATACACCTAGTTAAAGAAAGATGTCCATGGTCCTCAGGTGCAAACTCTGTGCTTTCTGTATGGGACTGGTTGGGAGACAATGCAAACAAACTGGAATCACTGTCAGCCACCCAATCTAAAACCACCTCCACATTTTCTGGCTTCACCATTCGTCCACCAGTATTC
Source organism: Anomaloglossus baeobatrachus (assembly GCF_048569485.1). Taxonomy (NCBI): domain Eukaryota; kingdom Metazoa; phylum Chordata; class Amphibia; order Anura; family Aromobatidae; genus Anomaloglossus; species Anomaloglossus baeobatrachus. Next base: position 499,208,487 of record NC_134355.1, on the reverse strand, counting down.
GGGCCTATGAAAATACGCAGAAAGTCATGTCGCATGCATGCACCAGTGAAAGATGTTTCAATAGGGTACATAGCAGGCACAGATCGACCATGTCTTCTCTCTGTGGTAACTTTACCACCACTACCAGCAGCACAACATGACATGTCCCCTATTTGATCCTCTTTCGTTTTTTTACCCTCTAATGAAATTTCCCAGTGAAGAAGAGGCGTGGCATTTAGGGCACTGTGCACACAGAATTAAAACCACTGTGCAACAGGTGTTTAGGGCACTGTGCACCAGGACTTTAGGGCACTGTGCAAAAGGCATTTAGGGATGTTTGCAAAAGGCATTCAGAGCACTGTGCACCAGGCTGGGTTAATTGATGTGCCGTCAAATTACAGCCATGCCAATACTTGGCATTGAAGTGATAGAACTGGAAATGCCTGACTCCTCAAAGGTTCTTGATTGGCTGTGCTGCAGCCTTTCAACAAGCTTTATTCAGCTGCTGAACCTGAACAGTAACACTGACTTAGATATGCCAAATCTAGCACTTTACTCAGCTCTTTCCAAATGTCCTGGTGCGGTTGCGAATGGGGTGGTACTTCTGAGATTGATGTCAGCTGTGAATTGAAAGCTGAAATGCCCAGGGGTAAGTAAGACATTTGTTTCTATCAGACATTTCATCTTTAACCCGACAAGTATAGAGTTAAAACACACACTCTGGGGAAAAAAAAGTTTATTTCAATAAAGAATGCCCTTGTTCACCAGTTTATTACTTAAAAAAATCCTGGCAGATCAGACATAATCCAATCAGGAATAAACGCTCCCCCACATGCCTAATTGACCAGTTTATTAGTTCAAAATAAATCATGAGTTCCAATGCAATCCAAAGAGTAATGTCATATTATGTCCATCGATTCTTAAGAGAAATTCCATGCCTTCCACTGACTGACAATGACCTCTTGAGCCTCATTCTGAAAATGTTCTCAGATTGAGGCTCCAGAGGTCACTTGCTATTAGAGGTAAGTGGGGTATTTATTACGCTCTTGAGAAGTTCTGAGCCTGCTGTTGACCTTTTACTCCCACTATAGTTATATATATATATATATATATATATATACATATATATGTATATGTATATATATATACATATATATATATATATATATATATATATAGTATATATAGTGTATATATATATATAGTCATATGAAAAAGTTTGGACACCCCTATTAATGTTAACCTTTTTTCCTTATAACAATTTGGGTTTTTGCAACAGCTATTTCAGTTTCATATATCTAATAACTGATGGACTGAGTAATATTTCTGGATTGAAATGAGGTTTATTGTACTAACAGAAAATGTGCAATCCGCATTTAAACAAAATTTGACATGTGCAAAAGTATGGGCACCTCAACATAAAAGGGACATTAATATTTTGTAGAGTCTCCTTTTGCAAAACTAACAGCCTCTAGTGCCTTCCTGTAGCATTTAACCCCTTCACAACCATGGACGGATATATCCGTCATGGAGCGTGTCCCGTTAAGCCCCGCCCCCTGCCGCGGGCAGGCGGCGGCGGTCGGCACACATATCAGATGTTTTTAACAGCTGACATGTGTGCCTGCTAGCCGCGGGTGGAATCGCTTCCACCCGCGGCCATTAACCCCTTAAATATTGCTGCTAAAGTCTGGCAGCAAGATCTAAATGCGCGCGGCCTTGTTTTTTACTTACCGCCGCCCCCACCGGAAGTCACGTGCGTGATCACGTGACTATCGGTGGTTGCCATCGTAGCACAGGGTCATGTGAGGATGCCTGCAGCTATGATGTTTCACTTTCGTTTTCCCTCGGCACGGAACAGAGGGAAAAAGAAAGTGACTGTATCTGCTGTTTACAGCTGTATAGCTGTGATCAGCAGATAGATAATAGCGATCGGATTGCTGATCGCTATAGTAGCCCCCTAGGGGGACTAGTAAAATAAAAATAAAAGTAAAAAAAAGTTTAAAAAAAAAAAAAACCCTAAAAGTTCAAATCACCCCCCTTTCCCCCCCCATTGAAAATTAAAGGATTAAAAAATAAATAAATATGCACATATTTGGTATCGCCGCATTCATAAATGCCCGATCTATCAAAATATAAAATCAATTAATCTGATTGGTAAACGGCGTAGTGGCAAAAAAATTCCAATCGCAAAAATTATGTTTTTTGGTCGCCGCAAGTTTTACGCAAAATACAATAACAGGCGATCAAAACGTAGCATCTGTGCAAAAATTGTACCATTAGAAACGTCAGCTTGAGACGCAAAAAATAAGCCATCACTGAGACATAGATCCCAAAAAATAAGAACACTACATGTTTCGGAAAATGGCGCAAAACGTGCGCCACTTTTATTGGACAAACTTGTGATTTTTTTTTAACCCCTTAGATACAAGTAAACCTATACATGTTTGGTGTCTACAAACAAGCACCCACCTCAGGCATCATACCCATACATCAGTTTTACCATATAATGAACACCGTGAATAAAACATCCCAAAAACTATTGTGCCATCACACTTTTTTTGATATTTTTCCGCATTTGGAATTTTTTTGCTGTTTTCCAGTACACCATATGGTAAAACTTATGGTTTCATTTAAAAGTAAAACTTTTCCCGCAAAAAACAAGCCCTCATATGGCAAGACTGACGGAAAAATTAGAAAGTTACGGCACTCGGAAGAAGGGGAGCAAAAAACAAAAACGCAAAAACGGAAAGTGCCCCGGGGCTGAAGGGGTTAATGAGTTCCTGGATTCTGGATGAAGGTATATTTGACTATTCCTGTTTACAAAACAATTCCAGTTCAGATAAGTTTGATGGTCGCCGAGCATGGACAGCACGCTTCAAATCATCCCACAAATTTTCAATGATATTCAGGTCTGGGGACTGGGATGGCCATTCCAGAACATTGTAATTGTTCCTCTGCATGAATGCCTGAGTAGATTTGGAGCGGTGTTTTGGATCATTGTCTTGCTGAAATATCCATCCCCTGCGTAACTTCAACTTCGTCACTGATTCTTGCACATTATTGTCAGGAATCTGCTGATACTGAGTTGAATCCATGCGACCCTCAACTTTAACAAGATTCCCGGTGCCGGCATTGGCCACACAGCCCCAAAGGACGATGGAACCTCCACCAAATTTTACTGTGGGTAGCAAGTGCTTTTCTTGGAATGCCGTGTTTTTTTGCCTCCATGCATAACGCCTTTTTGTATGACCAAACAACTCAATCTTTGTTTTATCAGTCCACAGGACCTTCTTCCAAAATGTAACTGGCTTGTCCAAATGTGCTTTTGCATACCTCAGGCGACTCTGTTTGTGGCGTGCTTGCAATTAAGGGGACACCACACCATTTTTTTTACATTAGTTATGTAAATAATTTAAAAAAAATGGAATGGGTCCCCTCTATTTTTAATAAACAGCCAAAGTAAAGCTGCAATTGAGGGCTGCAGCTTGTAGCTGTCTGTTTTACCTATGCTGGTTATCAAAAATAGGCTGGAGAACATATGTTTGAAGATCAATTGCCCTATTTTGCTACCTTTTGCAGCCCACTAGCCCTTACTATGATCATTTTACTGTCATTTTAAAGCACAAAAGCTCAGGTGCCTTATATGGGTTTTTAGGTTAAGTGTGGGTCACAAACCAAACGTTTAACTAAAAGTTCAGCCAAACTCAGTGAACCCAAATTTCCAAGAGTCTGCTCATTCCTAAATATTACTACTTCTATATGAAAAATACACATCTGAAAGGAGTGAATTGAACTAACAGTAATGTAAAGGTTTTACTAATTAAACCCATTTGTTGTGAATGCCAACCTTCATTTCAACGTATTATCAAATAATTCCACTGCTGTTACTATTGAACAGGGATGAGCAATCCTGATCAGCATAGATCAGAAAATGTTACAATTGTATGATCTTTGGCCGGCTCGAATCCGGATTGGACATCCAAACATTTGCCGCAAAAGTTGCCAATCTTGCTCTCTGCCCATCACAGCCATGTCAAGTATTTACATGGCTGTCATTGACCACTGTAAAAAAGTAAGCAAAAATGTTTAAGCAGTACATACTTTCTGAGTCTCCCCACTGCTGTAACTGCTCTCGTGGCTACTATGCTACTTACGGGGCTGATAATTATCCCTCATCCATATTCACTGCTTTCTCAGGCCACCAGAGTCTCTGATTGGCTGCACTCAGACCACACCCGCAGCCAGCATCTGTGATGGTTGTAATCACAGACCCTGTCTGTGGGTCTCTATCAAGACATAAAATAATTCAATAAAACAATTGGCGTAGGGTCCCCCATTTATTGATACCAGCACAGATAAAACCACGGCTACAGGCTGCAGCCCCTAGCCATGCACTTATCTTGACATTGTATTAAAATAGGAGGAACTGTACGCAGCTTTTTTTTTAATTATTTAAAATAGATATTTCTTCAGCGCTCTATTGGGAGACCCAGACGATTGGGGTATAGCTACTGCCCTCTGGAGGCCACACAAAGCACTACATTAAAAGTGCAAGGCCCCTCCCCCTCTGGCTATACCCCCCCCGTGGTATCACGGGTTCTCCAGTTTTAGCTTTGTGTGCGAAGGAGGTCAGACATTCCATGCATAGCTCCACAGATTTTAGTCAGCAGTAGCTGCTGACTATTTCGGATGGAAGAAAAGAGGACACATATAGTGTCCCCAGCATGCTCCCTTCTCACCCCTGGATGGTGTTGTAAGGTTGAGGTACCTATTGCTGGTACAGGGCTGGAGCCTGACATGCTGTTTTCCTTCCACATCCCCTGGTAGGGCTCTGTGGAAGTGGGATCCTGCCGGCCTCTCAGCTCTGACGCCGGGCTCCATCCACAGACCCATTAGAACCTGATGGAGACGGAGCAGGAGTACGATCAGGGACAGGCCCTGCATCATACAGGTACTCTGTGTCCCCGGCAGGCACAGACACACTCCGGGCTGGCTGGGTGTTGTAGTGCGCCGGGGACCGCAACGTTGGAGTTGGTGTCCCTACAGATTACTGGGGGATTGTTTGTGTATGGGAACGCAGCGCCGACCCCCTCTGGACCGGGCGGCGCTGCTGTGACTTGTGGTGCGCCGGGGATCCGCCGTCCGCGCTTTTACGGCGGCGGCGGTTATAAATTGAGTCCCCGGCTTTTTGGGCCTAGGACGCCGGCAGCTCCGATTCGTTCCCGCCCCCACCCTGTCATTCAGGGTAGGGGAGAGACGCTGTTCGCTAGCAGCGACGAGGGCTGGAGCCTGATTTACATGCTCCAGCCCTCACACTAGGCACAGAGGGAAGCAGGCTTCCCGCTCTTAGCCAGGAACGCCCAGGGCCCGCCCCCCTTCTCTCTCAGGACGCCGGCAGCCATTACATGCAGTCTGGCTGGAGGAAGGACGCAAGGCTCTGGGAGACCTGGACTAGGGGCTATCTGGCGACCACACACCCGCTTTTTAAGCGGGCGGTAAGCGATTTTTCTGTGCTGGTCCCTCTAGTGCCTCACGGTGTATTGGTGTACTGTGTAGGATATAGAGATATTGTATTTCTTGCACTGTGAGGTCGCTTCTGGCTGCATCTCCCAGATCACTCTGTGGAAGCAACAACATGCCATCCTCAAAACGCAAGGCTGCCAAGGCTAGGGCTGTGTATACTGCGGGTGCTGCATGTGGGGCTAATCTACCAGCAGGCTCCGATGACCCCCATTGTGTGCAATGCTCCGACCCGGTGCTGCTTCGCCAGCCGGAGTCAGGAGGGAGAGTGACCCAGGCTGAGACGCCTGTAAGTCCTGCCCCGGTGACAGGGACAGACTTTGCAGTTTTTGCTGATTATATGTCTGTCTCTATGGCAAAAATCCTTGAAACCTTGCAATCTATGCATGGGGCTCAGTCTTTGGGCACCGCGAGGCCTCTGTCCTCAGGTCCCCCTCACTTGGAATTAATCCAGCCCACAGGGGGGTCCCCGGCTTCACAGGCCGAGGATTATGACTCAGATGATAGCCCCAGCCACCCTAAGCGAGCTCGCTGGGAAAGACCCTCGACGTCATCACACTGCTCAGGGTCTCAGCGCAATCAGTCTCCCTGTGATGTGTCTGATGAGAGTGATCAGGAATCCATTCCTGGAACCCCTCTCAACCTGGATACCCCTGATGGGGATGCCATGGTAAACGACCTTATCTCAGCCATCAATAGGCTGTTGGATATTTCTCCCCCAGCCCCTTCAGCAGAAGAGGCGGCTGCGGAGCAGGAGAAGTTTCGTTTCCTTTATCCCAAGCGTAAATTGAGTGCTTTGTTGGATCACGCTGACTTCAGAGAATCAATCCAGAAGCACGACGCTCACCCAGAAAGGCGTTTCTCTAAACGATCTAAAGATACGCGTTTCCCTTTCCCCCCTGAGGTGGTCAAGCGCTGGACACAGTGTCCAAAGGTAGACCCCCCGATTTCCAAACTCGCAGCTAGGTCCATAGTTGCAGTGGAGGATGGCGCTTCACTTAAAGATGCCAATGACAGACAGATGGACCTTTGGTTATAATCTGTCTATGAAGCTATCGGCGCGTCGTTTGCTCCGGCATTCGCAGCCGTATGGGCACTCCAGGCTATTTCAGCTGGCTTAGCAAAAGTGGATGCTATCATACATCCAGCAGTGCCGCAAGTGGCGCACCTTACCACGCAGATGTCGGCGTTTGCGTCTTACGCTATCAATGCGGTCCTAGAATCTACCAGTCGCACCTCAATGGCGTCCGCCAATTCGGTAGTTTTGCGCAGAGCCTTGTGGTTAAAGGACTGGAAAGCAGATGCTGGTTCCAAAAAATGTTTAACCAGTTTGCCGTTATCTAGAGATAGACTGTTTGGCGAGCCATTGGCTGATATCATTAAGCAGTCTAAGGGTAAAGACTCCTCTTTACCACAACCCAGAACAACCAAACCTCAGCAGAAAAAGTGGCAGCAGAGGTTTCAGTCCTTTCGAGGTTCGGGCAAGACACCATTTACCTCGTCCAAAGGGACTCAGAGGACGCAAAGAAACTCAGATTCGTGGCGGGCTCACACGCGCCCCAAGAAAGCAAATGGAGGTACCGCTTCCAAAGCGGCTACCTCATGACTTCCAGCCCCCTCCCTCCGCATCGCCGGTCGGGGGCAGGCTCTCCCGCTTTTCCGGCATTTGGATGTCACAGGTCAAAGACCGGTGGGTGACGGACATTTTGTCTCGCGGGTACAGAATCGAGTTCAATTCTCGTCCTCCAGCTCGGTTCTTCAGAACCTCCCCACATCCAGACCGAGCAGATGCTCTGCTGCAGGCGGTGGGCTCCCTAAGAGCGGAAGGAGTGGTGATCCCAGTCCCTCCTCAGGAACAAGGGCAAGGGTTTTACTCCAATCTCTTTGTGGTTCCAAAAAAGGACGGCTCGTTCCGTCCTGTTCTGGACCTAAAACGGCTCAACAAACATGTGCACGCCAGGAAGTTCCGGATGGAAACCCTGCGTTCTGTCATTGCCTCAATGTCCAGAGGAGACTTCCTTGCCTCAATAGACATCAAAGATGCTTATCTCCACGTGCCAATTGCTACAGAACATCAACGTTTTCTACGTTTTGTGATAGGAGACGACCATTTTCAGTTCGTAGCTCTGCCATTTGGTCTGGCAACAGCCCCACGGGTCTTCACCAAGGTCATGGCGGCGGTGGTAGCAGTCTTGCACTCTCAGGGACACTCGGTGATCCCTTACCTAGACGATTTATTGGTCAAAGCTCCCTCTCAAGAGGCATGTCAGCACAGCCTGAATGCTACGCTGGAGACCCTACAGTCTTTCGGATGGATCATCAACTTTCCAAAGTCGATCCTATCACCGACTCAATCACTAACGTATCTTGGCATGGAGTTTCATACTCTAGCAGCGATAGTGAAGCTTCCGCTGAACAAGCAGCGGTCACTACAGACAGGGGTGCAATCTCTTTTGCAGGGCCAGTTGCATCCCTTGCGGCGCCTCATGCATTTCCTAGGGAAGATGGTGGCAGCCATGGAAGCAGTTCCCTTTGCGCAGTTTCATCTGCGCCCACTTCAATGGGACATTCTCCGCCAATGGGATGGGAAGTCAACGTCCCTGGACAGGAAAGTCTCGCTTTCCCAGACGGCCAAGGACTCCCTACAATGGTGGCTCCTTCCCACCTCATTGTCTCAGGGAAGATCCTTCCTGCCCCCATCCTGGGCAGTAGTCACGACAGATGCGAGTCTGTCAGGGTGGGGAGCAGTATTTCTCCACCACAGGGCTCAGGGGACGTGGACTCCGCAGGAGTCCACCCTTCAGATCAATGTTCTGGAGATCAGAGCAGTGTATCTTGCTCTACTGGCCTTCCAACAGTTGGCTGGAAGGAAAGCAGATCCGAATCCAATCGGACAACTCCACAGCGGTGGCATACATCAACCACCAAGGAGGGACGCGCAGTCGGCAAGCCTTCCAAGAAGTCCGGCGCATTCTAATGTGGGTGGAGGACAGAGCATCCACCATATCCGCGGTTCACATCCCAGGCGTAGAAAACTGGGAAGCAGACTTCCTCAGTCGCCAGGGCATGGACGCAGGGGAATGGTCCCTTCACCCGGACGTGTTTCAGGAAATCTGTCGCCGCTGGGGAGTGCCGGACGTCGACCTAATGGCATCCCGGCACAACAACAAGGTCCCGGCATTCATGGCGAGGTCGCGCGATCAAAGAGCTCTGGCGGCAGACGCCTTGGTTCAAGATTGGTCGCAGTTTCAGCTCCCATACGTGTTTCCGCCTCTGGCGCTCTTGCCCAGAGTGCTACGCAAGATCAGATCCGAGTGCAGCCGCATCATACTCGTCGCTCCAGACTGGCCGAGGAGGTCGTGGTATCCGGATCTGTGGCATCTCACGATCGGTCGACCGTGGTCACTGCCAGACCGACCAGACTTACTGTCCCAAGGGCCGTTTTTCCATCAGAATTCTGCGGCCCTGAACCTGACTGTGTGGCCATTGAGTCCTGGATCCTAGCATCTGCAGGATTATCTCAAGGAGTCGTTGCCACAATGAGACAAGCTAGAAAGTCGAATTCGGCTAAGATCTACCACAGAACGTGGAAGATTTTCTTATCCTGGTGCTCTGCTCAGGGAGTGTCTCCCTGGCCATTTGCATTGCCCAAGTTTCTTTCCTTCCTGCAATCGGGGTTAGAAAAGGGCTTGTCGCTCAGCTCCCTTAAAGGGCAAGTTTCGGCACTATCCGTGTTTTTTCAGAAGCGTCTAGCACGTCTTTCTAAGGTGCGCACGTTCCTGCAGGGGGTCTGTCATATTGTGCCCCCGTACAAGCGGCCGTTAGATCCATGGGATCTGAACAGGGTACTAGTTGCTCTCCAGAAGCCGCCCTTCGAGCCTCTGAAGGAAGTTTCCTTTTCTCGGCTGTCACAGAAAGTGGCGTTTCTTGTTGCGATCACATCGCTTCGGCGAATGTCTGAGCTGGCAGCTCTGTCATCCAAGGCTCCCTTCCTGGTGTTCCACCAGGACAAGGTAGTGCTGCGCCCTATTCCGGAGTTTCTCCCTAAGGTCGTATCCTCTTTTCATCTTAATCAGGATATATCCTTGCCTTCGTTTTGTCCTCATCCGGTTCACCGGTATGAAAAGGACTTACGTTTGCTAGATCTGGTGAGAGCACTCAGAATCTACATTTCCCGCACGGCGCCCATGCGCCGTGCCGATGCACTTTTTGTCCTTGTCGCTGGTCCGCGCAAGGGGTTGCAGGCTTCTAAAGCCACCCTGGCTCGATGGATCAAAGAACCAATTCTAGAGGCCTACCGTTCTGCGGGGCTTCCGGTTCCTTCAGGGCTAAAAGCCCACTCAACCAGAGCCGTGGGTGCGTCCTGGGCATTACGTCACCAGGCTTCGGCTCAACAGGTGTGCCAGGCAGCTACCTGGTCCAGTCTGCACACTTTCACCAAGCATTATCAGGTGCATACCTATGCTTCGGCGGATGCCAGCTTAGGTAGAAGAGTCCTGCAGGCGGCAGTGACACCCCCGTAGGGGAGGGCTGTTTTGCAGCTCTAACATGAGGTATTTCTTTACCCACCCAGGGACAGCTTTTGGACGTCCCAATCGTCTGGGTCTCCCAATAGAGCGCTGAAGAAGAAGGGAATTTTGTTACTTACCGTAAATTCCTTTTCTTCTAGCTCTTATTGGGAGACCCAGCACCCGCCCTGTTGTCCTTCGGGATGTTTTTTTGTTGTTTGCGGGTACACATGTTGTTCATGTTGAACGGTTTTTCAGTTCTCCGATGTTATTCGGAGTTAATTTGTTTAAACCAGTTATTGGCTTCCTCCTTCTTGCTTTGGCACTAAAACTGGAGAACCCGTGATACCACGGGGGGGGTATAGCCAGAGGGGGAGGGGCCTTGCACTTTTAATGTAGTGCTTTGTGTGGCCTCCAGAGGGCAGTAGCTATACCCCAATCGTCTGGGTCTCCCAATAAGAGCTAGAAGAAAAGGAATTTACGGTAAGTAACAAAATTCCCTTCTTTAAAAACAAAAGGAGTGCAGTTCTCACCAATTTTGATACCCAGCCATGATAAAGCACGACGGATGGGGGCTGATATTCTCAGGCAGGAGAGACACATGGCTATTGAGCACCCCATCCTAAAAATTTGGTGCTGAAATCTGGAACAGACATTTCAGCACCAAGTTTGCACCTCCTTGTGCATTTTTTTTGCCAAGAGATGCAGATTTGGTGCTGAAATGTTTGCACATATTACTGGATCCAATGTACACTTCTTGGCAAAAACTCAAATTCCTACCGCATCATACCTCATGCAGTAATAATGTGGGTTTTTTCACCAGGAGGTGTAGATTTGGTGCAGGAATATGGTGTAAACATTTTAGCACCAAATCTGCATTTCTTGGCAAAAAAACACAGTTATCTGCCAGGAGATGCAGGTCTATGAACTCAGTAAGAGTTTATTGAGGTCCCCTGAGGTCAGATTACCTGCGGTCACAGGTGGATGACAATGGAAACCTCCATCCGTGGCTGCAACTAACCTAAGGGACATCATCACTCATCACTGAGGCTCAGTCTTGGCCTGAAACTTACAGCATGCGGTCATTGTTCAATAGCGCTTGCTGTGAGCTTCCCATGCAGCATAGCTGTAATCATTGTGGGACCTCATAGTGTGGATTACATCAGACCTGGATGTTTTGGAGCATAATAAATTGGTGAAAGAGGGAGATTTTTTTAATAGAGGATTTTTCTACATGTTTGTGTTTATTTCTTTTTACTTATAGGATTAGATGTGGGTCGGTCTCATAGCCCCTACCCATCACTAATCCAGGGTTTAGTGGAAGCTGTGAGCTGACATTAATGCCTTATTACCTCGATTGCCACTGCATTAGGTGCTGGGATCGTTGCATCTAATGGCTGTTATTTTTAGGCTGGGAGGGCCCAATAAGCAGGAGTCACCCTATCCTGAGAATACCAGCCCCCAGCTTATCTTGACTGGGTTTCAAAATTGGGGGGACCGCATGCTGTTTTTTAAAATTATTTATTTAATAAATATTTAAAAAAAAAAAAAAGAAAAAAAGCTGCATGTGGTTCCTCCTATTTTGATATATAGCCAAGAAAAGAGCATGGCTGAAGGCTGCAGCCTGTAGCTGTGACCTTTTTCTGTGCTGACGTCCATACACAGGGGAACCCTATGCCAATTGTTTGATTTATTTATTAATTTATCACCTTTAAAAGGACACAGTGTTTGTGATTCTAACCAATCATAGATGCTGTCTAAGAGGGTGGGGGTGTGGTCCAACAGCAGCCAAACAGAGACGTCGGTGAAAGGGGAAAGCAGTGAATATGGATGAGGGATAATTGTCGGCCCCCGGATGTAGCACTGCAGCTGTGGGGAGACTCGGTAAGTATGGACTGCTTTAATCCTTTTTTCTTTTCTTTTTTTTAAGCACCCTATGCCATTTTACAACACATCACATTTGCCTCCCTTTGAATTTAATGGGTTAAGCTAAGATCGGCGATCACTTCAGCTAGGATCGCTGATTGGCAATCTCAGGCTAGCTCGGCGATCCTGAACTGATCAGATCCTTGACATGATCACCCATCTCTACTTTTTAATAAATTATATCAGATTATTTTATGGACGTTTGCAGCATAAATATTTTTTATCTACATGAACACAAAAACTACTCTCTTTTTACCTTTCTTTACATTTTTTTCCTCAAACTGCCAATTGTAAAACAAAATTATAAAATTATGTATGCTAGTGCAATATATATAGCACCTCCTCTTTTGGTCATCTTGGTCCTTATTCTTCTGAAGCCGGCGGGCATGACGCATCCTACATCATGCACATTGGCCAGTATTGAGGTCCTTCGCAGGAGCACTACAATACTTTAATCTGCCCTACTCAGGGCAGATAAAAGTGCGCCTGTGAAAGACCTCAGTGCCGGTAAGTGTGTATGATGTAGGACGCGTCATGCACGCCGGTTTGAGAAGAAGAAGAACAAAGATGGCCAAAAGAGGAGTCACTGGTCCTGGAGAATGGAGATGACCATTCGACCAGTCTGCACCAGAGCAACCTTCTAGGTGAGTATTATAAAGTGTTTTTTATATTCTACACAGCGGCCTGGGCTCTTTTATAAAGCATGTTAGAATGCTGTATACAAGAGCCCACTGGTGGTGGCCAGAACTTATAGACCCCAAATCTGATGACAGGTTCCCTTTAACACTGGCTAACACCTTTCCATAATAACAATCATTAAAGTAGTCTTTTCATGATCATTAAAAGGTAAAATTTTAAACTGCATGCAAAATAAAGCAACTTTGCAATTTTGTCCTTAATAAAGATCATGTGTATTTTCAAAACTAGAGGAATTTTCTGTATTGTACAGTTCAGTCTAGGTTACCAAGCACCTCTGCAGCAAAGCAGCAGGCTATAGAGCTTGCAAGAGCTGCTCTGAATCTGGGCCAATCAAGTCAACTGGCAGTGGCTAGTAAAAAATCTAAAAAACTATTTTAAATCTTTTTGAAAAATATACCCCCTTCAGAATCGTATACGTTCAAATCACCCCTCTTTGTTTTTAAATGTAAATAATCCCAAACAAACAAACAAACATATTGGCACCACCACATGCCTAACTGCCCTAACTTATAAAATGTCATACGTTTTACACTGTATAGTGAAAAAAAATTAAAATGGCAGAATCACTGTTTTATTTGACCTTTTGTCTCTTTAAAAATAGAATAAAAGGGATCATGATGTCCTGTACCCCTAATGGTAACAATAAAAACCTACAACTTCTCCAACAATAAACAACTCCTCACAGAATTCAACCAAGTTTTGACACTAAGCAAGCGAAGATGAGTAGTTAGCTAAAAAGTAAATTTATCGATAAAATATTGCCATAAACATATCAACCAACATAACAATCGTAAAGTGCAATTTTTACCGCAAAGTATACTTGTAGGAACCAAACTCAAAAAACAACTTTTACTTGTCCTTAAAAAAAGCCCTCATATGTATAGCTTGATGAAAAAATGAACAGTTCTGGCTATTGAAAGACAATGAGAAAAGATGAAAAAACAAAAAAATGGCCAAGTCCCCAAGAAGTTAATGTTAGGGCACCTTAGTGTAAAAAAACCCATGGGTTTATGAGCAGTGATGAATGAGCACTAAAATGGCCCTGTGCTAGTTACTCGAGACATCCAATTCCTAATGCTTGTGTTACGGTTGCTGTGGCTCTGGAGACTGTCCGGATTTCTTGCTACTGCATATGTGCAAGCGCTGGAGACTAAGTCCTATCTTGGAGCCATTGCACATGTGCGGGTGACATCATCGCTGACACGAGGTCACATGTCTCTGACACCTTCTAAGCTGATTGGCCACTGGTCATGTGCTTGTGACACGTGGTCACATGTCTCTGACACCTTCTATGCCGATTGGTCGCTAGTCATGTGCTTGTGACGCTTTGCTCGGTGATAGGCCAGCGTGACGTCATTGCTGTCATTCTGGCAGCGGATTGGCTCTGGTGCCCTCCATCTTGGATGAGGCACAGAGTCTATATAAGACCCTGACGCACGCCGCCCGGTGCTCAGTCCTCTTGGTTCATGCAAGAGGGTAGACGCCCTGTGCACGTCCCTCTAGGCATCTTTCTGTCTATGTTAGGTGAGCGCTACTGGCAGGGTAGCGTTCTTATACCTTACAGCTTCGGCTGCAGTCCGTATTCTTACCTCTTAGTGGAGCGGACATAGGCAAGTGCCTGAGGCACATGGTCCGGCTGGGCCTTATGATTCTACTCGTAGGTGGACGTTGCCGCTATAGTAACGTTCCTTATACTGCGTCTGGCAGTTGTTCGTATCCTCGCACACTAGGGGAGCGAACAGAGGTAGGAGATTTGTGCGGCTTATGCTGCTGTCCGTCTCTTTTGCACCATTAGAATAGCGGACCTAGGCAGGTGCCATATCTAGTGGTTCGTGTCCTCGCACACTAGTGGAGCAAACAAAGGTAGGAGCTTTGTGCGGCTTATGCTGCTGTCCGTCTCTTTTGCACCACTAGAAGAGCGGACCTAGGCAGGTGCCATATCTAGTGGTTCGTGTCCTCGCACACAAGTGGAGCGAACGCAGGTAGGAGCTTTGTGCGGCTTATGCTGCTGTCCGTCTCCTGGCACCACTAGAGGAACGGACCTAGGTAGGTGCCATTTCACACTCACTGCTTTTGTCTCTGTGATCTTTAACAGAGACCATTCCAGACACCCTCCAAGTAACGGAGGAATTGCTTTATTTTCTAATTATATTCCTCTGTGAGTTTAACAGAGGTATTGCACTCTTCACTTGTGCTATTATTTTTTACAGTGGCACACTTATATATCCCTTATCCTCTGCCATAGTCTGCAGCAGAGTCTTTGCACGGTGGACCCTGACTGTCTGACATTCCTTTAGGTTTTATTATCAGACAGCCCCCCGTAACATTAGGACTGAACCAAGGGTCTGGCAGTTATGGCAGAATATCAGCAGTTACACCATTACATACAAGTACTTGAGTCACGGCTCAAGAGTATAGAGGATAAACCTCAGACCATGGTGACATCTGCACATGATCCTCGACTTGCTCTGCCAAACAGATATTCTGGCGATGCCAGATCATGTCGTGGTTTCATTAGTCAGTGTCAGATACACCTAGAGGTCAACTCTTCTCGCTTATCTACGGAGAGGTCCAGAGTAGGCTTTATCATCTCCTTACTTCAAGACAAAGCCTTAGAATGGGCGACTCCCTTATGGGAGCGCTCTGATTTGGTTACTCTGAGACATCAAGACTTTCTTGATGCTCTTAAAGCGGTATTCATGGGTCCGCAGGTTACCCATGATGCGGCCCTGAGACTCTTAGATCTATCTCAGGGTTCGTTATCTACTAGTTCTTATGCCATTGCTTTTAGAACTCTGGTGGCAGAACTAGATTGGCCAGAGAAGGTGTTGATTCCTATCTTCTGGAGAGGGTTGGCAGGCTATGTCAAGGATGCCCTTGCTACTCGTGAGGTCCCTGCTTCTCTGGAAGACTTGATCACATTGGCAACGAGGATCGACGTACGCCATAGGGAAGACTCGAGGTCTCTTCCTCACGCCCTAAGCATCGGGCTATTCCAGTTGTTGAGGGTCCACTACCGTCTTCCTCAGCATCTGGAACATCTCCCACTCCTATGGAGTTAGGTCATACGTCCTCCAGACTACGCAAGTTTGGTCCTCCTATATGTTACGTATGTCGTCAGGCTGGGCACTATGCCAACAAGTGTTCTAGTCGTCAGGGAAACTCCCAGGCCTAGGAACCACTAGAGGGGGGTTACTAGAGACGTCTTCTGCACCCTCTAAGTGTAGTATCCCAGGTCAGTTCTCATTCTCTGAGAATACATGGCCTATTATGGCTTTTGTGGATTCCGGAGCTGACGGGACTTTTGTGTCCTCAGGATTTGTAAAGGGACACAATATTCCCTCTATCATGTTAGAGGCGCCTATTCCTGTCCGTGTTGTTAATGGGACTATGTTGTCTGACTCCATTACATTGAGGACAGTTCCCTTGCGCCTTTCCCTGCCTCAGGGTCACATAGAGGAGATTTCTTTTCTTGTTTTGCCTGAGGGTATAGACGACGTCCTTCTGGGTCTCCCATGGCTTCGGACTCATGCTCCTCACATTGACTGGGAGTCCGACAGCATTATTAGTTGGGGTTCGAAATGTCAGTCCCGATGTCTTCCCTTACCACCTAAGGTCGTTGCGGTTGCATCAACTGATCTCTCTCCCATACCTACACCCTATTTGGATTTCGCTGACGTGTTCTCCAAACAGGGTGCTGAGGTTCTTCCACCCCATAGGCTGTATGACTGTGCCATAGACCTTATCCCAGGTTTGGTTCCACCTAAGGGCAGGGTTTACCCCCTGTCGATACCTGAGTCGGAGGCCATGTCGACCTATATAAGAGAGAGTTTAGAGAAGGGGTTCATTCGTAAGTCTGTCTCTCCCGCGGGAGCTGGGTTTTTCTTTGTTCGGAAAAAAGAGGGTGATTTGCGTCCCTGCATAGATTACAGGGGTCTCAACGCAATCACAATAAAGAACAAATACCCGTTACATTTAATTTCGGAGCTCTTTGACAGACTGAGGGGAGCTCAGGTTTTTACGAAGTTGGATCTGCGGGGTGCGTATAACTTGGTACGAATTCGAGAGGGTGACGAATGGAAGACCACTTTTAACACCCGAGTCGGTCACTATGAATACCTCGTCATGCCTTTTGGTTTATGTCATGCACCCGCAGTATTTCAGGACTTCGTAAACAATGTGTTCAGGGATTTACTGTTATCCTCCGTCGTGGTGTATCTGGACGACATCCTGATTTTTTCTCCTGATCTGGAGACTCATTGTCAGGATGTCGTTAGTGTCCTTTCCCGTTTAAGGGAGCACTCTTTGTTTGCTGAACTCAAAAAATGTGTATTCAAGCAGTCATCCTTGCCTTTTTTGGGCTACATTATTTCACAAGAGGGTCTGGCTATGGATCCTGCGAAGCTCTCTGCTGTCCTGGAATGGTCCGAACCTGATTCCTTGAAGGCGGTGCAACGCTTCTTAGGATTCATAAATTATTACAGGCAGTTCATACCCCATTTCTCTACTTTGGTGGCCCCTTTGGTGGCCTTGACTAAGAAAGGTGCTAATCCAAAAGTCTGGTCTACTGAGACATCCCAGGCTTTTGAGGCAGTAAAAAGACACTTTTCAACTGCTCCCGTTCTACAAAGACCTGATGAGAATAAGCCCTTCCTCTTGGAGGTTGATGCCTCTTCAGTGGGTGTTGGTGCGGTCTTGTATCAAAAGAATGGAGCAGGTAGAAAATGGCCATTTTCTTCTTTGCTAAAACCTTTTCACCGGCAGAGAGAAACTATACCATTGGGGATAGGGAACTGCTCGCCCTGAGATTAGCCTTGATGGAGTGGCGTCACTTGCTGGAAGGAGCGAAACATCCTTTCCAGGTCTATACAGACCATAAGAATCTGACGTACTTACAAACCGCTCAGCGTCTGAATCCTCGCCAAGCCCGCTGGTCCTTGTTTTTCTCCCGCTTTCACTTCTCCATCAACTATCTGTCTGGGAGTAAGAATAACAAGGCAGACGCTTTGTCTCGCTCTATGGTTTCTACCCAGGAAGAGATTGATGAACCTCGTCTTATCCTTCCCTCCAGGGTTTTTCATACGCTCTTCCCTGTGACCTTAGACCAAATCCCACCGGGCAAGACCTTTGTGCCGCCTGATCGACAGAATGATATACTGTAGTGGGCCCGCACCTCAAAGGTGGGTGGGCATTTTGGTATTAGGCGGACACGAGAGTTACTGGAGAGGTGGTATTGGTGGCCACACTTAGCTAGCCACGTCAAGAGATATGTCGGTTCCTGCTACTCGTGTGGTCGCAACCGTCCATTACGGCAGAGACTGGCTGGGCTCTTGCATCCTTTACCAGTGCCAGATAGACCATGGGAGGTGGTAGGCATGGACTTTGTGGGTGATCTTCCATGTTCACAGGGACATAGATTTGTGTGGGTCATTACGGACCATTTCTCCCGGATGGTTCATCTCGTACCGTTATCAAGAATCCCGTCTTCCAGGGTACTAGCCAAACTATTCCTCAAGCATGTCTTTAGGCTTCACGGGATGCCAGATCGTATCATTTGTGATAGAGGTCTGCAATTTGCTTCCCATTTCTGGCGAGATCTTTGTAGCCTTCTGCAAATTGAGTTGAATCTCTCTTCGGCATACCATCCGGAGACCAATGGTTTGGTTGAGCATACCAATCAATCCATGATTATATACCTTCGACTCTTTGTTGATGAGAACCACGATAACTGGTCCTCCCTCCTACCCTGGGCAGAATTTGCCCTTAACAATTCGCTGGCTGAGGCCACTGGGCAGACACCATTCGTACTCAATAATGGGCAACACCCTAGGGTACCGGTACCGTTTCCCGCTGCTGCACCTTCTCCTCTTGTGGCCGACTGGGCAACTAATGCCAGAGAGGTTTGGGATCAGACTCAAGAGTCGATCCAAGCAGCTAAGGACCGTATGAAGACGGTGTCCGATTGGTTTCGTCGCCTGGCTCCTGTCTTTTCTCCAGGGGATTTTGTGTGGCTCTCTGCAAAACACGTGAAACTTAGAGTGAGCTCTGTCAAATTTGCTCCTCGCTTCCTGGGTCCTTATGAGGTTCTTCGACAGGTAAATCCTGTAGTCTACCAATTGAAGTTACCCGTCCATCTTAGGATCCATGACAAATTCCATGTTTCACTGCTAAAGCCGGCTATTTTACCTCACGCTCGTGAAGTGCACTCTCCTGCCTCTGATTCCTCTCGCTCTAGCTATGAGGTACGAGCCACAGTTGGTTCTAAGATGGTTAGAGGGCGCAGGTTCTTCTTGATAGATTGGGAGGGCTATGGCCCGGAATATCGCTCTTGGGAGCCTGAGGAGGCTGTCCATGCTCCCGACTTAGTTGCCGATTACCTGCGTCGCCGTGAGGGGGGCCCTTGAGGGGGAGGTACTGTTAAGGTTGCTGTGGCTCTGGAGACTATGTCCGGATTTCTTGCTACTGCACATGTGCAAGCGCTGGAGACTAAGTCCTATCTTGGAGCCATTGCACATGTGCGGGTGACATCATCGCTGACACGAGGTCACATGTCTCTGACACCTTCTAAGCTGATTGGCCACTGGTCATGTGCTTGTGACACGTGGTCACATGTCTCTGACACCTTCTATGCCGATTGGTCGCTGGTCATGTGCTTGTGACGCTTTGCTCGGTGATAGGCCAGCGTGACGTCATTTCTGTCATTCTGGCAGCAGATTGGCTCTGGTGCCCTCCATCTTGGATGAGGCACAGAGTCTATATAAGACCCTGACGCACGCCGCCCGGTGCTCAGTCCACTTGGTTCATGCATGAGGGTAGATGCCCTGTGCATGTCCCTCTAGGCATCTTTCTGTCTATGTTAGGTGAGCACTACCGGCAGGGTAGCGTTCTTATACCTTACAGCTTCGGCTGCAGTCCGTATCCTTACCTCTTAGTGGAGCGGACATAGGCAGGTGCCTGAGGCACATGGTCCGGCTGGGCCTTGTGATTCTACTCGTAGGTGAACGTTGCCGCTAGGGTAACGTTCCTTATACTGCGTCTGGCAGTTGTTCGTATCCTCGCACACTAGGGGAGCGAACAGAGGTAGGAGCTTTGTGCGGCTTCTGCTGCTGTCCGTCTCTTTTGCACCACTAGAAGAGCAGACCTAGGCAGGTGCCATATCTAGTGGTTCGTGTCCTCGCACACTAGTGGAGCGAACGCAGGTAGGAGCTTTGTGCGGCTTATGCTGCTGTCCGTCTCTTTTGCACCACTAGAAGAGCGGACCTAGGCAGGTGCCATATCTAGTGGTTCGTGTCCTCGCACACTAGTGGAGCGAACGCAGGTAGGAGCTTTGTGCGGCTTACGCTGCTGTCCGTCTCCTGGCACCACTAGAGGAACGGACCTAGGTAGGTGCTATTTCATACTCACTGCTTTTGTCTCTGTGATCTTTAACAGAGACCATTCCAGACACCCTCCAAGTAACGGAGGAATTGCTTTATTTTCTAATTATATTCCTCTGTGAGTTTAACAGAGGTATTGCACTCTGCACTTGTGCTATTATTTTTACAGTGGCACACTTATATACCCCTTATCCTCTGCCATAGTCTGCATCAAAGTCTTTGCACGGTGGACCCTGACTGTCTGACATTCCTTTAGGTTTTATTATCAGACAGCCCCCCGTAACAGCTTGGGTGCACGTCTTGAGTAACAAGCATAATGAAAGTCAATGGGAAATGCAAGCCTTTTTTTGGTCCAGGGAGGGACCGGAATATAACTTAAATTGATTCAAACACAGCTGAAATGGAATAGGAACCACATGGTGAAGATGTCTGCACAAACCTCTGAGTCCCAGGTCTCTATTGGGAACAATGTTGTCAGAGAATTTCGCCACTTTGGTGGACTGACTATAAAACTAACAATACCAAATATAAAATGGATTTTTAAAGACAAAATGTTAGGAAACCTTCTTTACTGTATAATAACATGTATAATGAAAAATAATAAAGAGAACATAACAGCCTCCTCAGCTTCTTGCTTATATTCACACATAGCATTCCTTCAAAAATGCAACAATTTTACATTTTAGTCAAGAACAATAAACAATCTTGTACATTAACTTTACAAACTCATCGCTTTTGCTAGGACTGAAAAATCAGCTTTAATTTGCATCAATCTCATTAAGAACTCTGTCAAAAACTGCTGCCAAAATGCAATGTGTGAACATAGTCTTAATAGATGGGTCATGTATTTCCACTGTCACCAATGACTGCAGTAGATACTATAGAAGAAAATAACACTGCACCGACTGGTAGTCACCAGTAAATATTGAAGTTATGAATAAGGGGTATAGCCATGAAATGTGTCAACTATGTACCTGGGACTTGAGATGAGCGAAACCAACGCAGCTCGGCTCACCGAACCGAGCAACGGTGCACTCCAAACCTTTACTGAACCGAACCTGAATCTTTATCTGAGGATTAATACCTTTAAATCGGATGACCCCTTAACGACACCCCCACGACACCCGGTAGCGCTGGTGTCGCTGGAGTGTTGTCAGGATGTCATGTGAGTTCATTAAATACTCCGATGACCTACTGACGTCACTGCACACACTTCTAGAAAGTCACTTGTCTCTAGCGATGCTGTCCCAAGTGATGCTGTTGCTTCCAGGTCCGCGACTACTACATCTGCTACAGTGACATCTAAATCCCTTTGGCTAAAAGGACCTTTGCTGGCATCATGCCGATGTGACATGAAGAGGAGGGGCCTCCGCCAACATAGCTGATACAAGGAAGCAACATTATCCAAGTCCACATGGGCATGGAGTTGATTATAATAGAAGTGAGGGTTTAGGGGTAAGACCTCCAGATGGAAGGGGTGCAGTAGGAGAAGCCCTCCTTGCATTATTATAGTGGATGGGAGGAAACATCACTACACCCACCAACGAAGCCTACTAACCAACCGGTCACGCCCAAGGTCCTTCTAGCCACTGTAATTTACCAAAACCCATCTGCTACATCTGACAATCACAGCGATTAGCCATAGAACATGACTGCTGTGACTGAAATCCCACAGCGATCAGCGATGACGTTACTTAGGTTAGCTGCCGCCACAGCTGGACTCTAGAGATCAGTCACCCCCCTAGATTTCGAGTTCGGTTCGGTTCGTCGAACGGAAGCTCCATTCAGTGAACGGAGGCAAACATTCGACGAACCCCTTCAAACCCCATTGAAAACAATGGCAGGAAAACACAAACACATAAAAACACATTATACACGGGGGTTCTAAAATGGCCGCCGTGGGAGGAGGATGTGCATGAAAGAGCTCCTGCATATCCAGCGCCATCGGGGCTCCTGATCGGGACAGTGCCAACTAAAATAACCTGCACAGCATCGCTAAGACCTGGGGGACCCTAGCAGATACAAATTATAACATGGGACCTGACCCAAAGCCCTAAGGGACATCATCTTTATAGGAGGCCCGGGACCACGCTGAAGACGCCGGGGCCTGGAGCATGGTGAGTGGCACCCAAAGGACAGAGAGGCATCGGAGGAGAACAATTGGGCAACCACCAGAACAGAAGAGGAGCCTGGAGAAGGGAGAGCCAGAACCGGACACTGGCCGCTGAGGCAGAAGGTGGGATCTGAAGTGGTCGCGGGTGCTTGGTAGTGTGCCGGGTGCCATTTTATGACAGTGGGAGTGGATGCCTGAGAAGCGGTGAGGCATACAGGAGAGACAGCGTGGGCTCCGAGAATTTACGAGCGGAGGAGGAGAAGCCACTCACCAGGTCAGAGAGAGAGAGGCGTTGAAGCGGAGCGGGGCACAAGCTGGACAAGGGGCCTGGAGGTTGCTGTGTCTGAGCAGTGGCTGGTCGGGGCAGAGAGGCGATGTGACAGGTGACCTGTGGGCGTGAGGGGACCGGTGAGGGAAGCTTCCCTGATTGCAAGAGCGACAACTGTCCTGGTGTACTTGCCTGCCCGGGGGAACGAGTGTTTCCAGACCCAGAAATCAGCTCACAGCCCCCTCCCCCTCCCCCTCTCAGGAACGTCCATTATCCCCCACTCCTTCAACACTGATTGCCCTGGACTGTCGGGAGCGCAGGGACCAATCCATATAAGGTCTCTTCACTGGCCAGACTAAAGAGGTGTGAGGCACAGAGGGGGTGTAGAGGACCTGAACAGGGGAGAAGAAGGGGGGCTGCGACCCTGGCAGAGGAGAGTGCACCTTGGGGCCTGGAAACATCCTGTACCCCAATAGCATCTAAAGAGCTTAACCCCTGCCTCGCTGACGCCCCATTTCATATAAGAAGTGGTGACCCTGAGCACAGGAGATATAAGGGGAGATAGCAAAGGTGCTTATGCTGATCTCACTAATAGCTCCTCACCAGAATTAACCCTAAACTGCCCTCTCCAAATAACTGTTGGTTAACATTACACCTTCAGCATCCCTGACTGGTGGTGTTTGGCTCCCCCTGCAGCCAGGCAGGAGTATCAACATACATCTATATAAGAATAGCTCAGCCCTCCCCCACTGCTATTGTAGTTGAATACAACACATCAAAGTGGAAGTCCCACTCCATCCTTTACTAATATCATACCCAGGGTGGATTTAAAATGAGTTAAACCTGTCAAGGACAGAGACCGGATGGGGGTCAATTTCTTTAGCTAAGCAGTCAAGAATTCAGGATGGTTAAAATTGGAAACAAGGCCGCGAGAGTCACCTATAGACCAACCTCATCATCTACCCAAGCAGATATTGATAAGTTTATTAAAAAGCACATGCCAAACCCAAAACAGATGGCATATCTCCCTCAAGCCCCACCTGCAAGAGAAGACTCAGAGTCTGAGGAAGAGAGCGACATGGAGCAGACGGGAAAGCAGAAGGAGCAACCTCTGTTAAGATCGTTTATGAAACGCCTTCTTGCTAAAACCATGGCACCTGTCCTAAAAGACCTAACGGACACTAAGTAGGATGTAGCGCAAATTGGTCATAGAGTAGATGCGCTGGAGTCCGCCAATTCCACTGCAGTTCACCAAGCAAATGCTACCCTCACCTGTCTCCAGGCCCAAGAAGGTCATATCAATCAAATATACAACACCTTGGAAGACCACGAGAACAGGGAACAAAGGAACAATCTTCGCGTTAAAGGCCTACCAGAGTCCATCGCCGCAGAAGCATTAGATTCTGCACTGAAAGAAATATTCACCAAGTTGCTCCTCCCAGATGACCCGAGCTCATTAGATATAGTCAGAGCACACAGGTCTCTGAGACCCAGACCCAAGCAGTCTGATCCTCCCCGGGGCACTATATGCCGCTTCTTGGACTTTTGTGCAAAAGAGCTAGTACTCAAAAGAGCCAGGGAGGCCGACAGCATCACCTATGAAGGGGCCAATATATTAATCTTTCAAGATCTTGCTGCCTCCACACTCAACAAAAGGCGTGCTCTCAAACCCTTTACAGAAGCCCTACACCTGAAACAGTTCCAGTATAGGTGGCTGTTTCCTTTTGGGATTGCAGTCACTGCCATGGATAAAAGATACCAGGCCAGGACATTAACGGAAATTCATAAGATCTGTGAAGAGCTGAACATTGCTTTGGAGAAGCCCCTGGACCTGGAGGTAACACAACTCGCATCCATGGTCCAACCAATGCCGAATCCTGCTCCATGGCTCACAGTAACCATGCCCAAAGCCCAGAAGCACAAGCAAAAAGCAGCAAAAATGCTTCTGCTAAACTCGACAAGCAAGCAGGTCTGATGATCTATCGTAGCCATTCTTTACAACAGGCGTACTTCCACCTTCACTCCTCTCCCCTGGAAATAATAAGGATCTGGGATCTGGACTTCACATGGGAATCGTCTTGACTCTTAAATAGCCCATTGTCCTTTCCTTGAGACGCTGAGAAAGAACTGCTTTCTCCTCTAAAGTACTATGGGAGTCCCTACGTATGGAACATTGAAAATAACGCTTCCCTAATGGCCTTTCTGAATCCACCTCGGGCGTGCTATGCCAGGGACTCCATCCTAAAGAGACGTCTCAGGGAAGCTACGCCTGCTATCATCACCCTCCACATCTATAAATATAGAACTGATGTGTTGTTAGAAGTTATTCAAGCCTCAAGATTTTCACCTATCCGGTCACAAGTCATATCGAACTCATGTTGTTAAATATTAACATTGTTTTACTTTTTCCTCTAGAATTGAACATTTTGTGTTGTCACTCCCCTCCTTTCCTGGTTTTCCCTCTCCTCCTTCCACCCTACGGCTCTGAGAGGTATTCCTGTTGGTGAACCGCCGTCCGACCTGTACTACACCATGACTTCTGCACACAAGGTAATTAAAGTAGCCAGTCACAATACACATGGTTTCAATTCCCCCATTCCACGATCACAAGCTCTAGATAGATTCCGTAGGGAAGTTATTGATATTTTAGCCCTACAAGAGACACATTTTCTATCAGATAAACTTCCCAACTTTGATAGAAATCATTATAACCAGTGGTTTCATGCTCCATCCCCGCAAAAAGGCTCCAGAGGGGTTTCTATCGCTATCTCAAAAAATATCCCATTCTCGGTAATTGAATATAAAGCAGACCCCGATGGTAGATACATCTTTGTTAAAGGTCTTACTGGCGGATCCTTGATTACGATTGGAAGCATATATGCTCCAAACAGGAAACAAATTAAGTGGATTTTCTTTACTATTAAGAAGTTTGGTCTCTTCTCGGAGGGATCGCTTTTCTTGTGCGGAGACTTGAATCTATCATTGGATCCCTCCGTGGACTCCACGGCAAAGAAGTATCATATATCCTTGAGAGACCTGTCCCGGCTTAAAAACTCCTTGCAACAGCTATCCCTGTTGGACTCATGGAGATATTTTCACCCCTCCGACCGAGATTACACTTATTATTCCCATCCGCATCATTCTTACCACAGAATTGACTACATATTCATAACTAGATCCCTCTTGCCTGCAGTACTTAAGGCTGATATCCTTCCGGCAGTCTTATCGGATCACTCAATCGTCACAACTCACCTCACACTCCAGAAACCTCACTCAGACACCAGATCATGGAGGCTTAATGAGTCTATTTTATCTTCCACTGATAACAAGAAACGCATACAAACCGCTGTAGAAAATTATTTTCGAATAAATGAGACACCAGAGGTTTCATCCCCCACTCTTTGGGAAGTGCATAAGGCGGTAATTAGGGGGGGGAGATGATTTCCATTGCATCGTATTTAAATAGAATAAGAAAAAATACACTTCATAAACTATACGAAGAAATAGCAGCCCTGGAACTATCACATAGGAAATCCCAGAGGAGTTCGGTATTGGAACAGCTGGCCGCTAAAAGGCAAAGCCTAAAAGACCTGCTTAACAAGCATTCAGCCAAGTTTTACATGAACTAGAAAAATAAGGTATGTGTACATGGAGATAGGGCATCAAAATTGATGATGTCTCTAATCAAAAAGCGTCAAACACCATTGTTCAATCGCTTAAATTAGCAGGGGGTGGCCGTACTACTTACTCCTCTGGGATCTCGGTAGAATTTTTAAAATTTTATACAGATCTTTATCAAATCCGCCCAAACGACACACACTTAGAAAAAGAAAAGAGAATTCCCCACATTCATGATTTTCTCTCTAAGCTACAGCTCCCCAAAGTGTCCTCGGACCAACAAACAGCCCTCTCCAGACCCTTTACCCTTGCGGAACTTCAGTCCACCTTGTCTAGAACACCTCAGGGGAAAGCGCCAGGACCTTACGGTCTCCCGGTGACTTATTATAAAGCATTTCCTGGTACGCTAATGCCTCATTTACTCAACACATGTAATGCTGTTATGGCTGGGCATCCCTTCCATAAAAAGGCTTTAGAAGCCCACATTTCGCTGATACATAAAGAAGGGAAAGATCCAGAACTCTGCAGCAATTATAGGCCAATCTCTCTCCTGAACATTGACTTAAAAATCTTTGCTAGCATGATTGCCAACAGAATAGCCGAATTTCTTCCCACTCTTATATCCACTGATCAGACAGGTTTCGTAAAGGGAAGGGAAGGCAAAGATAACGCTATACGTGTTTTACATCTCCTCCAATATGCTAATTTAAACCAAACCCCCTTGGTTTTACTGGGCACAGACGCTGAGAAAGCGTTTGACAGGGTGGACTGGACTTTCCTCAAGGGGACACTCATACACATGCTTTTCCCCCAGCCCCTTATCCAGGCTATAATGCAAATGTACACATATCCATCGGCAAGAATTAAACTCAACAATTCTTTAACTGCCCCATTTGACATACAGAACGGGACTAGACAGGGATGCCCTCTACCCCCTACCCTTTTTGTCTTGGTAATGGAACCCCTGATACAAGCAATTAAAAAATGCGGGGATATCCAGGGAATAAACGTAGGAGGCGCAACGCACAAAACCGCGGCTTTTGCGGATGATCTTCTTGTTATCTTGTCACGCCCAACAAGAGGCCTCCCAGCGCTCATGACAATTCTGGCGGAATACGGCTCCCTATCTAATTTTAAAATAAATCCATGTAAGTCAGAAGCCCTCAGTCTAAACATTCCTACACACCTAACTAACAGCCTTAAAGCTAACTTTCCGTTCCGCTGGCCACCAAAGTATATTACATACCTGGGCATTAAGATTGGCCAAAGCACCAAAACTCTTTATGAACTTAATTTCAAACCCTTACTCCCAAAAATTTCAGAATGTATCAATTCCTGGAGGGCTCCATACTTATCGTGGATTGGGCGAAAGAACTTGATAAAGAGTATAATCCTTCCAAAATTAATATACTTATTCCAAATGCTGCCAATTCTGGTCCCAGAATCATATCTAGCCCAAGCCAATTCCCTTATTAGAAATTTTATTTGGAATAACCAACAATCCCTCGTAAACTTCTGTACCTTATCCCTGCCCAAACGTGTAAGGGGAATGGGGGCGCCAAATATCTGTTTATACTATCATGCGGCACTAGCTACTAGAGCACTGGACTGGATCCGGAGACCCAAAGAGAAGACATGGGTCAGTGTAGAGGACTGCCTGGCCCCAATCTCCCTCCGCTCCCTTTTATTTTTACCACCTGGACTTGACAAGAAAAATGCAATCACTAATATACTAACGAGAGCTACGTTATCAGAATGGAGAAACCTAGTAAAGATACTTGCTCCATATGGATCCCCATTGACTCATATCTCAGATATACTGTGCCTCCGTCACACTTACATAGGTTCACATACTGAGAATCGGCCCCCTAGCTTTGACATTCTTGTGCATGAGTTGATGGAAGATGGATCTCTACTAACATACTGAGAATTGTGTACCTCTCCTAGACTCACAAACCTAACCTTTTTCATTATAATAGAATAAAAAACTTCATTCACCGCCTCCAACTAGAAAGGAGCCCGCCAAGACCACTCACGAAATTTGAGGCACTATGCTCTCAACTGAAACCCCCCACGAAGGTCCTTTCACAAATTTACAGCTCATTGGTTTCTGATAATACACCCAAGAAGAGGGCCTACGTGGGAAATTGGGAGAAAGACATGGGCACTGTTTTTTCTGATCCACAAGTTAATCATATTTCACAAGAACTGGAGGACAAGGAGTAAAATATAGTGCAAATATATTTAATATAAAGCAACTGGCACATGAGATTCAGCGGCAAATCAGGCCGGCATTGTATAAGAGGTACAAGTACACATAAAAATTAGTATAAAGCACAAATTGAGAAACTGACAGGCTGGGTCAGGAATCATAGCATAAAAAGAGGGGGCACGGGCACCCTGTATACAAACAGCATGATACAGATTTTGACAATTGTTACACATAGATGAGTCATAAAAACCAGCACTAATTGTTACACATGGATAAGTCACTGAGTGCAATGATAAGAGTGTGTGTACTCTGAAATAACAGAGAATACATTAGGTATATGATAAACACACAACGTCACTAGTAAATGTTGCTTTATGAAAGTGCTGGTAAAGCAGACTCTACAATGGTAGATTAACATGAGCAAACAGGATCAATGCTAAAGTAGAGAAAATTAGCCCAAATGGTACTAGGTGGATGCCAGTGGGCAGTTAGAATTAATAAAGAGACACCAGTGCAGGGCAATAGCATACTCCATCCAGGACTGTATGCAGGAGTTTTTTTCCCCCCCAAAAAATTACGTGGGCTTCGCCATGTTTTTGTATGCTAGCCAGGTACAGCAGGCAGCTACGGGCTGCCCCCAAGCCCTGCTGCCTATTTGTACCCGGCTGGGAACAAAAAATATAGGGAAGCCCTTTTTTTTAAATTATTTTATGAATTTCATGAAATAATTTAAAAAAAAAATTACGTGGGCTTCGCCCAATTTTTGTGTCCAGCCAGATTCAACTAGGCAGCTGGGGATTGGAATCCGCAACGCAGGTCACCCCTGCTGTGAATTGCAGTCCGCAGCCGCCCTAGAAAATAGCGCTTTCATAGAAGGTGACCCCATCAGCTGATCATCGCAAGGTCTGAGACAGAGAAAAGAGAGAGAAAATAGAGAGAAAAGAGAGAGGGAGAGAGAAAAGAGAGAGAAAAGAGAAGAGAGAAGGAAAGAGAGAGAGAGAACAGAGAGAGGAGAGAGAGGAGAGAGAGGAGAGAGAGAAGAGAGAGAGAGGAGAGAGAAGAGAGAGAGAGAGGAGGAGAGAGAGAGGAGAGAGAGGAGAGAGAGAAGAGAGAGATAAGAGAGAGGAGAGAGAGAGAAGAGAGGGAGAGAGGAGAGAGAAGAGAGAGAGAAGAGGAGAGAAAAGGAGAGAAGAGAGAGAGGAGAGAGAGAAGAGAGGAGAGAGAGAAAGGAGAGAGAGAAGAGAGAGAGAGAAGAGAGAGAAGAGAGAGATAAGAGAGAGGAGAGAGAGAGAAGAGAGGGAGAGAGGAGAGAGAAGAGAGAGAAAAGAGGAGAGAAAAGGAGAGAAGAGAGAGAGGCGAGAGAGAAGAGAGGAGAGAGAGAGAAAGGAGAGAGTGAAAAGAGAGAGAGAAGAGAGAGAGAAAGAGAGGAGAGAGAGGGAGAAAGAGAGAAAAAGAGAGAAAGAGAGATAGAGAGAGAAAGAGAGAGAAAGAGACAGAAAGAGAGAGAAAAAGAGAGAGAAGAGAGAGAGATAGAGAAGAGAGAAAGGAGAGAGCAATGCAGCCTCATTCTGCGAACTGCTCCGATTTTAGAGGTGTGTCCCGTGGCTCACAGCTGATGTCCGGCTCCTCCCCTCAGTGCACAATTAAATTAAATTAAAGTATAATTATAAATAAATAATAATTATAATTTAAAATTAAAAATAAATAAAATTCTTTACCGGGGCGGCCGGGACTTGAATTTGTGAAGTAATGCTCCCTAGGCAGTAGCTCTATCGATTGAGCCCCTGCCTCTAATGAGAAACATAGGAAGATTTGGATATCTTGACCTCTGCATTATAGAGTGAAGTCTCTGGTGATAGCGCGGCTCACTTCAGGTGCTGCATGGAGAGGACACAAAGCGCTCGTGTTCTACGGGGCACCCTGTCATCTTCATGTAGCAGAGCTGACAGTGCCGTGTGGATTACTTCAGACCTGGATTGTTGTTTAAGGATTAATAAAGAGGTAAATGAGCATTTTTTTTTGTCTTTTATTCCAAATAAAGGATTTTTCATTGTGTGTGTTTATTTACTTTCACTTACACATTTATCATGAAAGGTATCTCAGGGAGACGCCTGCCATTATTAACCCCGTTATTACCCCGATTGCCACCGCACCAGGGCAATTCGAGATGAGCTGGGTAGAGTCCCGGGACTGCCACATCTAATGGATGTGGCAATTCCAGGCGGCGGCCTGCTGATATTGTTAGGGTGGTGGGCTCCCCATAACTTGGCGCTCCCCATCCTGACAATACCAGTCTCCAGCCGTGTGGCTTTATCCTGACTGGTATCAAAATTGGGGGGAACCGCATTTTTTTTTTTAATTATTTATTTATTTATTTTACTGTATGATATAGACTCACCCACCAGCGGCTGTGATTGGTTGCAGTGAGACAGCTGTCACTCATCGTGGAGGCGTGTCTGACTGCAACCAATCATGGGCGCCAGTGAGCGGGGAAGGCACGGAATACCTGATTGAATAGTGAAGTGGCAGCCATTTTCAAAAGAGGAAAAGCCACTGGAGATTTGTGACAGCCGTGCAGCGAAACGCCGGTGATTGGTGAGTAGAGGGATTGTGCTGGGGATGCAGGATGCATGCAGATACGCAACGTGCACACATAAGAAAAAGCCACGCTTTTGGTGATCGAACCGTTCTCGAACGTAACTCGAACTGCTGAACTTTAAGCAAATCGTTCGAGTTCGTCAAACGACTCGAACACCCCCCAAAATCACTCGAACATGATATTGGAGAACCGTTCGACTGGAACATCGCTCAACTCTACTGGACTCCTCCACCTGTGACGATAAATCCCCTGAGTGATGTCACTGCTGATCGCTTGGCTCACTTAAGTAGCGGCCTGATCTTCACAATGGGCAGTCATACTCTCTCTATGGCCACTTGCTGTGATTGTCAGATGTAGCAGTGTTGGAAGTATTGAGGGACTTCGTGTGAGTTACGCTGGACCTGGAGGGGTGTTTTTGGAGTTAATAAAGTGGAGAAAGATGGGGCTTTTTTGTGTTTTATTTCAAATAAAGGATTTTTTGATTTTTGTGTTTATTTCTTTTCATTTACAGATTAGTGATGGGAGTGTCTCATAGACACCTGCCATTACTAATCTAGGGTTTAGTGTCAGCTGACATTAACTCCATATTACCCCAATTGCCACTGCACCTGGGCATTTGGGAAGAGCCAGGTAAAGTGGCGGGACCCTGGCTGCATGTTTTGGGTTATTGTCATGCTTAAAGACCCAGCCACGATCTTTCTTCAATGTTCTTACTGAGTTAAAGAGGTTAGCCAAACATTGCGATACATATCAAAATGTATACTCCCTGATCTCCTCTTTTCAGAAAAGCACACCCAAGTTATATTTCCACCCCAAACACATCAAGTGGAGTTGATACCAAAAAGTTCTATTTTGGTCTCATCTGACCACATGAACTTCTCCCATGCCTCCTGTGAAATATCCATCTGTTCATTGGCGAGCCTCAAATGGGCCTGGACATGTGTTGGCATGAACAAGAGATTCTTGCGTGCTCTGCAGTATTTAAATCTATGATAGTATGGTGTGTTATTAACTATAATCTTTGAGATTGTTGTCTCATGTCTCTTGACATCATTGACCAGGTCCCCTCATGTATCTTTGGGCTGATTTTTGACCTTTCCCAGAACTATCCTTATTCCACGAGGTGAGATTTTGCATTGAGCCCCAGGCAGACTAAGATAGACTGTCATCTTTTGTTTCTTTCATTTTCTAATGATTGAGCCAACAGTTTTTCCATTCTCACCAAGCTGCTTTCCTGTTGTCCTGTAGCCCATTACAGCCTTGTGCAGGTCTAAATTTTGTTCATTGCAGTCCTTAGACAGCTATTTGGTCTGGAACATGGTGGCGAGATTGCAACGTGATTGAGTGTGTGGACAGGTGTCTTTTATACAGGTAACAAGTTCAAACAGGCGCAATTAATACAGGTAATATTTGCAAGGCCTAACATAAAAATATTTTATATTTATAGTAGGGACCTACAAGCATGAGGTTCCTGTGACGACGGTTGTAGTTTTCCGTATTCTGGCCATAATACCAACTAAAATCTCATATTTTTATTGTACAGGATGCAGCCAGGCCCCTTTCTGTTAGGCCTTGCATGTTAGAGTTCCTGTCCGTGTATGATGTGCAGTTTAAGCACGGCTTGGCAACCCACCTGATCTAATAGTATGGGCGTCACTTAATAGGCTACGGGCTTGTGACTATGCATCTGCATGTATGAACAGCGCTCTATGCAAACCATCAGTGTGCAGTTTTATCATCCAGCAATCGCCCCCTCCATTTTTGGAAGTGTGTGTGTGATTTGCTCTTCCTGCACCTGTGATGCCTCCATTTAGTGGGGGCTTAAGCCCACTTTACACGTTGCAATTAGTTGTACAATCGCATTTGCGATGTGACACGCCCAGGTTGCATACGGGATCTTATGAGATTGCACGGAGATCGTTCATTTGCTGTCACACGTGCGTTAGTAGTCTATGTTAAATTGTTCAATTTTGTGTGCGATCCTTTAGATCATGTGTTCTGTGACGTATGCATTGGGAACCTTTTTTTTTTTTTTTTTAATTGACTTGCCAAGCGTGTGTAATGTGTAGGGATGCGTTTTTACTATGTCATCTGCCATTCTGCCATTCAGCTCTGCTACATGGCCGCTGACAGCAGACACAGACAGCCATGCAGCAGAGCTGAATGGCAGATGACAGCAGACACAGACAGAGCCGCACTGTCAGAATGAACTCGGGTGAACTTCACCCGACTTCACGGTCATGCTGCGGCTCTGTCTGTGTTGCGCCCTGATTAGCGGTCACCTGTGAAGGGCTCACCGGTGACCGCTAATCTCCTAAGTGACTGAAGTTAGCAGCCCTCTATCATATACTCATCAATCCCCGATCCCCGATCCCCGGCGCTGCACGGCGTTCACACTGCTCCGGCGGCTTTTACTGTTTTGAAAAAGCCGGCCGCCCATTAAACAATCTCGTACTCCCTGCTTTCCCCGCCCACTGGTGCATATGATTGGTTACAGTGAGACACGCCCCCACGCTGAGTGACAGGTGTCACACTGCACCCAATCACAGCAGCCGGTGGGCATGTCTATACTGTGTAGTGAAATAAATAATTAAATAATTAAAAAAAACGGCGTGCGGTCCCCCCCAATTTTAAAACCAGCCAGATAAAGCCATACGGCTGAAGGCTGGTATTCTCAGGATGGGGAGCTCCACGTTATGGGTAGCCCCCCAGCCTAACAATATCAGCCAACAGCCGCCCAGAATTGCCGCATACATTATATGCGACAGTTCTGGGACTGTACCCGGCTCTTCCCGATTTGCCCTGGTGCGTTGGCAAATCGGGGTAATAAGGAGTTATTGGCAGCCCATAGCTGCCAATAAGTCCTAGATTAATCATGTCAGGTGTCTATGAGACACCTTCCATGATTAATCTGTAAATTACAGAAAATAAACACACACACGCCCGAAAAAATCCTTTAGTAGAAATAAAAAACACAAACATATACCCTGGTTAACCACTTTAATCAGCCCCAAAAAGCCCTCCATGTCCGGCGTAATCCAGGATGCTCCAGCGTCGCTTCCAGCGCTGCTGCATGGAGGTGACCGGAGCTGCAGCAGACACAGCCGCTCCGGTCACCTCCACGCAGCTAATGAAGACAGCCGCGCGATCAGCTGAGCTGTCACTGAGGTTACCCGCTGTCACTGAGGTTACCCACTGTCACTGGATCCAGCGGTGGAAGCGG
Source organism: Anomaloglossus baeobatrachus (assembly GCF_048569485.1). Classification (NCBI taxonomy): domain Eukaryota; kingdom Metazoa; phylum Chordata; class Amphibia; order Anura; family Aromobatidae; genus Anomaloglossus; species Anomaloglossus baeobatrachus. The sequence goes on along the minus strand of NC_134355.1, from coordinate 499,174,446 downwards.
ACCTTTTTTAAGCTGCGGTGCAGAGCGCACACCTGCGCACATAGCCTCAGACACCAAAATCGTATGAGGGATGTCACACGTTACAATTGACTAGGTTCGTGCAACAAAACGCTCAATTCTAGAGAAATATACGATGTGTTTGCGATCAACGGTTTTGCGTTCAATCCTGATCGCACGTAGCTGTCACACGCAGATACCTCACAAATGATGCCGGATGTGCGTCACTTACAACTTGACGCCAACGACGGATTGTGAGATATATTGAAGCGTGTAAAGCGGGCTTTAGCTGCATCCTGCTAGAGTACTAGTTTTTGGCCTGGGCAATATACAACTGCAGCCCTTCTTTGCTGTAAGTAATGCTTAATTTTTGGAGGATATTTATTCCTCTTTTTGTTGCTATGTTTACAGTTACTTTAAGTAAAAAAAAATACAAGCAACTATAAAAAAGAAAATAAATAAATCACTGACATCCCAATAACAAAAGTTCACAGTGCATTTATCATAAAATAGTTGTCATCAATTAAATCTTTTCATCTACTAACAGGATATAAAGTACTTTGTATGCTTCATAGACCAATGTCTTTTAGGCAAGATTAGGTTTTGTAATACATGACTTTACAAAAAAACAATGCCTGAACAAAACAATATAAAATTGAGATTCTATTTGATAAGAATGTAAATAACCTTCATTTGCTCAATTTCTTTACATGTTTTGTTTTGTTACTGTGATTCAAATTCCAGTACCAGCTACTTTTAACCTTGGACAAATTACTTTATTTCTCAGTAACTGAAGCATTAAAATTATATTGCATGCTCCTTGCTGAAGTCTGACTCTTAAAGGGGTATTCCTACAAACAAAGTTAATTTTAAAGTTCATTTTAATCATTAGAGTTTCGAATAACAGTAAGTATCACAATTAGAAATGAGCACACTCCTGGAAGATAAATTTCAGTTCTGGACCCATATGTGAACCAATCCTCCTCATTGGAAGTCACTAAATGGGCAGTTCGGCTTTCTGCCTACATACAGTCAGCCATAAACAGAGCACTTCCCATGGATGGAGGGCAGGGTTTTTCTTTTTTTTTTTTGTACACACTACATTGCTCACTTTAACTCCAATCTGAGCCATTCAAACACTGCAAGCAACTCACACTGGGCTGAGCACTGACCGTACTCGAGCACAATAATGCTCCCTCTAGTGGTTTGTATACATAAAGCACCCAAACTCCAAACTCAATGATTGATTTTTCCTGTAAAGTCTGTGTTCGGTACGAAGACCGAACTTTAATGTTTGGGTCCGCTCATGTCTAATCACAATTGTAATGTTTAAAAAATGTTCCTGTGCTGAAATAATCTTATAACTCTGCCCATGTAATGTACTGTATAATGGCCGTGTCTTACCATACAGGGTCATGTGAGTTGATACACATGGCACTTCTGGGGTGGTGCTCAAGTAGGGTCCGAAACCGTCTCAAGTACTATAGCTGTAGAAACTTGGCAATCAAGTAGAGATGAGCGAACCGGCCGTGGTTCGGCTCGAGTTCGGTTCGCCAAACCGAGGTCTCGGTCGAGTTCGGTTCGGCAAACCAGTTCGGCGAACCACTCGAACCGCATAGGAGACAATGGGAGGCAATCACAAACACATAAAAACACCTAGAAAACACCCTCAAAGGTGTCCAAAGGGTGACAAACAACTCACAACACAACACAAACACATGGGAAAGTGACAAGAACAAATTCTCATGCAAAAACAAAACAGCGTTACGATGAAAAAGAGGAGGAGACACAGATATATAAGTATATGCAAGGGAACATCGATGCCATTACTGTGCAACTTGAGCCTTGCTCATTTTAGGCTTTCAATCTGGATAAATTGCCTGAGCTCGCCACCTACGCCTTGGGGATCTTGTCGTGTACAGCAGCCAGCGTTCTCTCGGAACCTGTCTTCAGTGCTGCTGGGGGGTCTGCTGACAGATAAGCACACGCGTCTGTCCACTGACAATGTGGACATGGCTCTCCGAGGACTTTTCTTCCCCTGGGTCATCCAGGGGAGGCGAAAGGCACGCATATTTTTGAGAGTGCTTCATGCAAAGCATCTTTTTCATTTTGAAAAGGGTGATCAACTGATGCCAGTCAAGTGGGGTGTGTGTGGCCCAATTAGTGGAAACGAGGGAGACTGTGGTTGGAGTACCCTCGCTGTGTTTCTCAAAGAACCAAGATGAACAAGTCATGGCTCTCAGAGGACTTTTCTTCCCCTGGGTCATCCAGGGGAGGCGAAAGGCAGGCGTATTTTTGAGAGTGCTTCATGCAAAGCATCTTTTTCATTTTGAAAAGGGGGGTTAACTGATGCCAGTCAAGTGGTGTGTGTGTGTGGCCCAATTAGTGGAAACGAGGGAGACTGTGGTTGGAGTCCCCTCGCTGTGTTTCTCAAAGAACCAAGATGAACAAGTCATGGCTCTCAGAGGACTTTTCTTCCCCTGGGTCATCCAGGGGAGACGAAAGGCAGGCGTATTTTTGATAGTGCTTCATGGAAAGCATCTTTTTCATTTTGAAAAGTGGGGTCAACTGATGCCAGTCAAGTGGGGTGTGTGTGGCCCAATTTGTGGCAACGAGGGAGACTGTGGTTGGAGTCCCCTCGCTGTGTTTCTCAAAGAATCAAGATGAACAAGTCATGGATCTCAGAGGACTTTTCTTCCCCTGGGTCATCCAAGGGAGGCGAAAGGCAGGCATATTTTTAAGAGTGCTTCATGCAAAGCATCTTTTTCACTTTGGAAAGGGGGGTCAACTGATGACAGTCAAGTGGGGTGTGTGTGGCATAATTAGTGGAAACGAGGGAGACTGTGGTTGGAGTCCCCTCGCTGTTTTTTACATGATTTTCGAAGTGCATGACATGCCTAAGAGGCTTAGTTTCAGCATTTCAAACTTGTTGGCTACAGAAAGGCTGCCTTTACACCCTGTTGTCACCGAGGATTTTCGAGACCTTATGCCCATTGCAGTGCCCCCAAGAGCCGATGGCCATTCGCCACTCTTTCTCCAAGAAAGGGGTGCCCGTGCTACCACAGCAGGTCGCACACAACATCACCAATTCCTTGAGAAACTCTGTGTGTGACAGGGTGCATTTCACCACAGATACTTGGACCAGTAAGCATGGACAGGGGAGTTACATGTTGCTAATTGGGCAATGGGTAACTATGGTGAGAGATGGAGAAGGGTCTGCTGTACAAGTCTTTCCATCCCCACGAGTTGTGTGTCAATCCTTCCTCTATATGTACAAGTTCCTCCACTGCTTCTGCCTCATCAACCTCATGTTGGTCCTGCACCTCAGCCCAAACCCTGTGTGGTCAGGTTACCATTTCTTGTAACTGCGCCTAAGGAATACCACACACCTCCTTACTATGCTGGCAGCAGAGTTCAAGGCCATCAGGCGGTCAAATGTTTACTTTGAAATGTAGTTGAAATGTGAGACACCGCTGAGGAATTGTGGACGGTTAGCTCTGTAGAGTGAGACCGAGTTTCATCAATGGTTGTCTCCACTCAACCAGCAGCCAGGGAATGCCGGGTGCGACAATGATGCAAACCAGTCTGCGGCCCTTCTTCAGGGCATTGTGACACACGTGCCTTGTATGGCTCACGTGTTGAACCCGGTTGTCCAGCAATTTTTAAAACACTATCCCGGCTACATGTCCTTCTGTCGAGGGCACGGTGTAACGCCTGCCTGGGTCGACACACTCAGATGGGCTGTAAAGGATAGGCTAGAGGGAAGCCACTCACCAAGCTGGACCCCCAGAACCCTGAAACCCTTTAACCCCTATACAGTAATTTTGAATGACACAGGGCCCAAGTTGATCAATACCTGTGGAAGGCTGCAGTTCCAGAAAATAGTAGTCATGCAGGGTCAAAACATTAATTGAGGAGGAGGAACAGAATGGGATGGACAGGACTTAATCAGAAAACAAGCAGAGGTGAAATGCGAATCGGCCAACGAGGTACATAAATAGCAAACAGGAAAAGTAGTCAGGTAACAAGCACACAAAATCATAAAACTGAACTGGAGGTAACAGTAACCAGAGGTTCATAGCTATGTCTGGCAGTGGTCTGCAGACAGGAGGGGCCTGAAAAAGGGTGTGGTGTCTTCCCATTGGTTGAAGCTGAATGATGGTACTTCATCTGTGAGATACTTCCCACCTGCATTCAGCCATTGGTTCTGCATCTGTCAAGGTAACGCAGCCCAGTGGGTGACCATAACCTGCATCCACCTGCGCCGCTGGCGTCGACTCCTCTCCCATCATCAGCACTATGCACGAAAGGAACACGTTGTCACCTTGCAACAGGAGTACAAATTGACGTAGCGGACTACGTTTGTGACTTAACAGCCGTGTGCGGCAATGATGCAAACATGTCTGCGGGCCTTCGTCAGGGCAATGTGACACACGTGACTTGTATGGCTCACGTGTTTAATCTGATTCTCCAGCAATTTTTAAAACAACATCCCGGCCTACATGGCCTCGTACAGTGGGCACGCTCGCTATGTGCTCACTTCCATCGTTCGCACCCAGCAGCACAACAACTTTCATCGCTCCTGATGACTTAAGGTCTGGCGGTTAAACGCCTGAAATGCGATGTTCTGACACGCAGGAATTGGAATCTGCACATGTTGCAGCGTCTGTGGCAGCACCGCAGAGCCCTGCTGAAATACGTTATGATGTATATCCTCGGCAAACTTGATCCAAAAGTGGTGCAGATCACGCTGCTGGAGTGGTGTCAGATCAAGGACCTATGCACCGTTCTACACAGTTTACAAATGTCGACGAAGATGTTTAACACTGGCGATGCCATTCTCAGCGTGACAATTTTGGTCAACTACATGATGGAGCACACTGTAAGCATTATTCGGAGTCAGGTGTTGGTCCAAGAGGAAGGGAGGAAGTACTGGAGGAGTCATATGCGGAAGAGATAACAAGATCTACAAGGTCCAGATGGTCAGCGGCACCTTGACGGCAGTCATGGTACGGTGGGGGAGAGGGATTATCAAGGGCGCATAGTATCAGCAAAACAGTTGAGGAAGGTGCAGGAGCCCAGGAAGAAATGGAGGACGATCTGGCGATGGGCATGGGAGACTCAGCAGATTAGTGAGAGCTTGCTCACATTTCGGTTGCGCGAGGTTGTGGGGAGAGGGCAGAGGAAGGAGGCACGATTCTCACCTCTCCGCCACCAGCACACCAAGGACTTGGTCCTCCTGGATGCTCAAAACACATGAGCGCCTTCTTGCTGCACTACCTACAACATGACCCTCGGATTGTACGGATTCCAAGTCATGCTGACTACTGGGTTGCCACACTGTTAGATGCCCGGTACAACACAAAATTTTGCGAAATAACTCCTGCCATAGAAAGGGACGCACGCATGCAGGAGTATCAGCAGAAAGTGTTACGCAATCTTACATCTGCTTTTCCACTAAACACCAGTGGTGCACAGAGTGAATCTCAACGCTTTTTCATCAATAAGAGGAAATGGTCTTACTTGTCCACATCTGAGGGACCGAGGGCTGGATGCTGTGCTGAGACGGCGTTGAGTACGGTGTCTCTGCAGAGTTGCATTTTTGGTCATATACAAACTGAGTTTAAAAAGGACAGATGCTGGTGGAAAGGGAAACAGGTGTGTTGGAAAGGGTAAAAAAGTTTGTGTCCGTGGGCTTGGTGGTTAAGCAACAGTAACATTTGCTGAAGAAATAACATCTGTTATGGTGGGACTGGCAGATTTGGATAAGGTGGTATATACTATGTTACCGCTATATAAAAAATATTAAGAAGAAAAGAAAGAGAAAGGTAGATATCCCAATCGCCATTCGGTGTCCACCGTGCTCACAGTTGGAAAAGGAGAGGTTGGCAACTGAAAGGTTAGGTGGAGGATACAGAGCAGGTTGACTCTGAAACAAATAGTGGCCTGAACCGAGTTAGACGCCAGTCGGATCTGGAGACTTGGAGCCCTGTTAGCGTGACAGGGTCCACACGACCACCCAGCCTCGGAACTCCCTGTTAACAACACAGGGGCCATTGGTTACGCTGTCCGTGTGCGTAGGGGACACACCTGTGGACAGCAGGCACATCAGCAGCAACAGGCCTGTTTATGCCACTGGGCTGCACTAGCAGGACTGGGTAGAACAGGAGCTGTTCTTAAACATTCTGCGTTACCAACTGTGGTGGTGGCCTGCATCGATGACCTATCCCTGCCTACCTCTGGCCTAAAGCCGCAATGGGTTCAACACATGGAGATGTGCTCTTTCGGAGCATAATAGAAGACTGGGCACCTTCTTGTTGGCTCCAGCCCCTTTTATAACCTGGGTCCGCCCCAAACCAGGGTGGACCACAATGCACCTCCTGGAGACAAAAGCAGAGTGACACGTCATGAGTGGCATAACTAGCGTCCTATTTTGAACCGCCACTTGAATGATGACCTCAATGCTGCCACAACCAAAACACCTCACCAGTCATTGTCTGACCAACAAAAATGAGGTGACAAGTCATAGGGGCGGCCATCTGCAAGCCTTTTGGGAGTGGCCTGGCCAAATTGTCAGGACACCTGATGCCCTGTGGTCTATATGGGCCCCCCACATCAGGGGCAGGGCCAAAGAGTTCATTACCCGACCTAGCCTCTGATGCAGTAAGTGCCTGAGCATGCTCAGTAGCATGAAATACAGTTTCTGAAGAAAAGACTATCCGCTTCAGCATGCTGTCTAGGCACAACACAGGACTTAGACCCGGCACGAAGTGCAAGTACCTGTGCAAAGAGGCTTTTCTCAGTCAGTGTGAAGCCCCACAGGTGTTGTGTTGGTGCATTACCTTCAGGGACTCCATGTGGAGGAAGAGTCTGGTCGCACTTAGGTTGCTTCTTTATATGTATTTTCGTGACGCCACTCTCGGTATTGCGGTCAGTGGGGACCACCACTGCAGTGTAAGGGGACACCTGGGGCTGATGTTGGGTGCAGTTAGCTTTATTGGCCTCCCGAGTGTGAGTCAAGCACCAGGGCCCTGTGTAAGTGTGTTGAGCCGCAGGTCGCAGAATGACTCAGGCACAGTCCAAACGAGCATGCGCTGTAGCCCAAAATTAAGACTATGCCTCAGGAATGACACAGTCAGGCAGAGCATATTCAGTTGGCGAAACACTGGAGTTGGGCTGCGACTGGGGTAAATCGGCACACAGGAAGGAGCAACTGCGGAACACTTCGTTCAATTGTGAGGGGAGTCATTTTGGAGTTTGGTGAGGAGTACCATAACGCCAGTGAGCAGCATCCTGTGCCTTAGACCAACATTCTTCCGTTGCTGTCTATACTGTTAACCATGATAGGAGCGTAAAGTCTGTATTTATGGCAACTGGACATCACATTACCCGGGTACGGTAGGCTGTGCCCATACAGTAATGCGTGCACGCAACACTTTGTTTTATTATGAAAACACATATCTGTCAGGGTAGGACGACTATATAGACAATCACACTTGCTGCCGCTGCACTGTCAAATTGTCACGTACAGTTTAAATCATAGAGGGACAGCGACACATGTTTGCATTGAATGTTGCTTTTCAATATTTACATGACTATGTTGCAGAGCTGTGTGGTTTGCATTCACACTGTTATCATCTGCCTTATCTGTGAGGCTTCAGCTAACAAGGGTATTCAGGGTGGGTGATGTGTTTTGTCTATGTTTAGGTAGATCACTGGGAAGCTCTTGTGATGCACCACTAGTAAGTTGTCTTCGCACACACACACACACACACACAATTACTGCTGCTACGCAGAGGGCTTAGCAAGCAGTAGGCAACTGACTAGATTGTTCTATTATTTCAATTTAATGCATGGTTCTTATTGTTTGTTTTGGGAAAGTGAAAGAATCATTTATGAACCAACTGCAAACAGTGCTTTTCATGTTGCGTGGTTTTGCTGCATACTGTGGATCCCACCAAATACAAGACTTAAAATGAAGCATAAGTCGCAAAGGGAATTTCACTGTGCTACAATGCAGCCTAGCGGGGCTGTGCAACCACCGCCTGCCCCATCATGTGCATCTGCGTGCTTTTCATCCTCTGTGACTGTGGGGACAGCAGTCAAACATGCTTTTTCTCACTGAACTTCCACCCCGTTACCCGTAAGCGGGAGTGTGATTGGCAGGTCGTCACTTGTTTTTTAAGTGCAAACAGATGGTATTGTTGAGCTGTCAGACATCGAGAGAACCACCATTGGATGAAGAAAACATTATATCCACGCCTGCACCTTCGTGAAAGATTGGCTGGACTACCTGCAGTTAATAATTGTGTTCCCCAAATGGAAAGGAGTGTAGAATGCACAGGTGTTGTACCTTGCTTGGCAGCAAAGGAACAATATCTTAGTATTCCAGACAATTTTAGGATGGCAGAAAAAGTGTCAGCTCTTTGGGCAAATTAAATAGCGTGGCAAAAGTGGGCAGGTGGGTACAGTGGCCGTGTTCTGTGTGTACCAGGACAATAAAGGAAGCCTCACTTTCTATCCCTCTTAATGATGAAATGCAGCAAGGAATTCCCTGAGTTTGCTATAAACATAGCATTGCAAAATGTGCATGAGGGTGTCATGCAGAGGTGCTAGAAATAGCTTGGCACCAGTGGGGCACAAATGGAGTACAACAGCCACTTTTTGTATGCCACTAAGTTGCAACATTTTTGGCTATTATTATAGTTTATTAAAAACAGAGTAGGAGGGTGTCATGCAGAGGTGCTAAAAATAGCTTGGCACCATTAAGGCACAAATGGAGAACAACAGCCACTTTTTGTATGCCACTAACTTGCAGCATTTTTTGCTATTATTATAGCTTATTAAAAACAGAGCAGGAGGGTGTCATTCAGAGGTGCTAGAAATAGCTTGCCACCATTGGGATACAAATGGAGTACAACAGCCACTTTTTGTATGCCACTAACTTGCAGCATTTTTTGCTATTATTATAGCTTATTAAAAACAGAGCAGGAGGGTGTCATGCAGAGGTGCTAGAAATAGCTTGGCACCAGTGGGGCTCAAATGGAGTACAACAGACACTTTTGTATGCCACTAACTGGCAGCATTTTTTGCTATTATTATAGCTTATTAGAAACAGAGCAGGAGGGTGTCATGCAGAGGTGCTAGAAATAGCTTGGCACCATTGGGGCACAAATGGAGTACAACAGCCACTTTTTGTATGCCACAAAGTTGCAACATTTTTGGCTATTATTATAGCTTATTAAAAACAGAGTAGGAGGGTGTCATGCAGAGGTGCTAAAAATAGCTTGGCACCATTGGGGCACAAATGGAGAACAACAGCCACTTTTTGTATGCCACTAACTTGCAGCATTTTTTGCTATTATTATAGCTTATTAAAAACACAGCAGGAGGGTGTCATGCAGAGGTGCTAGAAATAGCTTGGCACCATTGGGGCACAAATCGTGTACAACAGCCACTTTTGTATGCCACTAAGTTGCAGCATTTTTGGCTATTATTATAGCTTATTAAAAACAGAGCAGGAGGGTGTAATGCAGAGGTGCTGGAAATAGCTTGGCACCATTGGGGCACAAATGGAGTACAACTCCCACTTTTTGTATGCCACTAACTTGCAACATTTTTGGCTATTATTATAGCTTTTTAAAAACAGAGCAGGAGTTTGTAATGCAGAGGTGCTGGAAACAGCTTGGCACCAGTGGGGCACAAATGGAGTACAACAGCCACTTTTTGGATGCCACTAAGTTTACTCAGTGTTTGCTAGTATAATGGCTTAGTAAAAATGAGCTTGAGTGTGCAATGCAGAGGTGCTGCAAATAGATTTTCACTAGTGGGACACTAATGGAAGTCCAACAGCAACTTTTAGGATGCCACTAAGTTTCCTCAGTGTTTGCTAGTATAATAGCTTAGTAAAAATGAGTTTGAGTGTGCAATGCAGAGGTGCCGCAAATATCTTTGCACCAGTGGGACAATAATGAAGTCCAACAGCCACTTTTAGGATGCCACTAAGTTCCCCCTGTTCCCGCAGACTATACGCTGAAATTTCATAATAGTGTGAGTCACAGAGTGACTTACACTATTACAGCAGAAATCCAGCTAGTAATTAGCTTGGCTTTTTGCTGCTAGAACCGTTCTCAAACGTAACTAGAACTATTGAGCTTTAGCAAAAAGCTCGAGTTTTAGTTCGATCTAGAACAGCCCCCAAAATCACTCGAACCGCGAACTGGAGAACCACGAACCACGAACCGCGCTCAACTCTACAATCAAGATAAAAGTGAATAGTGGTCTTTTATTAAAAGGATCTTGTAGAACCAGCACAGGCACAAACGTTTCGGTCAAAGACCTTCATCAGTGTGCTATAAAGTGTAATAAAAACCAAGGACACATAAAGTAAATAAACAGTAATATTCATCAGAAACTAAGAGTATATACAAATAAGTGATGCTAGGAAGAATCAGGTACGACAATGTTAGTCACTGTGTGGTCAGGATGTGATGTGAGAATATCATAGGAAATGACTGGTGAGCGGGTGCCTAGAGAATACAAGTGCTATTTAACCATTAAATACATTATAAAGCAGATCTAATGAGCTCCCACTGGTAAGCAGGTGCTTATAGAATGAATGATTTGTAGCCATTTAATACATTATACAGCAAGGCTAGCAGGCTCCCATAAAGGTTAGGTATACCTTGCAGGGGATCCTCAGAAGGTGTAGCACCAGGCGTAGTCAGGTATGCCTCGGTGTCCACCACTGTCTATGTCTCAATGCAATGAGATAGAGCATACTCTGCGATTTGTGAGCAAGGTATGGGAACTTGCAGCATGTGGGACCAATAGGAAAGCACCAGGAAGTAGTGTCATGTGACGAGTAGAATGACAGAGGAGCATCATAGCAGGGGGCGTGTCCGGCCAGTGGAGAAATTCATCAATAGAATCTATGAGCTGGGACCGGGAGTGTCAATCCCGCCACTTAGTTAACACTGAGCTACATTCATAGTATCATAGTATCATAGTTTTTAAGGTTGAAGGGAGACTCTAAGTCCATCTAGTTTAACCCGTAGCCTAACATGTTGATCCAGAAGAAGGCAAAAAAAACCCCAATGTGGCAAACAAGTTCCAATGGGGAAAAAATTTCCTTCCTGACTCCACATCCGGCAATCAGACTAGTTCCCTGGATCAATACCCTGTCATAAAATCTAATATACATAACTGGTAATATTAAATTTTTCAAGAAAGGCATCCAGGCTCTGCTTAAATGTTAGTAGTGAATCACTCATTACAACATCATGCGGCAGAGAGTTCCATAGTCTCACTGCTCGTACAGTAAAGAATCCTCGTCTGTGATTATGATTAAACCTTCTTTCCTCAAGACGTAGCGGATGCCGCCGTGTTCCAGTCGCAGGCCTAGGTGTAAAAAGATCTTTGGAAAGGTCTCTACATTGCACAACATTGACTGAGTATTTGAAGGTTCAACGAATCCCCAGAGGCCTTAGGCGGGCTTTGCACATTGCGACATCACAAGCCGATGCTGCAATGTTGCACGCGATAGTCCCCGCCCCCCGCGCAGCAGCGATATCTTGTGATTCCTGTCGTAGTGAACATTATCGCTATGCCAGCTTCACATGCACTCACCTGTCCTGCGACGTCGCTCTGGCTGGCATCCCCCCTCCTTCCTAAGGGGGCGGGTAATACAACGTCAGAGCGACGTCACATGGCAGGCGGACAATCAAAGCGGAGGGGCGGAGATGAGCAGGATGTAAACATCCCGTCCACCTTCTTCCCTCCGTATAGCCGCCGGCGGCAGGTAAGGAGATGTTCCTCACTCCTGCGGCTTTACACACAGCGATGTGTGCTGCCGCAGGAACGAGGAACAACATCGTACCTGTCGCGGCAGCGTAATTTTGAAAAACTTGGAGCCTACAACGATGAACGACGCTTTTGCGCTCGTTAATCGTATCATCTAGGATTTACACACTACGATGTTGAAAGTGACGCCGGATGTGCGTCACTTTCGATTTGACCCCACCAACATCGCACGTGCGATGTTGCAACGTGCAAAGCCGCCCTTAGAGTTCCCATCAGACCAACCCTATTCAGCGAGCTACCTGATTATTGCTGTAAATTTGAGCAAATACTCAATAAATGCTCCTTTGACCTTATGTTACTTACCGTGGAACATCTTCAGAGAGCCATGTATTTAATAGCTAAATAGCACTTATCTTCTCTAAGCACCCACTCACAAGTCATTTCCTATGATATTCTCACATCCCATCCTTACCACACAGTGACTCACATTGTCCTACCTGGTTCTTCTCAGCATAATTTATTCTCATATACTCTTAGTTTCTGATGTATATTACTGTTTATTTACCTTATGTATCCTTGGTTTTTGTTACCCTTATAGCTCACTGATGAAGGTCTTTGACCGAAACGTCTGTGCTTTTTCTGATCCTACAAGTTCCTCCCAATAAAAGACCACTATTCACATTTATCTTGAGTGCCAAGTTTCTACATCTACTTGAGACGGTTTTGGACCCTACTTGAGCACCACCCCAGAAGTGCCATGTGTATCAGCTCCCTAAGTATCCCTGTCCATATGCACTCTGAGGACATGACGACAAACACCTACTCATATGACGCCAAAGAAGCTTCCAACATCCTTTCTCAGTCTACATTATCCACTGATTTTTTTTAAAATTCTATGAAAAGAATCTAAGAGTCGGGACCTAGAGCATCAAACCTGACACTTAGTCAATATTGAGCTACATTGCGCAACGTTGACTGAGTATTTCAAGTTCCAGCACATCCCCAGAGGCCCTACAGTTCCCATCAGACCAACTCTATCCAGTGATCTACCTGAGTATTGCTGTAAATTCGAGCAAATCCTCAATAAATGCTCCTTTGACCTTATGTTACTTACCGTGGAATATCTTCAGAGAGCCATCACACAGCTAACATCTACTATCAGCAATGAGCTATTTACTACCCTCAAGAACAAAGTCAAAACCATCATAGACAAACACAAACTCAGAATCTTGCAAGAGAAATAGGTTTCTAAGAGACAAGGAGGAGTATATGCTTAACCGCATGTACAAAAGGAAGGCAACTGTGCAAGACACCCTGCTACAAGATACAGAGGATCCACCACCAATTATTCCTCCTCAGGTTCGGAATCAGAATGGAGAGGCCATTTTGTACCCACTCCTCGTTTTTTAGACCAATGCAGAAGACCCCAGGGAGAAGAATATGAGACCAACCAGACGTGAAGACCAGTGCAGACGAGGACAGATGCACTTGGATGACTACCCGCTCTCAGGTAAAGAATCACTAATTGTAAATATTTCCTCTGAATCCCTCTGTATTTCCAAATTGTCCGTTCTACAGAAAGGACTATCCTTCTGTCCATCCCACCGGCTTGATACCTTTAATATGGACATGGACATCCAACGTTTTTTCTGCACGTTACGCCTAAAGACTCATTTTTCTGGTACCACCGATCCACCCGATACCATCGTAAGTACTCGTCCTCTTATCACTGCGGCTGAATTGGGCCTCTGATTCAAGAGCTCTTTCAGACCTCTTTTGGGCTCTCATGCCTTAGAGATCTTTATTAACATTGTGGACTTAGATTTTCAAGCCTTAAGGAGAGACATCAAACAAGGACGCCTACATAATAACTCCAACATGTCCAACATTGATCAATAAGCCCTACGCTCCTTGAAGAAGAATAAAGACTTGATAATCAAACCGGCAGACAAGGAAGGTGCTATTGTTGTTATGAATTGTAGAGATTACATCGAGGAGGCAACACGACAACTCAGTGACTCCACTGTCTATGTTCCCCTACAGTCTGATCCTAAGGTTAAAATCAACACAATTCTTCTGAAACATGTGGAGTAAGGTACTATAGATCAAAATACGTTTGATTTTCTTAGAAACATACAATTACACCAATATATATATATACAACCCAAGATCCACAAACATTTAGATAAACCTCTCAGCCGTCCTATTGTCACATCTACTGACTCTCTTCTGTCCCCACTTTCCATCTTTCTAGAGAAAATACTGACTCCACTGGTCAGGAAGACTCCATCCTTCGACTTAGACACCGGGGCCTTCTTACAGACCATATCCACAATTGGCCCAATTCCCAAAAATGCATTATTAGTAACATTAGATGTAAATAGCCTATAAACCTCCATTCCTCATGATAAAGGTATTGCAGCAGTTCATGATTTAATAATTCAGTCCGAATTGGACCCTAAGGTTATCTCGCTCAGTATTGACCTCCTAACTCTCATTCTGACAGAGATATATTTCCTTTTTCAGGATCAATTTTACTTACAGGTAAAAGGGATCGCAATGGGCTCATATGTGGTCCCCCATATGCAAATGGCTATATGGCTGCCTCTGAGGAATAAGTTGTCTACTTCAAGCCTCTTTTCACACAACACTCATTGCTGTGGAGATGTTACATACACAATGTATTCTTCGTATGGGGGTGCCCACCAGAGACCCCAGTCAAGTTTCTATAAGTATTAGACACCACATGGCAGGGCTTCACTTCACCATGTCCTTTGATCCCAACAACAAAACTTTCTTGACACCACCATTATTAAAAATTCAGACGGCAATTTGTCCTCTGACCTTTTTGTCAAACCCACTGATCGAAACAATCTCTTGCATTTTAACAGTTCTCACCCCGTGGCTATGAAAAAGTCTATCCCCATTTCTCAGTTCAAATGAGTTAACAGGATAGCCATTGATCCTGAAGTGTGCAACCAACGTGTTGGAGAGATGAGAGAAAAATTCATCCAAAGAGGCTATCCACATTGCACCCTCACCCAACCAGTCCATTCCACTAATTCCCACCATGAAAAAAAAACATCAGGGATTGTATCCCTTTTGTCCAAAAATACTATCCTTATGCATACATTATGCACAGATTTATAAGGAGACATTGGGATATCCTTCCAATGGGTTATACAGGAGTTAAAGAATTACACCAACTTTTTCTTCCCTGTTTTAAAA
Organism: Anomaloglossus baeobatrachus; assembly: GCF_048569485.1. Lineage (NCBI taxonomy): Eukaryota > Metazoa > Chordata > Amphibia > Anura > Aromobatidae > Anomaloglossus > Anomaloglossus baeobatrachus. The sequence goes on along the minus strand of NC_134355.1, from coordinate 499,159,419 downwards.
GAGCCCCTAACCTAAAAGGTATCTTTGTCAGGGCCGATCTCGGACTCAATTGTACTATTCAAAAACAGCGGTTCCTACAGAACCCAAAGACTGGTACTTTTCCTTGCCTCCACTGCCACCTGTGCAACAACGTCCAAAGGGGCAATGTGGTGCACCATCCCCATATAGGTAAAATATATCCCTTTAAGGATTTCTATACCTGTGACTCCTCTTATGTAATCTACCTCATTAAATACCCATGTGGCCTCATGTATGTGTTGGAAACTGCCCAACCAGTAAAGGATAGAATCTCTAAACCCAAGTCGACAATTCAGTGTAAATATACCACACTTACTGTTTCCTACCACTTCAAAACGCAAGGCCACACCATCACACAGTTACGTTTCTAAGTACTGGAACAGGTACAATTACCATGGAGGGGCAGTGATTGCATTCAATTACTCAAACGCAGGGAGGCCTGTTGGATCCACGAGCTACAGTCCCTACATCCCAAGAGTCTCAATAGAGAGTATGACCTGCAATCCTTTATGTGCTAATGTTTCTATGTGACATTCTCATATTTCTAGACCCAGTATTTCTAATGTTCTATGCATCCACATTACTTGTAGAAACGTGGCTAGGGTCTATGGTGGACCCCCCATATGCAGAATACATCGTCTATGTAACATCTCCACAGCAATGAGTGCTGTGTGAGAAAAGGCTTGAAGTAGATGACTTGTTCCTCAAAGGCAGCCATATAGCAATTTGCATACGGGGGGGCCACATTTGAGCCCATTGCGATCCCTTGTACCTGTAAGTAAAATTGATCCTGAAAAAGGCAATAATACTTTGTCAGAACGATAGTTAGGAGGTCAATATATTAAGTATTTTTTTACCTGTGACTCATCTTATGTAATCTACCTCATTAAATGTCCATGTGGCCTCAGTTACATGGGGGAAACTACCCAATCAGTGAAGGATAGAATCTCTAAACCCAAGTCCACAATTCAGTGTAAATATACCACACTTCCTGTTCCCTATCACTTCATAACGCAAGGCCACACCGTCCTACAGTTACGTTTCTAAGTATTGGAACAGGTACAATCACCATGGAGGGGCAGTGATCGCATTCAATCATTCAAACGCATGGAGGCCTACTGGATCCACGAAATACAGTCCCTACTTCCCAAGGGTTTCAATAGAGAGTATGACCTGCAATCCTTTATGTTCTAATGTTTCTATGCGGCATTCTCATATTTCTCCACTTAGTATTTCTAATGTTCCATGCATCCACATTACCAGGTTACTATCTATTTATACCCAGATACATCAACAACTGGCCATACCACCTTGGATATGTCTGATTCTATCCACTCATGGAAGCTAAGCAGGGCTGTGCTTGGCCAATCCCTTGATGGGGGCTGGCTGTTTAAACTCTCCATAGTGCATGTTCCATTCCTCTGTACAGTCTCTCTATAAGGTCTACACATATACTCAGTGTTCTCATACCTCTGTTATATTTTGTAGCCACATTTATTTTCCCTTTAAATAATGCTATGTTCTCTGTCTTATAAATTCCACATTTCTATTTTACTAAACACCATTAGTATTAACTACAAATTTGGGGACATAACTACTTGATTTATCTCAAACTACATAATGCTTTATTGGTATTTCCAATAATAATGTTTTGACTAATGTCATTTTAATGTTTTCTTTTTTCCCATTGTTTATGCTTCTCCAGTCCATTGCCATGATCTTACAAAGGCTGGTTTCACATCAGCGTTTTTCTGACACACTGCTGGATCCGGCACAAATGCAGTGCAGTTTAATACAGTTCACAGGCATCGTGGCATGCTCTGGTCACAAGCTGTCACATGCTCCGGTCACATGACCGCATGTCACCGGAGCTTGCCAAGATGTCAGTGAACTGTATTTAACTCTACTGCATTTGTGCCGGATCCTGCAGTGCGGCAGAAAAACGCTGATGTGAAACCAGTGTAATTGTTCTCTTCTCCTCATCACAGAGCCATGCATGATTCTCTGTTCATCTGTTCTACCTCCTCTTGCACTGCGGATCCTTCTACACGCAGCCCCCGTATCCTATGCAATGTGTCAAAATAGCATGACTGAGCTCTCTGTCTCCACTGGCCGGACCCACCCCCTGCTGTGATGCTCCTCTGTGATTCTACTGGTCACATGACGCTACTTCCTGGTGCCTTCCTACTGGTCCTGAAGGCAGCAAATGTCCCACCCCTTGCTCACAAATCAGAAAGCACGCTCTATCTCACTGCATTGGCGCATAGATAGCGGTGGACACCGCGGCATACCTGACTACGCCAGTTGCTACACCTTCTGAGGACCCCCTGCAAGGTATACCTAACCTTTATGGTAGCCTACTAGCCTTGCTGTATATTATATTTAATGGCTACAAATCATTCATTCTCTAAGCACCTGCTTACCAGTGGGAGCTCATTAGCTCTGCTTTATAATGTATTTAATGGTTAAATAGCACTTGTATTCTCTAGGCACCTGCTCACCAGTCATTTGCTATGATATTCTCATATCCCATCCTGATCCCACAGTGACTCACATTGTCCTACCTGGATCTTCCCAGCATCACTTAGTCTCATATACTCTCATAGTTTCTGATGTATATTACTGTTTATTTACTTTATGTATCCTCGGTTTTTGTTACACTTTATAGCACACTGATGAAGGTCTTTGACTGAAACATCTGTGCTTGTGCTGGTCCTACAAGTTCCTCTCAATAAAAGACCACTATTCACACTGATCTTGAGTGCCAAGTTTCTACATCTACATACAGGGTCATGGTGTGATCATACCACATCTCCTTTTCTGGGAAGTAAATAAAAGAGTATACAGACATTACGGGATTGCAAATGATTCTTTTTGTTAAGTAAAACATTTCCCTCAATACTTTTAACCCTTTCACACCATCTGCCGTATATGTACACCACAAGTTGAAGTGTGTTTATGTCGTGGGCTAACGGTGTAATGGCTGTGTGTTGTGAATACATTTGAATTAGATTCCAGTTTGGGGCTCCCTCTTGTGGTCAGTGCTGGTAGTGAAGTTGGCTTGCAGAATGGAAACCAGACAGCTGGGGAGGATTGGCAATAAGGGTGTTCTGACTGGGCCTATATAACTGAGTAGTGTTCTCTTATTCCTTGCCGGTGCTCAATGTATCTTCTGTGTGATAAGGACATTCTGAAACCAGCCCTGTTATCTGTGTCTACCAGAACTCTTCTCAGATAAGTTGGTCTTTGTACCTATGTTTATGGTTTCCACTTTCTTGTTATTTTGCCTGTATAAAGTTCTTGGTGGAGTTTGATCATTCCCTGCCTGGAAAGTCTATGTACCTTGCTCCATGTTCTGCTATATATTATGTTTTGTCATGCTTGGTACAAAATTCAGTTCCTCTTGTATATCAGTGTTTTTCATGGACCACAGTAACACCAGAGTACTGATATAGTGGGGGAGAGCCTGTGTAGGCTCAGTATTTTTCCATATCAGGCGAACTGGTATTTTCTAGAGTTTTTACGGCTGCAACCAGTGCTCTTTCCTATTCTTTCCTATGCAGATAGTTTGGGCCTCATCTTTGCTGAATCTGTTCTCTAGCTGCATATTGTATTTTCTTATATCACCGTAGTCTTTACATGTGGGGGGCTATCTATATCTTTTGGGACTACTCCGAAGCAGATAAGCATTTCTAATATGTCTCTCTGTAAGAATATTTAGCTCTCCAGCTGTGTCGAGGCGACCAGGTCATCGTAGGCATGTCCCATGGCTACTTCTAGTTGTGTGTCAGTATTAGGTCCTTTTTCTGATCCTCCTCAGTCACTGAATCATAACAGCCAGGGCTTGCCTCAGGCAACAGCAGGAGGAGCAATTGTGAACTTGCTGTAAAATAATTTATTAAACTAGACATGTTTGGTATCGTTGTTATCTTTATAAACATGAGAATCTTACTGCAAGGTCTTTTTTACCACAAAATGTACACCGTAACAATATTTCAGAATTGTGGGTTTTTTTTCATAATTTCTCCCCATTTGGATTTTTTTCCCTCTTTTCCAGTAAACTATGTAGTAAAATGAATGGTGTCATTCAAATGTACAACTCATATCACAAAAAATAAACCTTCATTTGTCTATGTGGACAGGAAAATAAAAACGTTATCGCTCTGGGAAGAAGGGAAAGAAAAAACAAATATGCAAAAATGGAAATTGACCTCATTGTGAATGGGTTAAAAATTCTTTACGTCAAAGAAGTAATTGTTTGCATTCCCATGTTGTAATGTCATTATACTCTTTTGCGTCCTGCCCAGGAGATGTGGTGTGATGAGATTATATCCCTGTACGGTCAGACATGGCCATTACACAGTACACAGCAGGGGCACAGATATAAGATTATCTAAAGACAGGAATATTGTTATTAAATACATTCAATGTGGAACTTATTATTATTCCAAGATCTATTGGTTTAAATTAACTTTCTCTGACGCCTCATTGGGGGACACAGGACCATGGGTGTTATGCTGCCTATCCATAGGAGGACACTAAGTAGATGCAAAAGCATAGCTCCTCCTCTGCAGTATACACCCCCTGGCCAGGCCAGGCAACCTCAGTTTTAGCTTAGTGTCTATAGGAGGCACATCTCTGCAGACTACTGCAGCAAGATTTTTTTTTTTGTTTTTAGAGGGCGACGGTTCCTTCGGGGACTGATTTCCCAAAACTATCAACAGGCGGGAACGCGGAGTGTTGCCTCCCCGTACCAACTCCTGCAACGCTGGATTCTGGGCTGTCACAGGACGAAAGGTCTCATGGCACTGATTTTCCAGAGCCCAGAGCAGATGAAAACTTCCTCAGAACCTCTTGCAGGCTCTGAGTTAATATTCACTCCGCACCAGCGTGACCAGACTGCCATCTCCACAGGAGCTGAGGTGAGAGAATTCCATTTTTTCCAGAGCCCCAGAGCATTCCTCAGTCCCTCTGGCAGGCTCTGAATTGATACACGTTCTGTGACCGGGCACAGCAGGCGTCAGAATCTGCACACTGGCTCCCTGACAGGAAACTGGAGCAAAGGTCACACTGACTGGATGCACATGGGCTGTGATTTGGCTCCCTGACAGGAAACTGAAGCAAAAGTCACACTGACTGGATGCACATGGGCTGTGATTGCAGACACCTGCAGAGCATTCCACCTGTGGCGGGGGGAGGGGACAACTCCCTGGACTAAGTGTACCCGCAGCTGCGGTACACTTATAGTGGTTTTTCTGTCCACCATTGTTGTACAGGGCTGGAGGGGGGAAGGGGAGTCCCTTCCCACCATTTTTTTGTTTATTATATTTTCTCATGCCTTCTTGTCAGAGCTAAGCCCTGCCCCCTATGACACTCGATAAGCCACGCTCCCTCACGAAAGTGCGCGTAACCCTCCTCACAGAGGATCTGCAGAGCATTGCTCCCTCTTGTTGTGATCAGAGCCTGTGGGCGTCTCTCAGAGCTGGCTTCCTCATTCCCACAGGAACTGTGACGCAGGAGGGGGAAAGGGTCATCAGGGTTCTGGATGAGTTATAGCCTCACTTACATATTAACTCTGCAGAGCATTGCTCCCTCATTACAATCAGAGTTTGTGGCTCATCAGCCAGGGGCTGCAGTCACATGTTTTATGCCCTGCACAACTACAGCAACAACTATAAGACTATTAATATATCCTGCTTGGCTGAGCTACTAGGGGATGATAGCACCTCTTCCTTCCGTGAGTCCGGTGCCTTTGTAGCCCCCCCCCTCGCCACCACCGCAGCAACTGCTGCCAGCCCAGAGCCTACGGCTCCCAGTCCCCCAGAATAGGCACAGTTCCCAGAACCTGGTGCTGGCTATGCAACATCGTCCTACACCCCTCGGGGCCCATGGACAGAACGCAGCCTGATGACACCTCTATAGAGGGTCCTTCTGATAAGAATCAGCCCTCTGCTTCACCGGTTGCAGATCAGAAAAAGGGCATGACCCCCATGGGTCTCCCTCTGGGGTTCACAGATGGGGTTCTCCCACATGTTCCGCGGTCTCTGAGGAGCCGGAGGAAGGGGAATGTTGTTTGTACCGGAATGATTCCTTGGTTTCAACCTCCCCGAGCGATCAAGCTGCGATGGACTCCCTTATTGCAGCAATCTACCAAAACTCTGCATGTGAAAGATCTCCCATCCACTACTACTGACCCTGCGGTCTCCTTTAAAAGGGTGAAGAGACTTAAAAAAAAAAAGAGCTTTTTGACGCCGCTTCGGTATCCGTAAACTCATGGAGTCCCGGTACCCCTTTGGCTTAGCTGTCTCTAAGGGCTGGGCCGATCCGGCCTCGGTGGACCCTCACCCAGCTTCTGCCTGCCTGAAGGACCCTCCTGTCTTTTACTTGATAGATCCTCCTTCAAGGACCCGACAGACAAGTGGAGCAGCTCGATCGCTCTGCCTCGAGGCCATGGGTCCCTCTCCCCTTCCGTGTGGGTCGCACAGGCACCAGGACTACCAGTTTTCCTCAGACCCTCACAGATGTAACTGTTCACATTGCTGCGGCGGCGGAATACCTCATGCAGGCCTCCCTCGGCGCTGCTACCTATGCAGTTATTGCCGCCTCAAATACCATAGCCATCCGTAAGGCCTTCTGGTTCCGATAATGGAGAGTGGACTCCGTCTCTAAGAAGCCTCTCACAGTACTCCTTTCCAGACCGATGGTTTGCCGATCGTCTGGACAGGCTCTTTTTTTTTTTTGTCTGACGCCATGGGAGGAAAAGAGTACCTCTCTCCCCCAACTCTAGCCCAGGATGTTTTTTACTAGACACGCAGGGCCCGACCTTCTCAGCCCTCCCTGAGTCCACCTCGTCCTGGCAGTCTAGACAAAGACCGAGAAGTCTCGTCCTTCTCCATCTGGGCCGCCGCCTCAGACCACAAATGGGTGTGATACCTTGTGTCTTCCGGTTACCACATTGAATTCTGGACTCGATCCCCTGGTCAGTCTTTTCTCTCAAACCCCCCCAAATGCTCCAAAATACCACGAGGCCTTCTCCTCAGCAATCCACTCCCTCCAAACGGCGGGGGTGATGGTACCTGTTCCGGATGGCGAGAGGTTCAAGGCTATACCTATCGTGGTCACCAAAGAAAGATGCGTCAGTTCGTCCCATCCTGGACCTCTAACACCTGAGCAAACATGTGCACGTAAGGAGATTCAGAATGGACTTCCTAGGGTCCATTATTACCTTATGGTCGAAGGAGAATTCCTTGCTTCCCTAGCTATCAGGGACGCGTACCTGCACATATCCATCGCTCCAGCTCACCAAAGTTTCTCCGCTTCGCGGTTCAGGACTTCTTATTTTCATTTGTGGCCCTACCCTCGGCTCTGCCACAGCACCAAGGGTCTTAACTAAGGTCATGGCGGCCGCCATGAGTGCCCTTCATGCCAGGAGAGTGGCTGTTCTGCCTTGCTTGGATGACCTCCTCATCAAGGGCTCAACCAGCGTGCAGATCTCTGTGGGCACCCTATCCCGCTTAGGGCGGCTTCTGATTCTAGTCAAATCATCCCCGGTCGCGTCAAAATCCGTCACCTCCCTGGGCATGTCCCTGGACACTCTTCGGGGCTTGATATTTCTCCCTCAAGTCAAGGCAACCGCTCTACAACAAGCGGTACACTGCCCTCTACGTACTCCTGTCACTTCATACGATTCAGTATGAGAGTGCTAGGTACGATAGCGGCGGCTATAGAGGCAGTGCTGCTCGCTTAGCCACACCACCGCCCACTGCAACTTGTGCTTCTAGCTGCCTGGGACAAGAGCCCCTTTTCCTTGGACGAACTTTTCACCTGACACCTTCAGTCAGGTATGCGCTTTACTGGTGGCTTCAGTCCTCTTCCATATCGAGAAGGAGTTTTTCTCCCCCAAGTGGACTGGCTACTCCAGACCACGGATACCAGCCTCTTAGTCTGGGGAGCAGCGTACTGGCTCCACACTGCTTCGGGACGTTGGACACCCCAGGAGTCTTCCCTTCCCAGAAATCATCCTGAAAATCAGAGCGATCTTCTTGCGCTCAGGTCATTCCCCTTTTCTGCTAGCAGGCTGTTTGATTCGGGTCCAATTGGACAATGCAACAGCTGTGGCCTATGTCAATCAGCAGGGAGGTACCAGCAGCAAGAGAGCTTATCTCGAGGTCCTCACCTGGACCGAATCGACGGGGGTCTGTGTTTTCAACGTTACACATACCGTGAGTAGAAAACTGGGTGGCGGACCTTCTAAGTCGCCATGGCCTGGCCGCCGGAGAGTGGTTTCTCCACCCAGAAGTGTTCCCACACATCTGCACTCACTGGAGTACACCAGACGTGGAATTAATGTTGCTTTACAATAAATAATAATAAATAATAATAATCTAATGGCCTCAAGGTTGAATGTAAAGGTACCCGCGTTCTTAGCCAGGTCACGTGACCCACAGTCCATTGGCGCAGATGCTCTAGTCTCCTGAAGTCGTTTCCATCCAACTTACATGTTTTTCGCCTCTGCCCCTGCTGCCGCGAGTAATCAGGAAGATCAAGGCAGAAGGAGTCCCGGTGATACTAATAGCACCGGACTAGCCCAGGTGCACCTGGTATGCTGAATTAGTACAATTGCTCATGGCGCCTCGTAAGCATCCCAGACTTCCTGACCCAAGGGCCCATTTCCCATCAGAACTCCAGAGCCCTGAAGCTGACGGCCTGGCCATTGAGACCTGGACTTTAAAAAGAGGGAGATTCTCTCCTGCGGTCATCTCCAACTTGTACAGTGCCCGAAAGCCGGCCTTCATCCCATATTTACCACCGTACGTGGAAAACTTTCCTTTTCCAGTGCAGGGAATCTAATGTCCAACCTATGCCTCTGGCGATCCCCAGAATTCTTGATTTTTTTTTTTTGCAGTCAGGTTGCAAAAGGGGTTGGCCCTCAGCTCCCTTAAGGGGCATGTTTCATCTCCCTCAATATTCTATCAATACCGCCTTCCTTGCAATCCGCAAGTCAAGACTTTCCTCAAGGGTGTTTCCCATCTAGTTTCCCTGTATAAACAGTCGCTGGACCCATGGGACCTCAATCTCGTTTTGGACGGTATCCAGAGGTCCCCTTTTGAACCTCTTAAGGAATCTTCTCTTGCTCTTCTCTCCTGGAAGGTAACATTCTTACTGGCGATTACTCCCATCAGACAAGTTTCGGAACTGGCATCACTCTCTTGCCACGAACCCTTTCTGATCTATCATCGGGACAAGGTGGTTCTACGCCCCCTTCCAGATTTTCTTCTGATGGTTATTTCCCCGTTTCATATGAACGAGGACATTGTTCTGACTTCCTTTTTGTCCACACCCAGTCCATAGGGTGGAAAGGTTTCTACATTCACTAGATCTTGTGAGGGCTCTCAGATATTACGTACCCAGGACAGCCCCTTTAGGAACATAGACTCCTTGTTCGTCATTCCAGAAAGGCCTAAGAAAGGACAGGCAGCTTCATAGGCAATGCTGGCTCGCTGGATTCGCTCTGCGTTCCAGGAAGTCTACCGCTTGCAACTTAAGCCCATTCCTAGTGGGCTGCGGACTTATTCCACGCAAGCAGTTGGCGCCCCTTGGGCCATTAGGCATCAGCCTTCAGTGGAACAGAGGTGTAAGGCTGCGACCTGGTCTTGCCTACATACTGTTTCAAAGCATTACTGAATCCATACCCAGGCTTCGGCTGAGGCGAACCTAGGTAGGAAAATTCTGCAAACGATAGTGGAGTACCTATCTCAGTAGGCGCTCCTGTCTATCTGGGACTGGTTTCTAGTCCTTGGGTTGTGTTGTTTATTGTTTACCCACCCATGGACTGCTTTAGGACGTCCCATGGTCCTGTGTCCCCCAATGAGGCGTCAGAGAAAAACGGATTTTTGTGTACTCACCGTAAAATTGCTTTCTCTTAGCCATCATTGGGGGACACAGCACCCACCCTGTTGCCCTGTTGGGCCTTGGTTTCTCAGTACCTTATTTGGTTATGACTCTTTTTTTCTCATGTTCCTCTGTTGAGAAGTTTTTATTGTTTTTTTCTCCTACTGCTTGTGCACTAAAACTGAGGTTGCCTGGCCCGGCCAGGGGGTGTACACTGCAGAGGAGGAGCTATGCTTTTGCATCTACTTAGTGTCCTCCTATGGATAGGCAGCATAACACCCATGGTCCTGTGTCCCCCAATGATGGCTAAAAGAAAACGATTTTACTGTGAGTACACAAAAATCCGTTTTTATTTTGTGGGAAACCCCTTTAATTATACAAACCTTTATGTAACAGACAAAAGATGAGCACACATTCCATATATACTGTATAATTTTAATGTAACCTTCAGTTTTCTTTATGTCTATTAAAGTTAGTGCTAAGAGATTACAGATATTACAGAAACATTGCCAAATGCTGGAGGGATACAGTCTTTAATTACAGGTCTGATTTACATTGTTAACTGGGTAAGATAGTGCCACAGACAGGAGGCTTTCAGTGCAGGACTTTGTATTCCTCTGACATTTATTGTATTCTGCTGAAAGTGAATAGATTTAACAACATTGAATTAGATGTAAAAATAGATTTAACTTTCTTGTGGGTAACAGCAAGCTAAAATGACTCAATTACATTAAAACAATTCACTGGAAACCATCCTATTTCAATTATTTTTATTGTATTTTAAGTTTGAACAAATAATACATAATTAATTTCATTTATAAATTTGCTTGAATAGATTATGAATAAGTATACTTACATTAACCATTTAGTATATATAGGGGGTAAGGAAGGAGTGTTTACGGAGGATAAATTAGGGAAGAAGAACTTTTTTGGGGCAAACCTGGGAAAGATCAAGGAAAAAAGGTGGAAAGGGTAAGTAGTAAAAGGGAGAATTAACCTTAAGTAAAGAAGGAAGGAAAAAAAAAGATTATAGGAGTAAAGGAAAGAAGGAAATAGAGAAGAGATAAAGAAAGAGAGAGAGAGAGAAGGTTGGGTAGGGAGGAACAGAGGTTTTTGTATCTTTGGAGTAGAGTGTCTTTGAGAAAATCTATAAATTTATAAGGTTGTCAGAGAGTAGTACAAGTCAACTAATAAATTTGGGATTCAATAATCATCTAGTATCCATTAAATTGTCTAACGATACTCCCCATCTTTTATGGTAAGAGCTGAATGAATTATTAAATATAGCATGTTTCCTTTCAAATTTGTGATGTAATATGAGCTTGTTGTTAATTTCCATTATATTTGATATATTGTCACTATTCCAATTTGATGCAATGGAATTTTTTATTGTGAGTCGAATATGTATAATAATTAAAGTATGACATGGTTAATGGATTCTAGATCCATTGGGAGTAGAGCCATTTGTGGTGTAATTTTAATCTCATTTCTCATCTATCTATTGTCCCAACCGCTATGGACATATCCTGGGATTAGCTCATGCATCGTGGGGGCGTCTATGTTCCTGGGCTCGGACCCAGTTATGTGACCGGCCGGAATCATATGGAGTTCCACATGATTCACGGCCGCTCGTGTCATCGGCTCCACCCCCGGATGACGTCCTGCATGATGCCATGTGGCACTGTCCGGCCATACTACATGCGCCTGATAACGTATCCCAGGATTTGGCAAACAGTCCTGCAATTGATGCGGGGGAATATAAATTGGCCTCCCCTTACTGCCATCCGACACCACACCTCCCTGACGAAGGCGACGTGCCAAAACACGTGTTGGTTTGGCATAGGCACGGCAGCGGGACATGACCTCAGGTAAACCCTCTCCTACATATCTGTAACTGTTGCTCCCATCTGACTGCCCCTCCTGGTAGCTCCCTATACTAATATCCATTGAGTTTGTTACACATCTACATCAAAATACTAGTGCCTATTTAGTCACACCTTTATAATGCACTTTTTCATTGCACCTTAATCATTGGCACTTTAGCCTTGCACCTTAATCAATTTTGTGGGATTATTTCCTACATACTATATTACATTTTGTATTTAATGCTATTCATGATTGATTGTCATCTTTTTTTTTCTGGTATATCATTTGGAGCCTTTAATAGTATTCTTGTATATTCTGAAACTATTATATGTCCCTTGTCGTGCTGCCTTATTGTACACGTTGCACTATTTTCATTTTTTATCTTGTATTTAATCATTCATTAATAAAACTTAGTTTTATTATCTCTATTATTGTATTGGCTATTTTTTGTTTATAGGGATACATGATTTGTGTTTATAGCCTCTCCATATACATTGAATGGGGGACATGATGGTATATTGATACCATCGGACATTTCGGTGTGTAACATTTTGGTAACATTTATTGTTTTCTGTGTTTCACAGATCTTGTTGTCAGCACTAAGATGGATTATAGGTCCAGAGAAACATCTTGGACTGATCACCTTAGCAAGGTTTTTAGTAATGAATGTGATTTTACCAGTTCTGGCGGATTTAGCAATTTAGTTGAATTGCAGAGGAATCTTAAGACTTTGATGCACAGAAGAACCCATTTGAGGTGGAACGGTGTTTTTTTTGAAAAATTATTTAGAGAAAAAATTGATTCCAAGGGGTCTTCGGATTCAAATATTTCCATCTTTTCCAGTCTCTGATCAAAACTTTATCACGCAGTGGGAGGATGTTGTACTAATGCACCCCTGAAATTTGTTGAGCTCTGTCTTGATAGGCTTAAATAAACAAAGTCTCAGTAATGTTGAAAAAAACTATTGATGAACAAATGAATCTATTATCTACAAGTGCTACTGATATGCAAGTTAATAATTTCAACCAGCAAATGGAACTTAATTTTGATACTTGGGAAAAACAGATACAAGAAAATCAATCGAAGAAACTCCATAGGGATCTACAGGACCATCAAAATAACAGAGTGTATCATTGGCATAGAAAACCCGCATCCTCAGGTGATAGGGACCGATCTGTTTCGGTTTCATCTGTCTCCTCTGGTGCCCAATTTGATAGTTCCTTGCATCTTATGACCACTCGATCTAATAACTAGAGATGAGCGAACCGGTCGTGGTTTGGCTCGAGTTCGGTTCGTCGAACGGAGGTCTTGTTCGAGTTCAGTTCGTCGAACGTTCGACAAACCGAACTCGAACCGCATAGGAAACAATGGCAGGCAATCACAAACACATAAAAACACCTAGAAAACACCCTCAAAGGTGTCCAAAAGGTGACAAACAACTCACAACACAACACAAACACATGGGAAAGTGACAAGGACATATACTCATGCGAAAACAAAAGAGCAGGACAAGGAAAAAGAGGAGGAGACACAGATATATGAGTATATGCAAGGAAACGTCGATGCCATTACTGTGCAACTTGAGCCCTGCTCATTTTAGGCTTCCAATCTGGATAAATTGCCTGAGCTTGCCACGTACGCCTTGGGGATCTTGTCGTGTTCTGCAGCCAGCGTTCTCTCGGAACCTGTCTTCAGTGCTGCTGAGGGTCTGCTAGCAGATAAGCACACGTGTCTGTCCACTGACAATGTGGACATGGCTCTCAGAGGACTTTTCTATTCCCTGGCTCATCCAGGGGAGGTGAAAGGCACGCGTATTTTTGAGAGTGCTTCATGCCAAGCATCTTTTTCTTTTTCAAAAGGGGGGTCAACTGATGCCAGTCAAGTGGGGTGTGTGTGGCCCAATTAGTGGAAACGAGGGAGACTGTGGTTGGAGTCCCATCGCTGTGTTTGTAAAAGAACCAAGATGAACAAGTCATGGCTCTCAGAGGACTTTTCTTCCCCTGGGTCATCCAGGGGAGGTGAAAGGCACGCGTATTTTTGAGAGTACTTCATGCCAAGCATCTTTTTCTTTTTCAAAAGGGGGGTCAACTGATGCCAGTCAAGTGGGGTGTGTGTGGCCCAATTAGTGGCAACGAGGGAGACTGTGGTTGGAGTTCCCTCGCTGTGTTTGTAAAAGAACCAAGATGAACAAGTCATGGCTCTCAGAGGACTTTTCATCCCCTGGGTCATCCAGGGGAGGTGAAAGGCACGCGTATTTTTGAGAGTGCTTCATGCAAAGCATCTTTTTCTTTTTCAAAAGGGGGGTTAACTGATGCCAGTCAAGTGGGGTGTGTGTGGCCCAATTAGTGGAAACGAAGGAGACTGTGGTTGGAGTCCCCTCGCTGTGTTTGTAAAAGAACCAAGATGAACAAGTCATGGCTCTCAGAGGACTTTTCTTCCCCTGGTTCATCCAGGGGAGGTGAAAGGCACGCGTATTTTTGAGAGTGCTTCATGCAAAGCATCTTTTTCTTTTTCAAAAGGGGGGTCAACTGATGCCAGTCAAGTGGGGTGTGTGTGGCCCAATTAGTGGAAATGAGGGAGACTATGGTTGGAGTCCCCTCGCTGTGTTTTACATGATTTTCGAAGAGCATGACATGCCTAAGAGGTTGAGTTTCATCATCTGCAACTTGTTGGCAACAGAAAGGCTGCCTTTACACCCTATTGAGACCAAGGATTTTCGAGACCTTATGCCCATTGCAGTGCCCCAAGAGCCGATGGCCAGTCGTCACTCCTTCTCCAAGAAAGGCGTGCCTGTGCTACCACAGCAGGTCGCACACAACCTCACCGATTCCTTGAGAAACTCTGTGTATGACAGGGTGCATTTCACCACAGATACTTGGACCAGTAAGCATGGGCAGGGGCGTTACATGTTGCTGACTGGGCACTGGGTAACTATGGTGAGAGATGGATAAGGGTTTGCTGTACAAGTCTTGCCGTCCCCACGACTTGTGTGTCAATCCTTCCTCTGTATGTACAAGTTCCTCCACTACTTCTGCCTCCTCAACCTCATGTGGGTCCTCCACCTCGGACCAAACCCTGTGTGGTAAGGCCACCTTTCCTTGTAACTGCGCCCAAAGAATCCCACACACCTCCTTAATATGCTGGCAGCACAGCTCAACAGCATGATGCGGTCGACTCTTTACTTAGAAATGTCTGGGAAATGTGAGGAGTTGTGGACGGTAAGCTCTGGAGAGTGAGACCGAGTTTCATCAATGGTTGTCTCCAATCAACCAGCAGCCAGGGAAGGTCGGGTGCGACAATGATGCAAACCAGTCTGCGACCCTTCTTCAGGGCAATGTGGCACACGTGCCTTGTAAGGCTCACGTGTCGAACCTGGTTGTCCAGCAATTTTTAAAACACTATCCTGGCCTACATGGGCCAGAGGGCATGGTGTAACGCCTGCCTGGATCGACACACTCAGATGGGCTGTAAAGGATAGGCTAGAGGCAAGCCACTCACCAAGCTGGACACCCAGAACCCTGAAACCCTTTAACCCCTATACAGTGATTTGGAATTACACAGGGCCCAAGTTGATTAATACCTGTGGAAGGCTGCAGTTCCAGAGAATAGTAGTCATGCAGGGTCAAAAACATTAATTGAGGAAGAGGAAAAGAATGGGATGGCCAGGACTTAATCAGAAAACAAGCAGAGGTGAAATGCAGATCGGCCAACGAGGTACATAAACAGCAAGCAGGAAAAGTAGTCAGGTAACAAGCACACAAAATCATAAAACTGAACTGGGGGGTAACAGTAACAAGAGGTTCATAGCTTTGTCTGGCAGTGGTCTGCAGACAGGAGGGGCCTAAAAAAGGGTGTGGTGTCTTCCCATTGGTTGTAGCTGAATGATGGTACGTCATCTGTGAGATACCCACCACCTACATTCAGCCTGTGGTTCTGTATCTGTCAAGGTAACGCAACCCAGTGGGTGACCATAACCTGCGTCCACCTGCGCCGCTGGCATCGACTCCTTTCCCATCATCAGCACTATGCACGAAAGGAACACGTTGTCACCTGGCGACCGGAGTACAAATTGATTGAGTGGACTACATTGGTGACTTCACAGCCGTGTGCGGCAATGATGCAAACCTGTCTGCGGCCCTTCGGCAGGGCAAAATGACACACGTGCCTTGTATGGCTCACGTGTTGAATCTGATTCTCCAGCAATTTTTAAAATACCATCCCGGCCTACATGGCCTTGTGCAGCGGGCACGCTGCTATGTGCGCACTTTCATCCTTCGCACCCAGCAGCTCAACAACTTTCATCGCTCCTGAAGTCTTAGGGTCTGGCGGTTAAACGCCGGAAATGCGATGTTCCGACACGCAGGAATTGGAATCTGCACATGTTGCAGCGTCTGTGGCAGCACCGTAGAGCCCTGCTGAAATACGGTCTGACGTATACCCTGGGCTAACTTGATCCAGAGGTGGTGCAGATCACGCTGCTGGAGTGGTGTCAGATCAAGGACCTATGCACCGTTCTACACAGTTTACAAATGTCGACGAAGATGTTTAGCAATGCCGATGCCATTCTCAGCGTGACAATTCTGGTCATCTACAAGATGGAGCACACAGTAAGCATTATTCGGAGTCAGGTGTTGGTCCAAGAGGAAGGGGAGGAAGTACAGGAGGAGTCATATGCAGAAGGGATAATAAGATCTACAAGGTCCAGACGGTGAGCGTCACCTAGGCGGCAGTCATGGTGGGGGAGAGGGATTAACAAGGGCGCATAGTATCAGCAAAAATTGTTGAGGAAGGTGCAGGAGCCCATGAAGAAATGGAGGACGAACTGGCGATGGGCATGGAAGACTCAGCAGATGAGTGAGAGCTTGCTCACATTTCGGTTGTGCAAGGTTGGGGGGAGAGGGCAGAGGAAGGAGGCACGATTCTCACCTCTCTGCCACCAACACACCAAGGACTTGGTCCTCCTGGATGCACAAGACACATGAGCGCCTTCTTGCTGCACTACCTACAACATGACCCACGGATTGTACGAATTCGAAGTAATGCTAGCTACTGGGTTACCACACTGTTAGATCCCTGGTACAAGACAAAATTTGGCGAAATAATTCCTGCCATAGAAAGGGACGCACGTATACAGGAGTATCTGCAGAAGGTGGTACGGATTTTTAGATCTGCTTTTCCAGTAAACACCAGTGCTGCACAGAGTGAATCTCAACGCTTTGTCATGGATAGGAGGAAATGGTCTTTTACTTGTCCACATCTGAGGGACCGAGGGCTGGCTGCTGTGCTGAGATGGCATTGAGTACGGTGTCCCTGCAGAGTTGCACTTTTGGTCATATACCAAATGAGTTGAAAAAGGACAGATGCTGGTGGAAAGGGGAACAGTTGTGTTGGAAAGGGGAAAAAAGTTTTTGTCCGTGGGTTTGGTGGTTAAGCAAAAGTAACATTTGATGAAGAAACACCATCTGTTACGGTGGGACTGGCAGATTTGGATAAGGTGGTATATACTATGTTACCGCTATATAACGAAAATTAATAAGAAAAGAAAGAGAAAGGTATATATCCCCATCAGCAGTCAATGTCCACCGTGCTCCCAGATGGAAAAGGAGAGGTTGGCAACTGGAAGGTTAGGTGGAGGATACAGATCTGTGTGGCTATGAAACTAATAGTTGCCTGAACCGAGTTAGACGCCACTGGGATCTGGAGACTGGGAGCCCTGTTAGCGTCACAGGGTCCACACGCCCACCCATCCCAGGAACTCCCTGTTAACATCACAGGGGCCATTGAGTACGCTGACCGTGTACATTGGGGCCACACCTGTGGACAGCAGGCGCATCAGCAGCAGCAGGCCTGTTAATGCCACTGGTCTGCACAAGCAGGGCTTGTAGTACAGGAGCTGGTCTTAACCGTTCTGCGTTACCAACTGTGGTGGCGGCCTGCATCGACGCCCTATCCCTGCCTACCTCTGGCCTAAATCCGCAATGGGTTCAACGCATGGAGGTGTGCTCTTTTGGAGCATAATAGAAGACTGCGCACCTCCTTGTTGGCTCCAGCCCGTTTTATAACCTGGGTCCGCCCCAAACCAGGGTGGACCACAATGCACCTCCTGAAGACAAAAGCAGAGTGACACGTCATGAGTGGCATAACTAGCGTCCTATTTGGAACCGCAACTTCAATAATGACCTCATGGCTGCCACGACACAAACACCTCACCAGTCATCGTCTGACCATCAATAATGAGGTGACAAGTCATAGGGGCGGGCCTCTGCAAGCCATTTGGGAGTGGCCTGGCCACATCGTCAGGACACCTGATGCCCTGTGGTCTATATGGGCCCCCCACATCAGGGGCAGTGCCAAAGAGTTCATTACCGGACCTAGTCTCTGATGCAGTAAGTGCCTGAGCATGCTCACTAGCATGAAATACAGTCTCCGAAAAAAGACTATCAGCTTTAGCATGGTGTCTAGGCACAACACAGCACTTAGACCCGGCACGGAGTGCAAGTACCTGTGCAAAGAGGCTTTTCGCACTAAGTGTGGGAGCATGCGCTGTATCCCAAAATGAAGACTTAGCCTCAGGAATGGCACAGTCAGGCTGAGCATACTCACTAGGCGAAACACTGTAGTTAGGCTGCGGCTGGGGTAAATCGGCACACGCATGCGCACTAGCTGCCTCTCCACACTTAAACGTGGAGGAGAAATTGCTTTTCGGGTGTGGACTTGGAGATGCTGTCTATGAACAGAAGGAAAAGATAAAGGAAGCCTCACTTTCTATCCCTCCGAATGATCAAATGCAGCAAGGAATTCCTTGAGTTTGCTATAAAATTAGCGTAGCAAAATGTGCATGAGGGTGTCATGCAGAGGTGCTGCAAATAGATTTGCACCAGTGGTACACTAATGGAAGTCCAACAGCCAGTTCTTGTATGCCACTAAATGGCAGCATTTTTTGCTACCATTATAGTTTATTAAAAACAGAGCAGGACGGTGTCCTGCACATGTGCTAGAAATAGCTTGGCACCAGTGGGACAATAATGAAATACAACAGCCAGTTCTTGTATGCCACTAAATGGCAGCATTTTTTGCTATCATTATAGCTTATTAAAAACAGAGCAGAAGGGTGTCATGCAGAGGTGCTGCACATAGATTTGCACCAGTGGGGCACTAATGGAAGTCCAACAGCCAGTTCTTGTATGCCATTAAATGGCAGCATTTTTTGCTATCATTATAGCTTATTAAAAACAGAGAAGGAGGGTGTCCTGCACATGTGCTAGAAATAGCTTGGCACCAGTGGGACAATAATGAAATACAACAGCCAGTTCTTGTATGCCACTAAATGGCAGCATTTTTTGCTATCATTATAGCTTATTAAAAACAGAGCAGGAGGGTGTCCTGCACTTTTTGCTATTATTATAGCTTATTAAAAACAGAGCAGGAGGGTGTCATGCACATGTGCTAGAAATAGCTTGGCACCAGTGGGACAATAATGAAATACAACAGCCAGTTCTTGTATGCCACTAAATGGCAGCATTTTTTGCTATCATTATAGCTTATTAAAAACAGAGCAGGAGGGTGTCCTGCACAGGTGCTAGAAATAGCTTGGCACCAGTGGGACAATAATGAAATACAACAGCCAGTTCTTGTATGCCACTAAATGGCAGCATTTTTTGCTATCATTATAGCTTATTAAAAACAGAGCAGGAGGGTGTCCTGCACAGGTGCTAGAAATAGCTTGGCACCAGTGGGACAATAATGAAATACAACAGCCAGTTCTTGTATGCCACTAAATGGCAGCATTTTTTGCTATCATTATAGCTTATTAAAAACAGAGCAGGAGGGTGTCATGCAGAGGTGCTGCACATAGATTTGCACCAGTGGGGCACTAATGGAGTAAAACAGCCACTTCTTGTATGCCACTAAGTTTACTCAATTTTTGGTATTATAATGTCTTAGTAACAATGAGTTTGAGTGTGCAATGCAGGCAGACGTGCTGCAAATATCTTTGCACTAGGGGACAATACAGAAGTCCAACAGCCAGGTTTAGGATGCCACTATGTTCACTCAGTGTTTGCTAGTATAATGGCTTAGTAACAATGAGTTTGAGTGTGCAAAGGGCAGGAGGGTACAGTGGCAGGGTTGTGGGTCTCTGGGTAGAGGAAAGGAAACCTGCCTTTCTATCCCTCCTAATGGGGAAATGCAGTGAGGAAATCCATGACCTTAGCTACACAGATGCTGTCATCTTGCGTAGCTGTTAAACTCTGTTTTCACGGACCTGTCACCTATGGCTCTGACCCTGCCGGTATTAGCCCTAAAAGGACTGATAGAAAGTGCTATCCCTATTCTGTACAGCGCTGTGTATAGAGCGTACACAGCAGTATCGGAGATAGGTGCTGCGCCAGCGGTGACTGACACCAAGGACGCAGAAGGCAGATAATGGTGTGCTGGAGGAAAATGTCCATTTTTATAATGCAGGGACATGTGGCATGGACATCCTATCACACATGCCGTTGCTTACCTAGCTAAAAGTCCACTTAGCTGTGTGTGTGTCTGGAATTGGCTGACATGCTGGCCCGCCCCACTACACGCGCGCACTTAGGGAAGGAAGACAAGGAAAAAAAAAAAAAAATGGCGATCGCCATTATACATACAGCAGTGATCTGAACGCGCTGTTCCCGCACACTATACACTGAAATTTCATAATAGTGTGAGTCACAGAGTGACTTACACTATTACAGCGGAAAGTCAGCTAGTAATTAGCTGGTCTTTTTGCTGCTAGAACCGTTCTTGAACGTATCTAGAACTATCGAGCTTTAGCAAAAAGCTCGAGTTCTAGTTCTATCTAGAACAGCCCCCAAAATCACTCGAGCCGCGAACTGGAGAACCTCGAACCGCGCTCAACTCTACTAATAATGGCACCAAATGTAAGTGGAGTTATAAACCTCAGGAAAACAAGAGCAAGAACTTTGATCTTCCCACTGATAATCTAAAGATAATTAACCTTTCTAATCATGTGTTGTCCAAATCTGATATTTATGTCCTGTCTAAAGGTTTAACGTTTTCCTCATGCAACAAATTGTATCTCTTTACAGCGGTCAAGGACCTAAACATATTTGCTCGGTCATTGATTTGTAAAAAATGGTTCCATAACGCAGAAAGACGTGAACAGTTCCCATCTTCTCAAGAGATGGCAGCGATTCGTATCTTGGAAGAACTATCTGAGGAACATGTTTCTGATTCTCAGTGTAAGATTCCATCATCTATCCACTAGGTTCCCACTAGGTTCCCACCCCTGTCAGTATGTCCAGCAGTTGATGTTTTTGTTAAATCAGTCTCCAGTCAACTTTACCCCATTACGACCGCGTTACGTTTTAAAACAGCACCAAAAAAGGGTCCTTATTCCTTTCTGCCGTTTTAAAACGGCGGGCAGAAATAAGTGTATAGCGCCCCCCAGCGTCAGGAAATCTCCAGGGTTTCAGCTACCGGGGATAGCTGAGACCCTGGAGATCATGATTCGGGCCGGTTTTTCCGGTCCCCAGTCACGTGATGACCGGTATACACCATATACCGATCATCAAGTAATAGTAAATGACCGCGCCGGTAAAAAATGATTTATCTCCCATCTGGCATGATCAAACATGCCAGATGGGAGATAAATCTTTTTCCCGGTTCCCTCTGGTCCCCTCGGTATCCCAAAAGTGCCCCCCCCGACCCCCAACCCCCTCCCAAAAATCCAAGATGGCCGTGCGCACCGGCGAGCACAGCAGCGCGCCGGCCGCATTTACACTTTTCTTATGGTTTCTGTCGTATGTGCCATAACACATGCGACAAAAACCTGCTCCCCAGGCCCTGCCGGGTCCCCCCCTATCCCCCCCGGTGTTCCCCGGTGTCAGACATACCTGTCGGAGCGCTGATCCCCCGCGGCCCCCTCCTCCGGCTCCTTCACAGCAGACGCTGACACACGTGCAGAGCGCAGCTGTCAGCTTCCTGTGTTCAGAGATGCTGGCTGCTGCTGCTGCACGGAGTTTGCAGCTGTGACCCGGGGAGAGTGAGTGCAGATTCTTTGCACCCACTCTCCTCAAATGGAGGGTCTGCAATACTAGAAAATGGGGGATACGTTCCCTGAACGTGTCCCCCATGTTCTAGAAGGTCCAGAGTCGACGTGGGATGTCCAAATGGATTACAGCGGATTTTTTTTTTTCTTTTCAATAAATTGGTCAATCAGGGAATGTTTTGGGGAGTGTTTTTTCAAATAAATTTTTTTTTGTTGTCAATTTTTTTTTTTATTACTGTCAATTAGTTATGTCGGGTATCTGATAGACGCCGTGACATAACTAATTGCTGGGCTTGATGCCAGGTGACATTACACACCTGGTATCAACCCCATTTATTACCCCGTTTGCCAACGCACCAGGGCACGGCATGAGCTGGGGCGAAGCGCCAGAATTGGCGCATCTAATGGATGCGCCACTTCTGGGGCGGCTGCGGCCTGCTATTTTTAAGCTGAGAAGAGTCCAATAACCATGGCTCTTCCCATCCTGAGAATACCAGACCCCAGCTGTCAGCTTCACCTTGGCTGGTGATCTAATTTGGGGGGACCCCACAATTGTTTTGTTTTTTTTAATTATTTATTTATAAATAATTAAAAAAAAAAACAGCTTGGGGAGCCCTCCAAATTGATCACCAGACAAGATGAAGCTGTCAGCTGTGGTTTGCAGGCTACAGCTGTCTGCTTTACCCTAGCTGGCTATCAAAAATAGGGGGGACCCCACGTCATTTATTTTAATTCTTTTTTTTTTTTTTGGGCTAAATACAAGGCTAGGCATCCTTTAGTGTCACATGAAAGGCACTAAAGGGCGCCAGCTTAGAATATGCAGGGGGGTGGGACGTTATATATGTTTGACATCTATTCATTCATCCATTGTAGCATTTTAGGCTGTGTGCCCACAATCAGGGTTTGCAACGTTTTGGGCGCAGAGTGTTTTCCCTGCGTCCATAACGCTGCGTTGTGCAGTAGAAGCACAGTGGCAGGATTTTTAGAAATCCCGTGCCCACTGTGTTTCTTTTCTCCGCAGCATAAATCGCCTGTGGGGCAGCTTCCCGAGCCTCAGCATGTCAATTTATGCTGCGGAGATGAGTGTTCTCTGCAGGTAGAATAGAACTAAAGTCCACAGCAGCCTGAACCCAAATCGTGGGCATGGGCAGCTGCGTTCTCCCGTGGACAACACTCACATCTCTGCAGGAAGGCTGACACTGTGTACTAGACGCCGTGTCGCTGGATCATGGCCACATAGCCTAAAGGCTACTTTACACGCTGTGATATCGGTCCCGATATCGCTAGCGTGGGTACCCGCCCCCATCTGTTGTGCAACACGGGCAAATCGCTTCCCGTGCCGCACAACATCGCGCAGACGCGTCACACATACTTACCTGCCCGGCGACGTCGCTGTGACCGGCGAACCGCCTCCTTTCTAAGGGGGGCGGTCCGTGCGGCGTCACAGTGACGTCACTGAGCGGCCGCCCAATAGAAGCGTAGGGGCGGAGATGAGTAGCCGGAACATCCCGCCCACCTCCTTTCTTCCTCATAGCGGCCGGGAGGCAGGTAAGGAGAGGTTCCTCGTTCCTGCGGCGTCACACATAGCAATGTGTGCTGCCGCAAGAGCGACAAACTACATCGTTACTGCTGCAGTAACGATAATCGAGAATGGACCCCCATGTCACCGATGAGCGATTTTGCACGTTTTTGCAACGATGCAAAATTGCTCATCGGTGTCACACGCAGCAACATCGCTAATGCGACCGGATGTGCGTCACCAATTCCGTTACCCCAACGACTCCACATTAGCGATGTCGCAGCGTGTAAAGCCCCCTTAACAGTGAGAAATTTGTTGCTACAGCAACATTTTTGTGAAGTACCTGTGGATTCAAAATGTTTACTATACTCCTGAATAAAATCCTTGAGGGGTCCAGTTTCCAAAATGAGGTCACTTGTGGGGGGTTTCTGATTTAAAGGTACCCAAGGGGCCCTGCTAATGTGACATGGTGCGCGCAATTTACTTCAACTTTTCCAAAATTCAAATGGTGCTCCTTCCATTCCAAGCCCTCCCATTTATCCAAACAAAGGTTTTTGGCCACATGTGGGGTATCCCTGCGCTCACAAGAAATTAGATAACAACCTGTGGGGTACACGTTTTGTTGTTGCCTCTTGAAAAAGTGAAAAATGTGTCGCTAAATCAACATTTTTGTGAAAATAATTAAAATTTCAATATGGCAACCTAAGCTTATCAAATTCTGTGAAGTATTCGTGGATTCAAAATGCTCAATATACACCTAGATAAAAGCCTTGAGGGGTCTTGTTTCCAGAATGGGGTCACTTGTGGGGGACCTCTACTGTTTAGGTACCTTAGGGGCTTTCCAAATGCGACATAGCGTCCGCTAATTATTCCAGCCAATTGTGCAGTCAAATGGCACTTTTTCCCTTCCGAGCCCTGCTGTGCACCCAAACAGTTAATTTCGACCACACATAAGGTATCAGCATACTCAGGAGAAATTGCACAATAAATTTTATGCTGATATTTTTCCGTGTACTCTTGTTAAAAAAAAGCTATCTGGTTGAAGTAACAATTTTGTGGTAAAAATATATTTTTTTTATTTTCACAGCTCAACATTATAAACTTCTGTAAAGCACTTGGAGGTTCAGGGTACTCACCAAACATCTAGATAAATTCCTTGAGGGGCCTAGTTTCCAATATGGGGTCACTTGTGGTGTTTTTTTGCTGTTTAAGTACCTTAGGGGTCCTCCAAATGTGACATGGTGCCCGCAATCTTTTTCAGCCAAATTTCCTTTCCAAAATTCAAATATTGCTCCTTCCGTTCCAAGCCCTTCCATTTCTCCAAACAAAGGTTTCAGTCCACAAGTGAGGTATCACCGCACTCATAAAAAAGTGGGTAACAAACATTAGGGTCAAATTTTTGGAATTACCTCTTGAAAAAGTGAAAAAATTGATGCTAAAGCAACATTTTTGAGAAAAAAATTAAAATTTTCAATGTGACAACGTAACGTTATCAAAATCTGTGAAGTACCTGTGGATCCAAAATTCTCACTATACCCCTAGATAGAAGCCTTAAGGGGTCTAGTTTCCAAAATGGTGTCACTTGTGAGGGGTTTCTGCTGTTTAGGTACCTTAGCGGACATGTAAATGCAACATGGTGCCCGCAATCTATTTCAGCCAAATTTGCTTTCCAAAATTCAAATATTGCTCCTTATGTTCCGAGCCCTCCCATTTGTCCAAACAAAGGTTTCTGACCACATGTGGGGTATTGGCGCGTTCATAAGAAAGTGGGTAACAAGTTTTGGGGTTCATTTTGTTGTGTTATTTCTTCTAAAAGTGAATAAATTTGGGGTAGAGAAACATTTTAGGTAAAATTTTATTTTTTGCTTTTTTTCATTCCACTTTGCTTTAGTTCCTGTGAAGCACCTGAAGGGTTAATAAACTTTTTGGATGTAGTTTTGAGTACTTTGAGGGGTGCTGTTTTGAGAATGGTGTCACTTTTAGGTATTTTCTGTCACTTAGGCCTCTCAAAGTCACTTCAAATGTGATGTGGTCAATAAAAAAATGGTTTTGTGAATTTTGTTGAAAAAATGGGAAATTGCAGATGAACTTTGACCCCTTCTAACTTCCTAACCCCAAAACATTTTGTTTCAGAAATTGCGCTAATGTAAAGTAGACATGTGGGAAATGTTATTTATTAACTGTTTTGTGTGACATAACTCTCTGGGTTAAGGGCATAAAAATTAAAAGTTTGAAAATTGCAAATTTTTCAAAATTTTCATCAAATTTCCGATTTTTTCACAAATAAAAGCAAAAAATATCGTTCTAAATTTATAACTATCATGAAGTACAATATGTCACGAAAAAACAGTGTCAGAATCATTGGGATCTGTTGAAGCGTTCCAGAGTTATAACCTCATAAAGTGACACTGGTCAGAATTGCAAAAAATGGCCTGGGCATTAAGGACAAAACTGGCTTCGTCCTTAAGGGGTTAAGAAAATTCCGAATACCATATATAGAGATAATCTGACTCATCTGGAAAGACAAAGCTTGTATAAGATAAAGAAGCTTTCGGATGTATCATTTAAACCAGCTGACAAGGGTGAGAACATAATGATCTGACCTCTGACTATGTATGAAACAGAGGCTTACAGACAGCTCAGAGACTCTACTTGCTATAAGAAGTTGACTTATAATCCGCTATCGGCATTTAAGAAATCTCTTGACCATCTTCTGAATGAAGCACTTGTGGAAGGGATTGTCAATAAGAAATTTGTGCAAGCCTTGACAGTGGTGGGTCCAGTTATACCCACACTTTATTTTCTACCCAAAGTGCACAAGAGTGTGACTATCCCTCCCGGCCATGGATTGACGGATAATGTTTGTACATACATCGATAGTAAGCTTAAAACCCCTTCACGACCGGTCGATTTTTCGCTTTCCGGGGTTTTTTTTCGCCTTTTTTTTCTTTTCTGAGAGACGTAACTTTTTTATTTTTCAGTCAATATGGTCATTTTTTGCGGAACGAGCTGTACTTTTAAATGAAACATCCAGGGGTCACCTTGACAAGGGGCTGCTGATAAGTCTTTGGATTTGTGATCATTTTTGTTTCTATGGTAATGAATGTTACATCACATGTAAACTTTGTGTGTCTAATATATGTTTTCAAAATGTTGTGTTTGTTGCTTATGCCAACAGTGTGCTGGTAAACAAAATGACAGAGTCTAATGCGATATTCATATCATCTGAGAGCAGAGGAGTGATAAAATTCTTGTTTCTGCAAGGAAAGTCCGAGAAGGATATTCATTGCGATATGCCATTCATATTCCACTGTTAAGAACTGGGTTACCTAATTTAAAACGGGCCACTTCAGCAACAATGATGAAGAATGTCTTGGATAACTAAGAGTGGTTGTTGTTCCGGAGATCATCAGTGCTGTGCACAACTTCATACTGGAGAATTGACAAATTTTAGGTAAAGCAATAGGAGACATCATTGGGATTTCCCGTGAATGTGTTTGTGTCATTATTCATGAATATTTGGACATGAGGAAGCTATCTGTAAAGTGGGTCCCCAAATGTTTTACAACAGATTTGAGAAGCATGCGAATGAAAACTTATCAGTCCATTTGTCAGCATTTCCGGACTGATAAGAACTTCCCAGATTGACTGGTTACTAAATGTACCGTCACACTAAGCAACATCGCTAGCAACATCGCTGCTGAGGCACGACTTGCTAGCGATGTTGCTGTGTGTGACATCCAGCAACAACCTGGCCCCTGCTGTGAGGTCGCTGGTTGTTGCTGAATGTCCTGGACCATTTTTTAGTTGTTGCTCTCCCGCTGTGAAGCACACATCGCTGTGTGTGACAGCGAGACAGCAACAACTGAATGTGCAGTGAGCAGGGAGCTGGCTTCTGCAGACACTGGTAACCAATGTAAATATCGAGTAACCAAGAAGCCCTTTCCTTGGTTACACGATATTTACCTTCATTACCAGCGTCCACCGCTCTCACGCTGTCAGTGCCGGCTCCCTGCTCACTGCACACATAGTCAGACTACACATCGGGTAATTAACCCTATGTGTACTCTGGCTAGGAGTGCAGCGAGCCAGCGCTAAGCGGTGTGCGCAAATAACCAAGGTAAATATCGGGTTGGTTACCCGATATTTACCTTACTTACCAAGCGCAGCATTGCTTCCACACATCGTTGCTGGCTGGGGGCTGGTCACTGGTTGCTGATGAGATCTGCCTGTGTGACAGCTCACCAGCAACCCGTGTAGCGACGCTCCAGCGATCCCTGCCAGGTCAGGTTGCTGGTGAGATCACTGGAGCGTCGCTTATTGTGACGGTACCCTAAGGATGAGACCTGGATTTATTTGTATGACCCTGAAAACAAGGAGCAGTCAAAAGAGTGAAGTCACAGTGGTTCTCCTTGTCCAAAGAAGTTCAAGGAGCAAAAATCAGCCACTAAGGTGATGGCGTCTTTATTCTGGGATAAGGAGGGCGTGCTGCTAGTGGACTACCTTCAAAAGGGCTCCACCATCAATGCAAGGTATTACATTAAACTTTTGGACCAATTGAAAGCAGCTCTGAAGGCCAAAAGGTGCGGCAAGCTGTCCAAAGGAATCTTGTTCCTGCAAGACAACGCCTCCGTTCACACTGCACAAGCGACCATGGCAAAACTGGCAGAGCTGGGCTTTCAACTGGTTGATCATCCACCTTATTCACCAGATCTAGCTCTCTCCAACAATCATCTTTTTCCAAACCTGAAGAAACACCTCAAGGGTACCAAATTTCACACCATTTCTGATGCCATGGCTGCAACGGATACCTGGTTTGCTGCACAGCCGAAATCCTTTTTTTTGCTAGGCTTACAGAACTTGGAATACCGATGTAAGAAGTTTGTTGACATGTAACGTTTCATCATCCTATCTTGTTTCTTTCTGGGTAAAGCTAAAGACTTATCGGCAGCCCCTTGTAGTGAAATGAGCAGGAAAATAAAATGGGAGAAAAAAAACGACTAAGGGCTGACATCCGAAATGCATCAGCTGTTCTGCTTTTTATCAGAATTTTTATGATGAAATATACTTCGAGTTTTATTCATATTGGTTCTGGATACTCACCTTTCTCATTCCTGTAATCTGTGGAAGCCAGCCACATGTATTCGTGCACCTGCTATGGAGTCCAGGTGAATACTACCTGCACCTGATTATCTACTGCACCTGATTATCTACTACACCTACCGTGAGTTGATCCCCTCTTCTTGTTTTCCTATCTGTCACAATAGCTTAGAGAAGGATTTATAACCTCAGGCTAGTGGACGCCCACCACAGAACTCCTCACCTTAGTATACAGCTTTCCATGCTCTGGTATTCAGTACTCAGCTTTGCCAACCTCTTATATCCCTTTTTCCTTTCTTACTCAGCTTTCCCACAATATCAAATCCTTTTTTTCTAAAGCAAACACCTTTCCCATGCTCTGTATCACTTTTTCTTTCTGTAGACAATTTCTCATGCTCTGTTATACTCATGGATGGAGGATAACTTTTACATTACAAAATATCCCTTTCAGTAAAATAATTAACTGCTTTTCTACTTCTTATATATTTACTAGTGTTGAACCACCCCCCTAGTATTCGAGTTCGGTTTGGTTCGTCGAACGGCGGCTTATTTAGTTCGGCGAACGTTCGACGAACACCTTCGAACCCCATTCAAAACAATGACAGGCAGAAACAAACACATAAAAACACATTATACATGTACACATACAATTGATTAACATTGCCATTATACTTACAGGTCCCAGCGACACGTCCTGTACTCTGTCTCCCGACGCTTTTCCTACCGATCATTGCTGTGCCCTCCCAATAATCAGTACTGATGATAGGACCTTCCGTGACGTTGTCATAGCATGTGACCAGTCATGTGTGTATTATCTCATTGGCTACAGACTGGTCACATGGGTAGACGTCATGCTAGGTCCTGTCAGTGTACTCTCCGGTACCTTGTACTCATTTGAGCATCTTCGTGTATCGGCGAGATGTTTGGGCACATGCTTGGTCCCCCGTTCCTGTATGTGGGCGCTCTTTACAGAGTCAGCCCACATACAAGGACTGGATACCACAGCCAGTGAATAGCGGCGCCAGAAATCAGGTGAACAGAGATCACCGTTGCTATAGTAAACCGCCTGTCAGATTACTATTTCAATGGTGGCAGCGGTGACGTCACCGCTTACAACCCACAGCCTCTGCTCACTCACTGAGTGATTAGACTGCATGGGAGCAGCAGCGTCTTCCTCCCATGTAGTGCTGTCTGATGTAGCAGAGCTGCATGGGATGAAGGAGAAAGAAGACAGAAGACTAGGATCGTGGAGGGGTGAGAGGGATAATAAACATGGAGTCTCTAAGTGTGTCTGTGTGTTTATTTCTATTAAAGTATTTTTTCTCTGTGTGGTGTCTTTTTTTTAACCCTTTATTGGAGATTCTTAATGGCCGGGTCAAACTTGGCTGACATTAAGAATCTCTGGCTTAACGCTAGCTAGTAAAACAAAGCTAGTATTAAGACATTATTACTAGAGATAAGCGAACCGGACGTGGTTCGGCTCGAGTTCGGTTCGTCGAACGGAGGTCTTGTTCGAGTTCCGTTCGGCGAACGTTCGACAAACCGAACTCGAACCGCATAGGAAACAATGGCAGGCAATCACAAACACATAAAAACACCTAGAAAACACCCTCAAAGGTGTCCAAAAGGTGACAAACAACTCACAACACAACACAAACACATGGGAAAGTGACAAGGACATGCGAAAACAAAGGAGCTGGACAAGGAAAAAGAAGAGGAGACACAGATATAGGCATGGCACGCCCTTCTAAAATCATGTAAAACACCACAAGGTGACTCCAAGCGGAGTTCTCCCTTTTTTCCAAAAATTGGGCCACACACACACCCACCCCTTCAGTGGCAGCACTTGTGCCCCAGTTGTACACTTCACAGCTAGATTTGCATCAAGCACATTCAAAAATACGCAATCCTTTTCCGTCCTCAGGATTGCACCGGGGTAGGTAGCAAAGTCTTTGCTGAACCATGACTTGTTCATCTTGGCTCCTTTTAAAAAACACAGCAAGCAAGGGTTACTCCAAGCGGAGTCTCCCTTTTTCCCAAAAATTGGGCCACACAGACACTCACCCCTTCAGTGGCAGCACTTGTGCCCCAGTTGTACACTTCACAGCTAGATTTGCATCAAGCACAGTCAAAAATACGCCATACTTAACCGTTTCCAGGATGACCCCGGGGTAGGTAGCAAAGTCTTTCCTGATCCCAGATCTGTTCATCTTGGATCATTTTTAAAAACAATGTAAGCAAGGGTTACTCCAAGCGGAGTCTCCCTTTTTTCCACAAATTGGGCCACACAGACACCCCATCAGTGGCAGCACTTGTGCCCTAGTTGCAAACAAGATGTTTTGATTTGCATCAAGCACATTCCAAATCCACAAGCATTTACTCTCCCTAGGATGACACAGGGGTAGTAAATTCCTTGTGGATCCATGACTTGTTCATTTTGATGAACGTTAGTCTGTCCACATTGTCACTGGACAGACGCGTGCGCTTATCTGTCAGCATACACCCAGCAGCACTGAAGACACGTTCAGAGACAACGCTGGCAGCTGGACACGACAAAATCTCCAAGGCGTAAGTAGAGAGCTCTGGCCATTTGTCAAGATTTAAAGCCCAAAATGAGATAGGCTCCATTTGCAAAGTCATGGCTTCGATGTTCATTTGGAGATACTCCTGTATCATCCTCTCCAGGCGTTGACTATGTGTCAGACTTGTTGTCTCTGGTGGCCTTGCAAAGGACGGTCTAAAAAAATTATGAAAAGATTCAATTAAATTGCTGTTACCAGCACCAGATACGGTGCTACTGGTACGGGTAGACTGTTGAAGATGATGAGACCGTCCCATGTTTGTCAAGTTACAACTGGGAGATTCACTCCCTGCACCTGCACGGTTGTTTGGTGGAAAAGCCGAGCTAAGATCGAGTAACAGCTTCTGCTGATACTCCTGCATACGTGCGTCGCTTTCTGTGGCTGGAATTATGTCACAAAATTTGGACTTGTACCGGGGATCTAATAGTGTGGCAAACCAGTAGTCATCATCACTTCTAATTTTGACAGGTAGTGCATTAAGAAGGCGCTCATGTGTCTTGCGCAGCCATGCGGACCAAGTCCACGCTGTGCTTGTGGCATAGAGGTGCTAACCTTTCTTTCTTCCTCTGACATCTCCCCCCAACCTCTTTCAACTGAAATTTGACCAAGGTCTCCCTCATCCGCTGAGTCTTCCATGTCCATGGACAGTTCGTCCTCCCTTTCTTCATGTACTCCTGCACCTTCCTCAACATTTCGCCTGCTACCATGTGCCCTTGTTTATCCTTGTCCCCCATGGTCCCATGCCTGCCGCGTTGGTGATGATGAACGTCTGGACCTTGGTGATGTTGTTGTGTCTTGCGCATATGAATCCTCCTGTAGTTCCTCCCATTCCTGTTGTCCCACCCCCTGACTCCGAATAGTGTTTAGCGTGTGCTCCAGCATGTAAATGACTGGAATTGTCATGCTGATAATGGCATTGTCAGCGCTAAACATATTCGTCGCCATGTCGAAACTGTGCAGAAGGGTGCATAGGTCCTTGATCTGAGACCACTCCATCAGGGTGATCTGCCCCACCTCTGCATCTCGTTGGCCCAGGCTATACGTCATGATGTATTGCACCAGGGCTCGGCGGTGCTGCCACAGTCGCTGTAACATGTGGAGGGTTGAATTCCAGCGTGTCGCCACATCGCATTTCAGGCGATGAACCGGCAGGCCGAAAGACTTCTGGAGCGATGCAAGTCGCTCAGCTGCGGCGGTTGAATGGCGGAAGTGAGCAGAGAGTTTTCATGCCCTGGTCAGAAGGCCATCTAGGCCGGGATAGTGTGTTAAAAATTGCTGGACAACAAGGTTCAACACGTGAGCCATACAAGGCACGTGTGTCACCTTGCCCAGGCGAAGGGCCGCACCCAGGTTTACAGCATTGTCGCACACGGCCTTACCAGGCTGCAGGTTGAGTGGAGACAACCATTAATTAAACTCAGTCTCCAGAGCTGCCCACAACTCAGCCGCTGTGTGACTCCTATTTCCAAGACATGTCAAGCTAAAGACCGCCTGATGTCGTTGCACTCTGCTGCCAGCATAGTAATGAGGGGTGCGTGATTCCTTCTGCGCAGTTAGAACGCTGGTGGCCTGACCAGGCAGGCTTGGGGCGGAGGTGGAGGACCCAGATGAGGTGGAGGAGGCAGAAGCAGTGGCGGAACTTGGACAGACAGAGGATTGACACACAAGTCGTGGGGATGGCAAGACTTGTGCAGCAGACACTTCACCATCTATCACCTTAGTTACCCAGTGCCCAGTCAGCGACATGTAACGTCCCTGTCCATGCTTACTGGTCCAAGTATTGGTGGTGAAATGCACCCGTTCACACACAGAGTTTCTCAAGGAAGCAGTGATGTTGTGTGCGACATGCTGGTGTAGCGCAGGCACACCTTTCTTAGAGAAGTAGTGGCGACTGGACATCTGTTACTGGGGCACAGCGACAGACATAAGGTCTCTAAAATCCTATGTGTCCACCAGGCGGAAAGGCAGCATTTTGGTAGCCAAGAGCTTACAGAGGGATAAAGTCAACCTCTTAGCTTTGTCATGGGTCGCAGGAAATGGCCTTTTATTTGTCCACATCTGAGGGACAGAGATCTGGCTGCTGTGTGTAGACGGTGTTGAGTAGGGTGTCCCTGGAAAAATGCAGGTTTATGAGGAAAGTGCAGGCATAGACGTGATGTTGCCTTCATCCAACGTTGGTGCTATCGATGTCTGAGAGAGCTGTACACACGCACTTGTTTCCCCTTCCAAACCAACTGACGACCTACCAAGCAAACTACCTGTTGCGGTTAAAGTGGTGGAAGTTGTGCGTTGAAAACCAGGTGTGACAGCTGTCCTCACAGTCCTAGAAGATGAAGAGCGCGCGGATGCACTGGAAGGGGCAGGCGGTGGATGGTTCGCTCCGCTAGGCCGCATTGCAGCACGGTGAGCTTTCCACTGGGACATATGATATTTATTCATGTGACGATTCATGGAAGAAGTTGTCAAACTGCTGAGGTTTTGCCCTCTACTAACAGAATCACGATAAATTTTACAGATCACATAATTTGAGCGATCTTTTGCTATGTCAAAAAAGGACCAGGCTAGGCAAAGCTTAGAGGGCATGCGACCTGCTGAGCCCCCCCAACTAGTGCTCAGAGGCAGAGTGGTGGCTGAGGATGCAGTTGTAGACGTGCTACCAGTGCTCCGACTTTGTCCAGGAAGGCGCAAGATAACTTCGTCGTCGGTTGCATCCTCCTCCTCCGCCTCTGTTGACCTCGTCGAGTGCCTGGCTGTGGGTTGACAGTAGGTGGGATCTAGAACTTCCTCATCAATTGTTGTGTTTGCACTCCCCTCACCCTCAGACCGAGCCTCTTCTTGCCCTGACCGAATATTTAAGTTGTCATCCCAATCTGGTATCTGCGTCTCATCGTTATCAGTATGTTCCTCATTGTCTATAACAACAGGTGTTACAGTTTGTGAAAAAGGGTCAACATTATGCTCAGAAACTTGGTCCTCACGGCCTGAATCAGAGTCACAAAGGTTCTGGGCATCACTGCAGACCATTTCCTGGTTTGTACTCACTGTAGCTTGGGAGCAGACTTCTGATTCCCAGGCTATAGTGTGACTGAACAGCTCTGCAGACTCAGCCATCTCAGTTCCACCATACTGTGCAGGGCAAATGGAGCTTCAGAGTTGGGAGAAAGCAAGTGTGATTGGGCTGACAACTCAGAGGACTGGTGTTTTTTGGATGCGGTAGTTGAGGTGGCAGAGAGGGCACTTGTTGGACCACTTGAGATCCATTCAAGCATTTTCCTTTTTTGGCCATCATCTACCTTGTTCCAGTTGTTCGTGTCCGTAAAAAAGGGAGCACATCGGATTTTCCACGGTAAGTAGTAGACATCTTACTTTTGCTGGAAGATGGTCTATCTTCAGCAGATGTTAATGGAGCTTTGCCACCTTCCCTTACGGACAAACCCTTTTTTTCCTTTTCCATCACGCCTCTTCCCCTTTCCACCAGTATCTGTCATTTTGCCACTCATTTTGATTGCAACAAGATTGTGCACTTAAATGTGGTAGTAAAAATTGAGAGATGGTGTAGATTTCAGCGGTGGTCTAGCTATATTAACAGCAGAATAAACAACAATAATTATCCCTGACAATGCAACTACGGCCCTTAAACTGGCAGCATAGTTTGCTAGTATAATGGCTTAGTAACAATTATTTTGAGTGTGCAATGCAGGCAGACGTGCTGCAAATATCTTTGCACTAGTGGGACAATAATGAAGTCCAACAGCCACTTTTAGGATGCCACTAAGTTTCCTCAGTGTTTGCTAGTATAATGGCTTAGTACTAATGAGCTTGAGTGTGCAATGCAGGCAGACGTGCTGCAAATATCTTTGCACTAGTGGGACAATAATAAAGTCCAACAGCCAATTTTAGGATGCCACTAAGTTTCCTCAGTGTTTGCTAGTATAATGGCTTAGCAACAATGAGCTTGAGTGTGCAATGCAGGCAGACGTGCTGCAAATATCTTTGCACTAGTGGGAAAATAATGAAGTCCAACAGCCACTTTTAGGATGCCACTAAGTTTCCTCAGTGTTTGCTAGTATAATGGCTTAGTAACAATGAGTTTGAGTGTGCAAAGCCGAAGTTCTGCAAATAGATTTGCACTAGTGGGACACTAATGGATGTCCAACAGCCCTTTTAGGATGCCACGAAGTTTCCTCAGTGTTTGCTAGTATAATGGCTTAGTAACAATGAGCTTGAGTGTGCAATGTAGGCAGACGTGCTGCAAATATCTTTGCACTAGTGGGACAATAATGAAGTCCAACAGCCACTTTTAGGATGCCACTAAGTTTCCTCAGTGTTTGCTAGTATAATGGCTTAGTAACAATGAGCTTGAGTGTGCAATGCAGGCAGACGTGCTGCAAATATCTTTGGACTAGTGGGACAATAATGAAGTCCATGAGCCACTTTTAGGATGCCACTAAGTTTCCTCAGTGTTTACTAGTATAATGGCTTAGTAACAATGAGCTTGAGTGTGCAATGCAGGCAGACGTGCTGCAAATATCTTTGCACTAGTGGGACAATAATGAAGTCCAACAGCCACTTTTAGGATGCCACTAAGTTTCTTCAATGTTTTCTAGTATAATGGCTTAGTAACAATGAGTTTGAGTGTGCAATGCAGGCAGACGTGCTGCAAATATCTTTGCACTAATGGGACAATAATGAAGTCCAACAGCCACTTTTAGGATGCCACTAAGTTTCCTCAGTGTTTGCTAGTATAATGGCTTAGTAACAATGAGTTTGAGTGTGCAATGCAGGCAGACGTGCTGCAAATATCTTTGCACTAGTGGGACAATAATGAAGTCCAACAGCCACTTTTAGGATGCCACTAAGTTTCCTCAGTGTTTGCTAGTATAATGGCTTAGTAACAATGAGTTTGAGTGTGCAATGCAGAAGTTCTGCAAATAGATTTGCACTAGTGGGACACAAATGGAAGTCCAACAGCCACTTTTAGGATGCCACTAAGTTTCCTCAGTGTTTGCTAGTATAATGGCTTAGTAACAATGAGCTTGAGTGTGCAATGCAGGCAGACGTGCTGCAAATATCTTTGCACTAGTGGGACACTAATGAAGTCCAACAGCCACTTTTAGGATGCCACTAAGTTTCCTCAGTGTTTGCTAGTATAATGGCTTAGTAACAATGAGTTTGAGTGTGCAAAGGGCAGGAGTGTACAGTGGCAGGGTTGTGGGTCTGGGTAGAGGAAAGGAAGCCTTCCTTTCTATCCCTCCTAATGGGGAAATGCAGTGAGGAAATCCCTGACCTTAGCTACACAGACGCTGTCATCTTATGTAGCTGTTAAAATCTGTTTTCACGGACCTGACTGTCGCCTATGGCTCTGACCCTGCCGGTATTAGCCCTTACAAGGGCTGAAAGAAACTTCTATCCCTATTCTGTATAGCGCTGTGTATAGAGCGTACACAGCAGTATTGGAGACAGGAGCTATGCCAGCGGTGACTGACACAAAGATGCAGAAGGCAGATAATGGCGTGCTGGAGGAAAATGTCAGTTTTTATAATGCAGGGACATGTGACATGGACATCCTATCACACATGCCATTGCTTCTCTGGCTAAAAGTCCACTTAGCTGTGTGTGTGTGTCTGGGATTGGCTGACATGCTGGCCCGCCCCACTACACGCGGACGCTTAGGGAAGGAAGACAAGGAAAAAAAAAAAAAAATGGCGATCGCCATTATCCATACAGCAGTGATCAGAATGCGCTGTTCCCGCACACTATACACTGAAATTTCATAATAGTGTGAGTCACAGAGTGACTTACACTATTACAGCGGAAAGCCAGCTAGTAATTAGCTTGTCTTTTTGCTGCTAGAACCTTTCTCGAACGTATCTAGAACTATCGAGCTTTAGCAAAAAGTTCGAGTTCTAGTTCGATCTAGAACAGCCCCCAAAATCCCTCGAGCCGCGAAATAGAGAACCTCGAACCGCGAACCGCACTCAACTCTAATTATTACCCAGCAAGCCACTCGTCACCAGGACAGCTGGAAAAGTTAGATACAGGGCCAGATGATGACGCTTCTATGAAAGCTCCATTTTCTGGTGCGGCTGTGGACTGCAATTCGCAGCAGAGGGGCCCAGAAACCTCAGGCCAACCTGTGCTGCGGATTCCAATCCCTAGCTCCCTAGTTGCACCTGGCTGGGCACAAAAATGGGGCGAAGCCCACGTCGTTTTTTTTTTTAATTATTTCATGAAATTCATGAAATAATTAAAAAAAGGGCTTCCCTATATTTTTAGTTCCCAGCTGGGTACCAATAGGCAGCTGGGTGTTGGGGGCAGCCGTACCTGCCTGCTGTACCTGGCTAGCATACAAAAATATGGCGAAGCCCACATCATTTTGTTTGTCATCAAAAAGCTCCTGCTTACAGTCCTGGAGCCTGAGCCTTGCAGTTCTGCAGCTGCTGTCTGCACTCCCGCATACAGTAGTGAATGGAGCATGCTGAGCCTTGTTGTTCTGCAGCTCCTGTCTGCTCACCTGCATACGCTAGTGAATGGAGCATGCTGAGCCTTGTAATTCTGCTTCCCCTGTCTGTCCCTCCAGCATACAGTCCTGGATGCAGCATGCTGAGCCTTGTAGTTCTGCAGCTGTTGTCTGCTTTCCTGGATACACTAGTGGATGAAATATGCTGAGCCTTGCAGTTCTGCTCCCCCTGCCTCTCCTTCCAGCTTACAGTCCTGGATGGAGGATGCTGAACCTTGTAGTTCTGCAGCTGCTGTATCCTCTTCTCCATACAGACAGACAACAGACAGCAGCTGCAGAACTACAAGGCTCAGCATACTCCATCCAGGACTGTAAGCTGGAAGGAGAGGCGCATTATATGAGACCTTATGGTACATAATCATTTATAATATAGCGTTAGGGACCCCCCTATAGAGATTTGCCGTGACGGGGCAGGGGGGCTCAAATCATTGATCAATCATTTGCAAGAAATCTCATTGAATTGTTACAGTAGGAATGAATTTGTGAATATTACACTTTTTATTTCATCATTGTTGCAAGCCATTCACAAGCAGTGCTGGCTCCCCTCCTTCTTTGTTTACTGGTCAGGTGGTCGACCGCCACCATGCCGTGCACGCCCAGTGTGGTTTTGCAAATTCCTTCTGTCGCCATTAAAATTCAGTCTGGTGCTTGTTCACACACAGCCACCGCCTCCTGCTCCAAGGCATCATTATTTAAACACCACCTGCCTGAACCTTGTTCCGCCCTCATCCATGTTTGCTGGTCTGGCACTGTGAGGGCCAGTCCTGACATTGTGCTGGTGTGTGTGGTTCTGCCACACACACTGGCACCTGGGCTGCCTTTATTCGCTGTTGTCAGTCCTAGTAGCATGGGAGCGGTTCAGACATGTCTCAGGTAAGTGGTGTCTTTATATGGTCCTGCGCATTATATGAGACCTTATGGTACATAATCATTTATAATATAGCGTTAGGGACCCCCCTATAGAGATTTGCCGTGACGGGGCAGGGGGGCTCAAATCATTGATCAATCATTTGCAAAAAATCTCATTGAATTGTTACAGTAGGAATGAATTTGTGAATATTACACTTTTTATTTCATCATTGTTGCAAGCCATTCACAAGCAGTGCTGGCTCCCCTCCTTCTTTCCATCCAGGACTGTATGCAGGAGTTTTTTGCTCCCCAAAAAAATTTACGTGGGCTTCGCCAAGTTTTTTGCTAGCCAGGTAGAGCAGGCAGCTACAGGCTGCCCCCAACCACCAGTTGCCTATTTGTACCCGGCTGGGAACCAAACATATAGGGAATTTCATGAAATAATTAAAAAAAAATGACGTGGGCTTTCCCCACTTTTTGTGTCCAGCCAGGTACAACTAGGCAGCTGGGGTTTTGAATCTGCAGCGCAGGGTGCCCAAGCTTTCTGGGCACCACTGCTGCGAAGTGCAGTCTGCAGCCGCAACAGAAAATGGCGCTTTCATAGATGCACCATCTTCTGGTGCTGTATCCAACTTTTCCAGCTGCCCTGGTGATGGGTGGCTCACTGAGTAATAATGGGGTTAGGGCTAGTTGTATATTATCAAATGACTCTAAGCCCGAAATTCAATATTAGACATGGCCACCATGAATTTCTAGTACAGTCATGGCCAAATGTTTTGAGAATGCTACAAATATTACTTTTTACAAAGTCTACTGCTTAAGTTTTTCTAATGGCAATTTGCATATACTCCACAATGTCATAAATAGTGATCAGCTTAACAGCAATTACTTGCAAAGTCAATATTGGCTAAGAAAATGAACTTGAACCCCCAAAACACATTTCAACGGCATTGCATTCCTGCCTTAAAAGGAGCAGCTAACATTGTTTTAGTGATTGTTCCATTAACACAGGTGTGGGTGTTGATGAGGACAGGGCTGTCGATCAATAAGTCATGATTAAGAAAGAATGACACCACTGGACACTTTAAAAGGAGGCTGGTGCTTGGTATCATTGTTTCTCTTCAGTTAACCATGGTTATCTCTAAAGAAACACATGCAGCCATCATTGCTCTGCACAAAAATGGCCTAACAGGGAAGAGTATCGCAGCTACAAAGATTGCACCTCAGTCAACAATCTATCGCATCATCAAGAACTTCAAGGAGAGAGCTTCCATTGTTGCCAAAAATGCTCCTGGGCGCCCAAGAAGGACCAGCAAACGCCAGTACCCTATCTTAAAACTGTTTCAGCTACGGGATCGGACTACCAGCAGTGCCGAGCTAGCTCAGCAATGGCAGCAGGCTGGTGTGAATGCTTCTGCATGCACTGTGAGGCGGAGGCTCTTTGAGCAAGGCCTGGTTTCAAGGAGGGCAGCAAAGAAACCACTTCTCTCCAGAAAAAACATCAGGGACCGACTGATATTCTGCAAAAGGTACCGGGAGTGGACTGATAAGGACTGGGGTAAAGTCATTTTCTCAGATGAATCCCCGTTTCGATTGTTTGGGACATCTGGAAAACAGCTTATTAGGAGAAGAAGAGGTGAGCGCTACCACCAGTCTTGTCTCATGCCAACTGTTAAGCATCCTGAAACGATTCATGTGTGGGGTTGCTTCTCAGCCAAGGGAATCGGCTCACTCACAGTCTTGCCTAAAAACACAGCCATGAATAAACAATGGTACCAGAATGTCCTCCAAGAGCAACTTCTCCCAACTGTCCAAGAGCAGTTTGGCGCCCAACAATGCCTTTTCCAGCATGATGGAGCACCTTGCCTTAAAGCAAAAGTGATCACTAAATGGCTCATGGAGCAAAACATAGAGATTCTGGGTCCATGGCCTGGAAACTCCCCAGATCTTAATCCCATTGAGAACTTGTGGGCAATCATCAAGAGACGGGTGGACAAAAAAAACACAACAAATTCTGGCAAAATGCAAGCATTGCTTATGCAATAATGGACAGCTATCAGTCAGGATTTGGTCCAGAATTGATTGAGAGCATGCCAGGCAGAGTTGCAAAGGTCCTGAAGAAGAAGGGTCAACACTGCAAATATTGACTTGCTGCATTAACTCATCATAACTGTCAATATAACCTTTTGGTACTCATAATATGATTGCAATTATATTTCTGTATGTGATGTAAACATCAGACAAACACAATTAAAAACCAGAGGGCAACAGATCATGTGAAAAAATAATTTTGGTGTCATTCTCAAAACTTTTGTCCATGACTGTACAGATAAAAAAACACAGAAAAATATTTTTATTAGAAATAAAACACAACACAATTAGTAACTCCATCTTTATTGAAATAAAGAACCACCCTCCGCAGTAATCCTGGGTCAAGGGTCCCGCGCCTTCCAATCTGGATCCAATATCATCTCATCGGTTTGCTGGAAGGCAAAGCGATCAGATGATGTGTCAGGTTCAAGGGCCTGAATCAAATGACACAGCAGCTTATTGTATAAACGGCTTTTATACAATCAGCTGATGCATCAGTGCAAAAAAAAACAAAAAACTACACATTTCTGTGCAGACTCCTTTCTGACAGCAGCAGCTGATAGTTTAGCCGGCCGGGTGGTAAAAAGCCGGCTTCACCACTCGACTTATAGTGTCAGCTGATTCCGTCAGCTGACCGCATCAGCTGATCATTGTCAGGTCTCAGAGAAAGAAACGAGAGAGAAAAGAGTGAGAAAAGAGAGAGAGATAAGAGTGAGAAAAGAGAGAAAAAGAAAGAGAGAAAGAAAGAGAGAGAAAGAGAGAAAAAGAGAGAAAAAGAGAAAGAAAGTGAAAGAAAGAGAAAAAGAGAAAGAGAGAATACGAAAGAGAAAAAAAGAGAGTGAGAAAGAAAGAGAGAGAGAGAAAGAGAGAAA
This sequence comes from Anomaloglossus baeobatrachus, assembly GCF_048569485.1. Lineage (NCBI taxonomy): Eukaryota > Metazoa > Chordata > Amphibia > Anura > Aromobatidae > Anomaloglossus > Anomaloglossus baeobatrachus. The sequence continues at coordinate 499,118,069 of NC_134355.1, read as the reverse complement.
AAGAGAACAATAGAAAAAGAGAGAGAAAGAGAGAGAAAGAGAGAAAGAGAGAAAAAGAAAACCAGAGAAAGAGAGAGAAAAAGAGAGAAAAATATAGAAAAAGAGAAAGAGAGAGAAAAACAGAGAAAAAGAGAGAGAAAGAGAGAGCAAGAGAGAAAAAAAGAGAAAAAGAGAGAAAGAGAGAAAAAGAGAGAAAGAAAGAGAAACAAAGAGAGAGAAAGAGAGAAAAAGAGAGAAAAAGAGACAGAAAGAAGAAGAAGAGAGAAAAGATACAGAGAGTGAAAAAGAGGAAAAAAGAGAAAAAGAGAGAAAAAGATAGAGAGAGAATAAAAGAGAGAAAAAGAAAGAAAAGAGAGAAAAAGCGAGAAAGAAAGAGAGACAAAGAGAGAAAGAGAGAAAAAAAGAGAAAGCGAGAAAAAGAGATAGAAAGGAGAGAAAGAGATAAAAAGAGAGAAAGAGAGAGAAAAAGAGAGAAAAAAGAGAAAAAGAAAAAGAGACAAAGGGTAAAAGAGAGAAAGAAAGAGAGAAAAAAGAGAAAAAGAGAGAAAGAAAGAGAGAGAAAGAGAGAAAAATAGAGAGAAAGAAAGAGAGAGGAGAGAAAAAGTGAGAAAGAAAGAGAAAAAGAGAGAAAAATAGATAATAAAGGAGAAAAAGAGAGAAAGAGAGAGAAAAAGAGAGAAAGAGAGAGAAAGAGAGAGAAAGAGGGAAAATGAGAGAGAGAAAAAGAGCAAAAGAGAGAGAAAGAGAGAGAAAGAGAGAAAAAGAGAGGAAGAGAGAAAAAGAAAAAGAGAGAGAGAGAAAGAGAAAAAGTGACAGAGAAAAAGAGAGAGAGAGAAAGAGAGGGAAAGAGAGAGAGAGTAAAAAGAGAAAAAAAGAGAGAAAAAGAGAGAGAGAAAAGGAGAGACAAAGAGAGAGAAAGAGAGGAAAAGAGAGAAAGAGAGAGAAAAAAGAGAAAAAGAGAGAGAAAAAAAGAGAAAAAGAAAAAGAAAGAGAGAGAAAGAGGGAAAAAGAAAGAGAGAAAGAGAGAGAAAGAAAGAAAAAAAGAGAGAGCGAAAGAGAGAAAGAGAAAAAGAGAGAGAAAGAAGAGAGAGAGAAAGAAAGAGAGAGAAAGAGAGAGAAAGAGAGAGAAAGAGAGAGAAAAAGAGAGAAAAAGAGAGAGAGAGAAGAGAGAGAGAGAAGAAAGGAGAGAGAGGAGAGAGAGAAGAGAGAGGAGAGAGCAATGCAGCCTCATTCCGTGAACTGCTCGGATTTTAGAGGTAGGTCCCGCGGCTCACAGCTGATTTCCAGCTCCTCCCCTCAGTGCATAATTAAATTAAATTATAAATAAATAATTATAATTTAAAATTATAAATAAGTTAAAGTAAATTCTTTACTGGGGTGGCCGGGACTCGAACTCGTGAAGTAATTCCCCTTAGGTGGCAGCTCTACCCATTGAGCCACTGCCTTTAATTAAAAGCAAAGGAAGATTTGGTAATCTTGACCTCTGTATTGCAGAGAGAGAGAGAGATCACACGCAGGCGCTTTCTGAGTGAAGTCTCCGGTGAAAGCGCGGCTCACTTCAGTTGCTAAGTGGATCTGACACAGAGCGCTTGTGTTCTACGGCACTCCCTGTCCGCTTCATGTAGCAGAGCTGAAAGTGCGTGGAGCTGACACAGAGCACTCGTGTTCTACGGCGCTCTCTGTCAGCTTCATGTAGCAGAGCTGAAAGCGTCGTGTGGATTACTTCATACCTGGATTGTTGTTTGGGGATTAATAAAGAGGTAAATGAGGGTTTTTTTGTCTTTTACTCCAAATAAAGGATTTTTCGTTGTGTGTGGTTATTTACTTTCACTTACACGTTAATCATGGAAGGCATCTCAGGGAGATACCTGTCATGATTAACCTAACCTTATTATTCCGATTGCCACTGCACCAGGGCAATTCGGGATGAGCCGGGTAGAGTCCCTGGACTGTTGCATCTAATGGATGCGGCAATTCCAGGCTGCTGCTGGCTGATATTGTTAGGGTGGTTGGCTCCCCATAACGTGGCGCTCTCCATTCTGACAATACCAGCCTCCAGCTGTGTGGCTTTATCTTGGCTGGTATTAAAATTGGGGGGAAACCGCAGTTTGTTTTTTTTTAATTATTTATTTTATTTTACTGCCCGATATAGACCCGCCCCCTAGCAGCTGTGATTGATTGCAGTGAGACAGCTGTCACTCAGTGTGGGGGCGTGTCTAACTGCAACCAATCATGGGCGCCGGTGGGCGGGGAAAGTAGGGAATACTAGATTGACTAATGAGCGGCAGCCAAATTCAAAAGAGGAAAAGCCGCCGTAGTTTTGTGACAGCCGTGCAGCACCGCACCAGTGATTGGTGAGTAGGAAAGAGAGAGGGATTGTGCTGGAGACGCAGGACGCATGCAGATACAAAACGTGCGCACATAGCCTTACTGTGAAAAGCCACGCTTTTGGTGATCGAACCGTTATCGAAAGGTATCTTGAACTGCAGAACTTGAAGCAAATCGTTCAAGTTCATCGAACGACTCGAACACCGCCCAAAATCATTCGAATTTGAAATTGGCGAACGGTTCGAATTGAACATCGCTCATCTCTAATCTTTACTTACTCTTTCAAACATGCAGTAATAATCCCCATTAACAAAATAAACATTTTTTCACTCATGCTAATTACAGATAGTTTCAAATCTCTTCTCCATGTCCAAACTTCTGGATGACTGGTCTACACCACTCACCTCTTTAGCTCATCTTCTTCATACTGTAACTGGTCCAATCCACATCACATCTTCTGATACCCACTACAAGTCCTAAAATTTCAAGGACTCTCATAGGTAAAATATATATTTGTACCGTATTAGCAAGTAGAGGTAAAAAAATTGTTTAAAAGAACTGAAATCCTCAGTGGTTAATACCTTTTAATGGCTAACTGAAAAGAAGGTAATAACAGCAAGCTTTCGAGACTACTCAGTTCTCTTCATCAGGCTCAGTATAACACAAAATCTGAATAGTCACATATTTATACAGAACAGGACATAGAATGGGGCAGTAAATAAAACAAGTTATGTGAAGCAGAGCTATCACTATGGCAAGAGGACAAACTGTTGTCGCCATAAATATTGATGTAGTTCATAGATAAGCAGTGTGAAAGTTTTATTGTCCTCTGATTGGGATCTGGTCCAGGGCTGTGATGCCCCCGGATGGTCTGAGGAACACATCTCTTAATTGATGTAAAAAAACATAAATCCATGTGACACATTCATTCCTTCATTGTTGGTTATAAGTGATTTAGCACCAAAATGTAGAATTGGTGGAGGAAGGTTGAACTAGATAGACCTAGGTCTTTTTTTAACCTATGGAACTATGTAACTATGTAGAGTCAGCAATTCCAACTCATTGTGACAAGCTCGGGTATTTCAGTGAAAATGGTGGGAATCTGAAGATATGACTAAGACCAGTCAGGCGATTGGTACGAATGGAGGTTCCGTCTAGGTGAGCAGTAACGTGAGTATAAGGATTTTTGTTTAGATTTTTTAATACTATATTTATTATTCTAGAGAGACCCCAAAGCATAATATAACACATTGAATACAAACAGGCAATTTAGAATTTTTCCTGATCTGCTAAACTCTAAAGCTTGCTTTACACGTTGCAATTTCGCATACGATATCGTATGCGATTTGCAACGCCCCCATCGTACGTGTGGCACGTTCAATTTGTTGAATGTGCCGCACAAACGATTAACCCCCGTCACACGTACTTACCTTCAATAAGACCTCGATGTCGGCGGCGAACGTCCACTTCCTGGAGCGGGAGGGACGTTCGGCGTCACATCGACGTCACGCGGCAGCTGGCCAATAGAAGCTGAGGGGCGGAGCTGAGTGGGACGTGAACATCCCGCCCACCTCCTTACTTCCGCATTGTGGGCCGGGAGCCGCAGGACGTAGGTAAGATCTGTTCATCGTTCCCGGGGTGTCACACACTGCAATGTGTGCTACCCCGGGTACGATGAACAATCTGACGTGCAATTCTAGAGAAAGGTACGATGTGTATGTGATGAACGTTTTAACGTTCAATCGCAATCGCACGTACCTGTCACACACTGCAATGTAACTTACGATGCCGGATGTGCGTCACTTATGACGTGACCCCGCTAACACATTGTAAGATACATTGCAACGTGTAAAGCGGGCTTTATACTAACCACTGAGCCATGAGGTTTCTCAACTCACTCAGCCACTTTTCATCAATGTGCTGTCGTTAATAAAAACAGCCATTTCTGTTAGGAAATAAAAAAGGTTATCCCCTTGTTCACCATTAACAGTGGTGAGGGTAATCATGATTTTTTTTTTTCAGTTTATTTCCATACATACTGTACAAACACTTTGCTGAGAAGTAGACTGGGTAAGTGTAGAAGATATACTCTGTCTTCTTAGACATTCTAGTCCTTACTGACCGAGTTTGAAAGCTTATCATTTTGCAGAATTCAAGCCCTCAAACAGCATTGTTAATATAAAAAAAAGTTAAAGCTTTTTGAGTTTATTAATAAGAAAATAAAAAAAAATAGTTTTATCCTAAATTTTCAAAAAGAAGGGGTTACTTGAAAAGAAAATTTGTGCAAAATATATATTTCTGTTTTCTCTTATGGTTATTAAATCAAACTTTTTACATTCATTGCTTATTAGAATACAATATCTGCACTTACAATGGGAAAAAGAAAAAGGTTTAGCCCTTTAAATTTTAGCATTTTTTTCACCCGATGATGTCTGTTGAAAGTTCTAAATACTACTGTACAAAGTATTGGCTTTTTCCTTTCCTTATTTTACTTGCAAACTTATTTGCTACGCATCAGATTTTCAACATGAGCAAACAAAAAATGCTCAGAGTAAATTGACCAAAAAGTTCCAGACAATAGGATTGCACAGTTCCTTGACATAAGTTTTCTACTGAGGCAAACGGAATCCCAAAAGAAAGACAATAAATGTAGCATGTTTGAGCGCAACATTCTTCCATTAGCTTTAAAGCTCTCACAATTAGTAGAATATATGCAAACATGGTAGAGATCTTTTTTGTATTATTATTTTAAGTATTGTGCTTTCCTACTTTTCCAGCCTTATGATTTTATGTACCATTACTGTATTCTTCTATGTAGTGTTATTTTTATGAATAGTTACATTTTTTAATGGATTATTAAAATTTGGTAACGGCATATTTTGGAAATTGCTTCTGCCATTTTTTACCTGCATAATTTATTGAGGTTGTTGATACATCTTAATGTAAGTTTTTTTTAAGTTAATTATATAGAATAAAGAAGAGCAGATCTTTTAAAAATTCGCATATATAGTATCCTGCGAGTGCATTTGCCATTTGACCCATGTTGGCTGGTGGCTTTTTTGGGTGATTTTTGTTTAAATTTTTTTTTTAATTTATGTCCTTTTTGGTGAATTATTTTAAATATAGTGTAAGGGGCACTTTGCACACTACGACATCGCAGGTGCGATGTCGGTGGGGTCAAATTGAAAGTGACGCACATCCGGCGTCGCAGGCGATATCATAGTGTGTAAAACCATTTTGATACGATTAACGAGCGCAAAATCTTTGTAATCGTATCATCGGTGTAGCGTCGGTCATTTCCATAATTTGGAAATGACCGATGTTACGATGTTGTTCCTCGTTCCAGCGGCATCACACATCGCTGTGTGTGAAGCCGCAGGAGCGAGGAACATCTCCTGCCTGCATCCCGCGGCTCACGCCAGCTATGCGGAGGGAAGGAGGTGGGCAGGATGTTTACTTCCCGCTCATCTCCACCCCTCCGCTTCTATTGGCCGCCTGACGTATGATGTCGCTATGATGCCACACGACCCGCCCCCTTAATAAGGAGGCGGGTCACCAGCCAGAGCAACGTCGCAGGGCAGGAGAGTGCATGTGAAGCTGGCGTAGCGATAATATTCGCTACGCCAGCTATCACCATGATATCGCAGCTGCGACGGGGGCGGGGACTATCACGCTCGGCATCACAAGCATCGGCTAGCGATGTCGTAGTGTGCAAAGTGCCCCTAACACTTGACATTTGGGTTACGAGCTTACAAATTGTGGCCAAAATACGGACCAATACCTCACATTAATAATCATTTTATATAATTTTCTATTGCACAATTTTCTGCAGGATGCAGCCGGGCCCTTTGGTGTGTCTATCCTGTGTGTCGATGCATTTATATATTGCTGGGCAGCCCACCTGATCTAATAGTATGAGCATCATCAATAGGCTGTAAGCCAAACACTGTGTATCACACGTACCAGTGTGACTGATGCCTTATATAAATCCTATTATTGGACGTGTTTAATACCAGCAACTACCCTCTTTATCAAATTGTAGGCTGTGAGTGGTTTTCTCATCAGTATTCTGCACCTGTGTTACCCCCACGGTTATGATAGGGGGTCAGCTGTATCCTGCGAGTACATTTGCAGCTGACCAATGTTAGCTGGTGGCTTTTTCTGGTGAGTCTTTAAATTCTCCCTAAAACATTGATTTGCAACTGTTCCATAGGTTGAAAAAGACCTAGGTCCATCAAGTTCAATCTTCATCCACAAATTATACTTTTTGTCACTAAATTATCTATACCTTACAATGTTATGTGTACGAAAGAAACCATCCAGTCTGTTCTTAAAAGTTGATATAGTGTCTGCTGTTACTATCTCTTGCGGTAGGGCATTCCAGAGTCTGACTACTCTAAAGCGGGCTTCACATGGTACGATCTATCCCCGTCGTTTGTGCGTCATGGGCAAGTAGTTGCCCGTGGCGCACAAAGTCGTTAAACCGCCGTCACATGTACTTACCTGCTGAGCGACCTCGCTGTGGGCGGCGAACATCAACTTCCTGAAGGGGGAGGGACGTTCAGCGTCACAGCGACGTCACACAGCGGCCGGCCAATAGAAGCGAAGGGGCGGAGATGAGCAGGTCATAATCTTCCTGCCCACCTCCTTCCTCCCGCATAGCCGACTGGAGCCACGGGACGCAGGTAAGCTGTGTTCATCATTGCCAGGGTGTCACACGGAGCTATGTGTGCTGCCTCGGGTACGATGAACAACCGGCGCAAAGAAAAATAAATGATTTTTTAAAAATGAGCAACGTGTCAATGATATATGATTTGTGAACATTCTGCGTCGCTCGTAGGTGTCACACAGGACGACGTCATAAACGAATCCGGATGTGCATCATGAAAACCGTGACCCCGACGACATATCGCACGATAGATAGTCTCGTGTGACGCCCGCATTAGGGCAAAGATATGCTGAATGGTTTTTATTTCCACAACGCATTTTAATACTGGCTTAGCATCTTGGTCAAGTGTAAAAAAAACAACTAGCTAAGCAGGTGTTCAAGGGAAGAGGGTTTAAAAAAGCCGAAAGGAGCAGTAAAGTACATTACAATCAGAGATGTGAATCCAATGGGAAGCAATAAAAGGGCATAGTCAACACCTTTAGAGGGGCCAAGAGCTGCCAAAACTGCTAAAACAACTTGACTGTGGAGCCACACTGTTGTGGTACTGCCATTCATTTCCTATAATATTAACATAAGAAATATTGGATAAGTGATATGTGTAGGCCTGTTTGTCTGATATCACTGTCACTACAGACAAGACGAAACTTGGAGACCGATTTTGGAGTCTACACATTTCCAAAAATTATAGGCATTCAGCAGGACAGTGGCATCAACTGCTCCACAGCACCCATAATGTTTTTGCACCGCAGTCATCATGGGCCTTGCACCCCACAGTGTATGGCCCAGCATTTTCATTTTCAAATGAAGAGTTAGGAGGATAAGTGAGAGTTGTAGGTCTCTTGCTCTGAGTTCCCTGCCACTAAAAAAAAGACACAAATTGGAGACCTGGATAAGAGTCTCCATATTTCCAAAAAATTGACGCAGACACCATGACAGTTTCAGCAATTGCCCCAGAGTACCCATAGAGTCTTTTGACAGCAGTGTTGCATGGCCATGCAACACACAGGATGTGTCCCAGCATTTATAGCCTTCAAATGAAGAGGTAGGTGGTTGAGTGACAGGTGTAAGCCTCGTGTTCTGAGATCCTTGCCACTACAGGCAACACTGAACAAGGAGACCCAGATAAGAGTCTCCATTTAAAAAAAAATCGTTACTTAGCAGGAAAAATAAGGAGGAATAGGAGGAAAAGTAGGAGCTTCATACAGAATAAAAAGCAAAGGGGTTAAAGTAACAGCTGTGGACACACTGCTTTATTGTTACACCACCAAGGCACTTGGTATTAACATCAGCAGCAGTATCAACAGAAGCCACAGAAAAGGTGTCACAAACTGCAATAACGCAATATCAATGCAGCACACTGAAAAGTACAACATTGTGTATTCTGCACAGTCTGCAACTTTGGTGGAAAAGTCATTGGTGATCAATGACTTGTTCGTCTTTATAAAATGTAGGTGGTCTACACTTTCAGGGGACATGTGGATGCGCGTAAATGTCAGGACACCACCAACAGCGCTAAAGACACGTTCTGAGAGAATTCTGGCTGCTGGGCATGAAAAAACCTCAAAGGCGTGACTGGTGAGCTCAGGTCACTGTTCCATATTTGAAGCCCAAAATGCAAAAGGGTCTGACCCACCCTTAATGGTATCGCAATTGAGCTCTAGATACTCTTGCGCATTCTTCCCAAGTGATTTATTATGTGTCCGTACTCTGTTCAGGTGGTGTTGCTGCTAATGTTTCTGCACTGATGAATGAATGTTTGCAGTGTTTGATGTGAAGAACTGCGATTCACACTGTGTGTCTCACTGCTGTCTTGGGGAAAGCATTCTTAAGATTGTGAGCAAGTTAGTTTCGATACTCCAGCATGCACACGTCCCTTTTTAGGAGGAAAGTATCTGGCAAAATTTACTCTTGTACCATGCTTGGTTCCTCTGTCTCTTCTAACAAACCACAGGCAAAAGTGCAGGGATCAATATCTTATTCATCCCTTGACTGTTGTACGCCCATCACCTCTTCCTCCTCGTCCATTTGTGCCTCCGCTCATGCACCTTCACTAACAGTTTGTCTGGTACCATGAGCCCCCTCAATTACTGCACTCCACCCTCCCTTAACACCTGCCTGTGAGATGATGGTCCGGACCTTAGAGATATTGGTGTCCCTGCCACATCCTCCTCTCTTTCCTCCTCATTATCTGGGACCATCACTTCCTCCAGCAGACTATTCTACACCGACCATGCCTTATGCAGCAGCTCTTCCAGGCCTGGATAGTGGCCTAGAAATTGCAGTACAACCAGGTTCAGGAGGTGAGCAATGTAAGACATGTGCATGTGAGGTTGTGATGCCGTGGGGATGCCACCAGGTTTGCTTTGTTATCGCACATGTTCTTCCCTGGTTCTAGGTTTATTGGAGATAGCCATTGCTCAAACTTTTCCTTGATAGCTGTCCACAACTCTTCAGCTGTGTGACTGAGTTCGCCAATGGATTTTATTTTCAACACTGCCTTATGTGGAGCCCTGGCAGTGCAGTAAAAATGTGGGGGGGATTCTCTCTGTACTGCTGGAATGCGTGTTACACAAAGAGAAGGTTTAGGACTCAGGTAGAGGCCCTAAAGAAGGTGGAGGAGGCAGAAGCAGTAGAGGAAGTGGTTCACACAGAGGTGTGTCCCACAAGCCTTAGAAATTCCAAGACTTGTGGAGCAGCTCCTTGCCCACCTCTCTCCGCAGCCACCAGAGTCACCCAGTGAGTGACATGTAACGCCCCTGGCCATGCTTGCTCGTCCAAATGTCAGTTGTGAAATGCACCCTGTGAGACACAGAGTTTTTAAAGGAATGGGTGCTGTTGTCTGCGACATGCTATTGTAGTGCAGGCACAGTTTTATTAGAGAAGTAATGGGGACTGGGCAACTGATGCTGGGGGACGGCCACAGCTATCAAGTCTTGGAAATGTCTTTATCCACCAGGCAGAAAGGCATAATTTCTATGGCCAACAGTTTAGATATGGTGAAGTTCAACATCTTGTTTTTGGCATGTGTAGGAGGAAATGATCTTTTACTTGACCACAACTGTGGAACTGAGGGATGCCTGCTGTGCTGACAGAGGGTGGAGTGAGGTGTACAGGACAAACTGGTGAACTGTGAGGGACGTGTAGGCATAGATATTATTGGGGATTGAGAAACATGTGGTGTGCTTGGTGTCTCAGATTTGTCAAAAGAACCAAGCATGTCCACTTCTATAACAGCTGACAGTCTCTCATGAACAAGTGGAGGTTCTGCAGCCGCAGACCTGTATGAGAGCACTTTCAATGGTGACGGAGGAGTAAGAAACAGCAGACGCATTGTTGGTGAAACCAGTGGTTGGAGATGCCCACTAGGCCACGTTTTAGCACAGTAAGATTCCCGGACTAATGTATGTTGGTAAACCATGTGCCAGTTCATGCATGTAGTATTCAAATTCTTGGAATTTTTCCCTCTACTGAGTCGTTGTTTACAAACTACAGATAACGAAAGTTGGGCCATCATTTGCAGTCTCAAAAAAGTCCCAGGCTAGGTATTTCATCCTGCGAACCGCGCTGGCCACAATCAGAGTTCTAGCTGAGGATGCAGTGCTTGTCATGGTTGCATCAGTGCATGATTGTGTTGGAATCGACAACGTAACCTCCTTGTCATCCTCCTCTTCCTCCTCCTTGGCTGAGCTACTCAGCTGCATGCCTCTGGGATCACAACAAGTGGGATCTCCAACCTCGAGGTCATCCTCTCTTTCATTCCACTCATCACCGTGACAGTCACCCTCCTGTTTCTTTCCTGACACCACAGTACAATACATGTGCATCTCAGGTATCTGAGCCATCCTATCAAGGATCAGATTGGTTCAGGATTGCCTATCCTGCCTGTGATTGCCGATCAGATCAGCAATCCTAGCCGATCCGATCGTTGATCCTAGTCGAACCAATTAAATTAAATTGTAGCAAAAATGATGGGTTGTAAAATGATGTAGGGAGGTCTGTAAAAGAAAGTAAATAAAAAAGGGTTAAAGCAGTACATAATAAACAAGTCTCCCCCAGCTGCAGAGATACTTTAAGGTCCACTCCTTATCCCTGATACATATTCACTGCTTTCCCCATCCACCAGCATCTCTTATTGGCTGTCATTGCAAAACGCCCCCACCCTTGAGACAGTGTCTGTGATTGGTTGGAATTACAAACGCTGTCTGTGTCCATTTACAGGTGATAAATAAATAAATATTTTAAAAAAATATCATAGGGTCTACCCATCTATTGATATCAGCACAGATAAAGCCACAGCTATAGGCTGCAGCGTCAGCCATTTGCTTTCCATGGCTGTGTATCAAACTAAGTGGAACCACATGCAGCTTTTTTAAAAAAAATATTTAAATAGATAATTAAAAAATCAGTGTGCAGTTCCCCCAATTTTGATACCTAGCTAATATAAAGCCCAACACCTGGGGGCTGGTATTCTCAGACTGGGGAGGACCATGCATATTGCCTCCCCAGCTTAAAAATAGCAGCCTGGAGCCACCTAGAATTGTTGCATCTATTAGATGCGACAATCACGGCACTTTACCATGGCTCTTTCCAATTGCCCTGGTGCAGTGATAATTGGGGTAATAATGGGAGTTAATAACAGCCCACAGCTGCTTCTAAGCCCTGGATTAGTAATGGGGGGGGCATTTATGAGAATTGACGTAGCGCTCCGCGGTATTTTTGATTCTCAGCGCAGATAAAGCAGACAGCTATGGGTTGCCACCCCCATCTGCCTGCCGTTACCTTGGTTGGCAATCAAAATACAGGGAAGCCCATTAATTTTTTCTATTTAAAAAATAGTTAAAAAAAAAAATGACGTTGGGTCCCCCCATTTTTGATAGCCAGCTAGGGTAAAGCAGATGGCTATAGCCTGAAAACCACAGCTGGCAGCTTTACCGTGGTTGGGGATCCAATGTAGAGGTCCCCTCAGGCTCTTTTTTATAATTATTTTATAAATATTAAAAATTACACAATAAAAGTAGGGTCCCCCCCAAATTGGATCACCAGCCAAGGTAAAGCGGACAGCTGTGGTCTGGTATTCTTAGGGTGGGAAGGTCCATAGTTATTGGGCCTTCACAGCCTAAAAATAGCAGGCCGCAGGCACCCCAGACGTGGCGCATCCACTAGATGCGCCAATCCTGGCGCTTCACCCCAGCTCATCCCATGCCCTGGTGCAGTGGCAAACGGGGTAATAAATCGGGTTGATACTAGCTGTAAAGTCACCTGAGATCAAGCCCAGCAGTTTGTGATGTCATGGCGTCTATTAGATACCCAACATCATAAACTGTCAGTACTAACAAAAAAAAAATCGACAAAAGAAATTTATTTGAAAAAACAGTCCCCAAAACATTTCCTCTTTCACCATTTTATTGTAAGAAAAAAAATAAAGGGGTCCCACGACGACTCTAGACCATCTAGAATATGGAGGGGAGACACTCAGGGAACGTATCCCCCATTTTCTAGGAGTGCGGACCCTTCATGTGAGGAGTGTGGGTGCAATGAATTTGCACTCACTCTCCCCGGGTCCACAGCAGCAGAGTCCATGTCGTAATGGTTGCTACCAAAGCTGCAATGCCCTGCTCATGAGGTAAGGGCATGCCTAATCAGGAGAACTACTGTAGAGGAAGCTCTGCTCACTGGTATATAGGTGCTCAGAGGTAATAATAGATAAAATTAGTGAGTAACCTCGGCACTCTAAATCTCCCAGACTAAGTCAGTAAGTCACAACGGATAGTAATGCAAAATCACTCTTTATTGGTCCGTATTAAGAAAAAAATGTTTTTCATAAGCATATATGTTTTTGTCCAAAACAAGTTACAAATGACGTTTCGGCCTGAGCCTTCGTCAGATTAGACTTATCTGCATGTAATCATGAAAAAAGACAATAATCAGTATCACATAAGAGTGAGAGAACAATAACATAAACTCGAACAATGTAGAGGTACAATTGGGATGCAGCAAAAAAATTGCAACACAGCAAGAAATGAAACACATGATACAAATGTCATAATACAGTACAAGGACAATATAGTAATGACAAATATGGGGTCAGAGTAGGCTTAGACAGCTCTGGTACGAAAGAGATGTCAATCATAAAGTAACATGTGCAGTAGGTGTAGAGCTACACTATGCATGGCAGAGATAATGGGTAGACTGACCATAGAAAAAGAACGGAGAAAAAGTTGAGAAAAAGTGGAGAAAAAGTGGAGAAAAAGTGGAGAAAAGGTGGAGAAAAAGTGAAGAAGAAGTGGAGAAGAAGTGGAGAAAAAGTGGAGAAAAAATGTAGAAAAAGTGGAGAAAAAATGGAGAAAAAGTGGAGAAGTGGAGAAAAAGTGGAGAAAAAGTGGAGAAAAAGTGGAGAAAAAATGGAGAAAAAGTGGAGAAAAAGTGGAGAAAAGGTGGAGAAAAAGTGGAGAAAAAAAGTAGAAAAAGTGGAGAAAAAGTGGAGAAAAAGTGGAGAAAAAATGGAGAAAACGTGGAGAAAAAGTGGAGAAAAAGTGGAGAAAAAATGGAGAAAAAATTTAGAAAAAGTTGAGAAAAAGTGGAGAAAAAATGTAGAAAAAGTGGAGAAAAGGTGGAGAAAAAATGGAGAAAAAGTAGAGAAAAGGTGGAGAAAAAGTGGAGAAGAAGTGGAGAAAATGTGGAGTAAAAATGTAGAAAAAGTGGAGAAAAAATATAGAAAAAGTGGAGAAAAAGTGAAGAAAAAGCGGAGAAAAGGTGGAGAAAAAGTGGAGAAAAAGTGGAGAAAAAGTAGAGAAAAGGTGGAGAAAAAGTGGAGAAAAGGTGGAGAAAAAGTGGAGAAAAGGTGGAGAAAAAGTGAAGAAGAAGTAGAGAAGAAGTGGAGAAGAAGTGGGGAAAGAGTGGAGAAAAAGTGGAGAAAAGGTGGAGAAAAAATGTAGAAAAAGTGGAGAAAAAATGTAGAAAAAGTGGAGAAAAAAATGGAGAAAAAGTGGAGAAAAGGTGGAGAAAAAGTGGAGAAGAAGTGGAGAAAATGTGGAGTAAAAATGTAGAAAAAGTGGAGAAAAAATATAGAAAAAGTGGAGAAAAAGTGGAGAAAAAGTGGAGAAAAGGTGGAGAAAAAGTGGAGAAAAAGTGGAGAAAAAGTGGAGAAAAAGTAGAGAAAAGGTGGAGAAAAAGTGAAGAAAAAGTGGAGAAAAAGTGGAGAAAAGGTGGAGAAAAAGTGAAGAAGTAGAGAAGAAGTGGAGAAGAAGTGGAGAAAAAGTGGAGAAAAAGTGGAGAAAAAGTGGAGAAAAAATGGAGAAAAAGTGGAGAAAAAGTGGAAAAAATAGAAAAAGTGGAGAAAAAGTAGAGAAAAGGTGGAGAAAAAGTAGAAAAAGTGGAGAAAAAGTGGAGAAAAGGTGGAGAAAAAGTGGAGAAAAAGTGGAGAAAAAGTGGAGAAGAGGTGGAGAAGAGGTGGAGAAGAGGTGGAGAAAAAGTGGAGAAAAAGTGGAGAAAAAGTGGAGAAGTGTTTGTTCATGCCAGATGGGAGATAAATAATTTTTTACCGGCGCTGTCATTTACTGTAACGTGATCATCGGTGTACGGTGTATACCTGTGATCACATGAGCGGGTAACGGAAAAACCGTCCTGAATCATGATCTCCAGGGTCTCAGCTAGCCCTGAAACCCCGGAGATTTTCTGACGCTGGGGGGCGCTATTCACTTATTTCTGCCTGCTGTTTGTAAACGGCAGATCAGAATAAGGCTACATTAACACGACCGATCCATTTTTGCAGTCTGCAAAAAACAGTCCGTTTTTTTTCACGGGTGCATCCGTGTGGCATCCGTTTCCGTTCCGTAGATGGTCCGTATGTCATCTGTTTGTCATCCGTGTGCCTTCCGTTTTTTTGTGTACTGCAAAAAAACTGAAGGAGGGTAAATGCATAAATTTACCCAGGATCCATAGCTTCATCCTACATGAGGCGGTCACATGTTCACTCCAGTGCCATTTTCTACTGCTTTTCACAGCGTAGAGCGCTCTGGTGATTTTCTTGTGCTTGTGCACTTCATATCAGTCTTTTCTGTCATTATAATGGCAGAAAGACACATAATGTCCCACTCTCCTGCATTTTGTAATTTTGCACCCTTTGGTGCCTTTCATGTGGCACTAAGGGGTGCTTAGCTTTGTATTTAGACAAAAAAATGAAAAAAAAAAAGACGTAGGGTTCCCCCTAGTTTTGTAGCCAGCTAGGGTAAAGCAGACGGCTGTAGCCTGCAGACCACAGCTGGCAACCTCACCTTGGCTGGTAATCCAAAACTGAGGGCACCCCACGCTGTTATTTTAAATTAAATAAATAATTAAAAAAAAAAACACGTAGGGGTCCCCCCAAAATTGGATCACCAGCCAAGGTAAAGCAGACAGCTGGGGCCTGATATTCTCAGACTAGGGAGGTCCATGGTTATAGGACTCTCGCCAGCCTAAAAAAAGCAGGCCGCAGCCGCCCCAGAAGTGGCGCATCCATTAGATGCGCCAATCCTGGTGCTTCGCCCCAGCTCATCCCGCGCCCTGGTGCGGTGGCAAACGGGGTAATATATGGGGTTAATACCATATGTGTATTGTCACCTGGCATTAAGCCCTGGGGTTGGTGAGGTCAGGCGTCTATCAGATACCCGACATCACCAGCCCAGTCAGTAATAAAAAAAAATAGACGACAAACACATTTTTATTTGAAAAAACACTCCCCAATACATTCCCTCTTTAACCAATTTATTAGAAAGAAAAACAAATCCAGGTCTGGTGTAATCCAAGGGGTTGCCATGACGATCCACACTGTCCCAGTCAATGAAGAGCAGAATGTTCCCCATTGGCTGGGAGAGCAGTGCAGTGACCTGAGCTAACATCAATAGGTCAGCCCAGGTCACTGCAGGGGATGACAAGTGCTGCTGTCAGCGAGGTACATTACCTGCGCTGATCTCCTGCACACTGACAGCACCTGTCACTGAGTTCAATGACCGCCGCCTTCACAGCCAAGTATCGCGAGAGGCCCGTGACGTCACCGCTAGTCAGTCTCGGGTCGGAAGCGAGAGAAGGTGATGTGACAAGCGGCGGCCATGGAGGACAGTGACAGCGCTGAGGTCGGGACTTCATCACCGCAGGTAAGTCGAGCGGGACCATGTGTGCAGAGTGTGTGTGTGTGTGTGTGTGTGTGTGTGTGTGTGTACGTGTGTACATGCCGCGGGCAGGAGGGAGCGGAGCGAGCTGAGCGGGGAAGTGTGGGCTTCCTGCACGTAACTAGGATAAACATCGGGTTACTAACCAAAGCGCTTTGGTTGGATACCCGATGTTTATCTTGGTTACCAGCTTGTGTCAGGCTGCCAGCGATGGCTCCTGCACACTGTAGCTGTAAAAAGCCCTGCTTTTTGCTGCTAGAACCATTCTCGAACATATCTAGAACTATCGAATTTTAGCAAAAAAGCTCGAGTTCTAGTTCGATCTAGAACAGCCCCAAAATCACTCGAAACGCGAACTGGAGAACCACGAACCGCGCTCAACTCTATTAATGAAGCCGGATGTGTGTCACAAACAATGTGACACCGATGATAATTCATTAACGATATCGCAGCATGTAAAGCCCACGTTACAGTCGGTTTGCTGTATAGTAGTGTAAAAAGAAAGAAAGAAATAATTAAACAAAATGAAGTAGGCTCCTTCCATATCTTAGTAGCCAGCATGGGTAAAACTACAGTGGTAGGCTACAGTCTTCACCTGTGAGCTCTACTGTGGCTGGATATCAAAATATGTTGGGGGGAAGACTTACGGTCGCCCTCATTTTTTATATGCATCCACAGTAAAGCAGACAGTTTGAGTCTGGTATTTTCACAATGGGAGGTGCCATGGATATTGGCCCCCTTAGCCTAAAAATACCAGCCCACAGCTATCCAGAATTGTTGCACCCATTAAATGCAAAAATTCTGGGCTTTACCCAGCTTATCCCGATTGCCCTGGTGTGATGGCAATCTGAGTAATAGGAAGGGTTAATGACAGCTTTTATATGTCAACAAATGACAGCTGTTATCAAGCCCTAGATTAATAATAGGATGCATCTTATTTGAAATAAAACCCGCACAATCTCTTTCACCCCTTTATTTTTCCCCAAAACACCCTTGAAGATCTGACATATTCCATATGAAGTCTCATGGTGATCCCGACACTGCCAAATCCGGAGCTGGAGCATGGATAGAAGGAAAACATGTCCACTTTCTGCAAGCTCCGGGAAATACTGACTGCAGTGGGTGGATCCTGGCTGTGAGCAGTGATGTCACTCAGTTCAGAAGGTGGAGGGTGTATATAAAAAAGTTTGCAACCATTTACAGACACTGGCACAGAGGGTGGGCAGGGGAAAGCAGTGAATATTGATGAACCTTAATATGCGGGCTCTGAAGAGAGTCTGACTGGAGTGAGATTCTTTGGAAAACACAGAAACATGGTATGCATAACCATTCTGCTCTTACTATCATTTTACTTCTATTTTACAGCTCCTAATGTCTCATCCCCATTGACTTGTAAGGAGTTTGATGTTTGGGGTTCGCTGTCAAGTTTGCTCACTGATCCCATTTTTTTTCCCATGCTAATTCGGTGAACCCGATTATTCAGGGGTTTGCTCACCACTACTTCAGACCGAATGTTAAGATTTGTGCTCTTTTTTCTCATTTAATAAATGTGTCTCACTTGCAGCCAAGCAGTAAGCCACATCAACCTTTCACCCCAGTTTTAATAACTGATGCGCATGACAGATGGTTAATACAATTGTTTTTGATAATGATAATGATTGATATAGGACACTATTGTGTTAATATGACCAGAGGCTACTTGCATATAGACTATTTATCAAAGCAACTGAAATTCTAATGTTCATTCGTTGAGGATAACTTTCCAATGCATCCCACTTACGAAAACGGGGCACTTTAAATGTTCTAGGTCAGCTATAAAGCATATTGAAGAATCAGAAGTCATGTAAAGGGTGACATGGTCCATCATCAAGTCTATGTTAGATTATAGGAAGTCAGAAGGATTTATACAAGCCAACATCTACAGAAGATCTTTAAATAATATCCCCAGAACTTTGAATATTGAAAATAAAATTGCATCAAATGACAATAAAAAAACTATGAGGACTGAGATTGGGAATTATTTAGTTGCATAATTTAAATGTTTATTGCCAATTATACAGTACTATGCAAAGCTTATAGGAAGATATTGAAAAAATCAGATAAGTATGGGTGTATTTAAGAGTAGAAATGTTAGAAATAGAAAAGTGCTCAGGGCATCATTAAACACATGTGCAGCTGCTGAGTTTTTCCATGCAAAACCACAACAGAAAAGCTCAGGTGGTTGTTTTCTTGAGGCTCTGCTGGCAGCTGCCATCCCTTTGCCGTGGCTTTCACTTTGTGCTTTAAAAATAGCGAGAGCGTAACTTTCAAGAAGAAGCTCCCCAATGAATGAGCATGACACTTATTTTATCTGTTACAGAGTTCTACAACCCTGAAGCAGTTAAAAGCAGTTACATTAGAGCGATCATGTTCACAGCAATATGATTTTGACTTTACTGTGCTGTTAGTTAGCTTTTGCAGCACTTGACATTTTGTGCACATACCCTTAAAATCTGTTTTATGTTTACTAACAAAATCAAATTTAAAAAATGAAAACTAAGCAAAAGAGAAATCTTAATCAAATAAATATTCAATTGTAACCACCCCAACACACAACCAACGTCATTAAGAGCTATCTTCAGCATCAAGAAAAACAAGGAGTTCTGGAAGTGATATTATGGCTGCCACTGAGGTCTGATCTCAACATCAACAAACTTGTCTTAGAATTTATGCTTTGATTTTTTAAAAGCAAAGAGGTATCCCTCCAAATATTGATCTGATTGAGATTTCACGATTGTTCATTCACTTTTTAAAATCTTAAAATTAAACTTTTAACAGAACACTTTTGTTTTCAAAAGTATTCTTATTTTGGATCCTTTTCCCACTATCTGCCTAAAATGTTTCCCCAGTACAGTTTATTGGTGCATAGACAGAAAATAACATTCCTACTGATACAGACATATGAAACCAGCACTGTATAAACATGGAAATAATTATTTATTATTACTGTTATTATTATGATTGATGGAGCACCAGTGATTCCATGATCTTGTAGATGAGAAGTAATTACATGGACTATACAGATGTCAATTACAATAA
This sequence comes from Anomaloglossus baeobatrachus, assembly GCF_048569485.1. NCBI lineage: Eukaryota > Metazoa > Chordata > Amphibia > Anura > Aromobatidae > Anomaloglossus > Anomaloglossus baeobatrachus. The sequence continues at coordinate 499,098,848 of NC_134355.1, read as the reverse complement.
GCAAATGAACAATCATAATCTGTTACAAAGGAGAGAGAACCCTGCCCTTTGGAGCATACTTTCTACAGGATAATGGAGAGGAAACAGTAGGTTGGGGGTTTCCTTCAGCGCTGTTGGTGATGAGGAGGCAAGGGTTCTTTGCAGGCTTTAAAGTTTCAAGGTTCAAAAGGTGGAAAATCCTTTAGGTTATTGTTGCACATTGCAAGTTTGTAACCCTTTTATTATTATTATTATTATTATTATTCAATTTAATAACTATATAAAATATGATATTTCAGAAACCTCATGTACATGTTTGTTTTTTTATTAACTGAACTGAAAAACTGCAGCTATTTTAACCCTTTAGTGACCTTGGATGCACTAGTATGTCCAAGGTCGTGCCCCTTGCATTGATGTGGGTTCATATGCTCAGCCTGCATCTTTTCCTGAATATGTTAGCTGATTTAATCAGCCAACATCTGCCTCTAACAGCCATGGGTAGATTGAAGATCTTCCCAAAGCTGTAACTTTAATCCCACTGGCAATCTCTGACAGCAAGATTTAACACACGCCAGCAGGGAGTGTACAACTCCCTGTTCCCATCGGAGCTACCATGATGTGATTGCGAGGTGCCGATGGTTTGTCATGACAGCTAGAGGTCAGCTGATGACCACTGTGTCTTTCAAGATGCACTTCATGTGAACGCCGGCTGTAAGCCATTGTTCATAGGAAGTCATAATTTGTGCTGTACTGATGCACTAGTCTAAAACAATTAATGCCAAACAGGGGTGTGTATAGTGTATTCACAATAGACTATCACTACCAATAAATAATTCACCCCCAATACATATAGGTGGGCTATTCAATAGCAACCAAGAAAACTAATTCACAAGAAATAACCACAAACATCAATAGATAGTTATATTATAATCTTTATTGAATGAAAAATGAAAAATAGAAAAGCAGCAAGGAAAAATGACAACACAAAGAGAGATGGGTCCGGCACAGCAATATGAATCTACATAATAATAACATGAAACGTCAACCAGTATTAAAAAATACATATGTATATATTATTTATGAAATATAAATAATACTCTAAGGTGCATGGAGTGTATAGGTTACTAAAAGGTAATATCAAAATATATAGCTATGGATAATATATAGAATAATATATAAGCTAATTAGCAGCTACAAAAAAATAAGTTCCAAAATATGTATAAGGTGCAAAAAAATATAAAACAATAGAGTAGCAACAATGTGCAATATAGAAAAAAATATCTAAAAAGGCTGGTTTCACATCAGCGGTATTCTGCCGCAATGTTGGATCCGTCAGAAATGCAGTACAGTTCAATACAGTTAAATCAGAGGTCCCCAACTCCAGTCCTCAAGGCCCACCAACAGTGCAGGTTTTTGGGATTTCTTTAGTATTGCACAGTTGTTAATGTAATTACCTGCCCAGGTGTTGGTTTCAACAGCAGTGCAATGCTAAGGAAATCCTGAAAACATGCACTGTTGGTGGGCCTTGAGGACTGGAGTTGGGGAACCCTGAGTTAAATGGAATCGCGGCAAGATAAGGTTACATGTAGTGACATGCGGCCGCAGGCACATGTGACTGCATGTGACCTTATCTTGCCGCGATTCCACTGTATAGAACTGTACCGCAATTCTGACGGATCCGACATTGCGGCAGAATACCGCTGATGTGCGAGCAGCCTAAGCAAAATAGCAGCTATAATGGATGTAATATACACTCAATGTGCAAATTATGCAATCACTACTGAAGTGCAAGAGTATAAATTTGTAAATAATAAGTCACTCTACATATAATATAATAGCTCAACAACAATAACTATGGTATAAGTATGCAAAGAGTTATATTAAAAATATGGGAAACTATATAAATCATATAGCAGCAAATTACCAATGCAAACAGTGTCCAGAATGTAAAAATGCAAAGAGCACACCATATAAACCAATAGCGTCAATAGTAAAATATATAGTAACCTTTCATACTAGTGAACATATGACAAAAGGAATCACCAATAAAGTACGCATGATACAGCCATAGTCAGCAGCAGCTGTGATGGCACCAAGTCCCAAATCCCTACTCACATTTTTGTGTACCTTCGTCAGCGAACGAAGACGAGCACTGCAAAACAGGGACTATCACTGGCGGCGTTCCGGGTGAAACATCTCCCAGATAACGTAGAGCAATCAGCTGGGATGAGGCTTCAAAGAACATACCCCTCCCACACCACACAGGACTCGACTGGGAATGGGGGAAAAATATTTGGCTCAGCATAGGCTCTGCAGGAGAGCAGAGCACCGCTGAGCAGAATCATGACAAAACACTTTGTGGCTCTGTTGCATGTGGTTACATTAAGCAACCAATATCCTTTTGCCAGACAAATCATGAAATGGTTGTGAAAATCAGACTATTAAATTACAATAAATATTTTATTTAATATTAAAAAGAAAAGGAAAATATACCAAAACATTAGAAATTGTTTACTTTTTTTTACTCATTTCTTGTACCTTGTCATAATCATAAGACTATTTAAATGATGCCCAGCTTTTGTGTTTAACAGAACCAAAAGATGCATGTCCAAAAAATATCTCCTGTCAGCACAGATTGGCTACCAGCTGATATGTAGATCCCAAGAGATGTGGAAATGTCTCTCCTTACTTTTCTTCTGTTCAGTTCTGTGGAGACGAAAATATTATAATATTTCTCCAGTAAAAGGAGATGTCTGCAAGTGAATATTGCATACAACTCATCTTCTCTTTCTTTAATATGCCATTCATAATTCTGTGACAACCTTATTCTCCACTCGTAGAAAGCTTTGGAGGGTGTATTGTAATTTCATTTCCTGAGCGTCGATGGAAAACATAATAAAACCAGCATTATCAGCATGAATTTAAGTGATCACAAAAAGATTTATATACAATTTAGAAAAATTAGACAAATTAGCTCTATCCGTTTTACCACTTAGTACATGATAAGGATTTTGTTATCCAGCTGTGACATTTTAATATACTAGTTATGCACTTTAATTGTGTTTGCTACAGGAGAAAGGTAATTAGGAATTTGTAAAAGGTAGATCTAATACAGAATTACCAAGCAATGGAGATTCTCATAAAAAAACAATTATGTCATGCAAAAGGCATGGCTGTTTTTTAGGTGCTTCTAGTAACTATATTTCTGTATTTCCATTTCTCAAAATAGCACAATTGCTTTCTCTCTGTAAGCCAAATCATTCATTACAGAATGCCCCCAAGATACATTTTCTCTCAGTGAGCTTCACATTTCTCTATAGCAAAGGAAATCAATTTCAGAAATTGAGAGCAATGCTTAGCAACTAAACTTAAGTTGCATTGAAATGGCACAGTTATTACAGTATTTATCAATATAATTCAAGTTTACATATCATTTACACATATAATTATAGCCTCCGGCAAAGTAAGGACTTCTGCTTGCTGGAGTAATATGAAATATTAAACTTATAGTGTTTATCATATATAAAGTGATCATTATGTGTGAATCATGACATCTGCAAGTTTTTTTACTCTCTGCATGTTCTCCAGACTATATTAGTAATACTCCACAACTTTTATGCACTTGATGACTTAATAAACACTTGACTCCATGCTCAATAATATAGTGCTTAGAATAACCTGTCACTAAGAAAAAATGTGATATTTTATTGTTGCTTCACCTATGAGTATTTGTATTTTTAAAAAAATCTACCACAAGGTTCCAGAGATGTGGGATTTTTTAAAATTAGTAATTATAGTATGGTTACTTCCAAGGAAGTGGTGCTCAAAGGGTAATAATTAGGGATGATCGAATACCTCAAATATTCGGCTTCGCGAATATCCGATGAATAGGTTGCCGCTATGCGAATATTCGATGCACAATGTAAGTCTATGGGAAGCCCGAATAGTTTCGAATAGTTGTTGTTCAGGTTTCCCATAAACTTAAATTGCGCATCGAATATTCGTAAATAGTCGAATAGCGGTGACCTATTCGGCAAATATTCGCGAAGCCGAAAATTTGAGGTATTCGATCAACCCTAGTAATAATGCAGAGCAGCATAAAACCATGCCCATAGAGTCGTTTGAGTTACTCCTCTTTGGTAAATACCATTAAAACTTGCACTAAAAAGATACACATCTCTGAAAATGTATAGGATATTTAAATTATACAAAAGGACAGTGCTGTAACTAAAGTTCTATGGGTACTGTTTGAAAATGTGGTGTGCGAATACCACAGCACTTCTGTTCCAGTAGTGCCCAAGTAGGATCCAATCAAGTTAAATATAGTATAACAAAAATATTGGCACTCAACTTGATGAAACTGTGTAATTTTTAGTGATGAGTAGCAATCCCAAAGTTAACAAACGTTTCAATGCTGGTTAGACCTTCATCAGTGTATTGAAAACAATATATATACAATCATTTATGTAGAGACATGATTTTAAAATCAGTTTGTCAAATGTGATGTATGTAAATAAAATGCAAAAGAAAATAAAAATCAAGTACATTATAATGTAAAATGACAAGGAAAAGAAGAGAATGAAAATGAAACAAGGAACACAGTAAGTCTATGGAGAGAAACAACAAGTACAATTGAACAGGAGCAGGTCCACATAGGAAATCAATCCTAAGGCTTGTATGACAAAGTAGGGAGTCAAAACAGAAAGTAGTACTATTTCAGTGAAGGAGTCACCAGGGTCTATAATGAGACATATCAGATTGCTTAGTAGAATAGACATCAATAGACATCAAGAAAACAGCACAGGAATGTGCTGTGGTGTCTACCGCAGTGAGATGAGTGACACTTAATCCAGGAGACCTGAAGGAAGAGTATAATGTGAAGTGGTGGCGCCAGGTGGCAAGGACAGCCTATAGAACAGGTGATGAGCAGATGTGCGGCCCATACATTATGACGAGGACGTGTCCTAGCGGGAAGGGGCAGTGATCATGTCACAGTGGAGGCAAGTCCAGGTTAACAGTATCAGTGATTTGAAGGAATGTCTGTAGGAAATTTCTAAATAAAGGGGGCAAGGATGGGGGACATAATTACTTTATGGGGCCAGAATGAGGATCATACATTATTGGTTTATGGTGGCAAGTGGGACATAATTACTGTAGGGGTAAATTAGGAGACATTATTAATGATGAAATATAAGCTAATGTTTAGGATGTTGTCTTCAATGGGGGAACAAAAGTCTGATGTAGTGTAGAAATTGGTTAAAATGTGGAGAATGTGCCCTAGGAGTGATCAGCTATAGATGACTGTGTGTTATTTTCTGCAGAATCAAGTCATGACAAAAAGAAGTGATAGCGGTCAATGCTGGATGAAGAGAAAAAGCATATATGAATAACTTCAGCTCAAGAAATCACTGGTAAGTCAGTGTATTACATGTACACATACACATTATACACTATATACAGAGCTCCTACTTTATGTACTATGTCACTGGTGATCAATGTATTACCTATACACCTATACACTGTATACAGAGCTCCTGTGTATAATGGCACTTATGATAATATTAGTATTATTAGTATTGTGGTTTTTATGCACGATCATTTAGTAATATTATATGTCACTATGGGATAGTAATATGTGGTCTGGTCACGGCGTGGTGGTATTTGTCTCTTGTATGTAGTGTTATTTGGTCATTACTGTATGTGGTATGGTTATAGTGTTGCAGTATCTTTCCCTTGTATGTGGTAATATTTGGTTACTACGTGGTCTAACTATGGTGTGGCGATATTACTCTCTTGTATGTGGTTGTATTTGATCACTATGTGGTGGTAATATGTTATCTGCTCATGGAGTTTTGGTATTTCTCCCTTGTATATTGTTGTGTTTGATCACTATATAGTGGTAATGTGTTATCTAGTCACGGTGTGACGGTATTTCTTCCTTGTATGTGATATTATTGGTCTTGGTATACTGGATTGTGTTGTGTATGGAGGTCAGTTTTTGTCTACATCTGTAAGCGGGAGATTATTTCCAGTAGAGTTTAAATACTTGAACATGTAAGCTCTCTTTGTCCTGTGATTATTACACTGTTGCAAATTTGCACTTACAGAGGTTCTCTGCTGAAAACAAGTAATTGCCTATTACCATGTGGCCATGTGCCTATGTTGAGTATTTGGTTAGGATAGTACATCATTATTTGTAAGCCCCATTTGTCCCTGAGGAAGCCACTCCTGGGGCTCGCGTCGGGGGGGGGGGGGGGGTTCTTCTTGTTTTCCCTCCATTATGGCTAGCTCCTCTGTGATTGCAGAATCTGCTTTTGCTTGCTCATTTCCTTTGCACCTTTTACCCTGACTTATGAGGTATTTAGGAAATCTTATGTACTATTTTGTATGTCTTTGGTGCATTTGTTTGTTTCTCTGCTGATGTCCATCTATCAGTATTGAGGCTTGGCCTTCTTTATTAATATATAGTGTCTTATTTATTCATATGGAGGGGGTGACTTGTGGGGTTTTGTCTTATTATATGCAAGCCCCCTTTATCTGTTTGAACACTTTTTGTGTATTTTAAATGCTTTTAACCTCATGTTGGTGTTGGTTTTGGCCAATAAAAATTGATTGATTTTTTTCTTTTTGGTGATCCCATTTATTACACACCTTCTTGCATCTTTAATATGGTTCTGCTGAAAACAAGTAATTGCCTATTACCATGTGGCCATGTGCCTATGTTGGTTATTTGGTTAGGATATTACACCAATATTTGTAAGCCAAAACTAGGAGTGGTAAAATCAGAAGAAAAGTATAATAGAAATACCTCTGCATTTTTCACCTACTCCTGGTTTTGTCTTAAAACTACTGATGTAACATAATGACCAAATACTGAATGCATGAATGTGGCCTAAAGATAAGTGATAAGTTATTCATCAGTGGAGGTCCGATTGCTGGAGTTCGCACTGATCTGCAAAATGTGCAGCTTTTATCCGCATAAAAGTGGCGCTCATGTCCGACTTGAAAACTGATCCATTCATTTCCTCAATGGCTGCCGAGTACTGCACTTGTTTTTATCAGGCCACATCATAGAGGATGAATGGAGCAGCGGTCACACATCCCACCTGCCGCTACATTTAATAACGGGGATAAAAGTAGCCTGTCAGGAATAAAAGTTCCACATTCTTACGATCAGTGCAGTTTCCACTGGTTGTAATCCACCAATCAATAAGTTATCACAAAACTAAACCTGTGGATCGGTGATAACTTGTTTTCATAAAAGAACCCCTTTACTGCAAACTACTGTAATTGTACATCACAGTTATGGTGCACACAGTAGATGTGCAGAGGCTGCCTGTATAGTTAAATTTATATGTCATGATTCAATGTAGTGATCTTGCTAAATGGAAGTGCCACTTCTGGGGTGGCTGCAAGCTGATACTTTTAGGGCCAAATAATCATGGGCCTTTCCACCGTAATAATACTAGCCCCCAGCTGTCTGCTGTTTCTTGGCTAGTTATGAAAAGAGGGGGAAGCCTACGCCATTTTTAAACATTATTTATTTAAATACCTTTAAAAAACTATTTGTAATCCACTCTGTTGTTCATAACCAGCCAAGGTACCGCAGACAGCTCAGGGTTGCAGCCTGCAGCTGCTGCTTTACTACATCCTTTTTTTCCTTGAATTATTTAACAATTTGGCTAAATAGCTGTACAAGCATGTAGATATTCATCTATCTATCTATCTATCTATCTATCTATCTAGCTAGCTAGCATTTATCTATCTTTTTTAAGCTTTGCACATATTTTACACAAAAAAAAATATTAATTTCAGTATTGTGTGTTTTTTTCAGGGTAACTGTCACAAGGATGTCAGATGCCCAGAAGGATTGACAAAACAGACAGTGCAGCAGGTGCGTTTTTTCAATGAACATATGAAGTAGGTCTTAAAATGTGAGCCAAGGAGGTGTCGTTCTGACACTCCATAGGCTTACATTGTAAGAGCCACTTCTGGGTCACAAGGAGTGCAATCTGAACAGCAGTTAGGTGAAGCAGAAAAGGAGCAGATCCCTGTTGGATACCGGAGATGATAGCAATTGGTAAGAAAATTACCACACTGACAATGCACTACGCTAACATTTACATATGTTTAGAGAAAAAAATAAGGTTAAAGGGAGGCTTCTTTAGGTGGGACTTTTTTGTCTATTTTACACTGGAGGCTACTATATAGTATATAAATAAATTCTACAAGGACAACATGCTGTTTCCAAGCCACAATTTGTTTTTTAACGAACACTGTTTTTCGAGCTCTAGATACATTTCTGCCTTCATTCTATGTGGCTGCAGACTACTGAATCGTAGTAGCATGCTATGCACACACTGTCATGATTCTACTATATCCCCAGTGTACTGATCACAAGTATGTGATTTGCATAGTTATGGTTATGTGCCAAGTAGAGTCCAAGACACCTCTCTCAATAGCACACTGATAGAAGTGGATACGAGTCTGGTCATTATATGACCACAACTATCCAATTACTGTGTCTTTATCTTTTTAAAGCCTTGTAACCTCTACTCCCTATTATTAAGCAGCCAAAAGTAAACACTAAAAGGATGGACCACTACTCATGGGCCCCTTTTTTACGCTTGCCCCTCAGGCCAAGATTAGCCAGCCTGTTTCTGCTTCCAGGACTGCCACTGCCTTACTTGCACTGCCAGACATCTCTTTGCCTCCCCTATCTTATTTTAATGCCATTTGGCTTCTGCTACTGCATAGTCAAGTCACACATCTCCTGACTGCTCACAGTTTTTTTAATGGTGCTAGACCGTACTAATGCTGGCAAATGTGTTCTATTGAGCAGCCTTTGGTACTTTCTTAAGCAATCATATCTAACCCTATGTCTTTTCCTGTCCAGCCCACAGAACAGCAAAGCAGCTGGGACCAGTGGCATACCACACTGGGAGCTCGATATTCTGGAAAATGTGCTGATCTATGTAGGATGTATCTTGCAGCATAAATAAAATGCCACATACACCAGAACAACTTTAAAGGTCTTGTAAAATCAAGGATTGGGAGTTTGGTGGATTTTTATTTTCAAGAAGTTTTAGCTATAGATTTATTTACTTGAAAAAGTTCATCTACTCACTCTATTTTCAAGCCTCATTATTTCTTCATATACCTTCCCAACCAAATGTGTTAAAAAATCTAATGTTGCTGTCAGAAGCACATGACAGAAGGCGAAATTTAATTAAAAGATTCTTCAGATGGATTCATTTCTCCAATGCTACATTTAACACACATCCAAGATTGAAATTTAGAGATTAGTTAGCAGACAGATAAGAACGGAAGATGAAAGATGGAATAAGGTGTTACAAAGTATTTAAAGCAAAACTTAATTTACTTTGGGATCTTATGTTATAGTACGCCATTCCAATAATTGTTTAACAACTTAACTACCAGTTTAAGTTTTTCTCTCAGAAAAGTATTGCAATTACACATGTTTTGCTGTACACATGACTATTTCTTTTGTGTGTATTGGAGCAGTACAAAATAAACAGAAAAAAGGCAAATTGGACATATTTTCATACAAAAGTCCAAAAATGAGACATACATAATTGTTGGCACCCTCATCTTAGTAATTCCTTGCACATGCTTTGGAAAAAATAACTGCAATTAATCACTTCTTATAACCATCAACAAGTTTTTTACAAACTCTCATCTGGAATTTTAGATCCCTCTTCTTTGTAAACTGCTCCAGGTCACTTATATTTGAAGGCTGCCTTCTCCTCACAACAGCGATTTTAAGATTTCTCCACAGTTCAATGGGATTTAGATCCAATCTTATTGCTGGTCAATTGAAAACTCTCATGGGCTTTGATTCCATTCATTTCTGGGTGCTTCTTGAAATATGTTGGGAATCATTGTACTGCTGGAAGATCCATGACATAGGATGAAAAACCCACTTTTGTTTTACTTGGCACTATATTGGGACAAAATATCCTTTGCTAAACTTCAGATGTCATGATGCCTTGCACACAGTCAAGGCACCCCATGCCAGAGGAAGCAATACAACCCAAAAACATATTTGAACTTCCTCCATTTTTGCTCGTAGGTACTGTGTTCTTTTCTTTGAAGGCCTCATTCATATTAAGTAAGCAGCAGAATGATGTGCAGTACCAACTAGCTGTATCATAGCCTCTTCTGTCCACAAGACTATTTCCAAGAAGGATTTTGTCTTACTGCAGTCTTGCTTTTTTATGTCACTTTGTCAACAGTGGGGTCTTAGTGAGTCTCCTGCCATAGCATTTCATTGTATTGCATTGTGCCTCAAAACAGCTTAAATTTCTTTGGAACTTGATTGGGGCTGCTTATCCACAATACAAGCTATCCTGCATTTCAACCTTTCATCAATTTTTTTCTTTGCTGCCAATGTCCAGGAAGATTAGCTACAGTGCCATGGGTTGTAAACTTCTTTATTTATGTTGCACACCATGAGCAAAAAACATCGAAATCCTTGGAGATGGACTTGTAACCTTAAGATTGTTGATATTTTTCAACAACTTAAGCTGGGTTTACACACTGCAACATCTCAAACGACATCGCTGTAACGTCACCGGTTTTGTGACGCAATAGCGATGTTGTTTGCGATGTTGCAGTGTGTGAAACCTATCAACGACCCGGCCCCTGCTGTGAAGTTGTAATCGTTACAAATCGTTCAGGACCATTCCTAGGTCCTTTGTTTCCCGCTGTGCAGCATGCATTGCTGGAAAGTTTCAGTGTGTGAAAGACTTTGCAGAGACTTTGTTAGCAACTTCCCTTTCAAAAGGCTGCTTATCAACGTCCCCAACAACCAGCTAGGTCGCTCTGCAGGTCCGGATCGCTGTTGAGTTGTTGGCCAGGTTTGCCTGTTTGACAGCTCACCAGCGACTTAGCAGAGACTTAGGGAGGTCGCTGTTACGTCACAAAACCGGTGACGTTACAGCGATGTCCTTTGCGATGTTGCAGTGTGTAAACCCAGCTTGAGGCTTTCAATTCATCAGACAGTTCATTCTGTTCTCCATGTTTAGTGTGGCACACACAGGCACACAATGCAATGATTGAGTCAAGGTCTCTTCTCTTTATCAGGTTTAAGGTGTGATTTTCATATTGCCCACATCTGTTACTTGCCAAAAGTGATTTTGAAACAAAGTTGTTTACCCACAATTTTTGAAAGGTGAAAACTATTCTGTGCAGCCAATTTTAGGGGTTTCTGGGAAATCATGTACAACTTGCCTTTTTTTCTCTGTTTGTATTCTTTGAAATAGACACAAAGGAAATAAAAATGTGCATAAAAATGTATAATTGCAATAATTTTGTGGGAGAAATAGTTAATTTTCTGGAACAATATGCCAACACTTTCGGCCATGACTGTATTAATATGCAATGGGAAATTGTTTGTAGTATCTAATATATAAAGCTGAATGTGTGTGTTTGTGTTTGTGTGTATGTATGTCCAGTATTGGCATCTGCACCGTCGTAGCTACAGCCACAAAATTTTGCACACTCACACGTCTGGACCCCAAGAGTGTCATAGGCTATGTTGTGAGGCGAAATTTTAACCCCGCGCATTCCAATTTACCGGTCAATTTTGCCCCTATCTATATAATGGGGAAAAAGTGAAACGAAAAGTGTATCTGCACCGTCGCATTTACAATCACGAAATTTTGCACAGACACCTCATGTGACCCAGGGAACGTCGTAGACTATAAATCCTAAAATGTGTAGCCCCAAAATACCAATAGATTGTATAAAGGGGGAATACAAAGAGAAAGGACCACAAATAATACAAAATAATACAAAACTTTATTAAATATGAAGAAGTGATACAGGGTGCACAGTAGTTGCAGGCTACATGGAAAAAGCCTGCCAGAAACAACCCACAGCAATACCAGGACAAACCACCAGATGGCAATAACCTGGTGACAGGCAGCAATGTAAATGAGGAATTAAGCAAGGTAAAATAGCCCGTAAAAGATCAAATGGGGACAGTATGAAGTTAATTGTGTACAGAGGAGATCTGTAGAATCTCACATGAGTCCCAGTAGCTAAATGGCATGAACGGTTAGAAGACATTACCTTGCGTCATGTCAGAGCAGGAATGGTGGATTTGTCCAGGCGTGGGGGCGTGGGACGCCTCCTGACGAAGCCTTTGGTGAAACGCGCATCGAGGCCCCGCCCCCAAACCTGGACAAATCCACCATTCCTGCTCTGACATGACGCAAGGTAATATCTTCTAACCGTTCATGCCCTTTAGCTACTGGGACTCATGTGAGATTCTACTGATCTCCTCTGTACACAATTAACTTCATACTGTCCCCATTTGATCTTTTACGGGCTATTTTACCTTGCTTAATTCATCATTTACATTGCTGCCTGTCACCAGGTTATTGCCATCTGGTGGTTTGTCCTGGTATTGCTGTGGGTTGTTTCTGGCAGGCTTTTTCCATGTAGCCTGCAACTACTGTGCACCCTGTATCACTTCTTCATATTTAATAAAGTTTTGTATTTCACCTTGATTATTTGTGGTCCTTTCTCTTTGTATCCCCCCCTTTATACAATCTATTGGTATTTTGGGGCTACACATTTTAGGTTTTATATTCTTGTGGACCCTTTCCGGTCATAGGAAAGTTTGTTTAGGTTATAATGTCGTAGACTATGTTTAATAGGGAAATATCTGTGGTGTTGAAATATATGTTGTGAAATGCTTCTGTTAGCTTAGTTTTTGCCTTTTAATAATTACATTTCTATCTATTTGTTTTGTGGTTTTTGTGTGCAGAATACATTTTTGTTCATAAATTCTATTTTGTTAACAACAGTTATTAACCCGGGTGAAGCCGGGTAGTACAGCTAGTTTTTAATAAATGGCAAATGTCATATATTCAAATTTTTTGCGCAGGTTTGGCTTTCTTAAGTCTTAATTTAAACTTTATATATTTTATAACATTAAAAAATAAGAAAACAACTGGTTTGCCCTTTTCATTACTATATACTTATATCTTTACGGATGTAAGAAAATATATACCATCAGCAAGGTAAGAACAAATGCCAAAAAATAACTAAAGAGCTAAGACAGTGTTCCTTAACCATTGCCTTAAAAATTGTGTCCACTCCATGAAACTGGTGGCATATTGAAACACTTTGGTATTAGTATTAAGGACTCAAAGATTTTAATACAGTTGTTTCATTTCATTATCACTTAAAGATACTTTGAACTTAATGAGTGGCTTTAGAGAAATCTAAATGTTTGTATCCAGTCTAGGCCAGTGGATGTCATATGTTGAATGTGAACAAAATGACAAAAAAAGAAAGCTGCACTCTGAAATGCTAAAGCATGCAAACCATGAACAAAAGAACGTAAATATGCATTACTGCTAAGGGAAAGCTAAGATAGAAATTAGGCATTTAGCATATAGAAATGGCCATTTCTATATCTGCCCTGTATCCATGTCAAGGCATATCTCATAATTCTGGGTACCTGCTCTGAACTGAAGCCTCTCTCTATGAATGTGTTCCGATCTCGACTTTAAACTTTTTTTGCATTTCAAGGAATAAAATGTACATGAAAACTGCATGGGAGGCTAGTGGTTGTTAGAACCTTGTTGATTTGTTCACTGTAAACAACTTCATATTTGTTGTCTATGAGGGCACAGGTAATAAAAGCTTATTATTGTTTGTCCTGTGGTCTTGAAAAAATAAAAGGTACATCATTTCAATGGTCGTGCTACTCTACTTTTAGCATTTGTTCAACTTCCAATCTTGCAGTGAACATTATTATATTGTGGGAATTGGCAGCAAAAGTAAGTAAATGTTTATGGTGCTCCATTTTCATTTAGAAGTAAATGGAGCCTGGAACTACAGGTTATTAGTAGGAGCTGTGATTGGTTGCTATAGGAACAAAAGACAATCATAGTATATGAAGCTTATATGTGAGATAATACTATGTCGGTGGGGAGACGGATAGAGAGAGACAGACAGTATGCAATAATAAGGGAATGATGTCATGTATGTATGAAAGAATGTATGTCATGTATGTAGGAAAGAAGTCAGTATGCAATGTTAAGGGAATAATCTCTATTTCTGCATTGTGTATACTAGTATTTTTATTATATGTCTGTTGTGAATACATTTTCCAGTTTGGGTCTCCCTCTTGTGGTCAGTGCTGGCGGTACAGTTGATGTGTGAAATTAAAGCCACACACCTGTGGAGGAATGGCAAGCAGGGTCAGATTATGCTATTTAACTGAGCAGTTTTCTCCTGTTACTTGCCGGTGGTCAATGTCTCCTGTGTGTTAAGGACATTCTGTAACCAGCTCTGCTCACAACCAGAACTCCTCTGAGATAAGTGGTCCTTGTACCTCTGCTCTTTGTTTTCCACTTCCTTGTTGGTTTTTCTGCTTTGATATTATGCTTGATTCCTATTTTGTCTGTTTGGAGTTCTTGGTGGAATGGGATCATTCCCTGCTGGGGGTGTCTGTATACTTAGCTCCATGATTCTGCAAGGTATTGTGTTTGTCATGCTTGTCATTAATTCACTCACTTATCTGTATTAGTGTTTTTGGATCCAACATCAGAGTGCTGATACAGTGGGGGAGAGGTTGTGTGACCTCAGGATTTTTCCATATCAGAAGTGCTGGTATATATTAGGGTTTTTACGGCTGAAGACAGTTGCTCTTTCCTATCCTTTCTTATAAAGATAGTTTGGGCCTCACCTTTGCTGAATCTATCTTTTCTGGCTTTGTGTTGTGTTTTTCTATATCACCGTAGCCTTTACATGTGGGGGGCTATCTATCTATCTTTGGAGACTGCTCTGAGGCAGATTAGCTTTCTTATATCTTTATCTGTGAGATCATTTAGTTCTTTGGCTTTGTCGAGGCGTCCAGGTCATCGTAGGCACGCCCCACGACTACTTCTAGTTGTGTGTCAAGATTAGATCTGCAGTCCGTTAAGGTTCCAGCGACTCTGTTACCTTTTGGGATTCCAAATTTTTTGATCCTCCTCGGTCTCTGAATGATAACATATGTCATTGTACTATACAGTTACAGCCGGATTAATATTTTGACTCCTTTGTATATTTTAATACATAAATATAATCAAGGGTGATATCACACATGAGATAGCGCATTTCATATCTACTAGGATAGAATTTAATCTTTCAGGCAGTCAAGTATACATGTCAGTATAATCTATGCATCTTTACATCCTGTATCCTATTTGTACTAGTTGGCACTATTAGTTCCCTATCTATGTGTCTCGGGTGTGTCTCGAGTGACAGACAGTCCTGTGGTGTCTTGCTATCAAAGGTCACAGCATTTGGCTGCACAAACTGCTCCCTGAACTTTTATTATTCCTACTTGGTGTATTTGGTATCCTATGTATGTACTCTTCTTGGTTTTTATCCCTTTCCATTTAGCACCCTGAAAAGTTCCTCGCACTTTCAGCTGTTCTTCATCAGCTCTTACCTTGGTGTCCTTGGGTACTCTTACTTCCCCTTAGTCTGTGTTGGTGAAAGTTTCAGTGCAAGTAGTTGTTCCTGTCTCTGAGTCATCTTAAGATAAGTTATTAATTTACTTTCCCCTTGTTGGTTACCCCTGTGTCTTTGTTAGAGCTCAGTGGGGTTGACTAAGTGCTCATTCCATCTGTTCCAGACTATTTCAGAGTCACTCAGGATCAGTTACCTGGCTCTGCGCATTGGTGCAGAACCTATCCATGGTGAGGAAAGCCAGGGCCCAGTGGCAGGCTTGGTCAGGGGTCACCAACTCTCGCTTCCCTAGGAACAGGGCTTCCCTTTCCTTTTGCTGTTCACTTAATAGTTCCCCATACCTAGCATTATACTATGATAAACTCTGTTTAGGTTTAATTCCTTTGTTTTGGAATACATATAATTGACTTATTTGTGTTATATATTTGATTGTAAGTGTCTTTTTTCAGGAACCAAAGGATGAAGTCTACTTCTCAGTATTATCCTCAGTTGGTATGTAAGCACTATGACTGTTGAATATAATATATTTTGATATTGAGCTCCTAACTGAAAATTAGCTATTATTACATTCAGAGTTGTCACCCATGAATCAGTTATCACATAATTTAACTGTGCATTTTGGCTGCAACTACATCTGATTACTATTGTATTTTCAATACTACATGTCAAATCCTGGTGCAGAGAGATTAGTGTGCTACATACAGTATGGAATGGAGGAGAGGAGAAACGTTGGTGTGCTTAAAGTCCAGGATCACCAATATCATACCAAAAATATTTACAAATCTTATTGGAAATACAAAAACAGCATGGTCATTTAGCTTCATTCTCTGTGGTTGGTCTCGGGCACTTACTTTTTTGTTTACAGGATATATTCTCTATGTTTATGTTTGACATGGTTTTACATAAAGTATTAGTAGTCTTGCTATTTTAAAGTGATTCTAACAGTTTTCTGTCTATTGGCTATAATTACTGTACCGCTTTTTACTACCTAGACATTGCTTATTTTTTGTATTGCTGGAGGAAAGATTAGGGGTAATATCTTTATTATATAAAACCCCTGGTATTTGTATACACTGGTTCATGTGTGTTTTTAAATGTTTTAAATTGTGTTTTGTTTCATTTGCTGTTTTTGTATTTCCAATAAAAATTTGTACAGTATATATGTTTTGGTATTATATTGGTGATCCCGTTTATTTTGCACACCAACTCTTCTCCTCTCCTCTATTGCATTTTTTCTGGTGTTTTTTCCAGGTTGATTCCAGCTATTTCCCTGTGGTGCCCTCTTCCCTCTGCTTTACTACATACAGTATTGGTAATTAACTGCAAGCATTGATTGCTGCAGGTTAACACCTTAGATGTTGTGGTCTATAGCTTACCAAAAGTGATGGGCGATGCCCCCAATGGTCAGGATCGGGAGACTCGCCTGATTATATTGTAAAGATCGAGATAACACGATCTTGTGTCCGATCACCGATCTTGGACTTTACAGTTATGGGTTGGGGCGGCAGGGCGTTGTAAAATAAAGAATACAGTTAATAATAAACATTGTCATTATACTTATAGGTCCCGCGACCCGTCCTGCAGACTCTTGATACAAGGTACTGTAGTGTCAGCATGCTCACCGGTACTCGGTGCTCGCCAAAGCATCTCAGTACTCTCGGTATACTCAGCGAGTGCCCTATACTGGCTATGACATCATGTTAGGTCCTGTCAGTGCATCTCTCCGGTACGCAGTGCTCGCCCAAGCATCTCAGTATGTGATATACTCGGCGAGCGCCGTGTACCGGCAAGATGCTTGGGCACATGTTTGGCTCCCCTACCTGCATGTTGGTGCTCTTTACAGAGTCAGCCCACATGTAGGGATTGGCTGCCACACACTGTAATGCCACAGCCGGTGACAGCAGCGCCGGGAATCAGGTGATCGAAGATCACTGTTGCTATAGTAACCTGCTCATTAGGTTACTATGGCAACAGTGGCAGCCGTGACGTCACTGCTTACCAAACCGCAGCCTTTGCTCACTCATTGAGTGATTAGACTGCACGGGGAGCAGAAGCGTTCTTCCTCCCCCATGCATTCTGTTATAGCAGAGCTGCATCGGTTGAAGAAGACAAGACCAGGATCGTAGAGGGGTGAGAGGGAGTAATAAAGATGGATTCCCTTAGTGTGTCTGTATATTTATTTCTAATAAAGTATTTTTCTCTGTGTGGTGTCTTTTTTTAATCCCTTATTGGAGATTCTTAATAGCCGGGTCAAACTTGACCTGATATTAAGGCTATGTGCACACGTTGCTTTTTTTCAGTGCGGAAAAAACGCACCCTCTGGCAGAGGGGAGAATTGTAAACAATGCTTTTTGAGAAAAACTCATCGAAAACGCATGCGTTTTTTATGCGTTTTTCATGCGTTTTTTTTAGGTGCGTTTTTTAAGACTTGTCAGTGTAAATAAAGTTGGTTGAACACAGACCTTTGGAAAAAAAAACCTGTGATGTCATTTCCTTCTCCACATTCTGTTGGGATAAATAGGAGGGCTTGGAATGGAAGGAGCACCATTTGAATTTTGGAAAAGTTGAAATAAACTTCGCGCACCATGTCACATTAGCAGGGCCCCTTGGGTACCTATACGTCAGAAAACCCCCACAGGTGACCCCATTTTGGAATCTGCACCCCTCAAAGATTTTATTCAGGAGTATATTAAGCATTTTGAATCCACAGCTACTTCACCCAAAATGTTGCTGTAGCAACAATATTCTCACTTTTAGGCTATGTGGCCGTGATCCAGCGACACGGCGTCTAGTACACAGTGTCAGCTTTCCTGCAGAGATGTGAGTGTTGTCCACGGGAGAACGCAGCTGCCCATGCCCACGATTTGGGTTCAGGCTGCTGTGGACTTTAGCTTTATTCTACCTGCAGAGAACACTCTCGTCTCCACAGCATAAATTGACATGCTGAGGCTCGGGAAGCCACGCTACCGGTCAGTTTATGCTGCGGAGAAAAGAAGCACAGTGGGCATGGGATCTCCAAAAATCCTTCCACTGTGCTTCTACTGCACAACGCAGTGTTATGGACGCAGGGAAAACACTCAGCGCCCAAACCACTGCAAAACCTGATTGTGGGCACACAGCCAAAAAAGCGTCAGTGGATGAATGGATGTCAAATATATATAACGTCCCACCCCCGCCTGCATATTCTAAGCTGGCACCTTTAGTACCTTTCATGTGGCACTAAAGGGTGCCAAGCTTAGTATTTATCAAAAAAAAAAATGAAAAAAATGACGTGGGGTCCCCCCCTATTTTTGATAGCCAGTCAGGGTAAAGCAGACAGCTGTAGCCTGCAAACCACAGCTGGCAGCTTCATCTTGTCTTGTGATCAATTTGGAGGGCTCCCCAGGCTTTTTTTTGTATTTATAAATAAAGAATTAAAAAAAAAAATAATGTGGGGTCCCCCCAAATTAGCTCACCAGCCAAGGTGAAGCTGACAGCTGGGGTCTGGTATTCTCAGGGTGGGAAGAGCCATGGTTATTGGACTCTTCCCAGCCTAAAAATAGCAGGCCACAGCCGCCCCAGAAGTGGCGCATCCATTAGATGCGCCAATCCTGGCGCTTCGCCCCAACTCATCCCGCACCCTGGTGCGATGGCAAACGGGGTAATAAATGGGGTTGATACCAGATGTGTAATGTCACCTGGCATCAAGCCCAGCAATTAGTGATGTCACGGCGTCTATCAGATACCAGACATAACTAATTGACAGTAAACAAAAGCAAAAAAAAGACAACAAAATTTTATTAGAAAAAACACTCCCCAAATCATTCCCTTGTTCTCCAATTTAATCAAAAAATTTGAAAAAAATGGGTCAGCAGAAATCCATTTGGACGTCCCACGTCGGCTCTGGACCCTCTAGAATATGGGGGCACGTTCAGGGAACGTATCCCCCATTTTCTAGGAGGGCAGACCCTCCATTTGAGGAGAGTGGGTGCCAAAAATCTGCACCCAATCTCCCCGGGTCACAGCTGCAGAGTGTGAGCAGCCAGCACAGCTCTCTGAACACCGTGCTGGCTGTCAGCTGCTCTGCTCATGTGTCCGCACTGACCGGCGTCTGCTGTGAAGGAGGAGGGGGCCGCGGGGATCAGCGCTGCGACCGGACAGGTAAGGGGGAATACCGGGGGGAATAGGGGGTGACCGGGCAGGGCCTGGGGGGCATTTTTCTGTCGCATGTCTCAAGGCACATGCGACAGAAATCATAGGAGTAGGTTGCGGTCGGTGCGCTACTGTGTGCGCGGCCATGTTGGATTTTCGGGAGGGGGGTCGGGGGTTGGGGCGGTCACTTTGGCGACACCGGGGGCTTTTTAGGACTTTGCCCGGAAGTGAGGTCAACAGGAAACCTCTTGACCTCACTTCCAGGTAAATGCCTGCGTTCTGGCATGCCGACAAAGCCTGAGGACCGCAACAAAAAAGCAGCTCACTGCGGTGTAGCTGCGTTCTGACCCGCATCATTGCTTCAATGGGGGAGAGAACGCAGCCACAACGCACAAAAGAAGTGAATGCTGCTTTTCTTTCCGCACCGATTTTTGGCATCCAAAACGCTGCGTTTAGAAACGCAGCGTGTGCACTGATTTTTCGGCTTTCTCATACACTTTGTTGGGAAAGCTGAACGCATGCAATTTGCCACTGAAACGCTGCGGTTCTAAACGCAGCGTTTCCGCGGTAAAAAACGCAACGTGTGCACACAGCCTAAGAATCTTGGGTTTAATACCAGCTGGTAAAATAAAGCCGGTATTAACCTTTTAGTAAGTTGCACTGCGGATTACAAACTCCAGCTGTCTAGTTGTACTTGGCTGGACACAAAATTTGGGCAAAGCTCACATCATTTTTTTTTTAATTAGTTCATGAAATTCATGAAATAATTAAAAAAGGGCTTCCCTATAATTTTGGTTCCCAGCTGGGTACAAATAGGCTGCTTGGGGCTTGGGGGGAGCCCTTAGCTGCCTGCTGTACCTGGCTAGAATACAAAAATATAGCAAAGCCCACATCATTTTTTTTAAGATTTTTGGCAAAAAACTTAAAAAAAAAGGCTTCCCTGGATTTTCCATTGCTAGTGAAGGTAACACCAAGGAGTATGGGTTAGCAGCCAGTAGCTGCTATCATTACTCTAGTCAATATAGCAATAGAAAATGCAGAGGGAACTAAAACATTTCATTTTAATTATTTTTTTTAAATAACTAAAAAAAAAAAAAATGGGCTTCCCTGTATGTTGATTGCAAGCCAAGGTAAAGCTAGGCATATGTGGGTGGCAGCCCCTAGCCGTCTGCTTTATGTGCGCTGACAATCAAAAATACCGCGGAGCGCTACGTCATTGTTTTAAATTTTCTTTCTTTTTTTATACATTTATACAACTATATATTGTGTGTGAATAGATAGATAGATAGATAGATAGATAGATAGATAGATAGATAGATATAGATATAATATTTATAGCTCTGGCAAAAATTAAGATTTTTCTCTTTATATTTTTGAGTAAAATGTAAATTGTTCTTTTATTCTATAAACTACTGACAACATGTCTCTGAATTTCCAAGCAATACATTTTGTATTTATTTACTGAAAATACTGGTTTATAGAATAAAAGAGCAATTTACATTTAACTCAATATATACGGTACAGACCAAAAGTTTGGACACACCTTCTCATTCAAAGAGTTTTCTTTATTTTCATGACTCTGAATATTGTAGATTCGCATTGAAGGCATTAAAACTATGAATTAGCACATGTGGAATGAAATACTTAACAAAAAAGTGTGAAACAAGTGAAAATATGTCTTATATTCTAGGTTCTTCAAAGTAGCCACCTTTTGCTTTGATTACTGCTTTCCACACTCTTTGCTTTCTCTTAATTAGCTTCAAGAGGTATTCACCGGAAATGGTTTTCACTTCACAGGTGTGCCCTGTCAAGTTTAATAAGTGGGATTTCGTGCCTTATAAATGGGGTTGGGACCATCAGTTGTGTTGTGCAGAAGTCTGGTGGATACACAGCTGATAGTCCTACTGAATAGATTGTTAGAATTTGTATTATGGCAAGAAAAAAGCAGCTAAGTAAAGAAAAACGAGTGGCCATCATTACTTTAAGAAATGAAGGTCAGTCAGTCCGAAAAATTGGGAAAACTTTGAAAGTGTTCCCAAGTGCAGTGGCAAACACCATCAAACGCTACAAAGAAACTGGCTCACATGAGGACCGCCCCAGGAAAGGAAGACCAAGAGTCACCTCTGCTGTGGAGGATAAGTTTATTCGCGTTAACAGCAGCTCAGATTAGAGACCAGGTCAATGCCGCACAGAGTTCTAGCAGCAGACACATCTCTAGAACAACTGTTAAGAGGAGACTTTATGCAGCAGGCCTTCATGGTAAAATAGCTGTTAGGAAAACACTGCTAAGGACAGGCAACAAGCAAAAGAGACTTGTTTGGGCTAAAGAACACAAGGAATGGACATTAGACCAGTGGAAATCTGTGCTTTGGTCTGATGAGTCCAAATTTGAGATCTTTGTATCCAACTACTGTGTCTTCGTGCAACGCAGAAAAGGTGAACGGATGGACTCCACATGCCTGGTTCCCACCGTGAAGCATTGTGGAGGTGGTGTGATGGTGTAGGGATGCTTTGCTGGTGACACTGTTGGGGATTTATTGAAAATTGAAAACTGAACCAGCATGACTACCATAGCATCTTGCAGCGGCATGCTATTCCATCCAGTTTGCGTTTATTTGGACTATCATTTTTTTTTTAACAGGACAATAACCCCAAACACACCTCCAGACTGTGTAAGGGCTATTTGACTAAGAAGGAGAGTGATGGGGTGCTACGACAGATGACCTGGCCTCCACAGTCACCAGACCTGAACTCAATCGAAATGGTTTGGGGTGAGCTGGACCGCAGAGTGAAGGCAAAAGGGCCATAAAGTTCTAAGTATCTCTGGGAACTTCTTCAAGACTGTTGGAAGACCATTTCTGGTGACTACCTCTTGAAGCTCATCAAGAGAATGCCAAGAGTGTGCAAAGCAGTAATCAAAGCAAAAGGTGGCTGTAGAGACACAGGGGTCAGTGGGTGCTCTCGTCCACTAGCCCGGCCGCCTTTAGAAAGACAGCATGGCCTAGGGCTCTTCCCAACTGAATGCCCGACCTCCTTAACCATGGGTGGAACACTACTCAGACAACACAGGGTGAGGGAATCACAATATTAAGACTTTATTGGATCCCCAAAAAATTAACGGCACATAGCACATAACCAGCAAAACACACAAATGTAACAGGCAACAGAGTCTCACCCTTCCGCTGGCTCACCAGGGATTAGATTGTTCGTGCCTCAGAGCTTCTAGGGCTACTTACTCGAATCCAGCAGCACCCTGCTTTCGGCGGGCACCCACCGAGAATGGAATAACATCAGATTTAGGAAGCTGGCTGAGGTCTGCAAAGTCTGTAGCCAGGTGACCAAATTGTCCCAACCTGGGTTTCTTCCTTAAGCAGTCTCTGGTATGATGATATGATTTAATCCTGGCAGCCAGAGTCAAAATCCCTAGACTGTGGTTATGGTCTCCAATTGGTATCGGAGTCCCTAGATTGAAGTCATGTAGCCAAGTGATCCTCTAGTCGGAGCCAAAGTCCCTAGACTGAGTCCACAAGGCATCCTGGTTCTGATCCCTTAGACAGCTCCTAAGAGCTTAGACTGGATCATGCAATATCCATCAACCTGGTGATTCCAAGAAGTCCCCTTTCATAGCCTGAGCCTTCCCTTAGGATATACTGTGCCCTTATCGGATTGGCTGTACAAGGTTGCTTCTTTTATTGGCTGAATTTCAAGCTGCATGGATAGTGTTCATTTAAATGATGTGGACAGAAAAACTGAGGATATTTATATGTAGTCTGCAATCCACAAACTGACAATGGCCACTGAGGTAATTTACATTAGATTAGCAAAAGTCTGTGTCGTCACACACAACTACATTACAATAAATGCTCAGAAGGGTCTGGCAGAAACAATAGTTTAGCAAGCATGAGTTAACACACAGAAGAACAGTACATCTGGCTAATGTAAGAAATGTAACCCACGACACACATTGAAAATGTCTGTGTCGTCACAGTGGCTACTTTTAAGAACCTAGAATATAAGACATTTTTAATTGTTTCACACTTTTTTAAGTATTTCATTCCACATGTGTTAATTAATAGTTTTGATGCCTTCAATGCAAATCTACAATTTATATATGTATACACACACACACACACAATATATAGTTGTATAAAACTAAATAATTTAAAAAAAAATGACATAGCGCTCCACAGTATTTTTGATTCTCAGCGCAGATAAAGCGGACGGCTATGGGCTGTCACCCTCACCCCCATGCCTGGCTTTACCTTTGCTGACAGTCAAAATACAGGGAAGCTCATTTATTTTTTTTTGTTTAAAAAAATAATAAAATGTGTGGGCTCTCACCATATTTTGATCCCTAATCAGGTAAAGCCAGGAAGCTGGGGGCTGGGAGCCCCTGGCAGCCCACTGGAAGTCCCTGGCAGCATCTGGGGGTTGGGAGCCCCTTGCAGCCTTTACCAGTCCTTGGAAATGGTGCATTGTTTCTTAGCGCAATTTCCAGGCGCTTTACCTTTCTTGTCCAGCGGCCCTGGTGCCGGGTAGCTCGCTGGGTAATAAAAGGGTTAATACCATCTTTGTATTCTTAGATGGTACTAAGCACGAAATTCATGGTGTCACATCAAATTAGACAAGGCCACCATAAATTTCTAGTAAACAGTAAGAGAAAAACACAACACAGAGAAACATGTTTTTATTAGAAATAAAACAAACATTTAGACTCCATCTTTATTATAAAAAAATCCACAGTCCACAGGTACAGCAATGTCACAGACAGTCTATACAGTGTGAGAAGCAGAGAGAATAATGATCAATCTCAATTGTGCTACATCACTTTGTATAGAAGCGGCTATACAGAGTGACATGCAAGCTGACACTGAGGTCAGAGTTCCACTTACATGTGACTCGTGGAGTCTCGCATGGGCTTCTCCCCGAATGGACTGACCACCTCCGGACATGAGCGCCAACCGCTCCTGTCAGGAGAGTGTGCGGCCGTACCGGGTGAGGCCAATGCGACACTAGCACAGTGACAGTCAAAGTTCAATTACCAGGACCTTCGAGACATCATACTTATGTGACGAGTGTGTAGCCAATGAGGTAATACATCATTCACACGTGATTGGGTCACATGGCTATGACATCATTGA
This sequence comes from Anomaloglossus baeobatrachus, assembly GCF_048569485.1. Lineage (NCBI taxonomy): Eukaryota > Metazoa > Chordata > Amphibia > Anura > Aromobatidae > Anomaloglossus > Anomaloglossus baeobatrachus. The sequence goes on along the minus strand of NC_134355.1, from coordinate 499,074,099 downwards.
AGGTCCTTAAGTAGTCAATGCTGGTTACCGGGTGGCATAGCAATGATCGGATGGGCGTGGAAGCAGAAGCATAGGGAGGCAGAGTCTGCAGAACGCGTCGTGGGACCTGTAAGTATGATCATAATGTTTTTTAATAATGTGTGCTTTTATCAGTCTCTGGACACGATCTGGACCCAATCTGTAACACGAGCTTCTCAGGAAAGCTTGTGATCTGGCTCGTGTACACGATCACTATGTGATCAGTAGGATCCTCTATCTTTACAGTTCAGGATCAACCATCCCTACTTACCAAACCTCTGTCTCTCCATCAACCACCCAGTAATGTTACATTTGAGGCTGATTGGTTGTTTTAGCAGCTGGGTATTTCAGGTTTGTTTTTAATGCACCTCTGGATTTAATGGGAAATAGATTAATTTACTATATAAAATAATACAGAAGTATTCCAGTTTTCTAATCTTCTCATCTTCCCCCTCCAAAAAAAATTGCCAAAATATAGTAAAATCATTGTATCTATCCCAAAATGGTAGCCATATAAACTGAATCCCACTCAGGAAAAAAGGCCTTTCACAGCATCATCAAGAAACAGAGAAAGTATAAGAATTTTTTTTAATTCTCCGAATCATTAACAGCTGTTACAAACAATAACAAATGAACTAACCTGTGGGGGGTGAATATTTTACTCATATTTAATGATATTAGATGTTACAATCTGAAAAATTTCTATGAATTTAAGCTTGAATGCTTCTATTGCCCAATCCGCAAACAGTAAATATTACATTAACTTTTCACTTAGAGGCTCCATCGACAACTCCATCAGATTTGATAGCAAGACTAGCTGTAGTACCCGGGTGTTGCCCGGGATAGTAACTGTCTGTCTCTCTCCCAGTCTCTGTCTGTCTGTCTCTGTCTTTCTGTTTCTGTCTGTCTGTCTGTCTGTCTCTTTTCATGTCTATTTCTATGTGTCTAGCTGTGTCTATGTCTCTGTGTCTATCTCTGTCTGTCTCTGTATCAGTCTCTCCCTTTCTCTGTGTCTGTCTGTGTGTGTATGTCTGTCTCTCTATCTTTTTCCCGGTCTGTCTTTTCCCCATCTGTCTCTTTTCCCATCTATCCCTTTCCCCATCTATCCCTTTCCCTGTCTATCCCTTTCCCAGGCTGTCCCTTTCCCAGTCTGTCCCTTTCCCAGTCTGTCCCTTTCCCCGTCTGTCCCTTTCCCCGGTCTGTCCCTTTCCCCGGTCTTTCTGTTTCCTAGGTCTGTCTGTTTCCCAGGTCTGTCTGTTTCCCAGGTCTGTCTGTTTCCTAGGTCTGTCTCTTTTTCAGGTTTGTCTCTTTCCCCGTCTGTCTTTTTCCCCATCTGCCTGTCTTTGTCTGTCTCTATCTCTGTGTCTCATTCCCATCTGTGTCTTTGCCCACCTGTCTCTTTGCCCGCCTGTCTCTTTGCCCACCTGTCTCTTTGCCTGCCTGTCTGTTTACCAGGTCTGTCTTTTTCCCTTTCTGTTTCTTCATCTGTCTGTCTTTGTCTGTCTCTCTGTGTGTCTCTTTTGTTGCCTGTCACTTTCCCTGTCTGCCTGTCTCTGTCTGTCTCTATCTCTGTCTCTTTCCTTGCCTGTTAATTTCCAGGTCTGTCTCTTTCCCCGTCTGTCTCTTTCCCCGTCTGTCTCTTTCCCCATCTGTCTCTTTCCACGTCTGTCTCTTTCCACGTCTTTCTCTTTCCACGTCTGTCTTTTTCCACGTCTGTCCCTTTCCACGGTCTGCCCCTTTCCACGGTCTGCCCCTTTCTCCATTTTGTCCGTTTCTCAGGTCTGTCTGTTTCCTTAGTCTGTCTCTTTTCAAGGTCTGTCTCTTTCTCTATTTTCTCTATCTGTCTTTGTCTGTCTCTCTGTCTCTCTCTTTCCCTGCCTGTCACTTTCCCTGTCTGCCTGTCTTTGTCTGTCTCTATCTCTGTGTCTCTTTCCCCGTATGTCTCTTTGCCGTCTGTCTCTTTGCCCATCTGTTTCTTTCCCCGTCTGCCTGTCTTTGTCTATCTCTATCTCTGTGTCTCTTTCCCTGTCTGTCTCTTTCCCCGTCTGTCTCTTTCCCTGTCTGTCTCTTTCCCTGTCTGTCTCTTTCCCCGCCTGTCTCTTTGCCCTCCTGTCTCTTTGCCCTCCTGTCTCTTTGCCCACATGTCTCTTTGCCCGCCTGTCTCTTCGCCCGCCTCTCCGTTTCCAGGGTCTGTCTCTTTCCAGGTCTGTCTGTTTCCCAGGTCTGTCTCTTTCCCCATCTGTCTCTTTCTCTGTCTGTCTTTGTCTGTCTCTTTGTCTGTCTCTTTTGCTGTCTGTCACTTTCCCTTTCTGCCTGTCTCTGTCTGTCTCTATCTCTCTGTCTCTTTCCTTGTCTGTTTCTTTCCAGGTCTGTCTCTTTCTCTGTCTGTCTCTTTCCCCATCTATCTCTTTCCCCGTCTGTTTCTTTTCCTGTCTGTCTCTTTCCCCGTCTGTCTCTTTCTCTGTCTGTCTCTGTCTGTCTCATTCTGTCTCTCTCCCTCTCTGTCTCTTCCCTGTTTGTGTCTGTCTGCCTCTGTCTCTTTTTCTGTCTGACTATCCTTCTCCACCGATATATTACCTTATACATAAGCTTGTTATACTATGAATGTCTTTCGTTCCTATAGCAACCAATTAGAGCTGCTAATAATAACAACATGTTGCTTCCAGCTCCATTGACTGTAATGGAGGCAAGATTTTTGCAGAGTAACTGTAAAGCGCGGGGTAAAATTTTCCGGTCAAAACATAGTCTATGACATTCCCTGAGTCACATGAGGCGTCTGTGCAAAATTTCGTGATTGAAAATGCGACGGTGCGGATTCCTTTAGCGGACATACACACATACATACACACACACGTACACACATACATACATACACTCAGCTTTATATATTAGATTAGTTCAGTATAAAGCACCAATACCTACATCAAAATAAGTAAATTCAAGTGGAACTTTGACTGATCTCAAGACACTGTTCACATATGTTTTTGTGAATTCTGTTTACACTATGATAAAAGTCATGCAGTGCAGTGCCAGATCTGTGATACAATCATATTGACGCCAATCAAACCCTATGAACTTTCATTGTTTTGATAACAGGGACAGCATGACATTCTTTACTATTGAACCAAATTTGAAATAGTTCAGATAGAAGGTACAAAACAAACAAGTTTAAGCAAGATATCCAAAGTCAATAGGGTACTAAGAGAATAGTAAAGGCCCCGTCACACTAAGCAACATCGCTAGCAACATCGCTGGTAACGAACAACTTTTGTGACGTTGCTAGCGATGTTGCTGTGTGTGACATCCAGCAACAACCTGGCCCCTGCTGTGAGGTCGTTGGTTGTTGCTGAATGTCCTGGGCCATTTTTTAGTTGTTGCTGTCCCGCTGTGAAGCACAGATCGCTGTGTGTGACAGCGAGACAGCAACAACTAATGTGCAGTGAGCAGGGAGCCAGCTTCTGCTGAGGCTGGTAACCAATGTAAACATCGGGTAACCAAGAAGCCCTGTCCTTGGTTACCCGATATTTACCTTTGATACCAGCCTCCTCCACTCTCACTGTCAGTGCCGGCTCCTGCTCTGTGCACATGTAGCTGCAGCACACATCAGGTAATTAACCCGATGTGTGCTGTAACTAGGAGAGCAAGGAGCCAGCGCTAAGCAGTGTGCGCTGCTCCCTGCTCTGTGCACATTTAGCTGCAGCACACATCAGGTAATTAACCCGATGTGTGCTGTAACTAGGAGAGCAAGGAGCCAGCGCTAAGCATTGTGCGCTGCTCCCTGCTCTGTGCACATTTAGCTGCAGCACACATCAGGTAATTAACCCGATGTGTGCTGTAACTAGGAGAGCAAGGAGCCAGCGCTAAGCATTGTGCGCTGCTCCCTGCTCTGTGCACATTTAGCTGCAGCACACATCGGGTTAATTAACCTGATGTGTGCTGTAACTAGGAGACTGGGGGCTGGTCACTGGTTGCTGGTGAGCTCACCAGCAACTCGTGTAGCCAAGCTCCAGCGATCCCTGCCAGGTCAGGTTGCCGGTGGGATCGCTGGAGCGTCGCAGTGTGACAGCTCACCAGCAACCTCCTAGCAACTTACCAGCGATCCCTATCGTTGTTGGGATCGCTGGTAAGTTGCTTAGTGTGACTGGACCTTAAGACAAAGAAGACACGGCTGCTTTTTTTTCAATCTCTGTGAACATAAGTTACAAACAGTTCCATTCTGCAAAGAGATTATACAATAAAGAAACAGTATCAAGTTGTTTCTGATATTCTAAAATTCTTCTTTGCCACCACCCCCATGACTTTTATTTCCTGCACCCTCTACTATTTTATTGTTAGTTCTTACTATCTGCAGTTGGAAAAAAATTTGACGTCTCATTCATGTTTGTGTATTTTAAAACCTTCTGAAATTCTACTTTTTGCATTTGGATAAGAAAAATATGCACGCTATCCAGTTGTGCACTTTTGATGAAATTCTAGAGCTGCAGTATATACATATCTTTTTTCAATACAGCCATGTTCCTACACATTTCATTTTTTTCAATAAAGTACATGTATTTTCCAACAGATCACACATCATCAGTCTTTTTTCTTATAAAAGTAAAGGCAGCTTGAATAAAATTAATCTATAATACAGATCTATATTTTACATGAATATGGCACCTGTATAATGGATCCACTTTTCTAACTTCAACAAAATATATTGGCAATATTTCCTTTTAAAATGAGTTTGAAACACATTGGAACCCTATAGAACTTAGATAAGATACATGGACTAAAAACATACAGAGAAAGCAATCTGTATTTTATGTCAATGTTTTATTAAAAAAACATATATTGTATAGAGCTTGAAAACCTGGCATGCTTGAATGCCATCAGACACAGGTTTATAATAAATGTAAGGTTTCTTTACAGCTTTGAATGGTTAAAAATAGTACAAAACAGGGAAAAAATATACTAACTTTCTTAAATCACACGCTACCACTGTGAACAGTTCATTGGTTGTTTTGATTACCAGGATCCAGAGATGAGATATTGTCTCGAGACTGGAGAAGATCAAACCATCTGAAATTCAAATTCGCACACTTCACAGAAGTTTACTGAAAATGTTGACATAAATCTCAATACTAAAACCAAAGAAATAGGCTGGAGCATAAGATGGTGTATATGCAATATGTAAGAGCACGATTAATTTGTGGCCATTTAACAAACAAAACCTTAGATGACAATAAAATCAGCATATAACCTGTAGTATGTAAGTAAATAGTAATAGTACATGAAAATAAAACAGGGTACCATGACAAGTTATATGTCCTTTTCCTCTAGTATTAAAACCTCACCTTGTAACAACCTACCTAAATGCAGATGGAGAAGAGCAGGACCAAAGCCAAACTGTTCAGACTACTGCCCATGGGAAGCTATAAAGATGAAATGCTCCCAAAAGGGGGAGCCACGACACAGTTTGTGCACAGTAAAAGAAACTACAAAAGATCAAAAGAATGAGGCGGAGCATAAGTTGGTATACGTTCAATGTGTAAAAGCAAAATGACACAAAGTAAAGTTTTAATACTGGAGAATAGGACCATCCTGGTTAGGTACACCTTTTTGCCATGGGATGGCTTTTATGCTTCTTTGTTGAAATGTTCGGTAACTAAGGACCCTTTCCTATTTACATGTTCTTTTACTATTGACTTACTATAGGATATATGCTCATATTGTTTTTGCCTTAGGATTTGCCTGATAAATGGCCACAGGGTCAACGTGCTCTTACACATTGCATGTATAGAAAATGAAAGAAAAAAAGAGAGAAGAGGGCGCTCCTGTGTGTAAGAGTAAACTTTATGTGGTGAATAATGAAACAATTCCACTCACCTATGAGTGTTGTACTACAGGTACAACACTGGCTGTTAGCACTGACAGAGAGATCCAGGTTACCCCTTGGCTGGCCGACACAGATCCTGCTGAGGATGATCACACAGTAGCCTTAGATTTCACTGCTGCTGGTGCTCAGAGCTCCTGCAATCCTCCTGTTTGGGTCAGCGTCTCACTGGATCAGATAAGAGGAATTCCGTTCCCACAGAGCCAGGCTAATCTGATGTTTAAGTCAATGTAATTAGATCTCCTAAGGGCTGGTTCACACTAAGCGACAGCGACAACGAGGTCACTGTTACGTCACCATTTTCTGTGACGTAACAGCGACCTTGTAAGTCGCAGTTATGATCGCTGCTTAGCTGTCAAACACAGCAGCCGAAGCAGCGATCATAACCGCGAGAGCAGGGAGCCGCGCACACTGCTTAGCGCTGGCTCCTTGCTCTCCTAGCTACAGTACACATCGGGTTAATTAACCCGCTGTGTACTGCAGCTACATGTGCAGAGAGCCGGAGCCGGCAGCACAGGCAGCGTGAGAGCTGCGGAGGCTGGTAACTAAGGTAAATATCGGGTAACCACCTTGGTTACCCGATGTTTACCCTGGTTACAGCTTACCGCAGCTGCCAGATGCCGGCTCCTGCTCCCTGCTCGCTTCATTTCGTCGCTCTCTCGCTGTCACACACAGCAATCTGTGTGTCACAGCGGGAGAGCGCCTTTGAAGAAAACGAACCAGGGCTGTGTGTAACGAGCAGCGATCTCGCAGCAGGGAACAGAACGCTGCTCAGTGTCACACACAGCGAGATCGCTAATGAGGTCACTGTTGCGTCACCAAAACCGTGCCGTAGCAGCGATTTCGGTAGCGATCTCGCTATGTGTGAAGCACCCCTAAGGCTGGAGCTGCGGCACCCCGTGGACTCCCAAAGGAGAGATAAGGTATTCAAAGAAGAAGAAAAAAAGCCACGGTATAAAGGGCGCTGCTCACAAGGGAGATAGGAGATAAATAGTGAAGATTTATTTGAGCTACAACGCGTTTCAGGGATACAATAAAACAATAATAATTTCCCCCTTCCTCACGTAGCAGGTAGGTTGCTACCTGAGGAAGTGGGAAATAATTATTGTTTTATTGTATCCCTGAAATGCGTTGTAGCTCAAATAAATCTTCACTATTTATCTCCTATCTCCCTTGTGAGCAGCGCCCTTTATACCGTGGCTTTTTTTCATCTTCTTTGAATGTATAGAAAATGTATGTTCCAGCGAATTTCTTTGCTTTAGATGTTGTAACGTGTACTTTGTACAAACTGTGGTGTGGCTCCTCCTTTTTGAGCTAGGCATTTCATCTATAATGCATCCCGTGGTCAGGTGTCTGAGGCTGGCCTGGAATCAGATTTGGATCCTGCTGTGCCCATCTAAATTGAGGTTGGTTGACATTAAAGAACGTTTTCATATTAGAGGATAAAGCAGTACCGATTGGGTACAACTTGTCTGTATAGAATAATTTTTATGCTTTTTTGTTCAAAATAGTGGAAAATATTTAGCTTGTTATTTTTGTATGTACTATCACTGTTTACTTACTACAGATTTTATGCTTATTTTGTTTTTGTAAATATCAATATTGCAAATACAGTAATTGGCCTGAAATAGATGTGTAACAGTTGGAGGTCTCCTAAGACTCTATTGATTATCTTTTGAATTTTTTTAATACAAATACAGCCTTATTAATGTTCAAAGGACTTGAACCTGCCAAGGTGAAAATGGATGATAATCAGTGTTAAAGGGAATCTGTAAGGTAATTCAAGTACGTTTCTAATGTTATCTTAAATAGAGCTTAAGCAGACCTTTTACGATCAGTAACTGTTATTGCTGTAGCTTCTCTAGTTATCTTGCTGTTTGCTCGGGAGAATTTAATGTCTTGTGATGGCTGGACAAGTGTATGCAAATAAAATTTACATATGCACTGCTCCCTCTACCCACCTCCCAGTGCATTCACTTTTACTGTTGAGAGGTGGGAGGGAGTATGGGTGAGGGCAGCAGTGCAAATTCAGTTCAGATTTACTATCACTAATGCCAGTACTGAGAGATAGAAGGGGGAGCAGAGAATATGCAGTTTGTACTTTCATATGCTTGACTTGTTTCTACCTCAGACTGAATTCTCCCGAGCTTACAACAAGATAACAGGAAAAGGTACAACAATAAAACTTACTGGTCCTGTTAGAGCTGTGTAAGTCCTATTTCAAGTTAACATTGGTATTATACTCGGAAATTACCTGACAGATTCCCTTTAAATAACAGACTGTGTAACAAAACACTTCAATATCAATTTTTTTAGGCCACATAACTTCTAAAATTTCCAAAAATATATAGGCATATTATTGTTTTGCTGGTGTTTTTACATATTTAATGAAACATATGAAGCTAAGGTTTTTTCACATGAAGTCAGTCCCTGCACTCTTTGCTCTCCCCTCCTGCAGGGATGCACTGTCACTCACCACCGTGGCCTCCTCACTCTATGTTGCCCGGTATCTCTGCGCACATCCCCGTGGGTGCCTCCTTCTTCCCCCTGCCAGAGTCTGTGCATGTCACATGACCTCCAGGAGTGCTCCTTGGGAGTGTATGTGCGCCTCTACACCTCTCTTAAAGAGCCAGCACGCCACTTCTAAAAAAGTGCCACTCAGCCTATCGCTGAGAGCTACCTGGCATGCGTTGCTAATGACTTTGACTGTCCATCCTGCCCTGCTGGTCATAGAGACTCTGCCTGTCCTTGCCATCTGCCTTGAGCCGCCCTGGTGGTCCCTGTCTGCACTTGTCTGCTGCTTTGTCTACCTCTGTCCTGGTGGTCATCTGCCACAGTCTTAGTCCTCTACTCAACGTTAGTGAGGCTCCAGAGTCTTCCTGTGATCCAGTGGTTCACTCTTGCTTTCCGCAGTACCATCTTCGGTGGTGAGCATTACAGTTTGAACAGGCCATGGACTTCGCTGACTTCATTCTTTTGCCCCAATTTGAACTTTGCTCTGTGCTGGAATTTCCCCAGGTGAAGAAACCTGTCCGCTTTGCTCCGTCTTTCTAGAGGCATTTTGTTTTCTGGAATCCTGCTTCTGCTTCCGTTCCTGAGCCTATAAAAGTGTCGATTGTCCACATAACTGACTTAAAATGCAAGAATCTTTAAGGCAAAGTCCAGTGTAAAGCTGTGGTGGTGCATCTACAAACTCCTATATGATTCCTTCTGAAGCCTTTGTTGGTGTTGTGCATGGAAACCCCCACCAATTGATGCCTTCTGAAATCTTTGTCGGTATCATGCATGTAAGGAATGCACCCATCCAAACTTGGATGCTTTATTCCTGAACCTGTGGTCAGTCTTGTTCAAAAAGCTGTGGTGGTACATCTCCAACTCCTATCTGATGCCCTTTGAAGCCTTTGTTGGTGTCATGCGTGGATGGAATGCTCCAATCTGAACCTGGAGGCTTCATTCCTGAACCCGTGGTGCATCTTCAAACTGCCATCCAGTGCCTTCTGAAGCCTTTTGTCAGTGTCATGCATGGATGGAATGCTCCAAATTGAGTCTCGACACTTCTTTCCTGAACCCGTGGTGCATCTCCAAACTCCCATTTAGTACCTTCTGGAGCCTTAGTCAGTGTCGTGTGTGGATGGAATGCTCCAAATCGAGCCTGGATGCTTTCTTCCTGAACCTGTAGTGCACCTGCAAACTCCCATCCAGTCCCTTCTGAAGCATTTGTCATGCATGGATGGAATGCTCCAAATTGAGCCTGGATGCTTCATTCCTGAACCCATGGTGCATCTCAAAACTTTCATCCAGTGCCTTCTGAAGCCTTTGTCAGTGTCGTGTGTCAATGGAATGCTCTATTCCATACCCGGTCACTTCGTTCCTGAACCTGTGGTAAATCTTTAAACTCTCATCCGATACCTTCTGAAGCTCTTGTTGGTGTCGGGCATGGATGGAATGCTCCAATCTGAACCAGAATGCCTTGCTCCTAAACCTGTGGGAGATATGCATTCAGAGAAGATCTCCCTCTTTGTTTTGTCCTGTCTGTCTTGTGTGTATGTTCTAGGTTTTCCTTGGATCCATGTGTTTTCATCTTGCCAGCCTGTCCTGATTTCTGCCTGTCTGTCAGCTACCATTGACTTTGATGTGATTTTGTCTTGCCAGCTCATCTTGATTTCCACCTGTCAACTTCGAAGAGAGAAACCCCTCTTCAGCCCTAAGGAAGAAGATGCATAAGGAGGGTACTGTAGCTGTGCATCACAGCATTCCTTGCTTTCCCCTCTTGTGGGGACGCACTGTCACTCATCGCTGTAGCCAACTCTTCCTATACTGCCCGGCATCCCTGCTCTCCTCCATGTGAGTGCATTCCTCCTTCACCCTCCCGGAGTCTGTGTGCACATCACAGGACCTCTGGGAGCTCTCCTAGGGAGTGCACAAGTGCCGCTGCCTCTCTCCTAAAGGGCCAGCATGCAACTTCCAGGAAGTGCCTCTCAGCCTATCACCGAGAAGTACTAGGGGAGGTGCCTGTTGAACACCCTAAGTTTAGTTAGTTGAGTTCTGCCTAGATACTTATCAGGTCACTCTGTCAATCCTGTACTGTCGGGGCCCATCCGGTCCCACTTGTATCTGACCTGTCTGTACCTGGTCCCAGCCTGTCCTGCCCATTGGCATCTAAATCCACTCCTATTCTTGCCTATACCTGGCCCCAGCCCATCCTGCCTATTAGCACCCTGGTTCCAGTCCTGTTCCTGCCTGCAATTGTTCCCAACCCATCCTGCCTAATGGTACCTGGTTCCAGTCATGTCCTGCCTTGTACCGGGTCTCAGCCCATCCTGTTTATTGCTACCTGGTTCCAGTCCTGTCCCTGCCTGTACCTGTTACCAGTCCATCCTGCCTTTCTGATGCTAGAGTCTCTGCCTCTATGTCCTGGCCATGTCATATGACTTGCTAGTGACTTTGCCTGTCTGTCCTGGCCTGCTGGTGCTATAGACTCTGCCTGTCCATCCTGCCTGTGCTGTCTACCTTTAGCCATTGTGTCTGCTTCTGTTTCTGTCCTTGTCCTAGGGGTCAGCTGCCACAGTCCCAGTCCTCAATCCCACTTTAGTGTAGGCTCGGGGTCTTTCTGTTATCCAGTGGGTCCACTTTTGCTCGGCGCACTGCTATCTCCAGCAGCGAGCATTACATTGGTCTAAAAACTATTCCTGTTTGAGGAATTTTAAGTGATGGGCAGGACACCAAGTAACAACTTCCCAAAGACAAAGGCAAGGGCATAGAACTGAGACACACTCACACCGCAAATAACCACAGAGGAGAGACAAAATGACACCGGAGGGAATAAACCAAAAAGGGGTAAGAGTAATTCACACCAGGGAACTATCAAACCGAGCAAACAATGATTCACTGGTCACGAAATAGAGGAATGCCACGGATGCCGGGATTTTGCAACTATAAGCAGAGACTATCTTCGGCGATGGTACAGAAACCTCCCAAGACATAAGTAGTAGATCAGCTGGAAATGGTGATCAGCAAACCTGGTTCACTGTGAAGCCAGACACTGTTCTAGAAGGCATTAACTCCTAAAGTGCCAGAAGCAAGATGAATAAAAAAACCGATGCCCAACAGAACAGAGCTACTTACAGAAATCAGGTTGGTTGTTGGAAGTGTGTATGGAGTCCAAGCAAGTAGTGATCCATAAATGTGGATCTACACTGTGCATGATAACACCTCACCACGTCTGACATAATTATTTCACTCTGTGACTCAAGTAGTTTTTCAAATAGCACTGGACATATTTTTGTTTGGCCGATCCATGCAAATTGAATTGCAAACAATTTGAATTCAGTGGGACCTGCAAATTTTAGGAAATTTGTCTCAAAGTTAAATCTCCATAGACCAATTCATCTCTACTTGACACGTGACATCTGCAGCCAGACAAAGGATGTACCAATGAAAAATTTAGATTATATTAATCTTTATCTCCTTCTCACCAAAGCCAGTTTTCCTCTTTGTCATAGGTTAAAAAAATATATTTATACTCCCCTTACATCTCACCTTAACATACCTGCCCTTCTGCTCCTCTCCTTTCTCAGTTCTGTCCCCAGTGTGACATATCACTACTGTCGAGCACTGAATCCCTGAGCCCCTTTTATATTGCACTTGAGTCTAATCTAAAGCCTGCTTTACACGTTGCAATTTCGCATACGATTTCGTATGCGATTTGCAACGCCCCCATCGTATGCGTGGCACGTTCAATTTGTTGAACGTGCAGCACATACGAGTAAACCCCCGTCACACGTACTTACCCATCCATACGACCTCGCTGTGGGCGACGAACATCCACTTCCTGGAGTGGGAGGGACGTTTGGCGTCACATCGACGTCACACGGCAGCCGGCCAATAGAAGCGGAGAGGCGGAGCTAAGCGGGACGTAAACATCCCGCCCACCTCCTTCCTTCTGCATTGTGGGCCGGGAGCCGCAGGACGCTGGTAAGATCTGTTCATCGTTCCCGGGGTGTCACAGACTGCAATGTGTGCTACCGCGGGTACGATGAACAATCTGACCTGCAATTCTAGAAAAAGGTACGATGTGTATGCAATGAACGTTTTAACGTTCAATCGCAATCGCATGTACCTGTCACACACTGCAATGTACTTACAATGCCGGATGTGCGTCACTTACGACGTGACCCCGCCGACACATTGTAAGATACATTGCAGCGTGTAAAGCGGGCTTAAAGAGACATTATTGTGTAATTCTAAGCTAACATAGCCCTTGAGAAAACATTATGAACCAAGACTAAACGTGTGAAGGACAGTACATGTACTGTATGTTACATTTTGGTAAGGGGTAATCACTGGATTGAATCACTATCTTTATGAAGCCACACAAATGCATCAGAAAATTGTGAAAGTTGGAGCAAAAGATAATTTGTTTAATTTAAACTTCAAGTTTTTTACACTATATTTGTTTCATCTACTCATTATTGACTTCAGTTTTACATGCATGGCAGAAGTCAGAAAGAGTTGTATGGAGCAGGCTCAAAACCGGAGCCTGATCCATGAATGGCATATACCAGTAATCTTCAATAGATGACATTTAACTGCTACTGCTGATATTGGAAACAATTCTGATCACTAAAGTTGAGCTCCTTAAATGCCACTGTAGCGCCCCTGATGTCATCAGGGTGCTACAAGGTTCTGCATACCACCAAGGATGTAGGGCCTACCCCCGAGGGCCCTGGGAGACCAGTACCGGTAACAACAAAAATCCAGGTAATCCCAGTTTTTCCCCAACAATCCCCCATATAATAGTACATAGCTAGGGTCAGACCACTGGATGGCCACCTAAAGGTGGAGCCAATCCAGTCCACTAGTGGACCAGGTGGGAAGGTTGGACTGTGGACAGTCAATCGGAGTAGAGTGGAGAGGAGTGAAGGTGGACGTGAGGAGTCAGTCTTACTCGGGTAAACGGTAACCTGGTACCTAGGAGAGTTGTTGCCGGTGGAGTACAGTGGAGTACTCCCAGAACTACGCACCAACAAGCTACAGGACCCTAGGACAGGGAAGAGCTCCAAGCTTACCTGTTAACACCTGCACAGCGAGGGGACTATTAAGGACCTCGTTGACCCTAAAAATCCAAAGACTCAGTAGCAAACGGAGAACTGGGGACAGGACCAAAGATTCCAACCCCACAGGGTTCACGCTACCATCAGGAGGACTGAAGTGGACAAACCACCGGACGAGGACCCTCAGTTGCTCTATGCCACAGGGACCCATTTACCAGAGACAGGTGCAGGGGAAGAAGGTACCAGAGTACTAAACTGGCACTGGAACTTAGAGGACCTGGAGGTGAAACCAGCCGGCCTCGGGTAACAAGTTACAACCAACCAGCAGTGTGTAAAAACCAGTTACACTATACCTCTGTGTGGACTATCTTCTTCCGACTCCCGTAACATCACCCATCCTCTGGGGCCCAGCCCTGCTTGCGGATGATATATTCCTAAAAAAGACCCTCATACTCAACAGTAATCAGAAGACCATGAAAATTCAATACAATATATAGATATTTTTTATTTTTTAATTCATACAAAATTTTTCTGGGGGTACAAAAAAGGGCAGGCAGAGCCACAGAATGTGCAATTAAAACGTTTTTATAAAAACCGCAGGGGGGCGCGTGTTTGACATACACGGTCTGAGCATAACATAATTATATAATTATATACATGGGCACCATGATTATAGATGGAATAAACATAATTGCAACCCAAATTTTGTGTCAGCATGCAAAATATGATCCTAAATAAGGTTAGGAAAATACCTCTGTTCAACAAGAAAGGTCTAAGTATGACATGATTGTATAATTATATGCATGGGCAACATGATTGTAGATGGAGAGAAACATAATTGCAATCCAAATTCTATAACTATATGCAGTAATGATCCCAACTAAAGTTAAATAACTCAATTTATATAGAGATATGACCTGAGATCACTTTACAAGTTTCAATAAGGTATAACCACTAGAGTTGAGCGCGGTTCGCGGTTCGTGGTTCTCCAGTTCTAGGCTCGAGTGATTTTTGGGGTTGTTCGAGATCGAACTAGAACTCGAGCTTTTTGCAAAAGCTCGATAGTTCTAGATAAGTTCGAGAACAGTTCTAGCAGCAAAAAGCAGGGCTTTTTACAGCTACAGTGTGCAGGAGCCATCGCTGGCAGCCTGCCAGAAGCTGGTAACCAAGATAAACATCGGGTATCCAACCAAAGCGCTTTGGTTAGTAACCCGATGTTTACCCTAGTTACGTGCAGGAAGCCCACACTTCCCCGCTCAGCTCACTCCGCCCCCTCCTGCCCGCGGCATGTAAACACGTGTACACACACACACACACACACACACACACACACACAGACGGTCCCGCTCGGCTTACCTGCGGTCGGCCCGGGGGCAGCAGTCCTTGGCACTGGAAACTGTGCCTGCCGGCCCTTTAAGGCCACTGTGTTCTCCTGCATTGAGCATCATCTGTGGGCGGAGCTACCGCCTGGCGTCCTGCTCGGTCGCACAGATGAAGGAGTCACAGTGCCAGCCAGCGACCCCCAGCACATCGCTTCCCTCCGGCGCTGTGTGGGCCCCATCTGCACCGTGACCTGATCAGTATGTGGGACATCACTCCCTCCCCGCCCCTCCCTGTCCCCCCGTGCGTGTGTGGGCCCCGCAGAGCCGTGTGTGTGACCCCCGGAGCCGCGTGTGTGGGCCCCGCAGAGCCGTGTGTGTGACCCCCGGAGCCGCGTGTGTGGGCCCCGCAGAGCAAGGTGTGTGTTTGTATGTATGCATGCAGCAGAGCAGTATGCGTGTCTATATGTATGTATGTATGCAGCAGAGCAGTATACGTGTCTGTATGTATGTATATATGCAGCAGAGCAGTATGCGTGTCTGTATGTATATATGCAGCAGAGCAGTATGCGTGTCTGTATGTATGTATATATGCAGCAGAGCAGTATGCGTGTCTGTATGTATGTATATATGCAGCAGAGCAGTATGCGTGTCTATATGTATGTATGTATGTAGCAGAGCAGTATACGTGTCTGTATGTATGTATATATGCAGCAGAGCAGTATGCGTGTCTGTATGTATATATGCAGCAGAGCAGTATGCGTGTCTGTATGTATGTATATATGCAGCAGAGCAGTATGCGTGTCTGTATGTATATATGCAGCAGAGCAGTATGCGTGTCTGTATGTATATATGTAGCAGAGCAGTATGCGTGTCTGTATGTATGTATGTATATATACAGCAGAGCAGTATGCGTGTCTGTATGTATGTATATATGCAGCAGAGCAGTATGCGTGTCTGTATGTATATATGCAGCAGAGCAGTATGCGTGTCTGTATGTATGTATGTATATATGCAGCAGAGCAGTATGCGTGTCTATATGTATGTATATATGCAGCAGAGCAGTATGCGTGTCTGTATGTATATATGCAGCAGAGCAGTATGCGTGTCTGTATGTATGTATATATGCAGCAGAGCAGTATGCGTGTCTGTATGTATATATGCAGCAGAGCAGTATGCGTGTCTGTATGTATGTATATATACAGCAGAGCAGTATGCGTGTCTGTATGTATGTATGTATGCAGCAGAGCAGTATACGTGTCTGTATGTATGTATGTATATATGCAGCAGAGCAGTATGTGTGTCTGTATGTATGTATGTATATATGTAGCAAAGTCGTATGCATGTCTGTATGTATGTATATATATATGCAGCAGAGCAATATGCGTGTCTTTATGTATGTATGCATGTATGTATGCAGCAGAGCAGTATACGTGTCTGTATGTATGTATATATGTAGCAGAGTAGTATGCGTGTCTGTCTGTATATATATATGCAGCAGAGCAATATGCGTGTCTGTCTGTATGTATGCATGTATGTATGCAGCAGAGCAGTATACGTGTCTGTATGTATGTATGTATATATGCAGCAGAGCAGTATGCGTGTCTGTATGTATGTATGTATATATGCACCAGAGCAGTATGCGTGTCTATATGTATGTATGTATGCAGCAGAGCAGTATGCGTGTCTGTATGTATGTATGTATATATGCAGCAGAGCCGTATGCGTGTCTGTATGTATGTATGTATATATGCACCAGAGCAGTATGCGTGTCTATATGTATGTATATATGCAGCAGAGCAGTATGCGTGTCTGTATGTATGTATGTATATATGCAGCAGAGCAGTATGCGTGTCTGTATGTATGTATATATGCAGCAGAGCAGTATGCGTGTCTGTATGTATGTATATATGCAGCAGAGCAGTATGCGTGTCTGTATGTATGTATGTATATATGCAGCAGAGCAGTATGCGTGTCTATATGTATGTATGTATGCAGCAGAGCAGTATGCGTGTCTGTATGTATGTATGTATATATGCAGCAGAGCAGTATGCGTGTCTGTATGTATGTATGTATATATGCAGCAGAGCAGTATGCGTGTCTGTATGTATGTATATATGCAGCAGAGCAGTATGCGTGTCTGTATGTATGTATATATGCAGCAGAGCAGTATGCGTGTCTGTATGTATGTATGTATATATGTAGCAAAGTAGTATGCATGTCTGTATGTATGTATATATATATGCAGCAGAGCAATATGCGTGTCTGTATGTATGTATGCATGTATGTATGCAGCAGAGCAGTATACGTGTCTGTATGTATGTATATATGTAGCAGAGTAGTATGCGTGTCTGTCTGTATATATATATGCAGCACAGCAATATGCGTGTCTGTCTGTATGTATGCATGTATGTATGCAGCAGAGCAGTATACGTGTCTGTATGTATGTATGTATATATGCAGCAGAGCAGTGTGCGTGTCTGTATGTATGTATATATGCAGCAGAGCAGTATGCGTGTCTGTATGTATGTATGTATATATGCAGCAGAGCAGTATGCGTGTCTGTATGTATGTATGTATATATGCAGCAGAGCAGTATGCGTGTATGTATGTATATATGCAACAGAGCAGTGTGCGTGTCTGTATGTATGTATGTATGCAGCAGAGCAATATGTGTGTCTGTCTGTATGCATGTATATATGCAGCAGAGCAGTGTGCGTGTCTGTATGTATGTATGTATGCAGCAGAGCAATATGCGTGTCTGTCTGTATGCATGTATGTATGCAGCAGAGCAGTATATGTGTCTGTATGTATGCATGTATGTATGCAGCAGAGCAGTATGCGTGTCTGTCTGTATGTATGTATGCAGCAGAGCAGTGTGTGTGTGTGTCTGTATGCATGTATGCAGCAGAGCAGTATGTGTGTGTCTGTCTATATGTATGTATGTAGCAGAGCAGTGTGTGTGTGTCTGTCTATATGTATGTATGCATGCAGAGCAGTATGTGTGTGTCTGTATGTATGTTTGCAGCATAGCAGTGTGTGTCTCTGTATGTATGCATGTATGATGTGTATCTATGTATGTCAGTGTATATGACTGTATAGATTTGTCTGTTTATATGTATTTTTGTGAGTTTGTCTTTAAATATGTATATGTACGTGTATGTATCTGTGTATGTGTGTGTGTCTGCGTGTTTATGGGACCCACTGAGACTCTTCCGCCCGGGGCCCACAAAAACAAAAACCTGGAGCCGGCCCTGCCTGCGGTGATGAAGTCCCGCCATCCCGACCTCAGCGCTGTCACTGTCCTCCATGGCCGCCGCTTGTCACATCACCTTCTCTCGCTTCCGACCCGAGACTGACTAGCGGTGACGTCACGGGCCTCTCGCGATTCTTGGCTGTGAAGGCGCCGGTCATTGAACTCAGTGACAGGAGCTGTCAGTGTGCTGGAGATCAGCGCAGGTAATGTACCTCGCTGACAGCAGCACTTGTCATGCCCTGCAGTGACCTGGGCTGACCCATTGATGTTAGCTCAGGTCACTGCACTGCTCTCCCAGCCAATGGGGAACATCCTGCTCTTCATTGACTGGGACAGTGTGGATCGTCATGGCAACCCCTTGGATTACACCAGACCTGGATTTGTTTTTCATTCTAATAAATTGGTTAAAGAGGGAATGTTTTGGGGAGTGTTTTTTCAAATAAAAATGTGTTTGTCGTCTATTTTTTTTATTACTGACTGGGTTGGTGATGTCGGGTATCTGATAGACGCCTGACCTCACCAACCCCAGGGCTTGATGCCAGGTGACATTACACACCTGGTATTAACCCCATATATTACCCCGTTTGCCACCGCACCAGGGCGCGGGATGAGCTGGGGCGAAGCACCAGGATTGGCGCATCTAATGTATGCGCCACTTCTGGGGCGGCTGCGGCCTGCTATTTTTAGGCTGGGGAGAGTCCAATAACCATGGACCTCCCTAGTCTGAGAATATCAGGCCCCAGCTGTCTGCTTTACCTTGGCTGGTGATCCAATTTTGGGGGACCCCTACGTGGTTTTTTTTTTAATTATTTATTTAATTTAAAATAACAGCGTGGGGTGCCCTCAGTTTTGGATTACCAGCCAAGGTGAGGTTGCCAGCTGTGGTTTGCAGGCTGCAGCCGTCTGCTTTACCCTAGCTGGCTACAAAACTAGGGGGAACCCTACGTCATTTTTTTTTTCATTTTTTTGGCTAAATACAAAGCTAAGCACCCCTTAGTGCCACATGAAAGGCACCAAAGGGTGCTCCACTTTTTCTCCACTTTTTCTCCATTTTTTTCTCCACTTTTTCTCCACTTTTTCTACATTTTTTTTCTCCATTTTTTCTCCATTTTTTCTCCACTTTTTCTTCACTTTTTCTCCACTTTTTATCCATTTTTTCTCCACTTTTTATCCACTTTTTATCCACTTTTTATCCATTTTTTTCTCCATTTTTTCTCCACTTTTTCTCCATTTTTACTCCACTTTTTCTCCACTTTTTCTCCATTTTTTTCTCTACTTTTTCTCCACTTTTTCTCCATTTTTTCTCCACTTTTTCTCCACTTTTTCTCCATTTTTTTCTCCACATTTTCTCCACTTTTTCTCCACTTTTTCTCCACTTTTTCTCCATTTTTTTCTCCACTTTTTCTCCACTTTTTCTCCACTTTTTCTCCACTTTTTCTCTCCACTTTTTCTCCACTTTTTCTCCACTTTTTCTCCATTTTTTTCTCCACTTTTTCTCCACTTTTTCTCCACTTTTTCTCCATTTTTTTCTCCACTTTTTCTCCACTTTTTCTCCACTTTTTCTCCATTTTTTTCTCCACTTTTTCTACATTTTTTTCTCCATTTTTTCTCCACTTTTTCTACATTTTTACTCCACTTTTTCTCCATTTTTTTCTCCACTTTTTCTCCATTTTTTTCTCTACTTTTTCTCCACTTTTTCTCCACTTTTTCTCCATTTTTTTCTCCACTTTTTCTACATTTTTTTCTCCATTTTTTCTCCACTTTTTCTCCATTTTTACTCCACTTTTTCTCCATTTTTTTCTCCACTTTTTCTCCATTTTTTTCTCTACTTTTTCTCCACTTTTTCTCCACTTGTTCTCCATTTTTTTCTCCACTTTTTCTCCACTTTTTCTCCACTTTTTCTCCATTTTTTCTCCACTTTTTATCCATTTTTTCTCCACTTTTTCTCCACTTTTTATCCACTTTTTATCCACTTTTTATCCATTTTTTTCTCCATTTTTTCTCCACTTTTTCTCCATTTTTACTCCACTTTTTCTCCACTTTTTCTCCATTTTTTTCTCTACCTTTTCTCCACTTTTTCTCCATTTTTACTCCACTTTTTCTCCACTTTTTCTCCATTTTTTTCTCCACTTTTTCTCTATTTTTTCCTCTACTTTTTCTCTACTTTTTCTCCACTTTTTCTCCACTTTTTCTCCATTTTTTCTCCACTTTTTCTCCACTTTTTCTCCATTTTTTTCTCCACTTTTTCTCCACTTTTTCCCCATTTTTTTCTCCACTTTTTCTCCACTTTTTCTACGTTTTTTTCTCCACTTTTTCTCCACTTTTTCTCCATTTTTACTCCACTTTTTCTCCACTTTTTCTCCATTTTTTTCTCCACTTTTTCTATACTTTTTCTCCATTTTTTCTCCACTTTTTCTCCACTTTTTCTCCATTTTTTCTCCACTTTTTATCCATTTTTTCTCCACTTTTTCTCCACTTTTTATCCACTTTTTATCCACTTTTTATCCATTTTTTTCTCCATTTTTTCTCCACTTTTTCTCCATTTTTACTCCACTTTTTCTCCACTTTTTCTCCATTTTTTTCTCTACTTTTTCTCCACTTTTTCTCCATTTTTTCTCCACTTTTTCTCCACTTTTTCTCCATTTTTTTCTCCACATTTTCTCCACTTTTTCTCCACTTTTTCTCCACTTTTTCTCGATTTTTTTCTCCACTTTTTCTCCACTTTTTCTCCACTTTTTCTCCACTTTTTCTCCATTTTTTTCTCCACTTATTCCCCACTTTTTCTCCACTTTTTATCCATTTTTTCTCCACTTTTTCTCCACTTTTTCTCCACTTTTTCTCCACTTTTTATCCATTTTTTTCTCCATTTTTTCTCCACTTTTTCTCCATTTTTACTCCACTTTTTCTCCACTTTTTCTCTATTTTTTTCTCTACTTTTTCTCCACTTTTTCTCCACATTTTCTCCATTTTTTCTCCACTTTTTCTCCACTTTTTCTCCATTTTTTTCTCCACTTTTTCTCCACTTTTTCCCCATTTTTTTCTCCACTTTTTCTCCACTTTTTCTACATTTTTTTCTCCACTTTTTCTCCACTTTTTCTACATTTTTACTCCACTTTTTCTCCACTTTTTCTCCATTTTTTTCTCCACTTTTTCTCCACTTTTTCTCCACTTTTTCTCCACTTTTTCTCCATTTTTTTCTCCACTTTTTCTCCACTTTTTCTCCACTTTTTCTCCATTTTTTTCTCTACTTTTTCTCTACTTTTTCTCCACTTTTTCTCCACATTTTCTCCATTTTTTCTCCACTTTTTCTCCACTTTTTCTCCATTTTTTTCTCCACTTTTTCTCCACTTTTTCCCCATTTTTTTCTCCACTTTTTCTCCACTTTTTCTCCACTTTTTCTCCAATTTTTCTCTCCACTTTTTCTCCACTTTTTCTCCATTTTTTTCTCCACTTTTTCTCCACTTTTTCTCCACTTTTTCTCCATTTTTTTCTCCACTTTTTCTCCACTTTTTCTCCACTTTTTCTCCACTTTTTCTCCACTTTTTTCTTCACTTTTTCTCCACTTTTTCTCCACTTTTTTCTCCACTTTTTTCTCCACTTTTTCTCCACTTTTTCTCCACTTTTTCTCCACTTTTTCTCCATTTTTTTCTCCACTTTTTCTCCACTTATTCCCCACTTTTTCTCCACTTTTTATCCATTTTTTCTCCACTTTTTCTCCACTTTTTCTCCACTTTTTCTCCACTTTTTATCCATTTTTTTCTCCATTTTTTCTCCACTTTTTCTCCATTTTTACTCCACTTTTTCTCCATTTTTTTCTCTACTTTTTCTCCACTTTTTCTCCACATTTTCTCCATTTTTTCTCCACTTTTTCTCCACTTTTTCTCCATTTTTTTCTCCACTTTTTCTCCACTTTTTCCCCATTTTTTTCTCCACTTTTTCTCCACTTTTTCTACATTTTTTTCTCCACTTTTTCTCCACTTTTTCTACATTTTTACTCCACTTTTTCTCCACTTTTTCTCCATTTTTTTCTCCACTTTTTCTCCACTTTTTCTCCACTTTTTCTCCATTTTTTTCTCCACTTTTTCTCCACTTTTTCTCCACTTTTTCTCCACTTTTTCTCCATTTTTTTCTCCACTTTTTCTCCACTTTTTCTCCACTTTTTCTCCATTTTTTTCTCTACTTTTTCTCTACTTTTTCTCCACTTTTTCTCCACTTTTTCTCCATTTTTTTCTCCACTTTTTCTCCACTTTTTATCCATTTTTTTCTCCACTTTTTCTCCACTTTTTCTCCGTTCTTTTTCTATGGTCGGTCTACCCATTAGCTCTGCCATGCATACTGTAGCTCTACACCTACTGCACATGTTACTTTATGATTGACATCTCTTTCGTACCAGAGCTGTCTAAGTCTACTCTGACCCCATATTTGTCATTACTATATTGTCCTTGTACTGTATTATGACATTTGTATCATGTGTTTCATTTCTTGCTGTGTTGCAATTTTTTTGCTGCATCCCAATTGTACCTCTACATTGTTCGATTTTATGTTATTGTTCTCTCACTCTTATGTGATACTGATTATTGTCATTTTTCATGATTACATGCAGATAAGTCCAATCTGACGAAGGCTCAGGCTGAAACGTCATTTGTAACTTGTTTTGGACAAAAACATATATGCTTATGAAAAAAAATTTTTTCTTAATACGGACCAATAAAGAGTGATTTTGCATTACTATCCGTTGTGACTTACTGACTTAGTCTGGGAGATTTAGAGTGCCGAGGTTCCTCACTAATTTTATCTATTATTTCCTCTGAGCACCTATATACCAGTGAGCAGAGCTTCCTCTACAGTAGTTCTCCTGATTAGGCATGCCCTTACCTCATGAGCAGAGAATTGCAGCTTTGGTAGCAACCATTACGACATGGACTCTGCTGCTGTGGACCCGGGGAGAGTGAGTGCAGATTCATTGCACCCACACTCCTCACATGAAGGGTCCGCACTCCTAGAAAATGGGGGATACGTTCCCTGAGTGTCTCCCCCCCATACTCTAGACGGTCCAGAGTCGTCGTGGGACCCCTTTATTTTTTTTCTTACAATAAATTGGTGAAAGAGGAAATGTTTTGGGGACTGTTTTTTCAAATAAATTTCTTTTGTCGATTTTATTTTTTTTGTTAGTACTGACAGTTTATGATGTTAGGTATCTAATAGACGCCATGACATCACAAACTGCTGGGCTTGATCTCAGGTGACTTTACAGCTAGTATCAACCCGATTTATTACCCCGTTTGCCACTGCACCAGGGCACGGGATGAGCTGGGGTGAAGCGCCAGGATTGGCGCATATAGTGGATGCGCCACGTCTGGGGTGCCTGCGGCCTGCTATTTTTAAGCTGTGAAGGCCCAATAACTATGGACCTTCCCACCCTGAGAATACCAGACCACAGCTGTCCGCTTTACCTTGGCTGGTGATCCAATTTGGGGGGGACCCTACTTTTATTGTGTAATTATTAATATTTATAAAATAATTATAAAAAAGAGCCTGAGGGGACCTCCACATTGGATCCCCAACCACGGTAAAGCTGCCAGCTGTGGTTTTCAGGCTACAGCCGTCTGCTTTACCCTAGCTGGCTATCAAAAATGGGGGGACCCAACGTCATTTTTTTTTTTAACCATTTTTTAAATAGAAAAAATTAATGGGCTTCCCTGTATTTTGATTGCCAACCAAGGTAACGGCAGGCAGATGGGGGTGGCAACCCATAGCTGTCTGCTTTATCTGCGCTGAGAATCAAAAATACCGCGGAGCGCTACGTCATTTTTTTAAAGATTTATTTTTACATCACTGTGATGTCTAGCAATCAAAATACAGGGAAGCCCATTTTATTTTTAGTTATTTAAATAAATAATTAAAAAAAATATATATGGGCTCCCGCTGCATTTTTTGTATTGCTAGCTAAGGGTAATCCAAGCAGCTACTGGCGGCTAACCCCCACTGCTTGGTGTTACCTTCACTGGCAATGGAAAATCCAGGGAAGCATTTTTTATTTTTTTTGCCAAAAAACTACAAAAAAAAGGACGTGAGCTTCGCCATATTTTTGTATGCTAGCCAGGTACAGCAGGCAGCCACGGGCTGCCTCCAACCCCCAGTTGCCTATTTGTACCAGGCTGGGAACCAAAAATATAGGGAAGCCCGTTTTTTTTTAATTATTTCACTTATTTCATGAAATAATTAAAAAACAAATGACGTGGGCTTCGCCCCATTTTTGTGTCCAGCCGGGTACAACTAGGCAGCTGGGGATTGGAATCCGCAGCACAGGTTAGCCCGAGGTTTCTGGGCGCCTCTACTGTGGATTTCAGTCCGCAGCCGCCCCAGAAAATGGCGCTCTCATAGAAGCGCCATCATCTGGCGCTGTATCCAACTCTTCCAACAGCCCTGGAGCCGGGTGGCTTGTTGGGTAATCATGAGTTAATACTGGCTTTGTTTTACTAGCCAGTATTAAGCCAGAGATTCTTAATGTCAGGCACGTTTGACCCGGCCATTAAGAATCTCCAATAAAGGGTTAAAAAAAACACCACACAGAGAAAAAATACTTTAATAGAAATAAATACACAGACACATTAGAGACTCCATCTTTATTACCCCCTGTCAGCCCTCCACGATCCTGCTCTTCTGTCTTCTTTCTTTCTAGTGTAGTAGTAGTGACGATTGTAGTGAGGATGAGATTCACCAGCTCATCACTTGGGGCTGGGGAACCTCCATCCTCACTACAATGCTCACTACAATCCTCACTAGTGTAGTAGTAGTGACGATTGTAGTGATGATGAGATTCACCAGCTCATCACTTGGGGCTGGGGAACCTCCATCCTCACTACAATGCTCACTACAATCGTGCAGCCTTCACTCCGTGAGTGATCAGTGCTGGCTGTCAGCGGTAACAGCGGTAACGCTGACAGACGCGTTACCATAGCAACGGTGCTCTCGGAGCCGCGGTTAGCGGTGACATCACCGCTAACTGCGTTGCTATGGCAACGGTGATCTCCGTTAATGACCGGCTGTGACAGCCGGTCCCTAACGGAACGGGGAGTCGACCGTGTGCTAGAGCATGTCGCCGGTACACGGCGATACACATATGTGCACCGTGTACCGGAGAGATGCACTCGCAGGTCCTACATGACGTGTCATAGTCATGTGACCAGTCTGTAGCCAATGAGATAATAGCCACGTGACTGGTCACATGGCTATTCTGACGTCATGACAGGTCCTGCATCTCTGCTGGCAGTGCCGGTCACGGGAGGATTCAGCGATCATCGGATGGAATAGCGGCAGGAGACAGAGTGCAGGAGGGATCGCGAGGACCGGTAAGTGTTATGGCAATGTTTATTAACTGTTTGTGTACATTTATCATGCATTTTTCTGTGTTTGTGATTGCCTCCCATTATAGCCTATTGGCTCGAGTTCGGTTCGTCGAACGTTCGACGAACCGAACTCGAACGGGACACCCGTTCGGCGAGCCGACCTCGAGCCGAACCGCGACCGGTTCGCTCATCTCTAATAACCACTAACAGCCATCCACATTTCAGATGAATAGGGTTTGCAAACAGAGTATGCACCACATGTGCGCATATAAGGTGCCCAGGACATGTGGAGGTACAATGACCTACCCAGAATAATAAAATTAATAAAATATCTATATATTGTATTGAATTTTCATGGTCTTCTTATGACTGTTGATTACGAGGGTCTTTTTTAGGAATATAATTCGATTTTTGGTGACTCTTCATGAGATTATTATAATAATATGGACTTAGGTATTCATTTTCTGTTGTCCTGCTTGCGGATGGCCTACCATCCAGGCTGCAATTAACACCAGCTCCAGTAGTGACATTCTGCAGCTGCGGCTCCATAAATATAGCCGCAACCCCTCAAGTGGCGTCACGTATGAACACTAAGCTAATCCCCTAATCCCCATTACAAAAAGGTATGTACAAACGGAGGAAAAAGGAGATAAGGCAATAATTGCGTTTAGGAAAATACATTTTATTGAATAAAATCACTTAATAATTGATACAAAATCACATAATTTAGGATAGATCATGCAATTTATGTGGGGAATGAGAGATAGTTTATGTAGGAGCAAACACTTGCCTCACAGGAACAGCCAAATTAATATAACAGGGCTAGGAATCTATGATGCCACCACATTCCATGACAATGTGGTATTATAAAATTGCAGCAGGGTGATAACCCAAAAGATGGGGAGACAGAAAAGATATACACCATGAATAAATATTTAAAATTGAGTTTAAGGACAACGTGTAATAGTGTAATTCCCCCTTGGGACTCACCACAGCAGCAATAAGGGGTTAACTCAGACGCTGCACAGACTCCCTGGCAAGGATGAAGACAATCGTTTATGTTTCAGCATAAGTATGCACGTTAGTTCATCCCAGCCTGGGGGGCTGCGCAAGCAGAGAGGGTCAACTTGTGAATGACAAGACAGATTACAATACCTGGTAGTAAGTAGCAGGGCTGGCTGTGGAGGCAAGGAGAACCTCCTTGACAGCTGTTTCGCAGCGTTGCTTTATCAAAAGGAGGTGTTTGTGCAGCGTGTATGCAGAGATTTTATTAGATACAAGCATGTTGTGCACAATCAATCCTAATTGCGATGATTAATTTGTGCATGCGCCGGCCCCAAAGTACGGAGGGCAGGAGGGAACGCAGAACACCGCTGTGTATGGCGCACGCGCGGGATCACAGGACGCATCACCATGGTACCCGGGCGCGCGCACCAGACAGACTCGCTCCCAGCTGACCCCCGCAGTCAGCAGGCCGGAGGACGCGCATCATCACAACAAAGTAAATAAAAGACAACGTGCAATGACAATTTCACAATTATGTATATCACATGGAATATAACATAATGGGGATTCCAATGAAGATCCATAAGTTTCACAGTGGCACCAATGTACAGTGAAGGAATATTCTTGTCACAGTAAACAATACAAAAAGACCTAAGGAACATAAAATAGGAAAAATGAATAACAGGTATAAAAAGTGTATGAGACATACACCATTAAAATGTAAGCCCCACAAAACCACCAATTACAATTTTATATAATGCAACAATAACCATGCCGCAGAGGACCCAAAAGAGCACAGGGAAGTGCCAATTAGACAAACAAAAGGTTGTGAAACCACCAATATACAATTTATATAATTGTAGAACCTGACCAGGGTGGAAAATTATAGAGGTTAGCCCATCATAGAAACGAAGCATAGCTAACCACTTCGTTCAATCCAAAGGGCACGAGGGTGTTCTGGGAGACAATCCACTTGTGACTCCCGCTGTGCGAGAGTCTTCTGTAGATTGCCACCCCGGACACCCCCGTGGATCACATCAATGGCCCTAATCTGTAAGGATTTGGGGCTACAATTATGGGCAGCCCTAAAATGATGGGGCACTGTTTTCAACAGAGTAACATCCTCCACTGAAGCAGCCACAAGAATATCTCTCGCGTGCTCCCTGACCCTAACGTGGAGCTCACGGGACGTGAGCCCCACATAGATCAGGGAGCACGAGCATGTAGCGTAATAGACCACATTTGTGGTGCTGCAAGTGATGTATTCATTGATGGAGAATACCTTTTTTCCGTCTGAAGAAGTGAAGGAAGGTGCCCTGATGATGTTGCCACATGCGGCACAATGGCCGCATGGAAAGCAGCCCCAGAGAGGACCCCTGGATCCAAAGAAATTCTGTCTGGGAGGGATATAGTGACTCCTGACGAGGAGATCCCCCAGGTTCTTTGCCCGCCTAGCTGTCATGAGGGGTCTCCTGGGAAGCACTTCGGCCAAAGTGGGCTCAGTGAAGAGTACTGACCAGTGCTTCTCAAGGATTCCCCTCATCGTGTCCCACTCATGATTATACGCCCCAATAAAACGGATCTCATTGTCCATGGTTGGCTGATGTTGTTTATATTGGAAAAGATGTTCCCTGGGGGTATTTTTTGCACGTAGATAGCCTTTCTTAATGCATCTATTGCTATACCCCCTCCCTCTAAACCTGCATCGGACATCAGACGACTGGGTTTCAAAGGTGGAAGAGGTAGAGCAGATCCGCTTCATCCTCAACAACTGTCCGGTTGGGATGGTGAGTATGGTTGACATGGTATAACCCGAGGATGCGTGTAGGAGGGCATTGACAGACGTGT
Organism: Anomaloglossus baeobatrachus; assembly: GCF_048569485.1. Lineage (NCBI taxonomy): Eukaryota > Metazoa > Chordata > Amphibia > Anura > Aromobatidae > Anomaloglossus > Anomaloglossus baeobatrachus. The sequence goes on along the minus strand of NC_134355.1, from coordinate 499,045,876 downwards.
CCTTGCGGAAGACGTCGGCCTGAATGCCCCCCAACGAATCCACATAAATACTGACATCAAGAAAGTCCAACTGAGTTTTACTGGATCTATATGTCAGTTTGATGTTAAGAGAATTGGAATTAAGGTCATCCATTAATTGGTCGAGCTGCCCGACTGTGCCCTGCCAAATAACAAAAACATCACCTATGAAGTGGAGCCAGCACTGCACATGGGAGCCCCCCACAGCGCCACAATCCCCAAAACACCAACCTCTCCCAGTAATCCAGGAAGAGATTGGCGAAAGCGGGCGCGCAGGAAGCACCCATTGCAGTGCCAAGCCGCTGTAAATAAAATGAATCTTTAAAAACAAAAAAATGATGTGTCAGGGCAAAGTCGAGCAGCTCCAGTACCAATGTGACCATGGCACCATCAAGACCGGAGGTTGAGAGGTAGAAGCGGACTGCCTCCAGACTGTCAGTATGTCCGATGCAGGTGTAGAGTGACTCCACGTCGGCACAAACAATGAGCATATCCGAATCCATAAAGATGCCATCAAGACACCTCAGGACGTCTGTGGTATCATTGACATAGGAGGGTAAGTTTTAAACTAAAGGTTTTAAATACAAATCAATAAATCTACAAATCGGTTCACATAACCCTCCTATGCCGGACACAATCGGACGTCCCGGGGGGTTGAGGGCATCTTTATGGATTTTAGGCAACAAATAGAACGTAGGGACACACGGACAACTAGTGAGCAACCCCTGGAGCATCTTCTCGTCAATGATACCTTTCTGATGAGCCTGGGTTAAGATTTTCTTTAGTGCAAGGGAAAAGGAAGTTGTAGGATTATAACTAAAGTGTGAGTAAGTTGTCTTATCCCTAAGTTGCCTCAGTGCCTCTTTCTTAGGGTATGTGCGCACGTTGCTTTTTACCTGCTTTTTACCTGCTTTTTTGCTGCTTTTTCTTCTGCGCTGTTTAATGCCAAAATGGATGTGTTCTTCTATTCAAGCAAAGTCTATGGGAATTTGGGTTTCTTGTTCACACTATGTTGTTCAAAATGCTGCCTTTTTGAGGCAGAACTTTGGTCAAAAACTCAGCTTTGCAGTGCAAAACCCAAATGACAAAAACAATTGACATGTTGCTTCTTTGAAAAGCTGAGTTTTTGACCAAAGTTCTGCCTCAAAAAGGCAGCATTTTGAACAACATAGTGTGAACAAGAAACCCAAATTCCCATAGACTTTGCTTGAATAGAAGAACACATCCATTTTGGCATTAAACAGCGCAGAAGAAAAAGCAGCAAAAAAGCAGGTAAAAAGCAGGTAAAAAGCAACATGCGCACATACCCTAATACTTATCCACTGGCCACCAGACAGGCTCAACAACATGCTTGCCCCTAATAAAATCTCTGCATAAATGCTGCACAAACACCTCCTTTTGATAAAGCAACACTGTGAAACAGCTGTCAAGGAGGCTCTCCTTGCTTTCACAGCCAGCCCTGCTACTTACTACCAGGTATTTTAATCTGTCTTGCCATTCACAAGTTGACCCTCTCTGCTTGCGCAGCCCCCCAGGCTGGGATGAACTAATGCGCATACTTATGCTGAAACATAAACGATTGTCTTCATCCTTGCCAGGGAGTCTGTGCAGCGTCTGAGTTAACCCCTTATTGCTGCTGCGGTGAGTCCCAAGGGGGAATTACACTATTACACGTTGTCCTTAAAAATGTGGTGGCATCATAGATTCCTAGCCCTGTTATAATAATTTGGCTAGTCCTGTGAGGCAAGTGTTTGCTCCTACATAAACTACCTCTCATTCCCCACATAAATTGCTAGATCTATCCTAAATTATTTGATTTTGTATCAAATATTAAGTTATTTTGTTCAATAAAATGTATTTTCCTAAACGCAATTATTGCCTTATCTCCTTTTTCCTCCGTTTGTACATGCTCTTTGGAGTAGGCTCCTGCCCTAGGAGGCACTATTAAGTGGTCCCCCTTGGTGATATATATATTATGGCTAAATTGTTGTATCCCAATACAAAAATGGCCCAGGGCACGGAACCAGACAACGGCCGACCCAGTGATATTCCCAAGACATATCGTGCCCAAATCCGAGTACCCCATATCCCTGTGCACGACACCACTATCAATATAATCTGGTCCTGTGAAAAAAAAAAAAAAATGACCCATAAAATATTGTTGTCATAATTGTTGATAAAAAAAGGGGTGCAAAGTCTTTTTGAGCCAATCAGCACAAAATCCACCTGATGAAGATATTGGGTATTGTGTATATCGAAACACGTTGTGGCTTTGATAAAACAGATAAAACTTACTAAACGATTTTGTGGCCTCCTTAGACTATGATTCACCTTTATTGAATCGGCACAAAAAGGCTTCCTTGAACAGACTCATAGCCTGTCTTTCTTTCTAGTAGATCCCTGAGGAATCCTTGCCTTCATCTTTTATCCAAATTACATGGATGTGGACTTACAATGTTTTGTCTACAGAAACTGCTGGTTGTAGGAGTCTGATGCAGATAAAAATTGGCAAGTTAGCCTTGTCAAGATCAGAAGGGACAAAGAAGAAAGCAATAAGTTAGTCAAAAAGCAAAGTTATAATATGAAGTAAACTCCGGCACTCAAAAAGGAGTTATGTTGGGAATATTCTTTTATTCAAGATATAATTTTGCAACTGAACAAAAACGTTTCGGCTATTTGCCATCTTCAGTTTTGAATGGTTCTACATAACAAGAGAACAGTATATTAATACCAAATAATAAACACATATATCACAGTAGTACAGGTACTATACATCATATCATCAAAATTAACAAGGCATCATATCATATGCATAGAAAACGTTTTATGAAATTACATAAGGATTTTTATTTTCCATTACCTATTATAATGAAAGATATATACTGGACTCACAACACTTTATCTTGAATAATAATTGAAGCCATATTATATCTGTGTAAAGAAACACTATATTAGTGACCTACAATCATAATTTGAGCATTTGCTTATCAAAGGAAAAAAAGCAAAGTTAGGCTATGTGCGCACTTTGCGTCTAGGTAGTTGCAGTTCTAACCGCATCCTCTGGCAGAAATGGTCTTTGTCAAAATTGGTTTTGTCCTCAAAAACGCTATAAATATGCTTGCGTTTTTACCGCGTTTTTGCCTCATTTTTACCGCGATTTACATGCTTTTTCACTGCTTAAAGTCAGATGCGTTTTGACTGCAAATACATTGCTAAATAAGGTTTAAACATACAAACACTATAATACAAGGAAAAAAATGATAAACATCAATATTAAATTCATATAAAAAATGGCTTTTTTTATTAAAATGATAACTGTGTGCTAATATTTATGCATAAAATTACATTTATTTATTGATTTTCATACATTTAATTGTCGGACTATGTGTGTGTGTAAAGGGAAATATCATGCCATTAATAATTTGTCAAAAACGCATGCATTTAATTGGTCCAAAAAGCATGTTTTCTGCATCAAAAAAGCATGTTAAATGCTAGAATTTTGAAGTATAATGCGTTTTGCAACTTCTCATTGACTCCAATGTTAGCAAAACGCTGCCAAAATGGCAAAAACAATTGACATGCTGCTTCTTTAAACGCTGAGTTTTTGCCACATTTTCTGCAACTAAAACACTGTTTTTAACAGCATTGTGCGCATAGAAATACCTATTTCCCATAGACTTTGCTGGAAAATCAAAAGGCATGCCTTGTGGCATTAAAACGCAGTTCAAAATGCTGCGGAAACGCAGGTAAAAATGCTAAGTGCGCACATAGCCTTAAACAAGCTCAAGGAAGATTACAAAGACACTTGTAGTCAGAGTCACAAGCTGGGTCAAGAACAGGAGAATATAGCACATTAATAGCACGAAATTAATGGCAGAAAGCAAAGAGCAATAACTGGCAAGTCCCAGCAGTTCACTTTGAGTTAAAGGGAAGGTGTCGCGTTTTTTTATTTTTGTATTACAAATAGTGATTATGAAGTCAAGTATTTTTAATACAAAATTAAAATCACTGCTTATTTAGTTTTTATTTAATTCTAATTTTACTGAAGGCACTGGGGGCTGCCATGATGGATTTGCTGTGTGTGTAACGACAGTAACTCACTCCTTTATGGCAGCCCCTGTGCATAGAGAACAGTGATCGGGATCCGACCCCATTCAGTAACGTTACAGTAGGTGTCTGCTGTGACCTGGATGCGCCCTCTGGGCTGTCCAGATCACAGCAGAGGGAGTAGATTAGCGGTATCATTGTGGAGCTCACAGCTATGCTGTTTGCTCCACTTTACTTCTGTCATCCGCCGGGATGTGTGAGTACGAGCCACCTACCCTCCTCTCCCTCCGCTCTACGCAACCCCCACTACTACTGCTGCCGCTGCCCCTCCACCCACCGTTACCGTCTTCAAATGACACTCCCTCCGCTCTGCCCGCCGCCGCTGTGTGTGTGTGTTTGTGTGCCTCTGCATGTGAGTACCGCCGCTACAACCATCTCCAAAAACACCCCCCGCTCACCCACCCTTCCTCCTGCCACCTGTCGGCCTGTGCGTGAACCGGTGATACTGTATGCAGGGCTGTGTATCTAATCCTATCCTGTGTGATACTGTCTGCACAGCTTTATATCTAATCCTATCCTGTGTGATACTGTCTGCTGAGCCGTGTATCTCATCCTCTCCTGTGTGATACTGTCTGCTGAGCCGTGTAGCTAATCCTATCCTGTGTGATACTGTCTACTGAGCTGTGTATCTAATCCTATCCTGTGTGATACTGTCTACTGAGCTGTGTATCTAATCCTCTCCTGTGTGATACTGTATGCAGGGCTGTGTATCTAATCCTCTCCTGTGTGATACTGTCTGCTGAGCCATGTATCTAATTAAATCCTGTGTGATACTGTTTGCTGAGCCATGTATCTAATCAAATCCTGTGTGATACTGTCTTCTGAGCCATGTATCTAATCCTATCCTGTGTGATACTGTCTGCCGAGCCGTGTATCTAACCTAAGTGATACTGTCTGCACAGCTGTGTATCTAATCCTATCCTGTGATGCTTTCTGCTGAGCTGTGTATCTAATCCTATCCTGTGTGATACTATCTGCTGAGCCATGTATCTAATCCTATCCTGTGTGATACTGTATGCTGAGCTGTGTATCTAATCCTATCCTGTGTGATCCTGTCTGCTGAGCCGAGTATCTAATCCTATCCTGTGTGATACTGTACTGAGCCGTGTATCTAATCCTGTCCTGTGTGATACTCCTGCTTTCCTTGGTAACACTTTAGACATTTCTGGTCACCAGGAAAATGGCTCCGCACTGTGTCTCTCTACATTTCATCTTCTTTTATCCTTTGTAAACACTCAGATTAGGAGGGGGAGCTGTGACATCACACACAGGAGAGCAGATTCTGCCCACTTTAATGCAGCTGTAATCCAGGATATTTCTACAGTGGGCTCTCTGTAGGATTTCAGCAGCTGCTCCCCCTAGTGTTTAACAGTGGAAAATATCAAACTTTTAATTTTTTTTTTATATTTTGCTCAATTAAAAACAAATAATATTTAAACAAAACATTAACACATTAATACTTTACATTTTTTCAGTTATTTAATTTTTTTTTTTTACAACACTCCTTTTTTTTACAACAGTCAAAGAGAACCTGTTAGGTTTAATATGCACCCAGAATTCTGAACTGTTCTGGGTTAATATTGCTAATCACTGCCTAACTGTCCCTGCATCTAGTCACATACATAAAGAGATCTTTAGAAAATATATATCTAAAGATCTTTTATCATATGCTAATGAGACCAGCGACTAGTCGCAAGGTCGTTACTTCCCTTGGCAAGTTGGCACCCTTAGCATAAAAGCACCCCCCTGCGGGTGTGCTAACATGCTAATGAATGCGCAGCATCAGAGTTATAGTTGATCTCACTTGTCACTGCTGCTACTGCACCAGATGCTGGATTTCGGCTCAGTGCGCATGATCAGAAGTCCCCGGACCTCCAGTCATGCGCAGTATGAAGCCAGGTGTACGCATCCCACTTTAAACTGGTGTAGTGCACATGACTGGAAGTCCATGAACTTTCTGATCTTGCACACTGAGCTGAAAACCAGCATTGGCAGCAGAGGTGAGGCCGGCCATGCCTTTGACGCTGCATATTCATTAGATTGTCACATCATTTGCTTGCCTGTACCAGGTTGAAAAAGATCGCGAAACATACGTCCCTGGGTCTGGTGTTCACCTCTTCTAGTCTGGGTGTCCAACGCTAAGTATGCAATGATTCCTCACCTTGCCTGGTTTGTTAACAATGCTGCATGTGGGTGTGTGTGTACAATGTTGTCCCATGCTGACACAGCAATGGATTCTTGATGCTTACCTGTGGGTTATTTTAGTTATATGTACATACAGCATGGCATCTTATGTATTGATGTGACAATCAGGCTAGGTGAGTGTTTGATTTGCCATCTGATATCTCCTGGGCATAAGTGCTATAATGGCGCTACATTTTAATACCTTTCAAGAGCCCAGTAGAGCTCTGAAACTATAATTTCTTACATGTATTATATGTGTAATTGAGTTTTTTATACTTAATATTATGCAATCTGATTTTCGTGTAAACTGAACGTGTATATATGTATGCATAATGGCGACATAAATGTTGTTGCATACTGATAATTTGGTGACCGACATCCCTCTACACCGTGTCCAGAATTATTAGGCAAATGAGTATTTTGATCACATGACACTTTTTATACATGTGGTCCTACTCCAAGCTGTATAGGCTTGAGAGCCAACTACCAATTATGTAAATCAGGTGATGTGCATGTCTGTAATGAGGAGGGGTGAAGTGTAATGACTTTAATACCCTATATAAGGTGTGCTTAATTATTAGGCAACTTCCTTTCCTTTGGCAAAATGGGTCAGAAGATAGATTTGACGGGCTCTGAAAAGTCCAAAATTGTGAGATGTCTTGTAGAGGGATGCAGTAATCTTAAAATTGCTAAAATTTTGAAGCGTGATCACTGAACAATCAAGCGTTACATGGCAAATAGCCAACAGGATCGCAAAAAGCGTGTTTGGCAAAAAAGGCGCAAAATAACTGCCCATGAATTGAATAAAATCAAGCGTGAAGCTGCTAAGATGCCATTTGCCACCAATTTGGCCATATTTCAGAGCTGCAACGTTACTAGAGTATCAAAAAGCACAAGGTGTGCCATACTCAGGGACATGGCCAAGGTAAGGAAAGCTGAAAAACAACCACCTTTGAACAAGAAACAAACATAAGATAAAACGCCAAGACTGGGCTAAAAATATCTTAAGACTGACTTTTCAAAGGTTTTATGGACTGATGAAATGAGAGTGACTCTTGATGGGCCAGATGGATGAGCCAGAGGCTGGATCAATTAAGGGCAGAGAGCTCCACTCTGACTCAGGCGCCAGCAAGGTGGAGGTGAGGTACTGGTATGGGCTGGTATCATCAAAGATGAACTTGTGGGATCTTTTTGGATTGAGGATGGAGTGAAGCTCAACTCCCAGATCTACTGCCAGTTTCTGGAAGACAACTTCTTCAAGCAGTGGTACAGTAAGAAGTCTGTATCGTTCAAGAAAAACATGATTTTCATGCAGGACAATGCTCCATCACATGCATCCAACTACTCCACAGTATGGCTGGCCAGTAAAGGTCTAAAAGATGAAAAAATAATGACATGACATTCTTGTTCACCTGATCTGAACCCCATAGAGAACCTGTGGTCCTTCATAAAATGTGAGATCTACAGGGAGGGAAAACAGTACACCTCTCGGAACAGTGTCTGGGAGGCTGTAGTGGCTGCTGCACGCAATGTTGCTCGTAAACAGATCAAGCAACTGAAAGAACGTATGGATGGTCAGAGTGTCATCATAAAGAAAGGTGACTATATAGGTCACAAATTTTTTGGGGTTTTGTTTTTGCATGTCAGAAATGTTTATTTTTAAATTTTGTGCAGTTATATTGGTTTACCTGGTGAAAATAAACAATTGAGAGGGAAATATATTTGGTTTTTATTAAGTTGCCTAATAATTCTGCACAGTAATAGTTACCTGCAAAAACAGATATCCTCCTAAGATAGCCAAATCTAAAAGAAACCCACTCCAACTTCCAAAAATATTAAGCTTTGATATTTGTGGGTATTTTGGGTTGATTGAGAACATAGTTGTTGATCAATAATAAAAAAGATCCTCTAAAATACAACTTGCCTAATAGTTCTGCACACGGTGTATCTATAATGTATAAGGAAATATGTTGATTGTACTATGCACTTGCTGCGCTAATATAATATGTTTTGTGTTTTCCCTTAAAACCATTTTGTTTTCTTTGGTTTCCTATATGTTTCTAGTGGTGGGAATAGATTATTTATGTGAATATGGTATGCCTTAGCAACTTGGATGTATGGATCCTCTTTTTGTTTCTAAAATATTCATTAGCTTGTTAGCATTCCTCTGTGGGAGTGCTTACATGCTAAGGGAGCCAACTAGCCAAGGGAACTAACTCCCTTGCAACTAGTCCTTGACCTCAATAGCATATTAACAAGAATCTTTAGCAATACCTTTTCTAAAGATCTCTTTATGTATGCTACTAGATGGTTAGGCAGGGATTAGAAATATGCACCCAGAGCTTTTTGTGGTTCTGGGTGCATATTGCACCTGACAGGTTCACTTTAAAGTAGAGTATGGTACTGCTTCTCTGTCTACAGTATGGAGCCAATTTTACCTGTATAGCTGCTGGACAGCAAACACACTCATTCTATCAGGCTGTACAGTAGTAGCTTTGGCTGGACAGTGCCTCCACCATGCAATAATTTTAACCATGACATTATTTCTATTTTTAGTGCTGCCAATAGTATGAATACGTTGAATCAGGCAACAGAAGGGAATATTGATGAAGCAAATCCAGATAGGCATGTAACAAAAGATTTGGATCTTTTAGAAAGCAGAAACAAATGCAAAAAGTAAAAAAAGAGTAATAAAAAAGTATATGGGACTGCACTAGCATATATAGTGTATTCCCCAAACCCGTCCCAGGTATTAGCTGGACAAAATCAAGACAGACATTCCACACCATAATTATCAGTGATGCTCTGCATAATAAATCATGAAAGCTGTCTCTTGTAAGGTGTTTTTTATGCTAAAAATAAGTTTAGGAAACACCTCACAGATAGTTAAAGCATAGACTGTAGCTTATCTGAAAATAGACAGGCCAGGCATATGTAGCCTTGATAACCTTTGATTGGTACTTAAGGAGTCATAAATTCCATGGATGGCTGGTGAAGGCACTGAGCCTTGAATTGAAAATAGAGACATAAGTCAAAATTTAAGGATCCCATTAACATGGAAATCTTTTTAAGAAAACTTGAAAATGTAAGTTTGCCTGGTAGCTGTAGCTTCTATAGATAAGCTGTTCCAATAAAGCTATGTTCACATAGCCGTTTCCCTTTATATTTAGCATTTGTACCAGGAATCATATTCATAGGTTTTATTCATCCAAAGGAGGCTGAAGAAGTCTCTTTTTAGGATTGGGTTGGCATGTCTATTTTCTACTATATAAGGCCTGAAACACACGTTCGCAAAAAATGCGTGTGTCTTGCGGTCCATTTTTCGGGTCCGTGTTCCATTTTGGATGTCCGTTTCTCGGGTACATGTGACATCAGTGTGATGGCGTATGCTTTCCATGCGTGCGTGTTGAATGTCCGTGTATGCGTGAGATATGTACATGTCATGTCCGTGTGCAGTCCATGTGCAGTTCGTGTGTCTTGAGCCGTTTCACCGTTTAAAAAAAAAAAAACACACGGACCGTATGGAAAACACATATCCGTGTCACGTACGTGCAGACACGGACCCATTGACTTTAGTGGGTCCGTGTCTGCGTGATGCCGGTGAAACGCGGACATGTAATCTGCGTTAAAAAAAGCACACACGTACAAACCCCATGGACAAACGTTCCGTGTGGCTTTATGTGTATGTGCCTGTTACCATAGGGTAACATGGGTGCACGTATGTTTGTGCCGCCGGTACGTGTCAAAAAGTCCCAAACACGTATTGGCGGCACGGATGTGTGTTACAGGCCTAAGAAAGTGATGTGCTTTGTGTTAGGGCAATTGAGTGAATAATCCTGGAGATGGAGGTAAGTTTAAGGAAGAAAGTTATGTAAACAGTTTTACGAAAAGTAAGCACACATACTCACTTTGCAAAATGGGAGATTTTACATTTTAATGAGAAACAGAAAATTTATATGTAATTAAAAGATACTATCATGAAAAAAAAATTTGCTGATACTTGATAGAAGTATTCAATTGTACAACTTGGCATAGAGGAAAAGAAGGTACAAAGGACATAAGAAGAGGTTATGATGTACCTTTTCTTAGTGTAAGTTACAATGAGTGGGAGATGTAATTATTGTTCACAGTGACTAAACATACGTGAAGTATGACGGTATCTTTTCAAGTTCTGAAATAAGAGAGAAATGCCATAACATGGCAACCTTTGTAAAAGATTTAATTTTAGTGACATTACAGGTTGACAATTGAAAAGAATGCTTCAAAAGATGTTTATGTGGGAACTCACACTGTTCACGCACTGAAATTGTATGATTGAGAAGAAAGGAAAGCACAGAGAGCAAGTTTATTTATAGAGTTTATGAAATTCTAAGGTAATAAAAAAATGTAGTATTTCTATAAAGCATAATTTAACCTCACAAAAAAGAACAATGTCTTAGTCATGTAAATAGTCATATCAGGGATTGTTATTCAACTTTTGCTTCAAAAGTTAATTCTATGTTATTGGAATTACTATCCTAATATGTGAATGTTATTGACGAGTGAGCACTAAAATGCTCGAGTGTTCGTTACTCAAATCGAGCATTGGACACTGCTCGGGTGCTCAACTCAAGTAACGAGGAGCATAATGGAAGTCAATGGTAAACTCAATTATTTTCCCGGAAGATCCTCGCAGGAGGTCTGGGAGGAAGATCACTGAAAGGGATGGAAACAGCACTTAATTGGAATGGAATTGGGAATACACCTGGATGCATCTCTGACTCCCAGGTCGCTGCTGGGAACAATGTTGTCCGAGTATTACATCACTTTTATAGACTGACTATAAAACATACAAAACCAAAGATTAAATGAATTTTATAGGTCAAAAATTTTAGAAAACATTCTTTCCTGCATAATGACGTATATAAGAAAAAATAAAAAAAGAAAAATAATCACCTCGTCCACCCCTTTAGCAACTCATTTACTCTATTAAAGTATACACATACATACATAAATTCTTATCTAAAAGGATGACAACAAATATTGAGACTGATATTGCACCACAAGAACCACTTCAAAGTAATCACTGGAGAATTAACTCATTCTCATTAATAAAGTGAGGGGCTACACACCCCTTTGTAGACTCAGGGTATTGACTCTTCTAAGAGTGCTGCTCAAATTGTTGGGGGTGCCCCTGTGGGACCCTATTTTCAGAGATGAAGTTCTGCAACCAACCTTCAAAAACCTGAAAGGATTTTCAGTAGAGATGAGTAGTCGAGATGAGCTATTAGATGGTCGCCACTGTGGCTATAGTGTAATTTTTTTGTATGGTTCTAATGTGTAAAGTAAATAATAAAAGTGCACATTTATTATAGCCACATCCATGCTGACCCAACGTATAAAAATATACTATAACACATACAATGAATGCCATTTAAAAAAATAAAAGAAATGAAAAAGTAAAAAAAAAAATATCAAAAGGTGTATTGAAAAAAATATGGTATCACTAAAAATGTCGCTTTTTCCTTCAAAGAATACAGCCTCTCAAAATCAGTTGATCAAATCTAAGGTTCACAGGCAGCAGTCACTGCTCCCTCTCTGCTGTTGATTCTGTGGGTTTTTTGTGCTGTTGGGGTCAGAATAACTCATACATCTGCATGGCAACTAAAATGCTGGCAGGCTTACTGTTCTCAAAATGAACAATGCCTGGATGAGCTCAGACTTCTTAACCTTACTAGATGACTCCAGCGTTAAAAAAAAGCCAAATCAAATGTTCATTTTTACTGGTGTATTCCCATACACCCCTCCCTACTCAAAAAAGGGTATATGGTTCACGATGCTGAAGTTGGTTTCTTATTCGTCCAGTTTCTTATTCGGGGCTGAAGTTGGTTTATTATTCGTCAGTTTCTTATTCGGCAATTTGTTTTTTTCAGTTTTTTATGCATTTATCAACAAAAAAAACACATCACAATAATAAAATACTTTGCACTGATGTGCCCTAATATAAATACACTCAAAATCAGCTGCGAAAATTATAAAACTGGCAAAAAAATGGGCATCAAAGTGGGCACCAAAGTATGTTAGTGAAAGAGGGTTAAATGGCTTTAAGCCACTGATCTAACACCCCAATTGCATATCTAGTGATGTCCCTAATCAAACTCAAGTGACTCCAGCCTGGCCAAAAGAGGGGTTCTGGGCATCAAAACTGGCATCAAACTGGGCACACAGACAATTTTCACAGATTTGAATAAGTAACTGGTGTTTTTGAGGGGTTAAATGGCTTTGGGCCACTGATCTAACACCATATTTACATACCTAGTGATGTCGCACATGAAATTAAGATCACTCCAGCCTGGCCCAAAGGGGTTCTGGGCATCACAACTGGCATCAAAGTGGGCAAATGGCCAATTTTCACAGATTTGAATAAGTAACTGGTGCTTTTGAGGGGTTAAATGGGTTTAGGCCACTGATCTCACACCACATTTACATACCTAGTGATGCCATACATCAAATTCAGATCACTCCAGCCTGGCACAAACAAGTTCTGGGCATCAGAACTGGCATCAAAGTGGGCAAATGGACAGTTTTCACAGATTTGAATAAGTAACTGATGTTTTTGAGAGGTTAAATGGCTGTAAGCCACTGATCTCACACAACAATTACATACCTAGTAATGTCACACATCAAATTCAGATCACTTCAGCCTGGCCCAAACAGGTTCTGGGTATCAGAACTGGCATCAAAGTGGGCAAATGGCCAGTTTTCACAGATTTGAATAAGTAACTGGTGTTTTTGAGGGGTTAAATGGCTTTGGGCCACTGATCTCACACCCCAATTACATACCTAGTGATGCCACACATCAAATGCAGATCACTCCAGCCTGGCCCAAACAGGTTCTGGGCATCAGAACTGGCATCAAAGTGGGCAAAACCCCAGTTTTCACAAATTTGAATAAGTAACTGGTGTTTTTGAGGGGTTAAATGGCTTTGGGCCACTGATCTCACACCACATTTACATACCTAGTGATGCCACACATCAAATTCAGATCACTCCATCCTGGCTCAAACAGGTTATGGGCATCAGAACTGGCATCAAAGTGGGCAAATGGCCAGTTTTCAAAGATTTGAATAAGTAACTGATGTTTTTGAGGGGTTAAATGGCTTTGGGCCACTGATTTCACACCACATTTACATACCTAGTGATGCCACATATCAAATTCAGATCACTCCAGCCTGGCCCAAACAGGTTCAGGGCATCAGAACTGGCAAAGTGGGCAAAACCCCAGTTTTCACAGATTTGAACAAGTAACTGGTGTTTTTGAGGGGTTAAATGGCTTTGGGCCACTGATCTCACACAATATTTACATACCTAGTGATGTCGCACATCAAATTCAGATCACTTCAGCCTGGCCCAAACAGGTTCTGGGCATCAGAAATGGTATCAAAGTGGGCAAAACCCCAGTTTCCACAGATTTGAATAAGTAACTGGTGTTTTTGAGGGGTTAAATGGCTTTGGGCCACTGATCTAACACCATATTTACATACCTAGTGATGTCGCACATGAAATTAAGATCACTCCAGCCTGGCCCAAAGGGGTTCTGGGCATCAGAACTGGCATCAAAGTGGGCAAATGGCCAATTTTCACAGATTTGAATAAGTAACTGGTGCTTTTGAGGGGTTAAATGGGTTTGGGCCACTGATCTCACACCACATTTACATACCTAGTGATGCCATACATCAAATTCAGATCACTCCAGCCTGGCACAAACAAGTTCTGGGCATCAGAACTGGCATCAAAGTGGGCAAATGGACAGTTTTCACAAATTTGAATAAGTAACTGATGTTTTTGAGAGGTTAAATGGCTGTAAGCCACTGATCTCACACAACAATTACATACCTAGTAATGCCACACATCAAATTCAGATCACTCCATCCTGGCTCAAACAGGTTATGGGCATCAGAACTGGCATCAAAGTGGGCAAAACCACAGTTTCCACAGATTTGAATAAGTAACTGGTGTTTTTGAGGGGTTAAATGGCTTTGGGCCCCTGATCTCACACCACATTTACATACCTAGTGATGCCACATATCAAATTCAGATCACTCCAGCCTGGCCCAAACAGGCTGGAGTGATCTGCATTTGATGTGTGGCATGACTAGGTATGTAAATGTGGTGTGAGATCAGTGGCCCAAAGCCATTTAACCCCTCAAAAACATCAGTTACTTATTCAAATCTGTGAAAACTGGCCATTTGCCCACTTTCATGCCAGTTCTGATGCCCAGAACCTGTTTGGGCCAGGCTGGAGTGATCTGAATTTGATGTGTGGCATCACCTGGTATGTAAATATTGTGTGAGATCAGTGGCCCAAAGCCATTTAACGCCTCAAAAACACCAGTTACTTATTCAAATCTGTGATTTTGCCCACTTTGATGCCAGTTCTGATGCCCAGAACCTGTTTGGGCCAGGCTGGAGTAAGTTTATTTATAGAGTTTATGAAATTCTAAGGTAATAAAAAAAATCTAGTATTTCTATAAAGCATAATTTAACCTCACAAAAAAGAACAATGTCTTAGTCATGTAAATAGTCATATCAGGGATTGTTATTCAACTTTTGCTTCAAAAGTTAATTCTATGTTATTGGAATTACTATCCTAATATGTGAATGTTATTGACGAGTGAGCACTAAAATGCTCGGGTGCTCGTTACTCAAATCGAGCATTGGACACTGCTCGGGTGCTCAACTCAAGTAACGAGGAGCATAATGGAAGTCAATGGTAAACTCAATTATTTTCCCGGAAGATCCTCGCAGGAGGTCTGGGAGGAAGATCACTGAAAGGGATGGAAACAGCACTTAATTGGAATGGAATTGGGAATACACCTGGATGCATCTCTGACTCCCAGGTCGCTGCTGGGAACAATGTTGTCCGAGTATTACATCACTTTTATAGACTGACTATAAAACATACAAAACCAAAGATTAAATGAATTTTATAGGTCAAAAATTTTCGAAAACATTCTTTCCTGCATAATGACGTATATAAGAAAAAATAAAAAAAGAAAAATAATCACCTCCTCCACCCCTTTGGCAACTCATTTACTCTATTAAAGTATACACATACATTCCTAAATTCTTATCTAAAAGGATGACAACAAATATTGAGACTGATATTGCACCACAAGAACCACTTCAAAGTAATCACTGGAGAATTAACTCATTCTCATTAATAAAGTGAGGGGCTACACACCCCTTTGTAGACTCAGGGTATTGACTCTTCTAAGAGTGCTGCTCAAATTGTTGGGGGTGCCCCCGTGGGACCGTATTTTCAGAGATGAAGTTCTGCACCCAACCTTCAAAAACCTGAAAGGATTTTCAGTAGAGATGAGTAGTCGAGATGAGCTATTAGATGGTCGCCACTGTGGCTATAGTGTAATTTTTTTGTATGGTTCTAATGTGTAAAGTAAATAATAAAAGTGCACATTTATTATAGCCACATCCATGCTGACCCAACGTATAAAAATATACTATAACACATACAATGAATGCCATTTAAAAAAATAAAAGAAACGAAAAAGTAAAAAAAAAAATATCAAAAGGTGTATTGAAAAAAATATGGTATCACTAAAAATGTCGCTTTTTCCTTCAAAGAATACAGCCTCTCAAAATCAGTTGATCAAATCTAAGGTTCGCAGGCAGCAGTCACTGCTCCCTCTCTGCTGTTGATTCTGTGGGTTTTTTGTGCTGTTGGCATCAGAATAACTCATACATCTGCATGGCAACTAAAATAATGGCAGGCTTACTGTTCTCAAAATGAACAATGCCTGGATGAGCTCAGACTTCTTAACCTTACTAGATGACTCCAGCGTTAAAAAAAGCCAAATCAAATGTTCATTTTTACTGGTGTATTCCCATACACCCCTCCCTACTCAAAAAAGGGTATATGGTTCACGATGCTGAAGTTGGTTTCTTATTCGTCCAGTTTCTTATTCGGGGCTGAAGTTGGTTTCTTATACGTCAGTTTCTTATTCGGCAATTTGTTTTTTTCAGTTTTTTATGCATTTATCAACAAAAATAACACATCACAATAATAAAATACTATGCACTGATGTGCCCTAATATAAATACACTCAAAATCAGCTGCGAAAATTATAAAACTGGCAAAAAAATGGGCATCAAAGTGGGCACCAAAGTATGTTAGTGAAAGAGGGTTAAATGGCTTTGGGCCACTGATCTAACACCCCAATTGCATATCTAGTGATGTCCCTAATCAAACTCAAGTGACTCCAGCCTGGCCCAAAGAGGGGTTCTGGGCATCAAAACTGGCATCAAACTGGGCACACAGACAATTTTCACAGATTTGAATAAGTAACTGGTGTTTTTGAGGGGTTAAATGGCTTTGGGCCACTGATCTAACACCATATTTACATACCTAGTGATGTCGCACATGAAATTAAGATCACTCCAGCCTGGCCCAAAGGGGTTCTGGGCAACAGAACTGGCATCAAATTGGGCAAATGGCCAATTTTCACAGATTTGAATAAGTAACTGGTGCTTTTGAGGGGTTAAATGGGTTTGGGCCACTGATCTCACACCACATTTACATACCTAGTGATGCCATACATCAAATTCAGATCACTCCAGCCTGGCACAAACAAGTTCTGGGCATCAGAACTGGCATCAAAGTGGGCAAAAGGACAGTTTTCACAGATTTGAATAAGTAACTGATGTTTTTGAGAGGATAAATGGCTGTAAGCCACTGATCTCACACAACAATTACATACCTAGTAATGTCACACATCAAATTCAGATCACTTCAGCCTGGCCCAAACAGGTTCTGGGTATCAGAACTGGCATCAAAGTGGGCAAATGGCCAGTTTTCACAGATTTGAATAAGTAACTGGTGTTTTTGAGGGGTTAAATGGCTTTGGGCCACTGATCTCAAACCACAATTACATACCTAGTGATGCCACACATCAAATGCAGATCACTCCAGCCTGGCCCAAACAGGTTCTGGGCATCAGAACTGGCATCAAAGTGGGCAAAATCCCAGTTTTCACAAATTTGAATAAGTAACTGGTGTTTTTGAGGGGTTAAATGGCTTTGGGCCACTGATCTCACACCACATTTACATACCTAGTGATGCCACACATCAAATTCAGATCACTCCATTTTGGCTCAAACAGGTTATGGGCATCAGAACTGGCATCAAAGTGGGCAAATGGCCAGTTTTCACAGATTTGAATAAGTAACTGATGTTTTTGAGGGGTTAAATGGCTTTGGGCCACTGATTTCACACCACACTTACATACAAAGTGATGCCACACATCAAATTCAGATCACTCCAGTCTGGCCCAAACAGGTTCTGGGCATCAGAACTGGCATCAAATTTTGCAAAACCCCAGTTTTCACAGATTTGAATAAGTAACTGGTGTTTTTGAGGGGTTAAATGGCTTTGGGTCACTGATTTCACACCACATTTACATACTTAGTGATGCCACATATCAAATTCAGATCACTCTAGCCTGGCCCAAACAGGTTCAGGGCATCAGAACTGGCAAAGTGGGCAAAACCCCAGTTTTCACAGATTTGAATAAGTAACTGGTGTTTTTGAGGGGTTAAATGGTTTTGGGCCACTGATCTCACACAATATTTACATACTTAGTGATGTCGCACATCAAATTCAGATCACTTCAGCCTGGCCCAAACAGGTTCTTGGCATCAGAAATGGTATCAAAGTGGGCAAAACCCAGTTTCCCCAGATTTGAATAAGTAACTGGTGTTTTTGAGGGGTTAAATGGCTTTGGGCCACTGATCTAACACCATATTTACATACCTAGTTATGTCGCACATGAAATTAAGATCACTCCAGCCTGGCCCAAAGGGGTTCTGGGCATCAGAACTGGCATCAAAGTGGGCAAATGGCCAATTTTCACAGATTTGAATAAGTAACTGGTGCTTTTGAGGGGTTAAATGGGTTTGGGCCACTGATCTCACACCACATTTACATACCTAGTTATGCCATACATCAAATTCAGATCACTCCAGCCTGGCACAAACAAGTTCTGGGCATCAGAACTGGCATCAAAGTGGGCAAATAGACAGTTTTCACAGATTTGAATAAGTAACTGATGTTTTTGAGAGGTTAAATGGCTGTAAGCCACTGATCTCACACAACAATTACATACCTAGTAATGCCACACATCAAATTCAGATCACTTCAGCCTGGCCCAAACAGGTTCTGGGTATCAGAACTGGCATCAAAGTGGGCAAATGGCCCGTTTTCACAGATTTGAATAAGTAACTGTTGTTTTTGAGGGGTTAAATGGCTTTGGGCCACTGATCTCACACCACAATTACATATCTAGTGATGCCACACATCAAATTCAGATCACTCCAGCCTGGCCCAAACAGGCTGGAGTGATCTGCATTTGATGTGTGGCATGACTAGGTATGTAAATGTGGTGTGAGATCAGTGGCCCAAAGCCATTTAACCCCTCAAAAACATCAGTTACTTATTCAAATCTGTGAAAACTGGCCATTTTCCTACTTTCATGCCAGTTCTGATGCCCAGAACCTGTTTGGGCCAGGCTGGAGTGATCTGAATTTGATGTGTGGCATCACCTGGTATGTAAATATTGTGTGAGATTAGTGGCCCAAAGCCATTTAACCCCTCAAAAACATCAGTTACTTATTCAAATCTGTGAAAACTGGCCATTTGCCCACTTTGATGCCAGTTCTGATGCCCAGAACCTGTTTTGGCCAGGCTGGAGTGATCTGAATTTGATGTGTGGCATCACTAGGTATGTAAATGTGGTGTGAAATCAGTGGCCCAAAGCCATTTACCCCCTCAAAAACACCAGTTACTTATTCAAATCTGTGATTTTGCCCACTTTGATGCCAGTTCTAATGCCCAGAACCTGTTTGGGCCAGGCTGGAGTGATCTGAATTTTATGTGTGGCATCACCAGGTATGTAAATGTGATGTGAGATTAGTGGCCCAAAGCCATTTAACCCTTCAAAAACACCAGTTACTTATTCAAATCTGTGAAAATTGGCTGTGTGCCCAGTTTGATACCAGTTTTGATGCCCAGAACCCCTTTGGGCCAGGCTGGAGTCACTTGAGTGTGATTAGAGGCATCACTATATAGGCAATTGTGGTGTTAGATCAGTGGCCCAAAGCCATTTAATCCTTTCAGTAACATACTTTGTTGCCCACTTTGATGCCCATTTTTTTGCCAGTTTTATAATTTTCGCAGCTGATTTTGAGTGTATTTATATTAGGGCACAGCAGTGCATTTTATTTTATTATTGTGATGTGTTATTTTTGTTGATAAATGCATAAAAAACTGAAAAAACTAAATTGCCGAATAAGAAACTGACGAATAAGAAACCAACTTCAGCCCCGAATAAGAAACTGGACGAATAAGAAACCAACTTCAGCATCGTGTATGGTTCATGGTTTTGTATTTTTCTTGTCCTCCTTTTCTACCATGTCAACAGGTTCATCATGCGGCCCTCACTCAAGATTTTTATAAGGTCATCAGGCGTCCCTAAGTAATACATTTTCGAAGGGCCATAAGGCGACCCTCACTCATAATATTAGGAGAGCCATAAGGTGGCCCTGAAGCCACATTTTTTTAGAGCTACATATTATACTTAAAAAAAATAAAGCAATACATTTTGCAGGCAGAAGCACAAAAAACACGCTCATGCACAAGACCTAGACCACAAGACTGCAGGATATACATATAGGAGGTTGAGACTGTGGTATATACATATAGAAGGCTGAAACTGCAATACATAAATATATAGAAGGATGAGACTGCAGTGTATACATTATAGGAGGCTGAGACTGTGGTATATACATATAGAAGATTGAGACTTTGGTATGTATAAAACTGAGACTGCTACATACAATATTCATACATACAATAACCATGGTCCTTGACTGGAGGAGAAAATGAAATGAGGTCATATGTGCTACAATAAGCGCAAAGACACAACCAGAGAGAAACAGGGGTAAAGCAGTCATGGGTCACACCAGGGACCATCAAATCAATAGTCAATCCAACAACTTTTGCAAAAATATAATAAATATTTATTTAAATATAGTGCATAGCAAAAGAAGTGACATTAGATACACATTACAAAAAATCATGAATGTTGATCAGGCTAAAGCAGTATCACTGATGAAAAATACGGTCCACAGACCCTATGGGGAGTATGGGTGTACTTATATCATCAAAGGACTCCTCAGAGCAATTTGCACACAAACAGTAGCTGCCCATCATACAGTAACAAGAAACACACACAATTTAAGGGGCGTTACAGTGTATGTCCAGGGTGACGGGCACTTGAACAGTTAATAGTTCACATTACTCGGAGGGGTCAAGTCCATGTGAGAACAGCCAGATAGGGAGTACAACATGATGGTAATAAGAAGGACTCCCATCTGACACTCACCCATAGGTAGCCGTGGAGACCGAGGAAAACGTGCCCCAAATAAGCGCAAAGAGGAGCAGTTTTCATTTTCATGCTGGGGACAAAGCAAAGTGCGAACTCCACCAACAGAAAAACATTTTGCTGCTGATACTAGCTTATATCAGGCACTTTAATGTCCCTGTGCGCACTGTGGTAGCAGTGTGAGTGCGTGCAAACTACTTGTACTAAAAGAGGCAGTAGCTGAAAAATGGGACCCACATTATAGTTCAGTGCCGCAGTTAAGTGGACATCAGCCCTTTAGCAGATGCCCAATCCGTGCCGATGAAGTCCACTCCCAGATCACTATATAGAGCATAATACCCCCATACCTGTACACTGTAGGCTGGACATGACAGTATACCCATAGCAAACTGGGCCAGTTCTTGTCTCTGACCCAATCTGTTGACCCAGAAGTGAATGGGAATGGTACACAAAGAATGCTGTTTGTTGTTAGAAAAGCATCCTCCGCTATTATGCTTATACTAGGAGGTGGCCCAATTGTAACGCATCGGATATTCTAGAATTTATTGTGTAGTTAATGTATGATTTTTGTTATATATATAGATGTTGTTGTGTGTAGTTGCCAAGTGTTTGTGTAGGGCGCTGTAAATGTTCTGGGTGTTGTCTGGGTGGGGGTGTGTGGGAGCGGTGTTGTTTGTGTGTTTCGTTGTGTGTGTTGCGTTGTTTGTGGAGCGCTGTGTGTCTGCAGTGTTGTCTGTGTGTGGTGCTGTGTGTGTTGCGCAGTTTATGTGCGTGTGGGTGTGGGGTGCGTGTGTGTGTTTTCGGGGGAGGTATGTTTTGTGCAATGTGTGTGTGTTGTGCGGTATGTGCGTATATTTGTGTGTGCCGCGGTGTTTGTGTGTTGTGTGTGTGCGGCATTGTCTGTGTGTGTGGGTGTCTGTGTAGGGGGGTTTTTGTGGTTGCCAGTGTGTGTGGTGTGTTGTACGGTGCATGTGTGGCGGTTTGTGTATGTTTTGGGGGGAGGTGTGCACCCCCCATCGTGCTCCATCCCCCATGCTGCACACCCCCATCGTGCTCCATCCCCCATGCTGCAAACCCCCCATCGTGTTTCATCCCCCCATTCTGGGCACCCCCCATCATGGTCCACCCCCCATGCTGCATCCCCCATCGTGCTGCATCCCCCATGCTTCACCCCCCATCGTGCTCCATCCCCCATGCTGCAAACCCCTCAGAGAGGAGTATAATGTGAGGAGTTGTCCTGGGGGGAGGTGTACAGGTGCCCAACGTGTGGGGAGGGCGTGGCCTAGCAGCATAGTGACATAGTGGGGGCGTGGCCTAGCGGCATAGTGTGGAAGCGTGGCCTAGCGGCATAGTGTGGGGGCGTGGCCTAGCGGCATATTGTGAGGGGGCGTGGCCTAGCGCCATAGTGTGAGGGGGCATGGCCTAGCGGCATAGTGTGAGGGGCGTGGCCTAGCGGCATAGTGTGAGGGGCGTGGCCTAGCGTCATAGTGTGAGGGGCGTGGCCCAGCGGCATAGTGTGAGGGGGAGTGGCCTAGCGCCATAGTGTGAGGGGGCGTGGCCTAGCGGCATATTGTGAGGGGGTGTGGCCTAGCACCATAGTGTGAGGGGGCGTGGCCTAGCTGCATAGTGTGATGGGACGTGGCCTAGCTGCATAGTGTGAGGGGCGTGGCCTAGTGGCACAGTGTGAGGAGGCGTGGCCTAGCAGCAAAGTATGAGGGGATGTGGCCTAGCTGCATAGTGTGAGGGGGCGTGGCCTAGCGCCAGTGTGAGGGAGCGTGGCCTAGCTGCATAGTGTGAGGGGGCGTGGTCTAGCGTTATATTGTGAGGGGGCATGGCCTAGCGGCATATTGTGAGGGGGTGTGGCCTAGTGTCATAGTGTAAGGGGCGTGGCCTAGCAGCATAGTGTGAGGGGGCGTGGCCTAGCGGTACCACGTGAGGGGCATAGCCTAGCGGCACAGCGTGAGGGGGCGTGGCCTAGCGACACAATGTGAGGGGGCGTGGCCTGGTCAAACGGCCAATCCATGCGGGGGCGGGGCCAGGCCGAGTCCAGCGGCCAATCCGTGTGGGGGGGCGGAGCCAGGCCGAGCCCAGCGGCCAATCCGACGGTTGTCACTGTAAGGACACAATTTTGGAGCAAGACACACAGACAGACAGACAGAATAAGGCAATTATATATATAGATAAAGGACTTGTTGTGCAACTAGTGGTCATAGTAAATCAGAGTCACAACCTGAGTTAATGCATATAAAAAATAATTTTATTATGAAATATATAAAAGACAGGTTGGATTTCCATACTATTCAGTATAAATATACAATATATAAAGATAACACAGGGAATCGAGGACAAGGTTGTAGCACATTCACCCAAACATGTATAGTAAAGAGTAGTTAAAAATAACCCATGAAAAAAAGGGATCATATGTCCAGATGGTAAACCATGGGGATAACAGGGCAGGCTATGATGGCTGAATATGCACAGATTAAGATGATTGTGATCACCACTCTCACAAAGTATAGGCAAAAAAGACTCCTTATATCTGTTAAGTATAAATGGATAAATATATAAATGCCACAAAAAACATATATATGGGACAGGACGTCTTTAAGCAAAGGAGAGATTCAAGCAGTCACAATCACCACACTCAGGATGTAAGAAAAGAAACTCCATTTGTCCATTGAATATGCCTGGCTGCACATATACATGCCATTCAAAATTTAGACAGGCCGTTTTTTAGTAAGAGAGATTCAGCCAAATGCTTACCCATGTGTTAAACTAAACTCAGGATTTCATGCCACGTGTGCCCCTACGCGTCTCGCCTCAAGCTTCATGAGGGGGAAGTGAACAGGTGAAGATGCCAGTGGGAAGTGCCTAGATGATCGCAGAACTTAAACCCAGCCGTCAGCACTTGATTGGTCAAAAAGGGGTGTCACTCATTATCCAGATTGTGACGCGCGTATCCACCGCCGCCCCCCCAGGCACGTCACTTCCAGCATTCCAGTGATGACATAAACTGTCACCACAATGGAAGCCTTACAGAGCGGACCTGGGGGGGAGGAGCATGCAAGCGCGCGTCCTGGATAAGTACGTCCAGTGAAGGTAAAAGGAGCGCGGGTGTGCGCATGCGCATTACGCAACACCCGCAGCTCGAATACATCCCGGACAGACACATCCAGTGTTAATGATCAGAGCGTGGGTGTGCGCATGCGCATTGCGCAACACCCACAGCTCGAATCATATGTGCAGGTAAACAAAGACCCAATAAGTGTCAGGGAAATGAGAGGACACGGTTATTGCAGGATAGTGAGATCTATCCATGAATTTATCATGGAGACTCACAGTAATGGATCACCCTTGCCTAATCCCCATACATATTAATATGCATGCATACGGGCACATATATGCCAACGGGGAGATACACATAAGATGGAAAAATACATGCATTTAAATCAGTATATGTACATATCATCCAATCATGCATGCATATTAAAAAATCCCTCATTGGAAATGTAGAATGATAGAAAAAACTACCCACCATAAACAAAGCACATGTATGTACATATCCCTATATAAATATCGCAAGCAGAGAAAAACACTTGTATTTAAGATCTATTGCCACAAAAAGGGGTTGTAATCGTTGTAATATATACAAATGCACAGAGAATACATGTACATAAAAATGCCACAATAGATACATTAATAGAGGGACATTTATGACGTTTAATGGTTGCCAAACATCATGTACGTTGGAAATAGGCGTGGCTTGATGTAAAAAGGACGGCTGGTGGATCAAGGACCACTCACATGGCATACTAGAATTACAAGGACCTATAAAAATCCAAAAAAAAACAATGATTAAAACTAAAAAACACACACAAGAAAAAAACAAAACATGAAGGGAAAATTAAAATAATGATATAAAAACACCAGTCATTGATAGGGACACCTATCTAATCAAACATATTATATTTGCCTTTGAAAATGCTCAACCGCAAAGAGAAATAACCCAGAGAATGAGTGCAGGGACCATGAGAGCAGACACAAGTAAATAAAAGAATCTACAAAAAGGGTGCGAAGCTGAGCTTCTCATTTAATCCCTTAGGTGAAACTGTGTCAAGTCTCACGATCCACTCACACTCACGTTTCGCTAGGGCCTTCTTATAATCACCACCACGTATGCCAAGATGCACAACGTCAATCCCCATAAATTTTAATTCATCAGGGTTACATTGATGGTGAATCTTAAAGTGGCGGGGAATAGTCTTAAGGAGATGAATGTTTGTTTCCTCACGGGCCGCCACTATGTCCCTGACGTGTTCTCTGATGCGTTTCCGAAACTCACGTGATGTGAGTCCAATATATATGAGCTTACAGGTGCATCTGGCATAGTATATGACATTCGAGGTACGACATGAAATATACTGTCTCACCTCGAATGTCCTACCCCCATCAGAAGACAAAAAGGTGTTAGCCCGCACCATGTTTTGACACGCCAAGCAGGATCCGCAGGGAAATGAGCCACAATTCGTCCTTGGTATATTAAAGAGGGGCTGGGTCTTAAGTGTGTAGTGGCTGTGTACTAGGTGGTCTTTTAGATTTTTTCCCCTTCTAGCTGTCATTAAAGGTGCGTTGGGAATTTTAGGACCCAGTATGTTGTCTGTTTTGAGGATGTTCCAATGTTTTTTTAAAACCTCTCTGATGTCCTCCCATTGATTATTAAAAGTTATTATGAACCTAGTCACCCCTTCTCCCTTATCCTTCTTTCTACCCCCAATCAACAATTCAGGTCTCTTGGCATTTTTAGCTCGATTGTATCCATTTTTTATAGCACGATGCGAGTATCCTCGCTCTCGGAATCTAACTCGAAGATCCGTGGCTTGTTCTTCAAAATATTGCTCAGTAGAGCAAATCCTTCGAGCGCGAAGGTATTGCCCCACGGGTATAGCTCGTACTGTAGAGGCTTGGTGATTGGAGGTAGCGTGGAGCAATGCATTAGTTGAGGTCTCCTTTCTGAACATGTCAGCCTGTAAGGATCGATCAGAATGTACAATTAGTTTCACATCCAGGAAATCAATCTCCATAGCATGGTATTTGTGGGTCAATTTAATGCCGTGCTGATTCTTATTGAGGGAGCAGATGTAATTCTCCAACTCAATTGAGGTACCCCCCCACAGAATCAGCACGTCATCTATATATCGTATCCACAATTGGACGGGGGCATCGGTCTGTGCGTCACCTCCAAACACCTCCCTCTCCCAGTACCCTAGAAACAGGTTAGCGTAGGAGGGCGCACAGGCCGCCCCCATCGCGGTCCCCCGCTTCTGCAAGAAGAATTTGTCCCTGAATGTGAAAAAATTGTGTGTTAGAATAAATTCCAACAACTCAATAATCAATTGACACAACAGCCCATCAAGGCTGCTCATGCTCAGAAAGTAACTGACCGCCCTTAGGCCCAATTGGTGGTCGATGCATGTATATAAGGACTCCACATCTATGGTAGTGAGTAGAGTCCCATTGTAAACGAATAAACCGTCGACCCGCCTCAGGACGTCAAGAGTGTCTCGGGCATAAGAGGGCAGCATTTCCACCAGTGGATGCAGGTAGTGTTCGATGAATCTGCAAACTGGGTCGCACATCCCTCCGATGCCTGAGACAATCGGACGCCCTGGGGGGCAGACGGGGTCCTTGTGGACCTTAGGAAGAAGATAGAAGGTTGGTACTACAGGGCACTTGATGGTAAGGCCGTCCAGCACCTTCTTGTTAATAATACCCTGTGTAAAGGCTTTATCAAGAATATTATATAATTCTATCATAAAACCACTCAGGGGATTATGCGTCAAGGGGGCGTATGTTTGGCGATCCCGGAGTTGGCGGCCAGCCTCCCTCTCATACATAGAACGGGGCCACACCACCACGTTCCCCCCTTTGTCCGCTGGTTTTATAATGATGTCATCAAGTTCTTTTAATTCTTTCAACGCTCTCCGTTGGTCTGGGGTGAGATTATCTCTCGTATGTTTCTTGGTCAGATGTTTCAAATCGTCAGAGACCAACTTACAAAAAATCTCAACCTCAGGACAGATAGAAAAGGGGGGGAAAGTGGTAGAACGAGGATAAATAGAGGTAGGAAAATTAACCATTTGGCCTCCTACCATTTGTTGGGAAGAATCATCCAACTCCTCCAAGATAGAAATCGCTTCCACTTCAGCCGCAGACAGGGGAGATACGTCCAAGTTTTTTTTGGCATATAATTTTTTCAGTACTAACTTCCGGGAGAAGAGGTGCAGGTCCTTAACTACTGTAAAAAAATTAAAATCATAGTTAGGAGCAAAATTCAGACCAAGACTCAAGACCTCAATCTGAGGTTTAGTCAATATTATATCAGAGAGGTTTATTACCTCAAGATTACGTCCCTTCGTCTTTTTCTTTTCTACGGTTTGCGGTGGTGTAATAGTGCGTTTGACTCCACCCTGGTTTGATTGTCTCTTGGATAGTCCCACAAGCCCACCAAAAGACATATGAGAATCAGGGCGCCTAGATGTCCCTTCTTCCATAGATGACAAAGACG
The DNA here is from genome assembly GCF_048569485.1 of Anomaloglossus baeobatrachus. Classification (NCBI taxonomy): domain Eukaryota; kingdom Metazoa; phylum Chordata; class Amphibia; order Anura; family Aromobatidae; genus Anomaloglossus; species Anomaloglossus baeobatrachus. The sequence goes on along the minus strand of NC_134355.1, from coordinate 499,018,564 downwards.
AAAATGACATTGAGCGTGATTTTGAATTTTGCCTCTTCCTAGATTGACCAAAGGACTTCCACCTGTAAACCGTGCCGCTCTTTAGGTCATCAAGATCCCTTTTATATTTTTTTGTTTTTGCGGCAATGATTTCCTTCTCCCACTTTTGATATTCTTTCTCAAGATCTTCCATTAGCCTGGACATAGCCTCCCCTGAGAGCTGGTCAATGAGATGTTCCTGGATATTATTAATTTCAAGTTCAATCTCTGAAAGCGATTTCAAATTGGCTTGTACCAAAAGGCCCATGTGGCCCTTTGAGCAAGAGTTGGAAAAATCCTCCCATTTTTTCTTAAAATCCTCGTCTTCAATAACATAAGAGGGAAAGACCCTAACCCTTAGGCCCCATGGGACAAGGCCCCTCTCCAGATACCTCTCGAGAAAGGCCTTATTCCACCATAGCCGGGTTTTGCGGTTGAGCAGCTGTTTTAATTTGTCAATCGAAGCATTAGTGTCCCTGGACGGTGTATCTAAAACAACTTCCATGTCCTCATTAAACACCTGGTTGAGTTTGTTCTGCCACGTGGACTCACGGGCTTTGTGATCCATCTTAGCGGAGGATGCTGTGAATACACACAGAAAGACAAGCATAAACAAATATGACCGCTGTCGTGGAAACACATAGGCGGCTATCATATGGCCGCTGAAGCACGTCCTTGATACATACAATGAATACAAAAAAAAAAGGACTTGTTGTGCAACTAGTGGTCATAGTAAATCAGAGTCACAACCTGAGTTAATGCATATAAAAAATAATTTTATTATGAAATATATAAAAGACAGGTTGGATTTCCATACTATTCAGTATAAATATACAATATATAAAGATAACACAGGGAATCGAGGACAAGGTTGTAGCACATTCACCCAAACATGTATAGTAAAGAGTAGTTAAAAATAACCCATGAAAAAAAGGGATCATATGTCCAGATGGTAAACCATGGGGATAACAGGGCAGGCTATGATGGCTGAATATGCACAGATTAAGATGATTGTGATCACCACTCTCACAAAGTATAGGCAAAAAAGACTCCTTATATCTGTTAAGTATAAATGGCTAAATATATAAATGCCACAAAAAACATATTTTTAACTACTCTTTACTATACATGTTTGGGTGAATGTGCTACAACCTTGTCCTCGATTCCCTGTGTTATCTTTATATATTGTATATTTATACTGAATAGTATGGAAATCCAACCTGTCTTTTATATATTTCATAATAAAATTATTTTTTATATGCATTAACTCAGGTTGTGACTCTGATTTACTATGACCACTAGTTGCACAACAAGTCCTTTTTTTTTTTCTTGTATTCATTGTATGTATCAAGGACGTGCTTCAGCGGCCATATGATAGCCGCCTATGTGTTTCCACGACAGCGGTCATATTTGTTTATGCTTGTCTTTCTGTGTGTATTCACAGCATCCTCCGCTAAGATGGATCACAAAGCCCGTGAGTCCACGTGGCAGAACAAACTCAACCAGGTGTTTAATGAGGACATGGAAGTTGTTTTAGATACACCGTCCAGGGACACTAATGCTTCGATTGACAAATTAAAACAGCTGCTCAACCGCAAAACCCGGCTATGGTGGAATAAGGCCTTTCTCGAGAGGTATCTGGAGAGGGGCCTTGTCCCACGGGGCCTAAGGGTTAGGGTCTTTCCCTCTTATGTTATTGAAGACGAGGATTTTAAGAAAAAATGGGAGGATTTTTCCAACTCTTGCTCAAAGGGCCACATGGGCCTTTTGGTACAAGCCAATTTGAAATCGCTTTCAGAGATTGAACTTGAAATTAATAATATCCAGGAACATCTCATTGACCAGCTCTCAGGGGAGGCTATGTCCAGGCTAATGGAAGATCTTGAGAAAGAATATCAAAAGTGGGAGAAGGAAATCATTGCCGCAAAAACAAAAAAATATAAAAGGGATCTTGATGACCTAAAGAGCGGCACGGTTTACAGGTGGAAGTCCTTTGGTCAATCTAGGAAGAGGCAAAATTCAAAATCACGCTCAATGTCATTTTCGTCTTTGTCATCTATGGAAGAAGGGACATCTAGGCGCCCTGATTCTCATATGTCTTTTGGTGGGCTTGCGGGACTATCCAAGAGACAATCAAACCAGGGTGGAGTCAAACGCACTATTACACCACCGCAAACCGTAGAAAAGAAAAAGACGAAGGGACGTAATCTTGAGGTAATAAACCTCTCTGATATAATATTGACTAAACCTCAGATTGAGGTCTTGAGTCTTGGTCTGAATTTTGCTCCTAACTATGATTTTAATTTTTTTACAGTAGTTAAGGACCTGCACCTCTTCTCCCGGAAGTTAGTACTGAAAAAATTATATGCCAAAAAAAACTTGGACGTATCTCCCCTGTCTGCGGCTGAAGTGGAAGCGATTTCTATCTTGGAGGAGTTGGATGATTCTTCCCAACAAATGGTAGGAGGCCAAATGGTTAATTTTCCTACCTCTATTTATCCTCGTTCTACCACTTTCCCCCCCTTTTCTATCTGTCCTGAGGTTGAGATTTTTTGTAAGTTGGTCTCTGACGATTTGAAACATCTGACCAAGAAACATACGAGAGATAATCTCACCCCAGACCAACGGAGAGCGTTGAAAGAATTAAAAGAACTTGATGACATCATTATAAAACCAGCGGACAAAGGGGGGAACGTGGTGGTGTGGCCCCGTTCTATGTATGAGAGGGAGGCTGGCCGCCAACTCCGGGATCGCCAAACATACGCCCCCTTGACGCATAATCCCCTGAGTGGTTTTATGATAGAATTATATAATATTCTTGATAAAGCCTTTACACAGGGTATTATTAACAAGAAGGTGCTGGACGGCCTTACCATCAAGTGCCCTGTAGTACCAACCTTCTATCTTCTTCCTAAGGTCCACAAGGACCCCGTCTGCCCCCCAGGGCGTCCGATTGTCTCGGGCATCGGAGGGATGTGCGACCCAGTTTGCAGATTCATCGAACACTACCTGCATCCACTGGTGGAAACGCTGCCCTCTTATGCCCGAGACACTCTTGACGTCGTGAGGCGGGTCGACGGTTTATTCATGGACAATGGGACTCTACTCACTACCATAGATGTGGAGTCCTTATATACATGCATCGACCACCAATTGGGCCTAAGGGCGGTCAGTTACTTTCTGAGCATGAGCAGCCTTGATGGGCTGTTGTGTCAATTGATTATTGAGTTGTTGGAATTTATTCTAAAACACAATTTTTTCACATTCAGGGACAAATTCTTCTTGCAGAAGCGGGGGACCGCGATGGGGGCGGCCTGTGCGCCCTCCTACGCTAACCTGTTTCTAGGGTACTGGGAGAGGGAGGTGTTTAGAGGTGACGCACAGACCGATGCCCCCGTCCAATTGTGGATACGATATATAGATGACGTGCTGATTCTGTGGGGGGGTACCTCAATTGAGTTGGAGAATTACATCTGCTCCCTCAATAAGAATCAGCACGGCATTAAATTGACCCACAAATACCATGCTATGGAGATTGATTTCCTGGATGTGAAACTAATTGTACATTCTGATCGATCCTTACAGGCTGACATGTTCAGAAAGGAGACCTCAACTAATGCATTGCTCCACGCTACCTCCAATCACCAAGCCTCTACAGTACGAGCTATACCCGTGGGGCAATACCTTCGCGCTCGAAGGATTTGCTCTACTGAGCAATATTTTGAAGAACAAGCCACGGATCTTCGAGTTAGATTCCGAGAGCGAGGATACTCGCATCGTGCTATAAAAAATGGATACAATCGGGCTAAAAATGCCAAGAGACCTGAATTGTTGATTGGGGGTAGAAAGAAGGATAAGGGAGAAGGGGTGACTAGGTTCATAACAACTTTTAATAATCAATGGGAGGACATCAGAGAGGTTTTAAAAAAACATTGGAACATCCTCAAAACAGACAACATACTGGGTCCTAAAATTCCCAACGCACCTTTAATGACAGCTAGAAGGGGAAAAAATCTAAAAGACCACCTAGTACACAGCCACTACACACTTAAGACCCAGCCCCTCTTTAATATACCAAGGACGAATTGTGGCTAATTTCCCTGTGGATCCTGCTTGGCGTGTCAAAACATGGTGCGGGCTAACACCTTTTTGTCTTCTGATGGGGGTAGGACATTCGAGGTGAGACAGTATATTTCATGTCGTACCTCGAATGTCATATACTATGCCAGATGCACCTGCCAGCTCATATATATTGGACTCACATCACGTGAGTTTCGGAAACGCATCAGAGAACACGTCAGGGACATAGTGGCGGCCCGTGAGGAAACAAACATTCATCTCCTTAAGACTATACACCGCCACTTTAAGATTCACCATCAATGTAACCCTGATGAATTAAAATTTATGGGGATTGACGTTGTGCATCTTGGCATACGTGGTGGTGATTATAAGAAGGCCCTAGCGAAACGTGAGTGTGAGTGGATCGTGAGACTTGACACAGTTTCACCTAAGGGATTAAATGAGAAGCTCAGCTTCGCACCCTTTTTGTAGATTCTTTTATTTACTTGTGTCTGCTCTCATGGTCCCTGCACTCATTCTCTGGGTTATTTCTCTTTGCGGTTGAGCATTTTCAAAGGCAAATATAATATGTTTGATTAGATAGGTGTCCCTATCAATGACTGGTGTTTTTATATCATTATTTTAATTTTCCCTTCATGTTTTGGTTTTTTCTTGTGTGTGTTTTTTAGTTTTAATCATTGTTTTTTTTTGGATTTTTATAGGTCCTTGTAATTCTAGTATGCCATGTGAGTGGTCCTTGATCCACCAGCCGTCCTTTTTACATCAAGCCACGCCTATTTCCAACGTACATGATGTTTGGCAACCATTAAACGTCATAAATGTCCCTCTATTAATGTATCTATTGTGGCATTTTTATGTACATGTATTCTCTGTGCATTTGTATATATTACAACGATTACAACCCCTTTTTGTGGCAATAGATCTTAAATACAAGTGTTTTTCTCTGCTTGCGATATTTATATAGGGATATGTACATACATGTGCTTTGTTTATGGTGGGTAGTTTTTTCTATCATTCTACATTTCCAATGAGGGATTTTTTAATATGCATGCATGATTGGATGATATGTACATATACTGATTTAAATGCATGTATTTTTCCATCTTATGTGTATCTCCCCGTTGGCATATATGTGCCCGTATGCATGCATATTAATATGTATGGGGATTAGGCATGGGTGATCCATTACTGTGAGTCTCCATGATAAATTCATGGATAGATCTCACTATTCTGCAATAACCGTGTCCTCTCATTTCCCTGACACTTATTGGGTCTTTGTTTACCTGCACATATGATTCGAGCTGTGGGTGTTGCGCAATGCGCATGCGCACACCCACGCTCTGATCATTAACACTGGATGTGTCTGTCCGGGATGTATTCGAGCTGCGGGTGTTGCGTAATGCGCATGCGCACACCCGCGCTCCTTTTACCTTCACTGGACGTACTTATCCAGGACGCGCGCTTGCATGCTCCTCCCCCCCAGGTCCGCTCTGTAAGGCTTCCATTGTGGTGACAGTTTATGTCATCACTGGAATGCTGGAAGTGACGTGCCTGGGGGGGCGGCGGTGGATACGCGCGTCACAATCTGGATAATGAGTGACACCCCTTTTTGACCAATCAAGTGCTGACGGCTGGGTTTAAGTTCTGCGATCATCTAGGCACTTCCCACTGGCATCTTCACCTGTTCACTTCCCCCTCATGAAGCTTGAGGCGAGACGCGTAGGGGCACACGTGGCATGAAATCCTGAGTTTAGTTTAACACATGGGTAAGCATTTGGCTGAATCTCTCTTACTAAAAAACGGCCTGTCTAAATTTTGAATGGCATGTATATGTGCAGCCAGGCATATTCAATGGACAAATGGAGTTTCTTTTCTTACATCCTGAGTGTGGTGATTGTGACTGCTTGAATCTCTCCTTTGCTTAAAGACGTCCTGTCCCATATATATGTTTTTTGTGGCATTTATATATTTAGCCATTTATACTTAACAGATATAAGGAGTCTTTTTTGCCTATACTTTGTGAGAGTGGTGATCACAATCATCTTAATCTGTGCATATTCAGCCATCATAGCCTGCCCTGTTATCCCCATGGTTTACCATCTGGACATATGATCCCTTTTTTTCATGGGTTATTTTTAACTACTCTTTACTATACATGTTTGGGTGAATGTGCTACAACCTTGTCCTCGATTCCCTGTGTTATCTTTATATATTGTATATTTATACTGAATAGTATGGAAATCCAACCTGTCTTTTATATATTTCATAATAAAATTATTTTTTATATGCATTAACTCAGGTTGTGACTCTGATTTACTATGACCACTAGTTGCACAACAAGTCCCTTTTTTTTTTTTTTTTTTTTCTTGTATTCATTGTATGTATCAAGGACGTGCTTCAGCGGCCATATGATAGCCGCCTATGTGTTTCCACGACAGCGGTCATATTTGTTTATATATATAGATAGTCTCTGCCATTAGTACCTCTTGTAGTCAGACATTTAACAGCCTGACTTATCTAACTATAAACATCCCTCTCCTACTTAGCCACTGGAGATTATTTTCCTCCACAAGTAATGGATGTGCATTTCGATACACGCAAAGATATGTAATGGAGAAGATGGGGAGGTCAATCTCTTCCTATTCTCACATGTAAGAGTATTAGAGCACATTAAAATGACAAATGTCTTCTGCTCACAGCACAGTTTGAGCCAAGTGTCATTAGAATATAACTTCCGATTATCTTGCACAGAACTTTATAACTAGAGATAAGCGAGCCTCTAGAGGCCGTGTTCGAGTTCGGTTCAGCGAGCCGTTCGACGAACCTCTCAAACCCCATTGGAAACAATGGGAGGCAATCACAAACACATAAAAACACATTATAAATGTACCCATACAGTTAATACAAAATTGCCATAACACTTACAGGTCCCCGCGACACATCCTGCACTCTGTCTCTAACCGCTTTTCCTTCCGATAATCGCTGCATCTTCCTGGTAAGCAGCACTAATGATAGGACCTATCATGACGTCAAAATAGCATGTGACCAGTTACGTGTCTATTATCTCATTGGCTACAGACTGATCACATGGCTATGATGTCATGCTATGTCCTATCAGTGCATCTCTCCGGTACGCGGTGCTCATTTGAGCATGTCCGTGTATTAACGAGATGCTCTGGTACATGGTTGACTCCCTGTTCATGCATGTGGACGCTCTTTACAGAGTCAGCCACATGCAGGGACTAGCTGTCACAGCCGGTAAATAGCGGCATCGGGAATCACGTGATCGGAGCACCGTTGCTATGGTAACCCATCAGTCAGCGGTGACGTCACCGCTTACAGCACGCAGCAGCACTGGGAATCACGTGATCGAAGCACCGTTGCAATGGTAACCCGTCTGTCAGCGGTGACATCACCGTTTACAGTCAGCAGCCTCTGATCACTCACGGAGTGAAAAGACTGCACGGGGAGCAGCAGCGTCTTCCTCCCATGCAGCGCTGCTGATGTAGCAGAGCTGCATGGGTTGAAGGAGAAAGAAGACAGAAAACCATGGATCGTGGAGGGATGAGAGGGAGTAATAAACATGAAGTCTCCAATGTGTCTGTGTATTTATTTCTATTAAAGGATTTTTTCTCTGTGTGGTGTCTTTTTTTTAACCCTTTATTGGAGATTCATAATGGGCAGGTCAAACTTGCCTGACATTAAGAGTCTCTGGCTTAATACTAGCTAGTAAAACAAAGCTAGTTTTAACTCATTATTACCCAGCGTCACCAGGGCAGCTGGAAGAGTGTGATACAGCACCAGATGATGGCGCTTCTATGAAAGCGCCATTTTCTAGGGTGGCTGTGGACTGCAATTCGCAGCAGAAGGGCCCAGAAACCTTGGGCTAACCTGTGCTGTGGATTCCAATCCCCTGCAGCCTAGTTGAACCCGACTGGACACAAAAATGGGGCGAAGACTACTTCGTTTTTTTTTTAAATTATTTCATGAAATTCATGAAATAATTAAAAAAAAGGTCTTCCCTATATTTTTAGTTCCCAGCCAGGTACAAATAGGCAGCTGGGGGTTGGGGGCAGCTGTACTTGCCTGCTGTACCTGGCTAGCATACAAAAAAATGGTGAAGCCCACATCATTTTTTTGTAGTTTTTTGTCAAAAAAAAATAAAAAATGCTTCCCTGTATTTTCCATTGCTAGTGAAGGTAACACCAAGCAGGGAGGGTTAGCAGCCAGTAGCTGCTTGGATTACCCTTTGCTAGCAATACAAAAAATGCAGCGGGAGCACATATATATATTTTTTATTTTTATATTTTTATTTAAAAAACTAAAAAAAAAGGGCTTCCCTGTATTTTGATTGCCTGACATCACAGTACTGTAAAAATAAATCATTAAAAAAATGACGTAGCGCTCGCGGTATTTTTGATTCTCAGCACAGATAAAGCATTCAGCTACGGGTTGCCACCCCCGTCTGCCTGGCGTTACCTTGGCTGGCAATCAAAATACAGGGAAGCCCATTAATTTTTTCATTTAAAAAAATAGTTTAAAAAAAAAATGACGTGGGTTCCAGACATTTTTGATAGCCAGCTAGGATAAAGCAGACGGCTGTAGCCTGAAAACCACAGCTGGCAGCTTTACCGTGGTTGGTGATCCAATGTAAAGGTCACCCCAGGCTCTTTTTTTATAATTATTTTATAAATATTAATAATTATTCTGATCTGCCGTTTATAAGGTGGAGCCGAGCGGGGCCATGTGTGCGGGTGGCGGAGTGTGAGGTGAGTTAAGCCAAGCGGGGCCATGTGTGCGGGCAGTGGAGTGCGAGGTGGGTGGAGCCGAGCGTCTCCATGTGTGCGGACGGCGGAGTGTGAGGTGGGTGGAGCCAAGTGGGGTCATGTGTTCGGGCGGCGGAGTGCGAGGTGGGTGGAGCCAAGCGGGTCCATGTGTGCGGGCGGTGGAGTGCGAGGTGGGTGGAGCCGAGCGGGGCCATGTGGTGCTGAGGAGGTCAATGCCTGGGACTACATGGCTGGGGACAGGTGAGTGTGAGTGTGTGTACATGCCGAGTGCAGGAGGGGGCGGAGCCGAGCGGGGAAGTGTCGGCTCCCTGCACATGTAACCAGGGTAAATATCGGGTTACTAAGCAGAGCGCTTTGCTTGGATACCCGATATTTACCTTGGTTACCAGCTTACCGCAGGCTGCCAGCGATGGCTCCCTGCACACTGTAGCTGTAAAAAGCTACGCTTTTGGTGATCAAACCGTTCTCGAACGTAACTCGAACTGTCGAGCTTTTAGCAAAAAGCTCGAGTTCGAGCTCAAACACCCCACAAAATCACTCAAACATGAAATTGGCAAACCTCGAACATCGCTCATCTCTATTTATAACATTTGGACAGGAGAATAACAAATTACATTGTTTCCACAAAATGTTGCTTTAGCCACAAACTATATTTATATAAAAATATTTTCACAAAAGTAGCAGGAGAAGATGGAGCACACAATTAGTTGTGAAATATATCCTGCGTATAGCAATACCCTATATTCAGTTGGACACTGTTGTTTGAGCACACAACAGGGCTCAAAAGTGAATGAGTGGTAATTAAAATTTGCAGTATCATTTTGGCTGGAATAGAAAGTGATCATCATGTCACATTTGAAGAACTCCTGATATATAAAAATATGACTCCCAAAAAAATTAATCTATTTTGTAAAACTATAAACTGCACAACCTGAAGAATCCATTTATACTTGTGATGACCATTTTAACCGTTCCATTATTCACAGAATTGTATAATATTGGGCTGTAAAAATTTGCATTTTTTTCACTACAATGTTACTTTTTAATTTTCAAAAGAATTAATAACAGAAAATAAAAAGTAAAATTTGTTATGCAATTTCCTTGAGTACACTGATACCCTATAGGTGTTGGAAAGCCACTTTTGATTCAAGGCTCAGAAGGGAAGCAGTGCCATGTTGGAGTTCAGATTTTGCTGGTTTGGTTTGGGGTGCCATGTCACATTGTCAGAGTCCCTGACATGCCAATAAAGCAGAACCGACCCCCCCCATACGTCCCACCACTTACATACTATACCCCACAATGATTTCATCTAGGGGTACAGGAAGCTTATTGGCATTACAGGTACCTCACAGAGTTCTATATTATTCGGCGGTGAAGAAAAAAATAACTTTGTTTTACTAAAATGATGTTTTTGCCAGTTTAAAACTTTACAAGAGTTAATAGAGAAATTTTTACCAACCAATTGGTTGTGCCATTTCTCGTAAGTATGTCAATACACTATATATAACCGGTAACTACTTTTCAAGCACAGTGCAAAGCTCAGAATAGAAGAAGCACCATATTACAGTGTATATTTTTCAGGAATTTTTTGCAGTTGACATGTCACATTGGCAGAGCCCCTGAGGTGCCAGAACAGTGACGCCATTTTAAACACTACACCAGTCAATTAATTAATCTAACTAATCTCATGAGCCAGATCAGATACCCCCATACTTTGCACTGACGAGGGGCAAGCACCCCGAAACACTGTGTCTGCAAATTGGGATTCTGATCTGGCTTATATATCCTGAGTCATATTGCAAAGGATTGTTAAAAATCCACTTGTGACTTTTAGGATCGCTACTTCCAATAGGTGGCGCTGTGCTAGAGTTTGTCTCCTTTACTGGAGAGACAATTTTAATCTAACGGAGCATTGTACATGTTGACACAACAGGTGCTTTACAGATTTAAAATTCGGTAGTGACGAAAAAATAATTGCAATTTTGCTACTAAACAATTCTGAATTTTTATTTTTTTTAGTTCGGTAAATATAATAAGACAGCTTTATTCTTTGGGTCAGTATTATTGTAGCAATAAAAGATTTGTTCGTTTATTTTTTAATAATAAATAATAATAATAATAATAATAATATTTTTTTATGTTATACTTCTCTTACACAATGAAATCTGGCTTTTCTTTTTTCAGCTGACAGATCTGAGTGGGTGCTTGTTTTTTGTAGGATGAGATGATGAGATGATGTTTTCAAAAATACTATTTTTATTTACACTTGATATTTTGATCGCATTTTGTTCCACTTTTTTTGCCATGTTTTTTAATAAAATTTTTTATGGTTTTCACTGAAGGGGTTATTTGGTGTGATAGTTTTGAAGAGTAGGTCATTCTGCATATGGCGATATGAAATATGTGTACCTTTTTTGTTTATTATTGTTATTGCATAATTGTGTATTTATTGTCAATATTTTTCCATTTTTTTATTATTCATACTGTTTTTTATATTTTTTTCAATTTCATCTTTGGCTGCCTTGAAAGCCATTGAGTCCCTGTGATGGCATCATGGGTATGATGATGGGGTAAAAGTGGGTGCCTCCTTCCTCTCTTAAACCTCTAGGTGTTGTAATCGCTATTGATCATAGCATTCAGAAGGTTAATCAACCACAAGCGGTGCAGCCACTAGCCATAACTATTACAGCAGGAGCTTGACTGTCACTTAGGCCAAGCACACGTCAGCGATCGTCAAAACACAGCTCTTTTGCCTGCATAATTACCATAATATATCAGTACTTCATATTTTGTCAAGTCATTAAACAATATAACTTACTGATATGTCATATTTTGGCAAGAGGCTCAGGACTCAGATTTCTACACTACAACTTTATATTCGAAAAATCATTATATATGTTTATGTTTTTTGAGAAAAAGTATCCAGTATCCCGCGTTGTAAAATATACTAAAGTTTATTCCAGAAAATTTAAGATCATAACAAAAAATGAAAAAAGACAGGGTAAAAAAACACAGATATATCTTAGGTCAGAGCAAACATGTTTTGGATCATGAAGTCCTTTAATAATAATAATAATAATAATAATAAGAACAAGAATAAGAATAAGAATAAATCTTTATTTCTATAGCACCAACATATTCTGCAGCGCATTACAATTCAGGAGGTTCATATACAAACAAATAGCAGTTATAGAAAATACAATAATTAGAGGGAAAAAAAGAGACAACCCTGCCCATGAGAGCTTACAATCTACAGTGAGGTGGTGAGGACAAGGTACTAATGCTTATTAACAATAACAATCCAGCCATCTCAAGGAAACGGGGGATAGATAATGGCTGCCTGGACCAGTTGGCCAGAACCTTGAGATGAATTTAAGTGCCATGGAGTTTGACGTGTAATGCCTGCCTGGATGCACAGACTCAGATGGGCTGTAATGGACAGGCTAGAGGGAATCCACTCACCAAGCAGGACCCCTAGAACCCTGAAACCCCTTAACCCCTATACAGGGATTTGAAATTACACAGGGCCCTGGACATCGCTACCTGTGGAAGGCTGCAGTCTGAGAGAGTAGTCGTCAGGCAGGGTCAAAGTAGGAATTGCAGAACAGGTACAGAGTCGGCAAGCAAGGACGTAATCAGAAAACAAGCAGTGGTCAAATCCGGATCAGGCAGCGAGGTACATAAACAGCAGGCAGGAAAGGTAGTCAGGAAACAAGCAGAGATCAGCACACAGGAATCACTATACAAATAACACAGGAACCAGAAATAGAACTATCTCTGGCAGTGGTCAGCAGACAGGAGGTGGAATAAGAAGGCTGTGGTGTCTTCTCATTGGCTGCAGGTGAATGATGGCAACTTCAACTGGAAGACACATGCCACCTACAGTCAGCCAGTGGTACTGCAGGTTCCAGGGAAACCCAGCCTAGTGGATGAGCGGAGCCTGTGCTCAGCAGAGCCACGGGCACCGACTCCTCTCCCATCACCAGCACTATCCATGGTGGGAACACGGCGTCTCCTGGTGATCGGAGCAGAAGTCGCAGGAGCGGACTCCGGCGGGGACATGACAGTTATGTTCTGAGAAGACGTGAAGGGACTATGTGAATTTTTAAAGTCCTTAATCATTGCATGCACGTTTGTGGATTTTACAATGCAGGATGCTGGATACTTTTTCTCACATTATTGGACTTTGCACATGAATCATCTGTGACATTTCCCACTGTGGAGTTTGATTAGTTGTCTTTTTTACCTGTGGCATTGCTTTTCATATAATTTTTGACTCTTTTCTTAGAGGATGCTAAAGTGCCCATCACTTCTTAGCAGGCTTCTACCTTTTGGTCCTGCACCTACATAAATATGAATCTACATTAAAGATATTATGTCAAAGATACATTTTTTATTTTAAATTCAAGTCTAATTTCTCTCTTTATATGGAAGTTTTCCTTGTTTAATAATTCAACTATTTGATATAATATCTCTGCAATAATTTGGTTGACATAAAAAATGAATTTGTTTGCCTTTGCATCTAAAGTAAAGGGCAAGGTTACCCACATTGCTATCTTAATGCAAATGCATTAGGTCATTTGCTTCTATTCCAAATGGTTATTAGAAATAGAGGATATTTAATATTAATAAAGCAATTACTAAGTATCATGTTCAAAACTTTTGTAGACAATGGAAACTTCAATGTACTTAAATCAATATATATTGAATGGTGAAAGAAGCAGAAATGACTTGAGCATGAAAAAGTGAAGAGAAAGGGAAACATTATCAGATAGTGTTTCACTAATGGCAAGCAAATTGAAGATTCCCATACACTCTCTAATGCATCCAGTACAATAAGAGTCAGCTTGTGTTATTTATTGTGCAGAGATTATTCCATTTTGTAGTATCATAATTGTAATGAGGGAGTAGGAAATGTTCTGCTTTATCAGAGAATGCAGACTCAGATATCATGAAATTAATACTTGCAAGTGTTAAGCTCTGACATCTCTCAATACAACTCATTTAATGCTATTTGTTTCCACTCAAGTACATTGACATTGCATCATTACACAAAGATTAGTCTAAAAGAATTATATATACATATATGCTACTGATAGGTGACTTTTCTTGAATTGCAAGATACTCCATTTTTATTTTTTTTTTCAAAAGAGATAAGCAGCTGCCAGATGCGTCTATCAGCCGCTCACACGCTTCTCCCATTCAGAAAACCTACTTGCTCTACTAAACCAAGTGTGAGTGTATTGGAGGAGGTCTGGAAAATTATCCATAGGCTGATCAAGCTTTCCCCTAAAAGCCATTTAAGGTATTTGGGCACCAAAATAATAAGTTATTATTGATTAAATTTGGGGTTTATAGTTATTTATGTACTAATATAAGCAAAATTATTACGATTTTTCATCATTCTGCAATAATGATTTAAACCTTTCCTGAACTGGCCAATTCTTATATTTGTGCTTTTTTTTTTTTTTTCCGTTTTTTGGGGCATCCATTACTTTATTTTTTTTGCAGAGGTAGCAGTGATAGTTTGCATTCTCTATTAAATGAGTTTTAAATGACTCTTCAATTTTTTATATATTACACTGAAAAATAGTTTTACAATTCCAAGACAGCAAAATAGTAAAGAATACACAACTCTTACATGATCATTTTTACCGCTGAATAAAAATCATTAAAACCAAACCTAAGAAACAATGTCCGTTTAATTCTCCTAACCAGTATAATTATAGAGATAAGAAATCTATTTAGTGTTGGTTGTTGTAGTATTTTACTGCTTTGACCCCTTCACGACCGGTCGATTTTTTTGCTTTCCGTTTTTTTCGCCATTCTTTTTCAGAGAGACGTAACTTTTTTATTTTTCAGGCAATAAGGTCATGTGAGGGCTCATTTTTTGTGTAATGAGCTATACTTTTAAATGAAATCATAAGTTTTACCATATAGTGTACTGGAAAATGGCAAAAAAATTCCAAATACAGAAAAATTGCAAAAAAAATGCGATAGTACTATTGTTTTTGAGATATTTTATTCACTGTGTTCACTATATGATAAAACTGATATGTGGATGTGATGCCTCAGGTCAGTGCGAGTTCGTAGACACTACACATGTATAGGTTTACTTTTATATAAGGGTTAAAAAAATCGGATGTTTATTCGAAAAAAGTGGCACACGTTTTACGCCATATTCAGTGACCCGTAGCGTTCTCATTTTTTGGGATCTATGGCTTAGTGATGGCTTATTTTTTGCAACTCGAGTTGATGTTTTTAACTGTACCATTTTGCGCAGATGCTACATTTTAATCGCCTGTTATTGCATTTTGCGCAAAATTTGTGGCGATCAAAAAACGTAATTTTCGCGTTTGGTATTTTTTTAGCCGCTGCGCCGTTTACTGATCAGATTAATTGATTTTATATTTTCATAGATCGGGTATTTCTGAACGCGGCGATACCAAATGTGTGTATATTTTTTAACCCTTTCATTTTCAATGGGGCAAAAGGGGGGTGATTTGAACTTTTTTTTTTTTTTTAATTTTTTAAAACTTTTTTTTACTTTTTTTTATTTTACTAATCCCCCTAGGGGGCTATATGGATCACCAATCTGATCTCTCTGCCACATCTGCTTATCACAGCTATACAGCAGTAAACAGCAGATATGCTCACTTTCTGCTTCACTCAGCTCCAGGCCAAGTGAAACCGAAAGTAATTCATGCCAGCTACAGGAGTAATCACATGACTCTGTGCTACCATGACAATCACTGGAAGTCACGTGATCACATCACGTGACTTCTGGTATCGGTCGGTAAGTAAGTAAATGTTTACAGCCGATGCCGTTATAATAGCGCTGTCACATATTCATAGTTCCATTTAAAGGGTTAAACGGCATGAGCAGATAACGATTCTGCTCGTGCCCAGCAGACACACATCTCAGCTGTGAAAATCAGCTGAGAAGTGCGCCGATCACAGCATGCTGCCGGCGGCGGACCGCGGGCAGTAATACTATGACCGCTAGGACGTAATATTACTGCCCACGGTTGTTAAGGGGTTAAGACCATATGCGAACTAGAAAATGGACTTTTCTTAAGAAAAATCTGCACCCTTTGGCAGAATACCGCACCCACGGCAAAAACGGTGGTAAAACCGCACCCGC
The DNA here is from genome assembly GCF_048569485.1 of Anomaloglossus baeobatrachus. Taxonomy (NCBI): domain Eukaryota; kingdom Metazoa; phylum Chordata; class Amphibia; order Anura; family Aromobatidae; genus Anomaloglossus; species Anomaloglossus baeobatrachus. Next base: position 499,002,535 of record NC_134355.1, on the reverse strand, counting down.
GTTTTTGCCGTGTTTTTTTCGCAGGTTGGTCCCTGCGGTTTTTTACCATTATCTATGGCAAAAACGCAGGTACCTGCAGAAAAGAAGTGACATGCACATTAACTCCGCAGCGGAAAATCCACGGGTAAATCCGCAGGTATATAAAAATGGAGTGTGCCCACAGCATTTTTTTTATACCCATAGGTTTTGCTGGAGAATGACTGCAGAAATCTTAGACACATTTTCTGCAGCAAATCCACGGCAAATCCATGGTAAAATCTGTGGTAAATCCGCAGCATGCGCACATAGCCTTAAAACTGTTAGAATTTTTAAAGAAACGGTTCGTGCCAAAGGTCTTCTAGCGCTGAAGCAGTATATGACCATTTTTTTGTAGGGGTGTGCTGTAGTTTTTAATTTTACTGTTTTTATGCACATATGACTATTTAATCCATTTTTATTAGTTTTAGTCAAGAGAGATGGCTAAAAAATAAGGATTTTTTTGTCTGTATAGCATTTACTATATGGGTGAAATTATTTTTTATTTTTGTATTTTTCAGGAAATGGACATACCAAATAAAAAATAAATTATATTTTCTGAGTGGAAAAAGGATGATTTGAACTTTGATTTTTTTGAGCTAATTTTTTTCTTTGAAATAATTTTGTTCACATTTAGAATCATAGACTGTTGGAGAGTTTCTTTGCTTACGAGAAGAGAGCCTATCCTGTTTAATTGCTTGTATAGCATACTGCAATACTAAAATTGTCAATTTACAAATCTTTTATGAAATGTCATAGGAGCGCAAATATAGCAACAATGGAGACCCCTAAAAAGCCTCCAACTGCTATGGTACCCCTGCGCAGCCTGCAATAGCAATCCACTTCCAAGATTAAACCACTTAATGATGTTGTCAGCAATTGAATGAGAAAACTAAGAAATTAAACAGCAGTATTCAGAGTTTGTAAAGATCATTGCTATTAAGCTTCGCTCACATCCGTGTTAAAATACCCCGAGGCCAATCTGATAAAAAATTGAATTGCACTCACACCAATGTCAATCAACGAGGCCATGTTGATTAGTGAGTTTTTCCAAAATATTGCAGCGTGCTACGTATGGTCATATACAATAGCCGAGACTCACCAATACAAGTCAACAGGTGTAAGAAACAAAACCCACCACACATGGACAATCCGTATGCAGTCCTATTTTTATGGATACATTACCATTCTGTAGCATAGAGCAGTGTAAATGGTCCTGAAAATGATTGTAGAATAATAGCTTCTGAGAATAAATGGATCATAAGCGAGAAAAAAAATCACACACCAGCATAGCACTCGCATGGCATATGGAATGCCAAACGGATTTCACTTTTCTTGATGAATATCGAATCAATTTATTGTATACAAATGTCAGAAAACCCTCAGAAGCCATGTCCTGGCTGTATAGCACCCATACCCATGTATGGAACTGACTGAGCCTTTCAGCTTGCTTCATACATTTTTATCCAAGAGGTTAAATCGTTTGTAAATTAAAAACTTTTTTTTTTCATAGAGAGGATTCCATAAGGAAGACCCCCATGTGTGAATTACACAGAGGAAAAACTGTGGAAATGAAGCGCAATAGGGTCTTACCCCAGTAAATGGGGGGGGGTTCAAGGAGGGTGGTCTTACTCACCTATAGGGGTTGTGAAAGTCACAACGCCTATAACAGCATGTTGAGAATTCCAAGCCACGGCAGCGGACCCAAAAATGGCAGATAACAGAGAGTAGTAGATAGGGATGTCAAACCGCGCCACTGACTCAGCCGATCCAGGAGATTATGGATTAATGTTGCTTTTATTCATTACACAGATCAAGTCAACGCGTTTCGGGAGGCACAGCTCCCTTCATCAGGACAGACTGGCAAGCTTGCCAGTCTGTCCTGATGAAGGGAGCTGTGCCTCCCGAAACGCGTTGACTTGATCTGTGTAATGAATAAAAGCAACATTAATCCATAATCTCCTGGATCGGCTGAGTCAGTGGCACGGTTTGACATCCCTATCTACTACTCTCTGTTATGTGTGAATTACAATAAGAAGAAGTAATTTAAAAATCAATATCCTTGTGGTCAGCCATTTGCAAGACTTTCAGCCATTAAATGCAGTTTCTTCTAGACAGGCCACTCAGGCCAATTTCAGTGCAAGCAGAATGTTAGGCTTTATGGAGATCAGCTATTCACAAGGCAGAATACAGAGACAACCTCTTTCTATTAAATTTTAATAAAGTATGGGAATACTAGTATGAAAACAGTAAAAAATAGCATGAAAGTTGTAGCAGGCTCAAACACAAGACCTGCTAAAAATACTACACAACCTTATATTAATAAAATATTCTCACGCCAAAACTATTTTTCAGGGAAATAATGGAGTATAAATATCCTCATCTCAATGACTACATGCTATAATACAACATAAGCAGAGACCACCACCCTTCCAGCAATCACTATCCTTAGAGATGTATTAGGTACATTGCTCTTTGATCTCTTGTTATAAGATTTTAAGCGCGTCCATTTGTTATCATTTGTGAACTGGTTTGCAATATGATTTTTAGTGCAGTACTGCCACATCTTTTATTAGCTAGAGTAATATAAGAGCACTTGACCTATTTGCACACAGCCCATGATTTCCCCAAATCCCATCGCTTCTTTTTAGAGAGCATTTTTCAAGTCTATTGTACTGGTAGAAACATATGCACAATAACTGAATTTTAAAGACAGTAGTTAAAAATTGTGAATAGTCTCGATTTTAAAAGGACTGTATATTGTTAGATTACAATTATATTTCAAAATATGTATTATAGGAAATGGGTCAGTTTTTAAGCAATGAACAACACATTGGACATTCAGATAAAAAAAATGGATGTCTACTTCAGCATTTCCACATCCATGGAAATCTAAAAAAAATGGGGGCCAGCCAAACAACTCTATTTTGTGTTTGTACAGTGTAGGTATAGAGGTTAAATGCCAAAACTCTATCAATCTAGGTCTATAAAAAATGTTGCCATGATTCCGGTCTATTGAATTTAGTGCTCAAGCATGTTAAAATTATAGTGTTATTCCACATTTACGCGTTCAGTATTTGGTGGGTATTTTTGGTGGGTATCTGATAGCCAAAATCAGGAATGGAATAATCAGAGGAAAAGAATAATAGCATAGTTTTGGATTATAAATACGTCTTCACATTTTATTGATGCCACTCAAGTCCCACAGCGCTAGCGCTATCTTATGACCTCAATTTCTGAATGGCCGGAATGCAGGTATAGTAGAGCCAGAATGAGGCTGTCATAGACTTTTATAGAAAGGGACCTCTGACGTGCACCATGAAACCGTCGAGTGATCTGGCAGGCAACAGACTGCCAGACCAATAGGAGTGGCAGTGATAGAAGGGGAAATCTACAGCAGGATAGTATAAAACTAGGTACAGGAAAATTAGATAAGAAGTACCCCTTCAGCTGTAAAGAAACATTTGAGTGGTGGATTTAATTATTTTTATATTTTAAGCAAAGGTCTCCATAATCCAGAAATTTAATCACAACTCTCTACCTCAAAAGTGTGTGCATTGTAAACAATTGTTTTCCTCAATTTGCATTTCATTGTTCTCCAATATTAAGCCAGCTTTACATGCTGCAATATATCTTACAATGTGTCGGCGGGGTCACGTCGTAAGTGACGCACATCCGGCATTGTAAGTTACATTGCAGTGTGTGACAGGTACGTGCCATTGCGATTGAACTAAAATCCGTTCATCGCATGCACGTCGTTCATTCCTCATGAATTGAACGTGAGGTTGTTCAATGTTCCCGAGTCAGCACACATCGCAGTGTGTGACACCCCAGGAACATTGAACAGATCTTACCTGAGTCCCGCGGCTCCAGCTGGCTATGCGGAAGGAAAGAGGTGGGCGGGATGTTTACGTCCCGCTCAGCTCCGCCCCTCCGCCTCTAATGGCCGGCTGCCGCGTGATGTTGCTGTGACGCCAAACGTGCCTCCCACTCCAGGAAGTGGACGTTCGCCACCCACATCAAGGTCGTATGGACGTGTAAGTACGTGTGACGGGGGTAAATCGTTTGTGCGGCACATTCAACAAATTGAACATGCCACACATACGATGGGGGCGTTGCAAATCGCATACGATATCGTATGCGAAATTGCAACGTGTAAAGCTGGCTTAAGACTAGTACACTTGTAGACTTGAATATAGCGGCCTCATAAAGAAGGTGCTTAATTATGGGATATGAATTAATCTATCTTTTGCACACTTGTTTTTATGGCCATAGTATTTGTTTTTAATCTCCAAATGAAAGGTCACATTTTACTTTTTGAAACTTGTTTTTATTGTCGAATTTCTCAACCATGCAACATTCACCACATTGCCATTTTGTATACTGTTGCAGCATTTTCATTTCAGGTTTGGGAACCTTGAGTAGCTACTTTGTAACAATAATTGAGGGTTACACTGTTTACATTGTTTGTTGAAATGGAATCGTTAAAATTGAAAAAAAAACAATACACTTACCACCTCAACAAAAAATATTATACACAGTTGCATGTGTCTTACTTTTTGCATATCTACTTTAATATTTCAGTTTGGAAACAGTACCCAACACAAATTTACTTGGGTGTGTTGCAGCATTTTTTAGGTATTTTTTTCACATCTTGGTATTTAATTTTACTTGGTCCTTTTGGGCCAGAGGATATTTATGTGCTTTATCTGAAAATTTGCAAACAACTTACTGCAGTAAATCGAGAAATTTAACTGTGCAGTTCTGTTTGGACACATCTGCCTGAATTGTCAAATTGGAGACATATACACACCACATGGATATAAAGGAGTGGCTGTTGCTGAAATAACTTATTGTTCATCATGTAAACTCAGCCTAATATTTCTGGTTAATTTTCATATTTCCTGTGTTTTCTGTGGATAGTAATGCAAAACAAGGCAAGTGCAACATGTGTAGTAGCATGATCGAAAATAAAGCCCATATTTTGAGTGATCATGAGGTATTTTGTACTTTCATGCTGATGACTGTAGACTACTGTGCCATGGGACTGGGCTCACCATGGAAAGTCATGACTAAGTGACCACCTCTTCTTCCCTAGAGCCTCTGATGGTGAGGTTAGGCTTGTGCTGGAAAGTAGCTGCCAGGTGCCAATCCAGGTGAACTTTTGGCACTGTAATAGCTGACCTCAGGTGTCAGTTAATCACTAGCAGATTAGCATAGGGGCACATTATTGCTGTGCCCTTCAGTCTGTGGTAAAAAGCATCATCAAAAAGGAAAAGATTTTCTCTTACACAAAACTCCCAAAACTTGAAAACAAACTAATTATGTCTGGGGTATTGGCAACCCCTACTTCTCACGAAGATTTCTATAGCTTGCAAACCATTGTTGTGAACAATGGAAGAGTCTAGCACGTATGTATCAATGCTTTCCAAGATCATGTCCAGCTCTAGCATGATGCATTCGAGCTTCCTCAAAAGGTTATTGGTGACACGGTGTATACGCTCAGAGACAAGACTAATGGTTTTAGAATGGAATTAATGTAGATCCCCTCATTCTGACTAAGACTATCCTCAATACTATAAGCCTTCCCTTAGGTGATAATTAGGGATGGTCGATCCCGATCTGTAAAGATCGGGGATCATACTGATCATATAGTGATCGTGTACATGCTCCCAACCACGAGCTTTCCTGGGAAGCTGGTGTTAAAGATCAGGTCCAGATCAGGTCCAGAGGCTGTAAAAAAAAAGCACATTATTAAAAAACATTGTCATTATACTAACAGGTCTCACAACACATCCTGCAGACTCCCGGCTGCTCCTGATTTTGAATCCGATCATTGCTTTGCCACCGGTAACCAGCAGTGACTTACAGGACCTTCAATGACGACATAGCTGTGACCGTCTGCTTTGAATGTCGATTGGCTTACAGACTAATCACATGACTATGACATGATCGAAGGTCCTGGTAACTGAACTTTCATTGTCACTGTGCGAGTGTCGCATCAGGGTGCACAATCTCCCCACAGGAGCAGTCAGCTGCATGTATTTCCATGCAGCTGATGCGCTCCTATCCTGAGATTGTCAGACCATGCGGGGTGATGCGAGACGCAAGTGCAATCATCCCCTCACTGTCAGCCTACATCTCTCTCTGGCTGGGCTCCCCGAGATCAGTGATTGTTTTGTTTTGTTTGTCTACCAGGCATTGCTCCCACCCAGCCAGAATCCTACTCCACACTGATGAGGGGCAATACCCCGAAACAGCTGTCTGTGGATGGATACCTGGCCTTGGTATTTCCCTTGTCATATCTTTAAACTTGTCAAAAAGTTGGATATTGACTAAAAGGGCCACTTAATATGGTGGTTATGGTGGTCTCCTAAAAAGAGTCACCCCTTGGCTGGGCCCTTCCTGGAGGGATATCTGGCTGGTTTCTGTGTTGAGACTCCTAACAGAGGCTCCACTGACCTTTTTGATTTACATCTCTCTCTGTAGAGAGCGATGTAGCAGAGCTGACTTGGCTCTCTGTGCTTCTCACTGTGTATAGACTATGTCTGTACAGAGTCATGAAGCTGAGAATTCTCTACCTGTGGATTACGTTGGACTAATGATTTTTATTATAATAAAGGTGGGGTCTCTAAATGTTTTTATTGTTTTATTTCTAATAAAAAAAAATTCTCTGTGTTGTGTTTTGTTTTACTGTTTACTAGAAAATCATGGTGGCCACGTCTAATTTGGCGTGGCACCATGAATTTTGGGATTAGTACCATCTGAGAATACAAATCTGGACAAGTAGGGTAAAGCCCCTGGAAATGGCGCTAAGAAATAATGTGCCATTTCCAGGGGCAACTGCGGGCTGCCGAGAATCCCAGCCTCCAGCTGCCTGGATTTACCTGACTGGCGATCAAAATATGGCGGGAACTCACGCATTTTTTTAAATTAATTTTTTAAATAAAAAAAATATTGGGCTTCCCTGTATTTTTATCGCCAGGTAGGTAAAGCAAGATAGACGGGATGGCAGCCCGTAGCTGTCCGCTTTATCTGCACTGAGAATCAAAAATACTGCGGAGTACTACATCATTTTTTAAAATTACTTATTTATTTTTATGCAACTATATATTGTGTACATTACATATTTATATAAATATATACACAGCTCTGGCAAAAATTAAGAGATCTCTGCAACATTTTCAGTTTTTCTAATTTTTCTCCTTATATTTTTTTGTAAAATGTTATTGTAATGTAATGTAAATGTAATTTCTATAAGCTAGTATTTTCAGAAAATAAATACAAAACCAATGTATTGCTTGGAAACTCGGAGACATGTTGACAGTAGTTTATAGAATGTAATAACAAGTTATATTGTACTCAAAAATATAAGGAGAAAAATCAGAAAAACTGACAATTTTGCAGAGGTGTCTTATTTTTTGCCTGAGCTATATATATATATATATATATATATATATATATATATATATATATATATATATATATATATATATATATATATATATAATATAGACAATATATAGTTGTATAAAATACAACTATTACCTTCACTGGCAATAGAAAATCCAGGAAAGCCATTTTTTCCACTTTTTTGCCCAATAACTAAAAAAATAAATAAATTATGTGGGCTTCACCATATTTTTGTATGGGCTGCCCCCAAGCCATAGCTGCCTGTTTGTATCGGTCTGAGAACCAAAAATATAGGGAAGTCCTTTTTTCAATTATGTTTTGAATTTCATGAAATAATGTTAAAAAAAAAACAACATGGGATTTGCCCACAAGCCTTTATTCTCCCCAGGATGACACAGGGGTAGTAAAGTCCTTGCGGATCCATGACTTGTTCATCTTGATGATTGTCAGTCTGTCCACATTGTCACTGGACAGACGCGTTCGCTTATCTGTCAGCACATACCCAGCAGCACTAAAGACACGTTCTGAGACAACGCTGGCAGCTGGACACGACAAGATCTCCAAGGCGTAAGGGGAGAGCTCAGGCCATTTTTCAAGATTTGAAGCCCAAAATGAGCAAGGCTCCATTTGCAAAGTCATGGCATCGATGTTCATTTGGAGATACTCCTGTATCATCCTCTCCAGTCAATGACTATGTGTCAGACTTCTTGTCTCTGGTGGCCTTGCAAAGGATGGTGTAAAAAAAATATGAAACGATTCAATAAAATTGCTGTTACCAGCACCAGATACGGTGCTGCTGGTACGGTTAGACTATTGAGGATGAGACAGTCCCATGTTTGTCAAGTTACAACTGGGAGATTCACTCCGTGCACCACTGGGGTTTGGTGGAAAAGCCGAGCTAAGATCGTGTAACAGCTTCTGCTGATACTCCTGCATACGTGCGTCCCTTTCTATGGCCGGAAGTATTTCACAAAATTTAGACTTGTACCGAGGATCTAATAGTGTGGCAAGCCAGTAGTCATCATCACTTCTAATTTTGACAATCCGAGGGTCATGTTGTAGGTAGTGGAGCAAGAAGGCGCTCATGTGTCTTGCGCATTCAGGAGGACCAAGTCCACGCTGTGTTTGTGGCATAGAGGTGCTAACCATTGTTTCTTCCTCTGACATCTCCCCCCAACCTCTTTCAACTGAAATGTAACCAAGGTCTCCCTCATCTGCTGAGTCTTCCATGTCCATGGACAGTTCATCCTCCATTTCTTCATGTTCTCCTGCACCTTCCTCAACATTTTGCCTGCTACCATGCGCCCTTGTTGATCCCTCTCCCCCATCATCCCATGCCTGCTGCCTTGGTGATGATGAACATCTGGACCTTGTTGATGTTGTTATCCCTTGCGCATATGAATCCTCCTGTAGTTCCTCTCCTTCCTCTTGTCCCACCCCCTGACTCTGAATAGTGTTTAGCGTGTGCTCCAGCATGTAAATGACTGGAATTGTCATGCTGATAATGGCATTGTCAGCGCTAAATATATTCGTCGCCATGTCGAAACTGTACAGAAGGGTGCATAGGTCCTTGATCTGAGACCACTCCATGAGGGTGATCTGCCCCACCTCTGCATCTCGTTGGCCCAGGCTATACGTCATCACGTATTGCAGCAGTGCTCGGTGATGCTGCCACAGTCGCTGTAACATGTGGAGAGTCGAATTCCAGCGTGTCGGAACATCACAATTCAGGCGATGAACCGGCAGGCCAAAAGACTTCTGGAGCGATGCAAGTCAATCAGTTGCGGTGGTTGAACAGTGGAAGTGAGCAGACAGTTTTCGTGCCCTGTGGTCATCTAGGCCATGATATTGTGTTAAAAATTGCTGGACTACAAGGTTCAACACGCGAGCCATACAAGGCACGTGTGTCACCTTGCCCAGGCGAAGGGCCGCACCCAGGTTTGCAGCATTGTCGCACATCAGGCTGCAGGTTGAGTGGAGACAACCATTTACGAAACTTGGACCGCAGAGCTGCCCACAACTCAACCGCTGTGTGACTCTTATTTCCAAGATATTTCAAGCTAAAGACCGCCTGATGCCATTGCACTCCGCTGCCAGCATAGTAATGAGGTGTGCGTGATTCCTTGTGCGCAGTTACAACGCTGGTGGCCTGACCAGGCAGGCTTGGGGGCGGAGGTGGAGGACCCAGACAAGGTTGAGGAGGCAGAAGCGTTGGAACTTTGACAGACAGAGGATTGACGCACAAGTCGTGGTGACGGCAAGACTTGTTCAGTAGACCCTTCTCCATCTATCACCATAGTTATCCAGTGCCCAGTCAGCGACATGTAACGCCCCTGTCCATGCTTACTGGTCCAAGTATCGGTGGTGAAATGCACCCGTTCACAAACAGAGTTTCTCAAGGAAGCGGTGATGTTCTGTGCGACATGCTCGTGTAGCGCAGGCACACCTTTCTTGGAGAAGTAGTGGCGACTGGGCATCTGGTCCTGGGACATTGCGACGGACATAAGGTCTCGAAATTCCGCTGTGTCCACCAGGCAGAAAAGCAGCATTTCGGTAGCCAAGAGCTTACAGAAGGATAAAGTCAACCTCTTAGCTTTGTCATGGGTTGGAGGAAATGGCTTTTTATTTGTCCACATCTGAGGGACAGAGATCTGGATTTTGTGTGGAGACGGTAGTGAGTAAAGTGTCCCTGGAAAAATGCAGGTTTGTGAGGAAAGTGATGGCGGAGTCATGATGTTGCCTTCATCAAAAGTTGGTGCTATCGATTTATGAGAGAGCTGTACACCCGCACTTGTTTTCCCTTCCAAACCAACTGACGACCTACCAAGCAAACTGCCTGTTGCAGTTACATTGGTGGAAGGTGTGCGTGGAAATCCAGGTGTGACACCTGTCCCCACAGTCATAGAAGATGAAGAGCGCGCTGATGCACTGGAAGGGGCAGGCGGTGGTTTGCCCGCTCCGCTAGGTTGCATTGCAGCACAGTGAGCTTCCCACTGGGAATTATGCTTGGTATTCATGTGACGATTCATGGAAGAAGTTATAAAACTGCTGAGCTTTTTGCCTGTATTAATAGAATCCTGACAAATTTTACAGATCACATGATTTGGGAGATCCTTTGCAAGGTCAAAAAAGAACCAGGCTAGGCAAGGCTTAGAGGACATGCGACCTGCAGAGCCACCCCGACTTGTCCTCAGAGGCAGAGTGGTGGCTGAGGATGTAGCTGTAGACGTGCTACCAGTACTCCGACTCTGTCCAGGAAGGCACAACATAACTTCGTCGTCAGTTGCATCCTCCTCCACCGCCTCTGTTGACCTCCTTGAGTGCCTGACTGCAGGTTAACAGTAAGTGGGATTTAGAACTTCCTCATCAAGCGTTGTGTTTGCACTCCCCTCGCCCTAGACCTAGCCTCTTCCTGCCCTGACCGAATATTTAAGTTGTCATCCCAATCTGGTATCTGCGTCTCATTGTCATCAGTATGTTCCTCATTGTCTCCATTAACAGGTGTTACAGTTTGTGAATGAAGGTCTACATTATGCTCAGAAACTTGGTTATCATGGCCTGAATCTGAGTCACAGCTTCCGGGCATCACAGCAGACCATTTCCTGGTCTGTACTCACTGTAGCTTGGGAGCAGACCTCTGATTCCCAGGCTATAGTGTGACTGAACAGCTCTGCAGACTCAGCCATCTCTGTTACACCATACTGTGCAGGGCGGGTGGAGAATTGAGAGCTGGGAGAAAGGAAGTGTGATTGGGATCACAACTCAGAGGACTGGTTTTTTTTTATGTGGTAGTTGAGGTGGAGGAGAGGGCAGTTGTTGGAGCACTTGAGATCCATTCAAGCATGCTCTTTCTTTGTGCATCATCTACCTTTGTTCCAGTTGTTTTGTTCCGTAAAAAAGGGAGCACATCGGATTGTCCACGGAAAGTAGTAGACATCTTACTTTTGCTAGAAGATGGCCTATCTTCAGCATATGTTAATGTAGCTTTGCCACCTTCCCCATGGACACAAACTTTTTTTCCTTTTCCAACACGCCTGTTCCCCTTTCAACAAGCATCTGTCCTTTTGCCACTCATTTTGTTAGCGACAAGATTGGACACTTAAAATGTGGTATCAAAAATTCAGAGGTGGTGTAGATTGCAGAGGTAGTCTAGCTTTACTGACAGCTGAAGAACCAACACTGACTATCCCTGACAATGCAACTATGGACCCAAAACTATCAGCACTGTTTGCTATTAAAATACCATAGCAAAATGTGCTGGAGGGTAGAATGCAGAGGTGGTGGAATTTGCTTGGCACTAGTGGGACACAAAATTAGTATAGCAGACACTTTTTGGATGTCACTTATGTTCAGCACTGTTAGCTATAAGAATAGCGTAGCAAAATGTGCATGAGGGTAGAATGCAGAGGTGGTGGGACTTGCTTGGCACAAGTGGGACACAAAATTAGTATAGCAGACACTTTTTTGATGCCACTAAGTTTCAGCACTGTTTGCTATAAGAATAGTGTAGCAAAAATGGGCAGGAGGGTAGAATGCAGAAGTGCTGGAACTTGCTTGGCACCAGTGGGACACTAATGGAGTATAGCAGCCACTTTTTGGAGGCCACTAACTTTCAGCACTGTTTGCTATTGAAATAGCATAGCAAACATGGGCAGGAGGGTAAAATGCAGAGGTGCTGGAACTTGCTTGGCACCAGTGGTACACTAATGGAGTATAGCAGCAACTTTTTGGATGCCACTAACTTTCAGCACTGTTTGCTATTAATATAGCGTAGGAAAAAAGGGCAGGAGGGTAGAATGCAGAGGTGCTGGAACTTGCTTGGCACCAGTGGGACGCTAATGGATTATATCAGCCACTTTTTGGATGCCACTAACTTTCAGCACTGTTTGCTATTAAAATAGCATAGCAAAAATGGGCAGGAGGGTAGAATGCAGAGGTGCTGGAACTTGATTGGCACCAGTGGGACACTAATGGAGTATAGCAGTATCTTTTTGGATGCCACTAACTTTCAGCACTGTTTGCTATTAAAGTAGCGTAGCAAATATGGGCAGGAGGGTAGAATGCAGAAGTGCTGGAACTTGCTTGGCACCATTGGGACACTAATGAAGAAGAGCAGCCACTTTTTGGATGCCACTAACTTTCAGCACTGTTTGCTATTAAAATAGCATAGCAAGCATGGGCAGGAGGGTAAAATGATGAGGTGCTGGAAATTGCTTGGCACCAGTAGGTCAACAATGGAGTATAGCAGCCACTTTTTGGATGCCTCTACGTTTCAGCACTGTTTGCTATAAAAATTGCGAAACAAAAGTGGGCAGGTGGGTACAGTGGCCCGGTTCTCTGGGTCAGTGGACAGGAAAGGAAGCCTCACTTTCTATCCCTCCTAATGGAGAAATGCAGCAAGGAATTCCCTGAGCTTAGGTACACAAACGCTATCTAAAGCTGTATTCAGCGTTTCCATGGACCTGCCTGTCAGCTATGGCTCTGAGCCCCAGTTAATAAGCCCTGAAAAGGGCTGAAATAAACTTCTGTCCCTAATCTGTACAGCGCTGTCTGTGTAGCGAACACAGCAGGACCGGCGACAGAAGCTGCGTGAGCGATGACTGTCACCCAGACGCAGAAGGCAGATAATGGTGCCGTGAGGGAAATGGCCATATTTATAATGCAAGGACATGTGACATTCACAACCTATGAATCATGTCCTTGCTTGTCTGGAAAAAAGTCCACTTAGTTGTGTGTGTGTCTGGGATTGGCTGCTGGCCCGCCCCACTGCACGCGCGCTTAGGAAAAAAAAAAAATGTCGATCGGCATTCTCTCAGCAACATAGATTTAAACCCCGTCCCCCCCGCACACTATATGCTGAAATTTGATAATAGTGTGAATCACAGAGTGACTCACACTATTACAGTAAAAAGCCAGCTAGTAACTAGCTAGGCTTTTTGCTGATCGAACCGTTATCGAACGTAACTCGAGCTGCCGAGCTTTTAGCAAAAAGCTCGCATTCGCGTTCGATCTTGAGCACCCCCAAAATCACTCGAACATAAAATTGGCTATCCTCGAACCTCGAATATCGCTCATCTCTAATTGAGATGCTTGGGCGAGCACAGCATACCGGCGAGATGCACTGACAGGACCTAATATGACGTCATACCCATGTGACCAGTCTGTAGCCAATGAGATAATACAATGTTCACACATGACTGGTCACATGCTATGATGTCACGGAAGGTCCTTTTGTTACCAGGCATCACAGCGATGATCGGACTCGGAAGGAGAAGCATCAAGAGACAGTGTCTGCAGGACGCATCGCGGGACCTTTCAGTTTAATGTGTAATGCTGCCACCAGGGGGAGCCAGAGTTCTGCAGCAGAAGACACTACACAGAGCAATGAGAACCAGGAAGTGAATACACAGCGTTCTCATACACTACCTCAAAGCACAGCTGAGAAGCAAAGCTGCAGAGCATGCAAGGAATAGTCAGGCAGGCTGGGTTAAACACCGTACGGGCAGAAGCAGGACCGGAGGAACGAGCAGAAGCGGAGTCAAAGTCAGGCCAAGGTCAATACCGGAGGAAGCATTCGAGTGGGGAAATAGGAGAGGGGACAGAGGACAGGAGGGACGACCAGGGGACGGAACACAGACAAGGGCACGGGGGCACAGGAACAGACAGATCAGGATATCACTCACAGGACCAGCAATCACAGGCAAAGCAGTGCTAAGCTTATAGCCGGCGCTGGTTCACTGGAAATGTCAGCTTTTAAGGCATCCAGGGTCCGGAAGTGAGGCCGGAGAGAAGGCTCCGCCCCCTAGCCATGTGGACGGGGAGGCGAACCATGACAGTACCCCCTCCTCAAAAGGGGGCCACCGGACCCCCAGGCTTCCCAGGATACTTCCGGTGGAAAGCCGCAATTAACCGATCGGCCCGCACGGATCGAGCCGGCACCCAGGACCTGTCCTCCGGACCGTAACCCTTCCAATGGATGAGATACTGGAGGGAACTACGAACCCAATGAGAAGCGATAATACGCTGGATCTCGTAATCTTCCTCACCGCCCACCAATATCGGAGCCGGAGGGGTCTGAGAATCCACCATTGATGGAACAAATGGCTTAAGCAAGGAGGTATGAAATACGTTAGGAATACGCAAGGTCTGGGGCAGTTGCAACTGAAAGGCCACTGGGTTGATCACTTCCATGATCTCATAGGGTCCTATAAACTTAGGACCCAATCTAGCAGATGGAACCCTAAGCCTAATATTCCAAGTGGACAGCCACAGTTTGTCCCCCACCTGAAAGGGGGTCCCAGAGAACGGCCTTTGTCCGCTTGGCATTTCTGGGACTGTTTAGCCGTCTCTATGCACCGTTGTACCTCCTTCCACACCTCTCCCAGATGCTGAATGACGGACTCGGCCCCTGGACACCCCGAATCCACTCTAGAGAAGGTCCCGAAGTGAGGGTGAAACCCGTAATTACAGAAGAAGGGAGAAGTTCCCGTAGACTGATGGACTCTGCTATTGAATGCAAACTCCGCAAGGGGCAAAAACATACACCAATCCTCCTACTGAGCAGAAACCAAACACCGCAGGATTTGCTCAAGGGTCTGATTCGTCCTTTCCGTCTGCCCATTGGACTCAGGATGATAGGCGGATGAGAAGGACAACTCAATTCCCAACCGCCTGCACAAGGCCCTCCAAAATCGAGAAATGAATTGTACCCCCCTGTCAGAAACAATATTCAGGGGCAACTCATGTAACCAAACCACCTTGTCAATAAAGTGGTTGGCAAGGGCCGCAGCATTAGGTAGACCGGAGAGGGAAACAAAATGTGCCTGTTTACTAAAACGATCCACCACCACCCAGATAACAGTCATATGGGCGATGAGGCGGCAAAACCTCGGCCTCTGTTTCTGAGAATACGTCTTCGTAGTCCCTCAGGTATTCCGGAAGACCCTCAGGACTTACAGAGAACACAAGTACAGATTGTAAACAACACCTTTTATGACAAGCAGGACTCCATTTGACTATGGTACGACACTCCCAATCAATAACGGGATTATGTAACATTAACCATGGATACCCCAACACTAATCCAGCAGGGAGATTGGCCATTACAAAACAAGAAATAGTTTCAGAATGCAGAGACCTGATCACAAGAGTACATTTTTCAGTAGCAAACCGAATGAGGTTTTGAGGCAGTGGTGTTTTATCAATTGCCAGGAGTTGAATGGGTCTTTTTAATCTCACTGTCCCTAACTCTAATCTTTGGACCAACTCAGAGTCAATGAAGTTCATAGCGGACCCACAGTCAACAAAGGCAGTAGCAGACCAGACTGACTCCTTGACCCAGAGGTCAACATTCAGAAGTATCTTAGTGCAGGAGAGGAAAGGTACCTGATAGTCTGGGCAACCTCCTCGACCTTTACCCAGACTTAGAAGTTTCCCGACCACTGTTTAGCGGAGGGGCAAGCCGGGCAGTCTTTCCTCCAATGTCCATGGTGTCCACAATAGAAGCACAGCTTGAGATCCCGGCGTCTTCTCCTCTCCTTCTCATCCGGACTAATGGCTCCAACTTCCATGTGTTCCATAGCCGGCAAAGAAGGTGCCCTAGGTAGAGGGGGTGGAATCTCACGCATGGTGCCCCTTCTTTCCCGTAATCTGTGGTCCATATGAACTGCCTCCGTCATCGCATCATCCAAGGTGCTGGGAGGAGGGTGCAAAACTAAAGCGTCTTTCAGTGAGTCCAAAAGACCTCTCTGGAATTGGCACCTAAGTGCAGAATCATTCCACCGTACCTCAGTGGACCACTGCCGAAACTCAGAACAATATAGCTCAGCAGTGTGGTTTCCCTGAGTGAGACACATGATCCTGTCCTCAGGCACTCGTACACGGTCTGGTTCGTCATATATCACCCCGAGGGAGTCAAAGAAGAGGTCAACCGAATGCCGTTCCGGGGCTGAAGAGGGTAGGGAAAACGCCCAGGTCTGGGGACCCCCTCTAAGTAACGACATGATGATCCCCACCCGCTGGGTCTCATTCCCCGAGGACCGAGGCCGGAGAGTGAAAAGGAGCCTGCAACTCTCCCTAAATGTCCAAAATAGGTTTTTCTCCCCTGAGAATTTATCAGGGAGCATCAACGTGGGTTCGGGGGAGGTCAGTTGGACATCAGTGGGACTATGCTGTCCTACGGTTTGTGAGGTACCTGCCACTGAGGTGGCCCTCGCAGAAGCGGAGACCTCACTCTGCAGCATATTGTGTGAAGCTACCAGGTGCGATGCTCTGCAGCCAAATCCTGCACCAGCTGCGTAAGGTTGGCTACTTGGTCGCACAAAGTACTGAGTGGATCCATTACAGTCTTTTATCCTGTAAAGTTGGATCCCACTACCAAGAAATAAATGTCTTTTTTTTTTCTCCTATGGGAGATAAAGCCTATTGAGGCCGTCTATACTGTAATGCTGCCACCAGGGGGAGCCAGAGCTCTGCAGCAGAAGACACTACACAGAGCAATGAGAACCAGGAAGTGAATACACAGCGTTCTCATACACTACCTCAAAGCACAGCTGAGAAGCAGAGCTGCAGAGCTTGCAAGGAATAGTCAGGCAGGCTGGGTCAAACACCATACGGGCAGAAGCAGGACCGGAGGAACGAGCAGAAAAGGAGTCAAAGTCAGGCCAAGGTCAGTACCGGAGGAAGCAACCGAGTGGGGAAGTAGGAGAGGGGACAGAGGACAGGAGGGACAACCAGGGGATGGAACACAGACAAGGGCACGGGGGCACAGGAACAGACAGATCAGGATATCACTCACAGGACTAGCAATCACAGGCAAAGCAGTGCTAAGCTTATAGCCGGCGCTGGTTCACTGAAAATGTCAGCTTTTAAGGCATCCAGGGTCTGGAAGTGAGGCCCGAGAGAAGGCCCTGCCCCCTAGCCATGTGGACGGGGAGGCGAACCATGACATAATGACAATGTTTATTATTAACTGTATTCTTTATTTTAAAGCCCCCCGCCCTATTCCATAACTGTAAAGTCAAAGATCGGTGATCGAGACGCAAGATCGTGTTATCTCAATCCCGAGCCCGATCTTTACAAAATGATTTGGCAAGTCTACCCGATCCCGACCATCGGGCGGATCGCCCATCCCTAGTGATAATAACTCTCTATGATTTTTGGGCAACATGGTGTGTGGTGGCCAAAGGGGTCAAAAATTCAAATTAACTTTTGCCGATCAGGCAACCATTACAATCCTCTAAAAGTATTGTTCTATGTTCACTGGAGTAGAGTCACAGGATTATAATGGAATTTCTCATATCCATTCCTATCTTTAAGAATGGTTAAATACATTTCTTGATATTGCATCCAGTCGTTAACCACTACATTCCCACTTTATCAGAGGCTTTAATCACTAGATTGTGGTCCTCCAAATTTCTGAGGGCTGTTTTCTCTCTCTTTGTCAGATTGCGCCTATCATTAAATTTACAGATATCCAAGTCCTCCAAATCCCTTGTGTGACGGGGTCCTTCTCCCAAATCACACAATCAACAGAGCGAGAGATGGCTGTACAATCCAAAGAGCATTTGTTCCAAACAAATCAAATGGTCCATAACATAACCCACAAAAACGAGGGTAAAATTAGTAAAGAAACACGAATATAGTCTAGAAAGCGATAAATAAATGTCCAGGTCTCCCTGAGAAGCCAGAGCTTCCCTCAGAGGTGTAATCTTCTTCTTTCTCTCTTCAAGTACCCAACAGACTGCTCATGCCCCAAGAAAGCAAAAAGGTTACTGGATTGTAGGCCCACCTCCCCCCACACCTAGGGACAAACACTACAGGGAGAGATTACCTTCAGACAATAGAATGTACACAAGAGCAATACAAATAATGGACAGTGAACCACGCCTAAACAATAACCCACACAAAATGATACATGGACCCACAATATCCCACCATCACAACCTCTCCCTCCTTTTTAATAAGTGAGTACACCATGAGGTCTTTACAGACCTCTGGCCACCTCACTTAAGTCCATGTTGCTCAGCTGTGAATAGTCCCTTGTACAGCAGTAGAATTGGAAGGACAAGCTTCTCTTTGTGTCCTCCTTCACTCAAACTGTGTTTCCTGCACCCACAAATCGGCATTGTAGATCTCCCACATCATTTCCTAGGAGAATATCTGCAGGCCGCTCATCACCCCAACCACACATTGCTTGACCCCAAAGCAAAAGTCTAGATCTAAAGTCACCTTTGGGATATTCCTCCTTTGTCCTCCAGCCAATTCAATAACAATCCCTGGTCCATGATGTATCGCCTCTGACCAAACTACTCTGGGATCAGCTATTGTGAGAAATGCCCCGGAGTCACAAAATCCAATAATTCTATGTCCATCCAGCACATCCTCCTGTAAGTGCTTACTTTGATGGTAAGAGGAACTCGGGGCTTTGGCTCACACCCCATAAACCCCTAGTGGTTGACCACGAGTGTCTGATTCATAAGGCAAGTCAACTTGAAAGGGTGAGAACTCTTCCCCCATTGTATTTGGCTGTAGAGAATGAATAGGTCAATTTGGTGCAAAGTCATTTCTCAATCAACAAGCAGGGCAAGTGTTTTGCAAATGCACAGGCTGCCCACATCAATAACATCTCCTCTGCGTCAGACTCCTTCTAATGTGCATTCTGGAGAAGGCAGTACGAGAACCTGGTGACAAGGGCCGGAGTCCATACACTCCAACAGGGGCATCTATGGTGCAGGGGTCAGTGGTACACTAGGGTGGAGGTGGTGGTAACTCTTCCTCAGGCAGGATGTAATGTACAAAGTGCACCGGACGAAATGGAGGTGTGAGGGGCTCCCTCCGAGTCCTTGCGGGATAACTGGATTGCAGGTGCCAAGGTTGTTCGCACCCATAACATCTCTTCTCTGTGATTCCCCCAGGGTGTGGTAAGAACTGTTGGGGCCCAGGATTGTGAGCTGTGGTTGTCATCGGCCTGTGGCTGGTTGGAGGGGCAGATATAACTGGACAGGGCTGGGGAGCAGGCTATGTCTTATTGTACAGAAGCCCCCTCCATTGCGGTCAGATAGTAAGGCCCTCAATAGCCAGGGCAGCAGCTCTATCCAAGGTGTGCGGCATACGCTCTCTGATCCATTCCCTTTTTTCTGAAGGAAATTTGTAAAGAAATTGTTCTATAATACCTGTATAAACTCTTCCACAGTAAAGGCATCTTCCGCTTCCAGCCATCTCCGACATGCCTCGGACATCTTATGGGCATAACTCCTAAACGATCCCCCTGTGGTGCATGGGAGGTCCCAGAACTGTGCCCTATGTGAGTCTGGGATGATGGCATGGTAATCCAGGATAGTCCACTTTACAATGTTGTAATCCCGGTTCTCCTGTGAGTAAATGGTGCGATAAGTCTCTGTCAGGCTTCCGTTCAGGAGTCCCACTAACAAACGCACCAAGCCAGAGTGGGGAACCTCCATCATGACACACTGCTGCTCAGAGTCCTTGAAGAACCCTTCCACATCTCCGGAAGCCTCATCAAATGGCTTGAAGTCCGCCCGGATGATCCGTACAGGCTCCCGGATCGCTGGGTTTATGTTCCAAATCACATTAGTCCCTCTGTCGGACTCCATTGCTTCTTGTCTCCGCTGTGCTCGGATGAGCAGCCTCCTCCTTATACTGTTGATATTCACCTGGGCCCAGAGCTGCCATCTCTTCTTTGAACCACACCAATCACTGGCCTGTTGGGGCAGGGATCTCCATCCCCAGTCCTTGTCTGTCAGACATCTGGGAGGAGGTGGACTGGCTCGCACCCACCAGAAGATCAATTAAGGCCTTTTTACTTAGTCCATGGTGGTTCAGGCCCAGATCTCTGGCTCTTTAATGTAGACTGGATGCGGTCCAGTCTCTGTACTCACTCTGTGGGTGGATCTCCATTAGGCTGCGCTCTGTTGATCTCCCTGCTGCCACCTGTTGTGACCGGGTCCTTCTTCCAAATCGCATAATCAACAGAGCGAGAGATAACTGTACAATCCAAAGAGCATTTATTCCAAGCAAATCAAATGGTCCAAAACATAATCCACAAAACAAACCGAGGGTAAAATTAGTAAAGAAACACGAATATAGTCCAGAAAGCGATAAATAAATGTCCACACGATCCCCCAGAGGTTCAATCTTCTTCCTTCTCTCTTCAAGTTTCCAACAGACTGCTCATGCCCCAGGTAAGCAAAAAGGTTACTGGATTGTAGGCCCATCTCCCTCCACACCTAGGGACAAACACTATAGGGAGTGATTACCTACAGACAATAGAATGTACACACAAGCAATGCAAATAATGGACAGTGAACCGCGCCTAAACATTAAATAATTAAATGGTACATGGACCCACAATATCCCACCATCACACCTTGATATTAACTGAACAAAATTATCAATTGCCAAAATATTACTCTGAATAGAAGGCATTGGGTTACTTTATTTTTTAGATTGGTAAACGTGCTTTAACCAATAATATTCAGTTGACATAATAACTTCAGTGTATGACTTCTACAACAAATTATGGGTCATGATTAAGCAGATTGTAAAATAAATTACTGAGGTAAGTGATTGGCTGCAGCAGTTAAATGCTATAGAATTGACACATCACAACAGCCTGCCAAGAATGACGAGACAGAGGTAGATGTGGAGGGAAAAGAGTTAAGTAACACTAATTTTATTATGCAATGTAGGCATATGCACTAAAAATATGATTAGAAGTGGAAACCTACTTTAAAGATTCTTTTGGATGCAGCATTTTTGGCAAAGCAAAAAGCACTAAAACGCGACATATAATATACATATAAAACTGTGGTTGTTTAGATTTAATGGAAAGTCTTAAGGGTGCTTTACATGCTGCGACATCGCTAACGATATATCGTTGGGGTCACGTTGTTAGAGACGTACATCCGGCGTCGTTAGCGACATCGCAGCATGTGACACCAAGGAGCGACGATCAACGATCGCAAAAACGTCAAAAATCGTTGATCGTTGACACGTCACTCCTTTTTAAAATATCGGTGATGGTGCATGCCGCTGGTTGTTTGTCGTTCCTGCGGCATCAAACATCGCTATGTGTGACACCGCAGGAGCGACAAACATCTCCTTACCTGCGTCCACCGGCAATAAGGAAGGAGGTGGGCGGCATGTTCCCGCCACTCATCTCTGCCCCTCATCTTCTATTGGATCGCCATTTTGAGACGTCGCTGTGACACCGAATGCACCTCCCCCTTGAAGGAGGGATTGTTTGGTGTCTCCAGCGACGTCGCAGAACAGGTATGTGCATGTGATGCTGCCGTAGCAGTAATGTTCGCTACGGCAGCGATCACCCCATATCGATCCAACGACGGGGGTGGGTGCTATCAGTAGCAATGTCGCAGCGTGTAAAACACCATTTAGGCTAAGACAATTTTGGCCACAACATAGGCATAGGATAGAAAGATTATTCTTGTGTTAGCCAAACATTGATAGATTGTGCTCAGGAGAATAAATCCCATAGTATAAAGGAATTCCTGTTTTGGACAAAAATTGTCAAAAGATGAATTATATTCAAAGTTCAAATCAATATTTATTGTGGCCTTTACATTCAAAGAAACCAACGTTTCAGCACAATTGCTTTCATCAAGGTTTTATCTGTATACATGAAGGCAAAAAGTACAATAATCAGAAGATGAGATCATTTTTCTCATCAAACAAATGAAAAGCATTGTCCAATTAAATAATTGAAAAAGTACATAAATGCCACAATTCAAAATTAACCCATGAAAAGGTTTCTCAAGGAAAACAAGAAATATGGTAGACAATCAGTATATTATGAATACCTATCAATGTAGGTCACAGAACTTGAGTGAACAAACAAACAAGATAGAAAGAGATATTATATGTAGAAAGTTGTTGTGGAGAACGTCTCATTAAATGACTGCAGAAGAAATATAATATTAATATAAGTATAGCATCTACAGTATATCAACATGTATACAAGGAGGCCCATACACAAGACCAGTCACACTGTTGCTGTTTTAAATATACGTATAAATGAAAAAGATTTTGACTACTAACATATCCAAAGGACATGTCAGTATAAAATTCAGACAGTAGCTAGATATCCATAATAGTGAACAAGAACCGTCTCATATTATCCCCTAGTAGATACCAATATTGTGATGTGTGAAATGCGGACGTGGTCACGCTCCGAAATGATGTATTTCCAGGTTGGAAGGCTGTCTCTTTAAAGCGGTCGCTAGTGATACTTCATTGGCCTAAAACTCATAATGTGCATGCGTGGTTAATTGCCGAACTCCGCCGGAGATTGCCGAATTTGCGCTCATCCTAAAGGTATTCAAATGTTCTGCGGCGCATGCGTGAACCGCCGTATTATACAATAGTGAAGCAAACAAAATATTTGCATATAGGAGGATATGTGACCTATATCCTCCTAACTGGAGGCATATATTTATCAAAATATTTAAAAATAGTTAAAATTTAAATGTATGTGAAGTATACTACTGAGCATGCGCAGTTTCCGGAATTCTACGGAGGTTGCTGAAAGTAGATGTATATAAAATCATCTAGTATGTATCAAGGTGACAATGTGGAATAACCATGAATTCTATACATGCCATATAGAAAAGATAATACGCTTAAACAATTATTAATAGGGCTGAATTTACCACTTCACAGTTTATATTTTCTCATAGATCCTAATCAATAATTGTTCACAGAGGTATCTAAATCAAAAGTTTATTATGGTCTTGGTCATACAAAAGGAATGCTGACAATTTACCCAACTTTGTATCCCTATAGTTAAAAGCCCATATTTTTTCAGGTTCTGCCTATCTTGTGGGGTCGGCACCCTAAGGGACCACCGATGATTGGTGTCCCCATTCCACGATGACTTTCCCTGCCTATTTCTTCCCTACTACTATCTACCTTTTGGAGGAAGAAAAATAGGCATTATTTCCATCTTATCTGATCACAAATTTCCTACTAATCTACACAGGTGACTATTTTTCTTCTTCCAAAAGGTAGATAGCAGTAGGGAAGAAATAGGCAGGGAAAGTCATCGCAGAGTGGGGGCACCAATCATCGGCGGTCCCTTAGGGTGCCGACCCCCACAGAGAGGCAGAACCGGAAACATTTGGGAAAAAAATGAAAATTTGTCCTATATTCTAGGTTCTTCAAAGAAGCCACCTTTTGCTTTGATTACTGCTTTGCACAATCTTGGCATTTTCTTGATGAGCTTCAAGAGGTAGTCACCGGAAATGGTCTTCCAACAGTCTTGAAGGAGTTCCCAGATATGCTTAGCACTTGTTGACCCTTTTGCCTTCACTCTGCAGTCCAGCTCATCCCAAACCATCTCGATTGGTTTCAAGTCTTGTGACTGTGAACGCCAGGTCATCTGGCATAGCACCCAATTCACCAATTCACTCTCCTTCTTAGTCAAATAGCCCTTACTCAGCCTGGAGGTGTGTTTGGGCTCATTGTCCTATTGAAAAATAAATGATGGTCCAACTAAACCGGATGGAATAGCATGCCTCTGCAAAATGCTTTTGTAGCCATGCTGGTTCAGTATGCCTTCAATTTTAAATAAATCCCCAACAGTGTCACCAGCAAAGCACCCCCACACCATCACACCTCCTCCTCCATGCTTCACGGTTGGAACCAGGCATGTAGAGTCCATCCATTCACCTTTTCTGCGTCACACAAAGACACGGTGGTTGGATCCAAAGCTCTCAATTTTGGACTCATCAGACCAAAGCACAGATTTCCACTGGTCTAATGTCCATTGCTTGTGTTCTTTAGCCCAAACAAGTCTCTTCTGCTTGTTGCCTGTCCTTAGCAGTAGTTTCCTAGCAGCTATTTAACCATAAAGGCCTGCTGAAAAGCCTTCTGCAAGGTCTTTTCTCAACAGTTGATCTAGAGATGTGTCTGTTGCTACAACTCTGTGTGGCATTGACCTGGTCTCTAATCTGAGCTGCTGTTAACCTGCGATTTCTGAGGCTGGTGACTAATATAAAAAACTTATCCTCAGCAGCAGAGGTGACTCTTGGCCTTCCTTTCCTGGGGCAGTCCTCATGTGAGCCAGTTACTTTGTAGCGTTTGATGGTTTTTGCCACTGCACTTGAGGACACTTTCAAAGTTTTCCCAATTTTTCGGACTGACTGACCTTCATTTCTTAAAGTAATGATGGCCATTCGTTTTTCTTTACTTAGCTGCTTTTTTCTTGCCATAATACAAATTCTAACAGTCTATTCAGTAGGAGTATCAGCTGTGTATCCACCAGACGTCTGCACAACACAACTGATGGTCCGAGCCCCATTTATAAGGCAAGAAATCCCATTTATTAAACCTGACACGGCACACCTGTGAAGTGAAAACCATTTCCGGTGACTACCTCTTGAAGCTCATCAAGAGAATGCCAAGAGTGTACAAAGCAGTAATCAAAGCAAAAGGTAGCTACTTTGAAGAACCTAGAATATAAGACATATTTTCAGTTGTTTCACACTTTTTTTCATTCCACATGTGTTAATTCATAGTTTTGATTCCTTCAATGTGAATCTACAATTTTCAGAGTCATGAAAATAAAGAAAACTCTTTGAATGAGAAGTTGTATCTAAACTTTTGGTCTGTATTGTAAGTATTTGAGATATTATATATATACAACATATACGTGTCCCTACACATCTATATATACACTATTTACATACATAATAGATAAGAAAAATAAAACGGTAGTAGCATGTTATTTATAATATCTCATACTCTATTCATGCCTCCTGGCTCCAAGCTCTGCAAGGTTTAAATTCAGTAGGTTTCACAAATTTATAGTAGTTTGGACCTATTACCCCCTCGCCGGGGCATATTAATCTGCTCCAGGACCTGAAATCGCAACTGAGCAATAGAGTGTCTATTGTTTATTAAATGAAATGGTATGAGTAACATAGTCTTCCTACATCCGATAGTCAAATTGTGTTGAGGAATGCGATCACGAATATGCTGGGTAGTTTCCCCAACATACCCGAGACCTCACGGACACTTAATAATCAGTTAAGGAATCTAGGACCCTAAGGGATTTACAGAATAATTGGTGTTTCATTTTCAAGCCAGCTGACAAGGGAGTTCAATAGTTGTCATGGATCGTTCATATTATATCTGATATTGTATCACAACTTAACATTAGAATGAATTATGAGCCAATTTCTAACAATACAATGTGGGATATTGCAAGACACATTAAGACAGTGGTAGAGAAATATCTACTTGAGAATATCATTCACAATAAGTTGGTCAAATTCTTAATTAATCATCACCCAGTTACAGCGGTCTTCTACATCTTGTCGAAGATCCACGAAAACTTATATCAACCACCGGGCTGTCCTATAGTTGTTTCTAAGGATTCAATCCTCTCTCCCCTAGTGAGTGTATTAAAAAAGATATTGACTCCTTTAATACCAACCATACCCACTCACTTAAAAGATACATCGCATTTTTTATCAGTCATAACTAGAGATGAGCGAACCGGTCGCGGTTCGGCTCGAGGTCGGTTCGCCGAACGGGGGTCCCGTTCGAGTTCGGTTCGTCGAACGTTCGACGAACCGAACTCGAGCCAATAGGCTATAATGGGAGGCAATCACAAACACATAAAAATGCATTATAAATGTACACAAACAGTTAATAAACATTGCCATAACACTTACCGGTCCTCGTGATCCCTTCTGCACTCTGTCTCCTGCCGCTATTCCATCCGATGATCGCTGAATCCTCCCGGTGACGGCACTGCCAGCAGAGAAGCAGGACCTATCGTGACGTCAAAATAGCCATGTGACCAGTCACGTGGCTATTATCTCATTGGCTACAGACTGGTCACATGACTATGACGCGTCATGTAGGACCTGCGAGTGCATCTCTCCGGTACACGGTGCACATATGTGTATCGCCGTGTACCGGCGACATGCTCTAGCACACGGTCGACTCCCCGTTCCGTTAGGGACCGGCTGACACAGCCGGTCATTAACGGAGATCACCGTTGCCATAGCAACGCAGTTAGCGGTGACGTCACCGCTAACCGCGGCTCCGAGAGCACCGTTGCTATGGTAACGCGTCTGTCAGCGTTACCGCTGTTACCGCTGACAGCCAGCACTGATCACTCACGGAGTGAAGGCTGCACGCTGCTTCCCGATTGTAGTGAGGATTGTAGTGAGGATGAGGTTCCCCAGCCCCAAGTGATGAGCTAGTGAACCTTATCCTCACTACAATCGTCACTACTACTACACTAGAAAGAAAGAAGACAGAAGAGCAGGATCGTGGAGGGCTGACAGGGGGTAATAAAGATGGAGTCTCTAATGTGTCTGTGTATTTATTTCTATTAAAGTATTTTTTCTCTGTGTGGTGTATTTTTTTTAACCCTTTATTGGAGATTCTTAATGGCCGGGTCAAACGTGCCTGACATTAAGAATCTCTGGCTTAATACTGGCTAGTAAAACAAAGCCAGTATTAACTCATGATTACCCAACAAGCCACCCGGCTCCAGGGCTGTTGGAAGAGTTGGATACAGCGCCAGATGATGGCGCTTCTATGAGAGCGCCATTTTCTGGGACGGCTGCGGACTGAAATCCGCAGCAGAGGTGCCCAGAAACCTCGGGCTAACCTGTGCTGCGGATTCCAATCCCCAGCTGCCTAGTTGTACCCGGCTGGACACAAAAATGGGGCGAAGCCCACGTCATTTGTTTTTTCATTATTTCATGAAATAAGTGAAATAATTAAAAAAAAATGGGCTTCCCTATATTTTTGGTTCCCAGCCGGGTACAAATAGGCAACTAGGGGTTGGAGGCAGCCCGTGGCTGCCTGCTGCACCTGGCTAGCATACAAAAATATGGCGAAGCCCACGTCATTTTTTTGGTGGGCAAAAAACTTCTGCATACAGTCCTGGATGGAGTATGCTGAGCCTTGTATTTCTGCAGCTGCTGTCTGCTCTTCTCCATACAGACAGACAGCAGCTGCAGAACTACAAGGCTCAGCATACTCCATCCAGGACTGTATGCAGAAGTTTTTTGCCCCCTGAAAAAATTATGTGGGCTTCGCCATATTTTTGTATGCTAGCCAGGTACAGCAGGCAGGTACGGCTGCCCCCAATCCCCAGTTGCCTATTTGTACCCGGCTGGGAACCAAAAATAAAGGGAAGCCCTTTTTTATTATTTCATGAATTTCATGAAATAATTAGAAAACAAATGACGTAGGCTTCGCCCCATTTTTGTGTCCAGCCAGGTACAACTAGGCAGCTGGGGATTGGAATCCGCAGCACAGTTTGGCCTGAGCTTTCTGGGCCCCACTGCTGCGAATTGCAGTCTGCAGCCGCCTCAGAAAATGGCACTTTCATAGAAGCGCCATCTTCTGGTGCTGTATCCAACTCTTCCAGCACCTGCCTGCTATACCTGGCTAGCATACAAAAATATGGCGAAGCTCACGTCCTTTTTTTTGTAGTTTTTTTGCAAAAAAAATAAAAAATGCTTCCCTGGATTTTCCATTGCCAGTGAAGGTAACACCAAGCAGTGGGGGTTAGCAGCCAGTAGATGCTTGGATTACCCTTAGCTAGCAATACAAAAAATGCAGCGGGAGCCCATATATATTTTTTTTAATTATTTATTTAAATAACTAAAAATAAAATGGGCTTCCCTGTATTTTTATTGCTGGACATCACAGTGCTGTAAAAATAAATCTTTAAAAAAATGACGTAGCGCTCCGCGGTATTTTTGATTCTCAGCAGATAAAGCAGACAGCTATGGATTGCCACCCCCATCTGCCTGCCGTTACCTTGGTTGGCAATCAAAATACAGGGATGCCCATTAATTTTTTCTATTTAAAAAATAGTTAAAAAAAAAATGACGTTGGGTCCCCCCATTTTTGATAGCCAGCTAGGGTAAAGCAGATGACTGTAGCCTGAAAACCACAGCTGGCAGCTTTACCGTGGTTGGGGATCCAATGTGGAGGTCCCCTCAGGCTCTTTTTTATAATTATTTTATAAATATTAATAATTACACAATAAAAGTAGGGTCCCCCCCAAATTGGATCACCAGCCAAGGTAAAGCGGACAGCTGTGGTCTGGTATTCTCAGGGTGGGAAGGTCCATAGTTATTGGGCCTTCACAGCCTAAAAATAGCAGGCCGCAGGCACCCCAGACGTGGCGCATCCACTAGATGCGCCAATCCTGGCGCTTCACCCCAGCTCATCCCGTGCCCTGGTGCAGCGCCAAATGGGGTAATAAATCGGGTTGATACTAGCTGTAAAGTCACCTGAGATCAAGCCCAGCAGTTTGTGATGTCATGGCGTCTATTAGATACCCAACATCATAAACTGTCAGTACTAACAAAAAAAAAAAATCGACAAAAGAAATTTATTTGAAAAAACAGTCCCCAAAACATTTCCTCTTTCACCAATTTTTTGTAAGAAAATAAATAAAGGGGTCCCACGACGACTCTGGACCGTCTAGAATATGGGGGGGAGACACTCAGGGAACGTATCCCCCATTTTCTAGGAGTGCGGACCCTTCATGTGAGGAGTGTGGGTGCAATGAATCTGCACTCACTCTCCCCGGGTCCACAGCAGCAGAGTCCATGTCGTAATGGATGCTACCAAAGCTGCAATGCCCTGCTCATGAGTTAAGGGCATGCCTAATCAGGAGAACTACTGTAGAGGAAGCTCTGCTCACTGGTATATAGGTGCTCAGAGGTAATAATAGATAAAATTAGTGAGTAACCTCGGCACTCTAAATCTCCCAGACTAAGTCAGTAAGTCACAACGGATAGTAATGCAAAATCACTCTTTATTGGTCCGTATTAAGAAAAAAAATTTTTCATAAGCATATATGTTTTTGTCCAAAACAAGTTACAAATGACGTTTCGGCCTCAGCTTTCGTCAGATTGGACTTATCTGCTTGTAATTATGAAAAATGACAATAATCAGTATCACATAAGAGTGAGAGAACAATAACATAAACTCGAACAATGTAGAGGTACAATTGGGATGCAGCAAAAAAATTGCAACACAGCAAGAAATGAAACACATGATACAAATGTCATAATACAGTACAAGGACAATATAGTAATGACAAATATGGGGTCAGAGTAGGCTTAGACAGCTCTGGTACGAAAGAGATGTCAATCATAAAGTAACATGTGCAGTAAGTGTAGAGCTACAGTATGCATGGCAGAGCTAATGGGTAGACTGACCATAGAAAAAGAATGGAGAAAAAGTGGAGAAAAAGTGGAGAAAAAGTGGAGAAAAAAATGGAGAAAAAGTGGAGAAAAAGTGGAGAAAAAGTGGAAAAAAAAATGGAGAAAAAGTGGAGAAAAAGTGGAGAAAAAGTGGAGACAAAAATGGAGAAAAAGTGGAGAAAAAGTGGAGAAAAAGTAGAGAAAAAGTGAAGAAAAAGTGGAGAAAAAGTGGAGAAAAAGTGGAGAAAAAATGGAGAAAAAAATGGAGAAAAAGTGGAGAAAAAGTGAAGAAAAAGTGGAGAAAAAGTGGAGAAAAAGTGGAGAAAAAATGGAGAAAAAGTGGAGAAAAAGTGGAGAAAAAGTGAAGAAAAAGTGGAGAAAAAGTGGAGAAAAAATGGAGAAAAAAATGGAGAAAAAGTGGAGAAAAAGTGGAGAAAAAGTGGAGAAAAAATGGAGAAAAAAATGGAGAAAAAGTGGAGAAAAAGTGGAGAAAAAGTGGAGAAAAAATGGAGAAAAAGTGGAGAAAAAGTGGAGA
This sequence comes from Anomaloglossus baeobatrachus, assembly GCF_048569485.1. Classification (NCBI taxonomy): domain Eukaryota; kingdom Metazoa; phylum Chordata; class Amphibia; order Anura; family Aromobatidae; genus Anomaloglossus; species Anomaloglossus baeobatrachus. Next base: position 498,972,346 of record NC_134355.1, on the reverse strand, counting down.
AAAAGTGGAGAAAAAATGGAGAAAAAAATGTAGAAAAAGTGGAGAAAAAGTGGAGAAAAAATGGAGAAAAAGTGGAGAAAAAGTGGAGAAAAAGTGGAGAAAAAATGGAGAAAAAAATGTAGAAAAAGTGGAGAAAAAGTGGAGAAAAAGTGGAGAAAAAATGGAGAAAAAAATGGAGAAAAAGTGGAGAAAAAGTTGAGAAAAAGTGGAGAATAGGTGGAGAAAAAGTGGAGAAAAAGTGGAGAAAAAGTGGAGAAAAAGTGGAGAAAAAAATGGAGAAAAAGTGGAGAAAAAGTGGAGAAAAAGTGGAGAAAAAAATGGAGAAAAAGTGGAGAAAAAGTGGAGAAAAAGTGGAGAAAAAGTGAAGAAAAAGTGGAGAAAAAGTGGAGAAAAAGTGGAGAAAAAATGGAGAAAAAAATGGAGAAAAATTGGAGAAAAAGTGGAGAAAAAGTGGAGAAAAAAATGGAGAAAAAGTGGAGAAAAAGTGGAGAAAAAGTGGAGAAAAAATGGAGAAAAAGTGGAGAAAAAGTGGAGAAAAAATGGAGAAAAAAATGTAGAAAAAGTGGAGAAAAAGTGGAGAAAAAAATGTAGAAAAAGTGGAGAAAAAGTGGAGAAAAAGTGGAGAAAAAATGGAGAAAAAAATGTAGAAAAAGTGGAGAAAAAATATAGAAAAAGTGGAGAAAAAATGGAGAAATAGTGGAGAAAAAGTGGAGCACCCTTTGGTGCCTTTCATGTGGCACTAAGGGGTGCTTAGCTTTGTATTTAGCCAAAAAAATGAAAAAAAAAATGACGAAGGGTTCCCCCTAGTTTTGTAGCCAGCTAGGGTAAAGCAGACGGCTGCAGCCTGCAGACCACAGCTGGCAACCTCACCTTGGCTGGTAATCCAAAACTGAGGGCACCCCACGCTGTTATTTTAAATTAAATAAATAATTAAAAAAAAAAACACGTAGGGGTCCCCCAAAATTGGATCACCAGCCAAGGTAAAGCAGACAGCTGGGGCCTGATATTCTCAGACTAGGGAGGTCCATGGTTATTGGACTCTCCCCAGCCTAAAAATAGCAGGCCGCAGCCGCCCCAGAAGTGGCGCATCCATTAGATGCGCCAATCCTGGTGCTTCGCCCCAGCTCATCCCGCGCCCTGGTGCGGTGGCAAACGGGGTAATATATGGGGTTAATACCAGATGTGTAATGTCACCTGGCATCAAGCCCTGGGGTTGGTGAGGTCAGGCGTCTATCAGATACCCGACATCACCAACCCAGTCAGTAATAAAAAAAAAATAGACGACAAACACATTTTTATTTAAAAAAACACTCCCCAAAACATTCCCTCTTTAACCAATTTATTAGAATGAAAAACAAATCCAGGTCTGGTGTAATCCAAGGGGTTGCCATGACGATCCACACTGTCCCAGTCACTGAAGAGCAGGATGTTCCCCACTGGCTGGGAGAGCAGTGCAGTGACCTGAGCTAACATCAATGGGTCAGCCCAGGTCACTGCAGGGAATGACAAGTGCTGCTGTCAGCGAGGTACATTACCTGCGCTGATCTCCAGCACACTGACAGCACCTGTCACTGAGTTCAATGACCGGCGCCTTCACACCAAGTATCGCGAGAGGCCCGTGACGTCACCGCTAGTCAGTCTCGCATCGGAAGCGAGAGAAGGTGATGTGACAAGCGGCGGCCATGGAGGACAGTGACAGCGCTGAGGTCGGGATGGCGGGACTTCATCACCGCAGGTAAGCCGAGCGGGACCATGTGTGTGTGTGTATGTGTGTATGTGTGTGTGTGTGTGTGTGTGTGTGTACATGCCGCGGGCAGGAGGGGGCGGAGCGAGCTGAGCGGGGAAGTGTGGGCTTCCTGCACGTAACTAGGATAAACATCGGGTTACTAACCAAAGCGCTTTGCTTGGATACCCAATGTTTATCTTGGTTACTAGCTTCTGGCAGGCTGCCAGCGATGGCTCCTGCACACTGTAGCTGTAAAAAGCCCTGCTTTTTGCTGCTAGAACCGTTCTCGAACGTATCTAGAACTATCGAGCTTTTGCAAAAAGCTCGAGTTCTAGTTCGATCTCGAACAGCCCCCAAAATCACTCGAGCCTAGAACTGTAGAACCGCGAACCGCGAACCGCGCTCAACTCTAGTCATAACAGCCTTGTGTCCTATATCTGAGAGTTGTTTATTGGCGACATTAGATATCACTAGTTTATATACCAGTATTGACAATTTGGCAGGGAGTAGAGCAGTCAAGGAATTTTTACTGGAGGCAACATCTTTCAGAAATAAACAAATGGATTTTTGTATGGACTTGCTCGACACAGTTTTGACTAAAAAATGTTCCTTATTCTGGGATTATTATTATTTTCAGAAACGTCGAAAAGCTATGGGCTCAAATATGGCCCCCTCATATGCCAATATTTTTATGGCGTCCTTTGAACGCAAGTATGTATATACACATAGCTTATTTCAACAATTGTTCACCTGGAAACTCTTTATAGACAATTAGTGATGAGCGAGTACTAAAAAGCTCGGGTGCTCGAAGCTCGGGCCGAGCCTCCCAAGATACTCGTGTACTCGGCCCGAGCAACGAGCCCAATGTTATCCTATGGGAGACCCGAGTATTTTTGTGAAATGACCTCCCGGCAGCATGGAGAAACCCTAAAAATGTCACAAAAGTCTCAGAAGAGTGCTCAAATGACATGGCAACAGCATGGGGAAGACCCCTTGAAGCATTTATCACTCAAAAGTCACAGCTGTGAACAATTTTGTCCGCGTTTTACGCCATTTTTACGGACTCACCAGAAAACCTTCCAAAATGACCCCAAAATGATTTTTCATGGCGGAAATGTTAAGGGCACATACCCAATAGTGAGATAGAGCTGGTGTATGTTACTTTTTGAGATCAATACATGAAAGATTTTACGTGAAAACATTGTGTGGCACTCCGATGTCCCTGAGAAGAGACGTACATGAAGGCCTCTTGAGTCTAATGTGCCCATTTTGAGGAAGTGAGTCTTTGTAGTATTTTCCTTTGCCAGGGCAGTCCTAAATTGTGAGGTTCACCAATGCCCCTGCATACAGACGTGCATGAGGGCCTCAAAACATTAAGTGTCCATTGTCAGGAAGTGGGTGTATTATAGTATAGCCCTTAGGCAGGGCAGCCAAAAATTGGGAGGCTCCACATTGTCCCTGGGTAGAGACGTGCATGATGGCCTTTAAACCTGAAGTGCCCATTGTAAGGAAGTGGGTCTATTTCAGTATAGCCCTTTGCCAGGGCAGCCAAAAATTGGGAGGCTCCACATTGTCCCTGGGTAGAGACGTGCATGAGGGCCTCAAAACATTAAGTGTCCATTGTCAGGAAGTGGGTGTATTATAGTATAGCCCTTAGGCAGGGCAGCCAAAAATTGGGAGGCTCCACATTGTCCCTGGGTAGAGACGTGCATGATGGCCTTTAAACCTGAAGTGCCCATTGTAAGGAAGTGGGTCTATTTCAGTATAGCCCTTAGGCAGGGCAGCCAAAAATTGGGAGGCTCCACATTGTCCCTGGGTAGAGACGTGCATGATGGCCTTTAAACCTGAAGTGCCCATTGTAAGGAAGTGGGTCTATTTCAGTATAGCCCTTAGGCAGGGCAGCCAAAAATTGGGAGGCTCCACATTGTCCCTGGGTAGAGACGTGCATGATGGCCTTTAAACCTGAAGTGCCCATTGTAAGGAAGTGGGTCTATTTCAGTATAGCCCTTTGCCAGGGCAGCCAAAAATTGGGAGGCTCCACATTGTCCCTGGGTAGAGACGTGCATGAGGGCCTCAAAACATTAAGTGTCCATTTTAAGGAAGTGGGTGTATTTCAGTATAGCCCTTAGGCAGGGCAGCCAAAAATTGGGAGGCTCCACATTGTCCCTGGGTAGAGACGTGCATGATGGCCTTTAAACCTGAAGTGCCCATTGTAAGGAAGTGGGTCTATTTCAGTATAGCCCTTTGCCAGGGCAGCCAAAAATTGGGAGGCTCCACATTGTCCCTGGGTAGAGACGTGCATGAGGGCCTCAAAACATTAAGTGTCCATTTTAAGGAAGTGGGTGTATTATAGTATAGCCCTTAGGCAGGGCAGCCAAAAATTGGGAGGCTACACGTTGTCCCTGGGTAGAGACGTGCATGAGGGCCTCAAAACATTGTTCCCATTGCAAAGGAGCGGGTCTCCTGTCGTTGTAATGTCCATTCTGCAAAGAATGGGCGAAAAAATTTACCACTGGGGGTATACCTGAAACAAAGACCTAACTATTGTAACGGTCATCATGATGGCGCATGAGGAGAAGGAGGAGCAGTCCAGCGATTATCCAAAGTCGAGAAGTGTACCCATGGGTGAGTGGAGGTACATGGCAAACTTTAAATTCCGCTCTCATTTGCTGGTGGTGTGGTGAAGTCTGGCCCAATCCAACCCTTGTTCATCTTTATCAGAGTCAGCCTGTCAGCATTTTCAGTTGACAGGCGGGTGCGTTTATCTGTAATGATTCCACCTGCGGCACTAAAAACACGCTCTGACAAAACGCTAGCAGCAGGGCAGGCCAGGACTTCCAAGGCGTAGAGAGCCAATTCATGCCACGTGTCCAGCTTGGATACCCAATAATTGTAAGGCACAGAGGAATGTCGGAGTACAGTTGTTCGATCTGCAAGGTACTCCTTCAGCATCTGGGCAAACTTAGGATTTCTTGTGGCACTACCCCGCACCTCAGGGGCTGTGGTACGTGAGGGGCTGAGAAAACTGTCCCACATCTTAAAGACTGTTCCCCTACCTCTGGCGGATTGGACTTGTGCCTCTCTCGGCTGTACGCCTCGGTTGTCCACTGATTCCTGACCTATGCCGCTAGCGTTTTGTGAGGGGAATGCTTTGCCTACTTCCGTGAGTATGGCCTTCCGAAACTGCTGCATTTTGGTTGACCTCTCCTCCACGGGAATAAGAGACAAAAAGTTCTCCTTGTAGCGTGGGTCTAACAGTGTTACCAACCAGTAATGATTGTCGGCCAAGATGTTCTTAACGCGAGGGTCACGAGACAGGCAGCTTACCATAAAGTCAGCCATGTGCGCCAGACTCTTAACAGCCAGGACTTCAGTAGCCTGACCAACAAGATGACTGAACATGCTGTCCTCCTCCTCCTCCTCCTCCTCCTCCTCCTCCTCATCTACCCTGTCCTCTGGCCAGCCACGCTGAATCGAGGATATGACTGGTGTGCATGTCATATCCTCAATTTGGCCGGAGAGTTGCTCCATGTCTTCATCCTCCTCCTCGTCATAGTCCTCCACTGCACGTTGTGATGAGACGAGGCTGGGCTGTGTGTTATCACCCACACCCACTACTGTTTCTTGCTGCAACTCATCGCGCTCCGCCTGCAATGCATCATGTTTGTTTTTCAGCAGGGACCGTTTTAGAAGGCAGAGTAGCGGTATGGTGACGCTAATAATGGCGTCATCACCACTCACCATCTTGGTGGAGTCCTCAAAGTTTTGGAGGATGGTACATAGGTCTGACATCCATCTCCACTCCTCAGGTGTTATGTGTGGAGTTTGACCCATTTCCCGACGGCTTAGGTGATGCAGGTACTCAACAACTGCCCTCTTCTGCTCACATATCCTGACCAACATGTGCAGAGTTGAATTCCAACGCGTGGGGACATCACACACCAGTCTGTGAGCCGGAAGATGCAAACGGCGCTGAAAGCCGGCAAGGCCGGCTGAAGCAGTAGGTGACTTTCGAAAATGTGCAGACAGGCGGCGAACTTTTACCAGCAGATCAGACAGCTCTGGGTATGACTTTATAAACCGCTGAACCACGAGGTTGAGCACATGGGCCACGCATGGAACATGTGTCAGCTGGCCTCGCCTCAAAGCCGCCACCAGGTTCCGGCCATTGTCACAAACGACCTTTCCTGGCTTTAGGTTCAGAGGTGTGAGCCAGTGATCTGCCTGCTGTTTCAGAGCTGTCCACAGCTCTTCTGCATTGTGGGGTTTGTCACCTATGCAGATTAGCTTCAGCACAGCCTGTTGCCGCTTCGCCGAGGCAGTGCTGCAGTGCTTCCAGCTTGTGACTGGTGTGGAGGGCACAGTGGATGAGGATGCGCAGGAGGAGGAGGAGGCTGAAGAGCATGACATTCCGGAGCTGTAGAGTGTGGGTGAAACACTGACTGAGGTAGGGCCTGCAAACCTTGGTGTGGGAAGGACGTGTTGCGTCCCTCGCTCAGACTGGGTCCCAGCTTCCACAATATTAACCCAGTGTGCCGTCAACGAGATGTAGCGGCCTTGCCCACAAGCACTTGTCCACGTGTCTGTGGTTAGGTGGACCTTGGGTGAAACAGCGTTGTTCAGGGCACGTGTGATGTTTTGTGACACGTGGTTATGCAACGCGGGGACGGCACACCGGGAGAAATAGTGGCGGCTGGGGACCGAGTAACGTGGGACAGCTGCCGCCATCAGGTCACGGAATGCTTCTGTCTCCACCAGCCTAAAAGGCAACATTTCCAGCGCAAGCAGTCGCGAAATGTTAGCATTTAGAACTGTGGCATGTGGGGTGTTGGCAGTGTATTTGCGCCTGCGTTCAAAGGTTTGCTGAATGGATAACTGAACGCTGCGCTGGGACAAGGACGTGCTTGATGATGGTGTTCTTTCTGCGTAGGCAACTGTAGGTGCAGGAGTGGAGGAGGCTTGTTCGCAGGCAGCATGGACAGAGGATTGGCTCGCATGCACAACCAGCGAAGACGTAGCAGTGACATCAGCAAGCACTGCTCCTCGACTCTGTTGTACTTCCCACAAAGTCGGGTGCTTGGCTGACATGTGCCTGATCATGCTGGTGGTGGTCAGGCTGCTAGTTTTGGTACCCCTGCTGATGCTGGCACGGCAGGTGTTGCAAATGGCCTTTTTTGAATCATCTGGATCCAACTTAAAAAACTGCCAGACTCGTGAAGACCTAACATTTGGACAGGCACCTTGTGTCGTCGTGTTGTTCCGGGGAACGGTTGCCTGACTTCTGCCTGGGGCCACCACCCTGCTTCTTACTGCCTGTTGTGATGCTACGCCTCCCTCCCCCTGTGCACTGCTGTCCTCGCTCTGCATATCCTCCTGCCAGGTTGGGTCAGTTACTGGATCATCCACCACGTCGTCTTCCTCTTCCGCACCCTGCTCCTCCTCCTGACTTGCTGACAATTGTGTCTCATCATCGTCCACCACTTGTTGAGACACGTTGCCAACTTCGTGAGAACGTGGCTGCTCAAATATTTGGCCATCTGTACAGACGATCTCCTCATGACCCACTTCAATATGAGCTGGCGAGAGGCCAGAATGTGTGAATGGAAACGTGAACAGCTCTTCCGAGTGTCCAAGTGTGGGATCATTAATGTCCGAGGAGGACGTGTACTCAGCCTGGTGGTAGGAAGGAGGATCAGGTTCAGAAATGTGCGGTGCAGTATCACGGCTACTGACACTTGACCGTGTGGAAGACAGAGTGTTTGTGGTGGTGCCAATCTGACTGGAAGCATTATCCGCTATCCAACTAACAACCTGTTGACACTGGTCTTGGTTCAAGAGCGGTGTACTGCTGCGGTCCCCAAGAATTTGGGACAGGACGTGCGAGCGACTAGATGTGGCCCTTTGTTGTGGCGAAATTAGAGCTTGCCCACGACCTCGGCCTCTGCCTGCACCACCATCACGTCCACTTCCTTGTTCCTTGCCAATGCCCTTGCGCATTTTGCAATGCTGTGCACTGCTGACGTGTATATTCACTACTTGTGCGTTATATCAAAGTTTCTGGAAATTGCACACAAGTGCACCTGTACGCTGCCACCGACAGGCACACACGTGCGGTTTTTAAATGCAAGCACGGACGCAATAATAACCTAACACAGGTTTTAGGAGCAAAAATTAAGAACTCTGACACTATCAGCCACTGCTGACTGACGTGTATTATACACTACACTTGTGCGTTATATAATAGTTTGGTAAACGCACACCAGTGCACCTGTACGCTGCCACCAACAGGCACACACGTGCGGTTTTAAAAACCAAGCACGGACGCAATAATAACCTAACACAGGTTTTAGGAGCAAAAATTAAGAACTCTGACACTATCAGCCACTGCTGACTGACGTGTATTATACACTACACTTGTGCGTTATATAATAGTTTGGTAAACGCACACCAGTGCACCTGTACGCTGCCACCAACAGGCACACACGTGCGGGTTTAAAAACCAAGCACGGACGCAATAATAACCTAACACAGGTTTTAGGAGCAAAAATTAAGAACTCTGACACTATCAGCCACTGCTGACTGACGTGTATTATACACTACACTTGTGCGTTATATAATAGTTTGGTAAACGCACACCAGTGCACCTGTACGCTGCCACCAACAGGCACACACGTGCGGTTTTAAAAACCAAGCACGGACGCAATAATAACCTAACACAGGTTTTAGGAGCAAAAATTAAGAACTCTGACACTATCAGCCACTGCTGACTGACGTGTATTATACACTACACTTGTGCGTTATATAATAGTTTGGTAAACGCACACCAGTGCACCTGTACGCTGCCACCAACAGGCACACACGTGCGGTTTTAAAAACCAAGCACGGACGCAATAATAACCTAACACAGGTTTTAGGAGCAAAAATTAAGAACTCTGACACTATCAGCCACTGCTGACTGACGTGTATTATACACTACACTTGTGCGTTATATAATAGTTTGGTAAACGCACACCAGTGCACCTGTACGCTGCCACCAACAGGCACACACGTGCGGTTTTAAAAACCAAGCACGGACGCAATAATAACCTACTAACAGGTTTTTTTGGGGAGCGACAATTACAGTACAGACAAGTCAGACACTATCTGGACTGTTTTACACTGTGTACACCAGCCCCAGATATGAAGGCTGGTATACGGTCACCACTACCCTGCCTGCCTGCCTGCCTGTATACTGCTACAATAGTCCTGACAAGGACTCTTTTGGTCACTAGCCTGTATTCAGACCTGGCTATACCCTGCCTGTATATAGCAACAATAGTCCTGAGAAGGACTCTGCTACTGTACTCCGACCTGGCTATACCCTGCCTGCCTGTATACAACTAGAATAGTCCTGAGAAGGACTTTTGGTCACACTGTTTGCAGCCCTGCAACTGAAAAAGCTATAAAGGGCCGCAAAGCTTTCCCTGAATCAGCGACACTCTCCCTACACTCACTGTCAGAATAGCTGTGAGCAGAGCACAGCGCGCCGGCCGATATAAAGGCTCGGTGACGCTGTGCAGGCCGGCCAATCACTGCAATTCCACAACTAACAGGGCTGTGGCATTGCAGTGGTCTGCCAGCCAATCCCTGCATGAGGGCTGGCTCTCAAAAGAGCGCCAACATGCAGAAATGAAGACCACGAGTAAAGCACGAGTATCGCGAGATTACTCGGTCCCCGCCGAGCAGCCCGAGTACAGTGATACTCGTGCGAGTACCGAGTAGTGACAAGCATGCTCGCTCATCACTATAGACAATATCTTTTTTATTTGATATGGGGACAATGATTCATTAAATGAATTTTATAATGATTTGAATAGTAGCGTTTTGGGTATTATATTCATGCTGAATTGTGATAAAACCTCCATTAATTTTTTTAGATACACTAGTTTAGATTTTAGAAGATGGCAGTATTGGCATTGATTTATATATTAAACAAAAAGACTGAAACAGCCTTCTGCATTTTTCACGTTGCCATCACCTTCATATAAAAAGATCCCTTCCTAAATCCCTAAAGCACTGTAGAATTGATTGCATTGTGAATAAAGAGGAGACTCGTAAGACTCATCATAATGAAATTAATTTGAAATTTAGGACCAGGGGATACGAAGAAAAAATCTTGAAATCCACTGTTGTGCCTATTTCACTTATGTCACGCCAACAGAAAGAGAGACGCATGATGTTTGTTAGTACCTATCACCCCTATATGCCCATGTTTAACCAATGCATTAAGAAACATTGGACATTTTTACAGGATGCATATCCAGATATCCCTGAATTTGGGACACCACCTATTTTATGTAATAAGAGATCTATAAACTTGAGGGACACATTAGTGAAGGCAGACATAGGCCAAATGAGTAGAATACAATCTCAGGGTACCTTGGCCCCAACTCGCCAGGGCACTTTCCCATATTTTGGTTGTCTACAATGCTCCAATGTTAAAAAAGGGAGAATACTTCATCCATCCCCGATCAGGTAAAAAATACCCTGTAAAAGGTTTTTTTACTAACAACTCATCATTTGTTGTGTATGTTATTATGTGTCCATGCGGTCTCGGGTATGTTGGGGAAACTACCCATGAATATCCATGATAGCATCTCCTAACACAAATCGACTATCAGATGTAAGAAGACTATGTTACCGATTCCATTTCATTTTATAAACCATGGACACTATTGCCCAGTTGCGATTTCAGGTGTTGGAGCAGATTATTATGCAACGGTGAGAGGGTAATAGGTCCAAACTACTAAAAATTTGTGAAGCCTACTGGATTTAGACTTTGCAGACCTTGGTGCCAGGGGGCATGAATAGAGAGCATGAGATATATTATGAATAACATGCTACTGACTGAATTGTATTTTGTCTTTTGTTACTTACCTACTTATCTTCTTGTCCTTAAACCTCTCTACTTATATGTCATATATAATAATTGTTTAAGTATATTGTCTTTTCTAAATGGCATGTATAAAATTCATGGTTATTCCACATTACCACCTTGATACATACTAGATGATTTTATATGCATCTACTTTCGTCAACCTCCATAGAATCACGGAGACTGCGCATGCTCAGTACTATATTTCACATACATTTAACTTTTGTCCATTTTTCAATATTTTGATAAATATATGCCTCCGGTTAGGAGGATATAGGTCACATATCTGTCACGCTCCCCGGGTCCTCTGCTCCGCTCCCCGGCTCACCTGCCACGCTCCCCGCTCTCCAGCCTCCATTAGCCGCGCTTCCCAGGCCTCCTGGTCCCCGCTCCCGGCGCCCGTCAGCTTCCCAGCCCCTGGCCGGCTCTGCTGCTTCCTCCTCTCAGCTTCCTGCCCTGGCTTCTGGCACCCGGGCCGCGCGCATGCGCATTAGGGCGCGCGCGCGGTCACTGACCCTTTCTTAAAGGGCCAGTGTCCACTGACAGGAAATGATGCACACAGGTACAGGGTATAAAGGGGATTAATGTCCAAGGGGGCGGGGCCTGTTCTTCGTGTTTCCCAAGCTAGGAGTCAGGTCTCCTTGTGTTCCTGTGAGATACTTACCTCTCTCTCTTTTAGAGCCGATCCTGCATTGCCATCCAGTCCTGCTGTATCTCAAACCCCGAACGCTGCCTATCTACCATCCTGACAGTCCGTACCATCCCGGTTCCCTGCGGTGACCCGCCATCTCGCTCCAACGGTTCCGGACCCTGCCTGACATCATCCCGGCTTCCGAACCTGAGCTCCGTCACCCGGACCACCATCAGTGACCCCGTGGTCCCAGGGACTTCTCCATTGTGTTCTAAGTGCACGGACTGTTCTGCTACCTAAAGTGCTCCGGCTACCGGACTCCGTTCCCTCTTCGGGGAGTTCGGCCCAGAGGATCCACCTCCCGGGTCTGCCCATCCATCTGGCCCTAACAATATCCTTCTATATGTGAATATTTTGTTTGTTTCACTATCGTATATTACGGCGGTCCACATATGCGCCATAGTACATTTGAATACCTTTAGGATGAGAGCACGTTCGGCAATCTCCGGCGGACTTTGGCGATTAACTGTGCATGCACATTATGAGTTTTAGGCTTATGATATATCACTAGCGACGGCTTTAAAGAGACCTTCCAACACAGAAATACATTATTCCGGAGCGCAACCATGTCCGCATTTCACACATCACATTATTGGTATGTACTAGGGGATAACATGAGATAGTTCTTGTTCACTATATATTGCAGAAAATAATATGATAACTGACAAACAGCATGGATTCATGAAAGATAAGTCATGTCTAACCAACCTGTTGGGGTTCTATGAGGGGGTAAGTTCAAACCTGGATATTGGTAATGCAGCTGATGTGATTTATTTGGACTTTGCAAAGGCATTTGATACTGTACCACATAATAGCCTTATACTAAAGCTCCAGAAGCAAGGACTAGGGGACACAATATGCAACTGGGTAAGGAATTGGCTAAAAGATAGGAAACAAAGAGTAGTCATAAATGGTACATTCTCTAAATGGGCTGTAGTCAGCAGTGGGGTGCCGCAGGGATCTGTGCTTGGACCGATTCTTTTTACTCTCTTTATTAATGACCTTGTGGATGGGATTGATAGTACAGTGTCAGTCTTTGCCGATGACACCAAACTATGTAGGATATTAAAAACTGACCTGGATAGTACAATATTACAAAAAGATCTGGATAAGATGTCAGAATGGGCAGATACTTGGCAAATGAGATTTAATGTTGATAAATGTAAAGTAATGCACCTAGGACGGAGTAATCCTATAGCTGCGTATACATTAAATGGAAGTAAGCTCAGGACTACAGAACAGGAGAAGGACTTGGGTATTCTCATTACAAATAAGCTGAGCAGCAGCACTCAATGTCAAGCAGCAGCTGCTAAAGCAAACAAGATTTTAGGGTGTATAAAAAGAGAGATTAGATCCCGTGATCCCAACGTATTGTTACCCCTCTATAAATCACTTGTAAGGCCACATCTGGAATACGGGATCCAGTTTTGGGCTCCACATTTTAAAAAGGACATTCAGAAGTTAGAGTCAGTTCAAAGGCGGGCAACTAGACTATTACAAGGAATGGAAGGCCTCCCATATGATGACAGGTTGAAAAAGTTAGATATGTTTAGCTTAGAAAAAAGACGTCTCAGAGGAGATCTCATTTATATGTATAAATACATGTGTGGTCAATATAAAGGACTGGCACATGACTTATTCCTTCCAAAGACAGTACTAAGGACTAGGGGGCACTCACTGCGAGTGGAAGAAAAGCGATTCCGAAACCTAAATAGGAAAGGGTTCTTTACAGTTAGAGCGGTCAGACTGTGGAATGCCCTACCACAAGAGGTAGTAATGGCAGATACTATAACAGCTTTTAAAAAAGGGCTGGATGATTTCCTCAGTACACAAAACATTGTTGGTTATAAATGACTTAGTGACTAAATGTAGAACTGGTGGAGGAAGGTTGAACTAGATGGACCTAGGTCTTTTTTCAACCTAAGTAACTATGTAACTATGTAACTATTATGGATATTTAGCCACTGTCTGAATTTTATACTGATATGTCCTTTGGATATGTTAGTAATAAGAGTCTTATTCATTTATATATTTAAAACAGCAACAGTTTGAATGGTCTAGTGTATGGACCTCCTTGTATACATGTTGCTATAGATGTTATACTTATATTATTATTTTGTTTCTTCTGCAGTCATTTGAATGAGAAGTTCTCCACAACAACTATCTACATAAAATATCTCTTTCTATCTTGTTTGATCGTTCACTCAAGTTCTGTGACCTACATTTATAGGTATTCATTATATACTGATTGTGCATGATATTTCTTCTTTTCCTTGAGAAACCTTTTCATGGGTGTATTTTGAATTGTGGCATTTATGTATTTTTTCAATTATTTACTTGGACAATGCTTTTCATTTGTTTGATGAGAGATATTATCTCATCTTCTGATTATTCTGTTAATTTTTGTTTCCATGTATACAGATAAAACCTTGACAAAGCAATTGTGCTGAACTGTTGGTTTCTTTGAATGTAAAGTCCACAATAAATATTGATTTGAACTTTGAATATACTTCGTCTTTTCACAATTTTTGTGCAAAACAGGAATCCCTTTATAATTATAGGTATAGGTTATGTATGAAACTCCACCTTCTCTTGAGTGTGCCATGTTTCTTTGAATTCGTTTTGTTGTCCATTTCCAACTGAGGTCTCATATTTCCAAGACTCTCTGTTAATGTAACTACTCTACCTCCCAAGGATTCCTTTGAGCCTATGCAGCTTGGACGGACATCCTAGGATGGAAAAATAATTCCCCTACCCCTAAAAGGGAGGAATATTTTTGCTGTAGTAAAAAATGACACTTTATTAGCATCTCTCTCGGTGTATAAAAATCAGCAGTCGGAAAACCTTTAGAGCCTGCTTGGTTGAGGGATTCCACTTTGGGTCTAAGTATTTTCTCCACCATAATGTCCCAGTGTCTTATACCTGCCGGAGTTAAAATAAGGGTCCAGGATGTACCTATTAAAGTTTTTCTAGATAGTGCTTCTGGAAGAAAAAATAATCAATGTCCCCTGAAGAAGTTGACGAAACGTGCGTTGGAGGCAAGAGGGAGACACATGGGCCAGCAGTCATATTGATATGTAAGTGCACAGGATTCGGTTCTGTATATGTACAATAAATAGAGTGTTGATAAGAAATAGACCTGCAATACTTAATATCCTTTGGGAAGCTGAAATTCGGTAGTGCACTTTTATTAGGCTTTTATTAGAGATATATTTAAAGTTGGCATTTGGTCATATATTAGCAGGTGTTATTTTTGAATAGCTAGATTTTAATAGGCACTTTTGCATTTCATGATATAATTCTGTGCATGTATTTATTGAGAATTGTCAGTATTGCTAAAGGGCTTTGAGATAGTGGATAGGTTTGTACATGCATTTGTACACACATGTGCATGTGCACATTACTGTATGCATAATTAGTGATAATTGTTTAGTATTTATGTACTCTGGTTCAATTTGTTTAACTCCCACACTGGTGGTATTGTCTTTTTTAATGGTATGTTTTTAAATGTAATGAATACAAAATATTAATTTAAAAAAAAAATGTGTTTGTGTCTATTGGTTCACATTTCTTAGGTTATTTTTCCTTTACTGGTATAGACATAGAACTGTGAGTCTGTTTTGATTGTAATATTTGTAATTACACATTTATAGATAAGAGAATTTTGATTACATAATCAAGAAACAGTTTGCTCGCACCTCCGGGTTAAGGGTGAACGAATTATCTAGTCTGATCCAGATTATTGCTATTTACTTGTCATCTCTCTCCCAAGGTGTCCTTATGGAATGTGTACATGGGTTGAGATTCCATATAGGGATACTCCATTCAGAGTGCATTTCTTGCTATGTGCTCAAAGACCTTCCAGCACAAGTTGTGTTAGACTTCCCTCGGTCTACATTACATTAACTTGTTGTTGACTGGAAGACCCAGGGCATAATAAATGGAGCTCCTACCGAAACAAACACTGTCTAGGGACCTGTATCTTGCCAATAATCACCAGTTTTCTGGATCCGTTCTCAAAGTTTTATTGATGCAGTCTTTGTAAAAGATTGAAAGGAGCTGTCACTGCACTGACCTTATGACTGCATGATAAGGTTGAGCCAGGGATTAAGTTGCCTAAGTGCAGACTGTATAATCTGTCTGGTCCTGAGAGACAAACTCTCAAGGAAAACATAATGAAGATTTTGATGAATGATCCCATTGAGCCATCTTCATCCCCTGTGGATGCAGTTTCTTCTTTGTCAAAAATAGGGAAGGCGAACTGTGTCCGGGTCTGGATTTCTGTGAGCTTAATCTGATTATGGTTCATGACCCGTATCCGATCACACTCATTCCAGACCTATTCAATCAAATTAGCAGTGCCAAATTTTTCTCCAAACTCGATCTCAGGGTGGTTCATAATCTGATTCGGGTCCAACACGGGAATGAGTTGAAGATGGCATTCCACACGCCAGAGAGTCATTTCGAAAATTTGATGTTGCTGTTTGACCTAACACACCTGCAGTTTTTCAACACTTTGTAAATGATCTATTTGCTCACCTATTGGTAAAATTTGTTATCATTTACTTTGATGGCATTCTCATTTATTCACAGGAACATCTGTTTTTGGACTATACAATTTCTTCGTATGGTTTTAGGATGCAACATTTTTTGAGGTTTGCAAATTATTACAGAATGTTTATTAAAAATGTTTCTGCCATAGCAAGAATTCTGACTGACATGATGAAAAAAGGTATTGACTGTTTAACTGGTTTGAGAGGGCATTATGCACATTTAACTGACTGAAAAAATGCTTTGCATCAGCACCCTTATTAATACAACCTGAATTGTCTGTACTCTTCATGGTGGATGCTATTGCATCAGAGGTGGGGAGGGAGCTCTGTTATGTCAAGGTCGATCTGTTTGTAAACGGAGTCCATGTGCTTTCTTTTCCATCCAAATGCAATTATGACATTGGTAATAGGGAACTACTCACTATTAAATTAGTGTTCGAGAATTGGCGACACTACTTGAAGGGAGTTTCCCATCCTCTTACTCTTATTGCTGATCATAAAAAAATCCTGTATCTCAAGTCAGCTAAATGTCTTACAGCAAGACAAGCTCAGTGGTAATTATTTTTCAACAGATTTAACTTTTTCATAACTTATCATCCAGGGTCTAAAAAACACTAAACCTGATTGTCCAGGTGTTTTCCAGAGCGGGTGCCTTGTGAGCAACCAGTGCCGCCAATCTACATTAAGTTTGGATTGATGAAGAAGTTTGTGAAAGCTCTACCAAACGAAGGAGAGACTTTTACCTACCTGTCTACAAAGTTTCAGGGACTCTTCAAAGCAGAAGTAAAAGAGGGCATTTTTGTGTGTTGAATATTTGGAAACTCATGAAGGCCAATGTGTTCAAAACAAAAATGAAAGCTGTTGAGAATAGGGATTGGGATTCTTTTTAAAACGTTGTAAAGAAATTTCCGGGAAATAACAAAGATCCAAAATGTAAGTCCATTAGTGAAAACATGCTGAAATATTTCAAAGTCTTGGGTTGTCTGATGAATTTGAGGTTACATTTTTTACTTTCCCATTTGGACTACTTTCCTGAAAATCTTGTGCTGTTAGCGAAGAGCAAGGAGAAATATTTCATCAGGCTATCAAGGAGTTGGAACGACAATAGCAAAGTAAATGGAACGTCAACATAATGTGGATCTACTGCTAGATGCCTCACACAGATGACCCACAGGCTCTCTATAAGAGAAAAGGTATCAAGAGAAGCTTTGAGAGAAAAACAGGCGCAATAATTAATTTCCAATAATTGTTTTACGCAAAATCATTACTTAACGGTAGAGATGAGCGAACCGGTCCCGGTTCGGCTTGAGTTCGGTTCGCCGAACGGAGGTCTCGTTCGAGTTCGGTTCGTCGAACGTTCGATGAACCGAACTTGAACCGCATAGGAAACAATGGCATGCAATCACAAACACAGAAAAACACCTAGAAAACACCCTCAAAGGTGTCCAAAAGGTGACAAACAACTCACAACACAACACAAACACATGGGAAAGTGACAAGGACATATACTCATGCGAAAACAAAAGAGCTGGACAAGGAAAAAGAGGAGGAGACACAGATATAGGCATGGCACGTCCTTCTAAAATCATGTAAAACACCGCAAGGTGACTCCAAGCGGAGTCTCCCTTTTTTCCAAAAATTGGGCCACACACACACCCACCACTTCAGTGGCAGCACTTGTGCCCCAGTTGTACACTTCACAGCTAGATTTGCATCAAGCACATTCAAAAATACGCCATACTTAACCATCCCCAGGATGACACCGGGGTAGGTAGCAAAGTCTTTCCTGATCCCAGCTCTGTTCATCTTGGATCATTTTTAAAAACAATGTAAGCAAGGGTTACTCCAAGCAGAGTCTCCCTTTTTTTCCAAAAATTGGGCCACACACACACCCACCACTTCAGTGGCAGCACTTGTGCCCCAGTTGTACACTTCACAGCTAGATTTGCATCAAGCACATTCAAAAATACGCTATACTTAACCGTCCCCAGGATGACACCAGGGTAGGTAGCAAAGTCTTTCCTGATCCCAGCTCTGTTCATCTTGGATCATTTTTAAAAACAATGTAAGCAAGGGTTACTCCAAGCGGAGTCTCCTTTTTTTTAAAAAACTTGGGCCACACACACACCACTTTAGTGGCAGCACTTGTGCCCCAGTTGTACACTTCACAGCTAGATTTGCATCAAGCACATTCAAAAATACGCCATACTTAACCGTCCCCAGGATGACACCGGGGTAGGTAGCAAAGTCCTTGCTGAACCATGACTTGTTCATCTTGGCTCCTTTTAAAAAACACAGCAAGCAAGGGTTTCTCCAAGCGCAGTCTCCCTTTTTTCCAAAAATTGGGCTACACACACACCCCATCAGTGGCAGCACTTGTGCCCCAGTTCTACACTTCACAGCTAGATTTGCATCAAGCACATTCAAAAATACGCCATACTTAACCGTCCCCAGGATGACCCCGGGGTAGGTAGCAAAGTCTTTCCTGATCCCAGCTCTGTTCATCTTGGATCATTTTTAAAAACAATGTAAGCAAGGGTTACTCCAAGCGGAGTCTCCCTTTTTTTCCAAAAATTGGGCCACACACACACCCACCACTTCAGTGGCAGCACTTGGGCCCCAGTTGTACACTTCACAGCTAGATTTGCATCAAGCACATTCAAAAATACGCCATACTTAACCGTCCCCAGGATGACCCCGGGGTAGGAAGCAAAGTCTTTGCTGAACCATGACTTGTTCATCTTGGCTCCTTTTAAAAAACACAGCAAGCAAGGGTTTCTCCAAGCGCAGTCTCCCTTTTTTCCAAAAATTGGGCTACACACACACCCCATCAGTGGCAGCACTTGTGCCCCAGTTCTACACTTCACAGCTAGATTTGCATCAAGCACATTCAAAAATACGCCATACTTAACCGTCCCCAGGATGACACCGGGGTACGTAGCAAAGTCTTTCCTGATCCCAGCTCTGTTCATCTTGGTTCATTTTTAAAAACAATGTAAGCAAGGGTTACTCCAAGCGGAGTCTCCCTTTTTTTCCAAAAATTGGGCCACACACACACCCACCACTTCAGTGGCAGCACTTGTGCCCCAGTTGTACACTTCACAGCTAGATTTGTATCAAGCACATTCAAAAATACGCCATACTTAACCGTCCCCAGGATGACACCGGGGTAGGTAGCAAAGTTTTTCCTGATCCCAGCTCTGTTCATCTTGAATCATTTTTAAAAACAATGTAAGCAAGGGTTACTCCAAGCGGAGTCTCCCTTTTTCCAAAAATTGGGCCACACACACACCCACCCATTCAGTGGCAGCACTTGTGCCCTAGTTGTACACTTCACAGCTAGATTTGCATCAAGCACATTCAAAAATACGACATACTTAACCGTCCCCAGGATGACCCCGGGGTAGTAGCAAAGTCTTTCCTGATCCCAGCTCTGTTCCTCTTGGATCATTTTTAAAACCAATGTAAGCAAGGGTTACTCCAAGCGGAGTCTCCCTTTTTTAAAAAAATTGGGCCACACAGACACGAACCCCTTCAGTGGTAGCATTTGTGCCCTAGTTGCAAACAGGATGTTTTGATTTGCATCAAGCACATTCCAAATCCACAAGCATTTACTCTCCCCAGGATGACACAGGGGTAGTAAATTCCTTGTGGATCCATGACTTGTTCATTTTGATGAACGTTAGTCTGTCCACATTGTCACTGGACAGACGCGTGCACTGAAGACACGTTCAGAGACAACGCTGGCAGCTGGACACGACAAAATCTCCAAGGCGTAACTGGAGAGCTCTGGCCATTTTTCAAGATTTGAAGCCCAAAATGAGCAAGGCTCCATTTGCAAAGTAATGACATCGATGTTCATTTGGAGATACTCCTGTATCATCCTCTCCAGCCGTTGACTATGTGTCAGACTTGTTGTCTCTGGTGGCCTTGCAAAGGACGGTCTAAAAAAATTATGAAAAGATTCAATAAAATTGCTGTTACCAGCACCAGATATGGTGCTACTGGTACGGGTAGACTGTTGGAGATGACGAGACCGTCCCATGTTTGTCAAGTTACAACTGGGAGATTCACTCCCCGCACCTGCACGGTTGTTTGGTGGAAAAGCCGAGCTAAGATCGAGTATCAGCTTCTGCTGATACTCCTGCATACATGTGTCCCTTTCTATGGCTGGAATTATGTCACAAAATGTGGACTTGTACCGGGGATCTAATAGTGTGGCAAGCCAGTAGTCATCATCACTTCTAATTTTGACAATACGAGGGTCATGTTGGAGGTAGTGCAGCAAGAAGGCGCTCATGTGTCTTGCGCAGCCATGCAGACCAAGTCCACGCTGTGTTTGTGGCATAGAGGTGCTAACCGTTCTTTCTTCCTTTGACATCTCCCCCCAACCTCTTTCAACTGAAATTTGACCAAGGTCTCCCTCATCCGCTGAGTCTCCCATGTCCATGGACAGTTCGTCCTCCATTTCTTCATGTTCTCCTGCACCTTCCTCAACATTTCGCCTGCTACCATGCACCCTTGTTGATCCCTGTCCCCCATGGTCCCATGCCTGCCCCGTTGGTGATGATGAACTTCTCAACCTTGGTGATGTTGTTGTCTCTTGCGTATATGAATCCTCCTGTAGTTCCTCTCCTTCCTGTTGTCCCACCCCCTGACTCCGAATAGTGTTTAGCGTGTGCTCAAGCATGTAAATGACTGGAATTGTCATGCTGATAATGGCATTGTCAGCGCTAAATATATTCGACGCAATGTCGAAACTCTGCAGAAGGGTGCATAGGTCCTTGATCTGAGACCACTCCATCAGGGTGATCTGCCCCACCTCTTCATCTCGTTGGCCCAGGCTATACTTCATGACGTATTGCACCAGGGCTCGGCGGTGCTGCCACAGTCGCTGTAACATGTGGAGAGTCGAAGTCCAGCGTGTCGCCACATCGCATTTCAGGCGATGAACCGGCAGGCCAAAACACTTCTGGAGCGATGCAAGTCGCTCAGCTGCGGCGGTTGAACGGCGGAAGTGAGCAGACAGTTTTCGTGCCCTGGTCAGAAGGCCATCTAGGCCATGATAGTGTGTTAAAAAGTGCTGGACAACAAGGTTTAACACGTGAACCATACAAGGCACGTGTGTCACCTTGCCCAGGCGAAGGGCCGCACCCAGGTTTGCAGCATTGTCGCACACGGCCTGACCAGGCTGCAGGTTGAGTG
Organism: Anomaloglossus baeobatrachus; assembly: GCF_048569485.1. Taxonomy (NCBI): domain Eukaryota; kingdom Metazoa; phylum Chordata; class Amphibia; order Anura; family Aromobatidae; genus Anomaloglossus; species Anomaloglossus baeobatrachus. Next base: position 498,951,257 of record NC_134355.1, on the reverse strand, counting down.
GAGACAACCATTTATTAAACTCAGTCTCTAGAGCTGCCCACAAATCAGTCGCTGTTTGACTCCTATTTCCAAGACATGTCAAGCTAAACACCGCCTGATGCCGTTGCGCTCTGCTGCCAGCATAGTAATGAGGGGTGCGTGCTTCCTTCTGCGCAGTGAGAACGCTGGTGGCCTGACCAGGCAGGCTTGGGGCGGAGGTGGAGGACACAGATGAGGTGGAGGAGGCAGAAGCAGTGGCGGAACTTGGACAGACAGATGATTGACATACAAGTCGTGGGGACGGCAAGACTTGTGCAGCAGACCCTTCACCATCTATCACCATAGTTACCCAGTGCCCAGTCAGCGACATGTAACGTCCCTGTCCATGCTTACTGGTCCAAGTGTCGGTGGTGAAATGCACCTGTTCACACACAGAGTTTCTCAAGGAAGCGGTGATGTTGTGTGCGACATGCTGGTGTAGTGCGGGCACACCTTTCTTAGAGAAGTAGTGGCGACTGGGCATCTGGTACTGAGGCACAGCGACAGACATAAGGTCTCTAAAATCCTGTGTGTCCACCAGGTGGAAAGGCAGCATTTCAGTAGCCAAGAGCTTACAGAGGGATAAAGTCAACCTCTTAGCTTTGTCATGGGTCGCAGGAAATGGCCTTTTATTTGTCCACATCTGAGGGACAGAGATCTGGCTGCTGTGTGTAGATGGTGTTGAGTAGGGAGTCCCTGGAAAAATGCAGGTTTGTGAAGAAAGTGCAGGCGGAGACATGATGTTGCCCTCATCCAACGTTGGTGCTATCAATGTCTGAGAGAGCTGTACACACGCACTTGTTTCCCCTTCCAAACCAACTGACGACCTACAAAGCAAACTGCCTGTTGCGGTTACAGTGGTGGAAGTTGTGCATGGAAAACCAGGTGTAACAGCTGTCCCCACAGTCCTAGAAGATGAAGAGCGCGCGGATGCACTGGAAGGGGCAGGCGGTGGATGGTTCGCTCCTCTAGGCCGCATTGCAGCACGGTGAGCTTCCCATTGGGACATATGATATTTATTCATGTGACGATTCATGGAAGAAGTTGTCAAACTGCTGAGGTTTTGCCCTCTACTAACAGAATCACGACAAATTTTACAGATCACATAATTTGGGCGATCTTTTGCTATGTCAAAAAAGGACCAGGCTATGCAAGGCTTAGAGGGTATGCGACCTGCTGAGCCCTCCCGACTAGTGCTGAGAGGCAGAGTGATGGCTGAGGATGCAGTTGTAGACATGCTACCAGTGCTCCGACTCTGTCCAGGAAGGCGCAAGGTAACTTCGTCGTCGGTTGCATCCTCCTCCACCGGCTCTGTTGACCTCCTCTAGTGCCTGACTGTGGGTTGACAGTAGGTGGGATCTAGATCTTCCTCATCATTTGTTGTGTTTGCACTCCCCTCACCCTCCAGACCGAGCCTCTTCTTGCCCTGACTGAATACTTAAGTTGTCATCCCAATCTGGTATCTGCGTCTCATCGTCATCAGTATGTTCCTCGTTGTCTATAACAACAGGTGTTACAGTTTGTGAAAAAGGGTCAACATTATGCTCAGAAACTTGGTCCTCACGGCCTGAATCAGAGTCACAAAGGTTCTGGGCATCACTGCAGACCATTTCCTGGTCTGTACTCACTGTTGCTTGGGAGCAGACCTCTGATTCCCAGGCTATAGTGTGACTGAACCGCTCTGCAGACTCACCCATCTCAGTTCCACCATACTGTGCAGGGCGGATGGAGACTTCAGAGCTGGGAGAAAGCAAGTTTGATTGGGATGACAACTCAGAGGACTGGTGTTTTTTGGATGCGGTAGTTGAGGTGGCGGAGAGGGCACTTGTTGGACCACTTGAGATCCATTCAAGCATTTTCCTTTTTTGGCCATCATCTACCTTTGTTCCAGTTGTTCGTGTCCATAAAAAAGGGAGCACATCAGATTGGCCACGGTAAGTAGTAGACATCTTACTTTTGCTGGAAGATGGTCTATCTTTAGCAGATGTTAATGGAGCTTTGCCACCTTCCCCACGGACAAACCCTTTTTTCCTTTTCCAAAACGCCTCTTCCCCTTTACACCAGCATCTGTCATTTTGCCACTCATGTTGATTGCGACAAGATTGTGCACTTAAAATGTGGTAGTAAAAATTGAGAGGTGGTGTAGATTGCAGCGGTGGTCTAGCTTTATTAACAGCAGAATAAACAACAATAATTATCACTGACAATGCAACTACGGCCCTTAAACTGGCAGCATAAATTGCTAGTATAATAGCTTTGTAACAATGAGCTTGGATGTTCAATGCAGACATGCTGCAAATATCTTTGCACTAGTGGGACAATACAGAAGTCCAACAGCCACGTTTAGGATGCCACTAAGTTCACTCAGTGTTTGCTAGTATAATGGCTTAGTAACAATGAGTTTGAGTGTGCAATGCAGGCAGACGTGCTGCAAATATCTTTGCACTAGTGGGACAATACAGAAGTCCAACAGCCACTTTTAGGATGCCACTATGTTCACTCAGTGTTTGCTAGTATAATGGCTTAGTAACAATGAGTTTGAGTGTGCAATGCAGGCAGACGTGCTGCAAATATCTTTGCACTAGTGTGACAATACAGAAGTCCAACAGCCACGTTTAGGATGCCACTAAGTTCACTCAGTGTTTGCTAGTATAATGGCTTAGTAACAATGAGTTTAAGTGTGCAATGCAGGCAGACGTGCTGCAAATATCTTTGCACTAGTGGGACAATACAGAAGTCCAACAGCCACGTTTAGGATGCCACTAAGGTCACTCAGTGTTTGCTAGTATATTGGCTTAGTAACAATGAGTTTGAGTGTGCAATGCAGGCAGACGTGCTGCAAATATCTTTGCACTAGTGGGACAATACAGAAGTCCAACAGCCACTTTTAGGATGTCACTAAGTTCACTCAGTGTTTGCTAGTATAATGGCTTAGTAACAATGAGCTTGAGTGTGCAAAGGGCAGGAGGGTACAGTGACAGGGTTGTGAGTCTGGGTAGAGGAAAGGAAGCCTGCCTTTCTATCCCTCCTAATGGGGAAATGCAGCGAGGAAATCCCTGACCTTAGCTACACAGACGCTGTCATCTTGTGTAGCTGTTAAAATCTGTTTTCACTGCCCTGACTGTCACCTATGGCTCTGACCCTGCCGGTATTAGCCCTTAAAAGGACTAATAGAAACTTCTATCCCTATTCTGTACAGCACTGTGTATAGAGCATACACAGCAGTATCGGAGATAGGAGCTGCGCCAGCGGTGACTGACACCAAGGACGCAGAAGGCAGATAATGGCGTGCTGGAGGAAAATGTCCGTTTTTATAATGCAGGGACATGTGACATGGACATCCTATCACACATGCCGTTGCTTCTCTGGCTAAAAGTCCACTTAGCTGTGTGTGTGTCTGGGATTTGCTGACATGCTGGCCCGCCCCACTACATGCGCGCGCTTAGGAAAGGAAGACAAGGAAAAAAAAAAAATGCCTATCGCCATTATCCATACAGCAGTGATCTGAATGCGCTGTTTCCGCACACTATACACTGAAATTTCATAATTGTGTGAGTCACAGAGTGACTTACACTATTACAGCGGAAAGCCAGCTAGTAATTAGCTGGTCTTTTTGCTGCTAGAACCATTCTCGAACGTATCTAGAACTATCGAGCTTTAGCAAAAAGCTCGAGTTCTAGTTCGATCTAGAACAGCCCCCAAAATCACTCGAGCCACGAACTGGAGAACCGCGAACTGCAAACCGCGCTCAACTCTACTTAATGGTTAAAAATAGAAGGTTTTTTTTTTTTTTTAAGACCAGGGCATAAGAACACATAACAATCAATCATGGGATTTGAAACAATTTTCATAAACCAACAAAATTTTGCATACATTATCTTTGCTATTATTTAAATTGCTATTTATTACTATTATTATTGATAACAGTAGTAATAATAATACTAATAATACTACTAATAATAATAATAATAATATGTTGTACCCTACTCTCAATTTCACTGTAGACAAACATACCCTGTCATTTTTCATTTCGGCCGTGTATCGTACCAACATTACTATAAAATAGCAATAATAAAAAATTCTGCAAGTAAAATATTAGCTATTTCTTTTTATATAAGGATCCATTCTTGACATTTAAATAAAATTAAAATTGCCTGAATAGATTTTAGATTATCTTCTAAAAGTGAATTAGCATTTTTCTCTTTCCGATTTCAAAAGTAATTTTGTCAATGTGACCCTATTTCTTTAATATGGTTATATTTTACTTGAGAGATGTATTGCCTTTTAGCACTGTACACACTAGGAAAGTTAGATCAAGAATAAAAAGCTGAAACAAAACTTAGGTAAACATGGAAAATATGCAATATCTATAGCAAATAAAATTACAGTTAGTAGAACGAAAAACTTGAAACAAGCATTATGTATTCTTAGAATCCTGTAGTTTCTTGAATGCCTTTATCTCTTCCGTATATGTTGAAGCATTTTTGTTTATCAGTGTTAAAGACAGGAAATGCGCAGAAATAATGGGATCCAACAGAAAATAATGGTTTTACAGTCTTTTCTATAACATTTTTATACAATTCCTAACAAACTATAACATATATCTTAGCTATTAAATGATTGCACATTTAATATGAAAGGAAGTGAATCATGGGCAGAAGTACTGGCTCCCTTGGTTATAGACATTTTATACTGTACTCTAGGATGCCTCTTCATGAATATGTAACCATTGAAGATGAGCAAATAAGGCAAAATTCAAAGTTGCTAGTTCCTGTATTTTTCCGTTATGCTAAGAAATAATTCTTAATAACTTTAATATCTCTTTTCAGTTCACAGAGCCTAATAAACATACTCACTTCCCTGCTCAACTCCAGTACCTCCGCTCCTGATTATCACCAGCTTTGATGGCGGCTAGTGTTGCTTTTTCCTTATTTCTTGTAATAGTTAGGGCTCATTCAGATGTCTAATTTTTTCACTTATAAGAAAAACAGACGGATTTGTTTGGATCAGACTTTCATCAAAATTTGATCAGATTGTGGTCCGAGTGTTTTCAGTTTTTCTCATACATGGAGGAAAAAATCAGTGAAAACCATGGATTACTGTACATCTGAATGAGCTCTTAGGTTGTGTTTGGTAAATATTTTGATGAGCATAGTCATTTTAATTTCTGCAATTTTCATTATCTTTTCAAGTAATGCTTTTCAACATTTGTAAGTTGAAATACCCATAATAAACTACTAATTTATTATTGAAAGTGGTGCTCCTAGAATAAGATTAAGTGGCATCACTGATATAATTCAAACAACAGCCCGTACTATTCACATCTCAGGATGGGCTGAAGACTGAAGAATTACAGGTCCTAAGATGAGGATCTCAACTGACAAGAACTGTATCACACATGCCTCAGTCGGTGGCTGGGAGCACAGCTGTAATATGAATAAATGTTATAACCCATGTTATGCTCAGCATAGCTATGCAAGTCTCAAAGGTTTACAGCAGCACATGGAAACTGACTGTGCCCAACTAGTAAACAATTAAACATTGAAAAGGATAAAGTTGGCGATATCCCCTTTGTGCTCAACAAGTAGGAGATATATTTCTTCACGTATCACAATCATGCTCACAGCTGCTGACTGAGGTATGTGTGATACAGTTCTTGTCAGTTGAAATACAGTTTGCTAGAGCTGTAGTCTTCAGTCTAAAGCCTGCACAGTCTAAAGCCTGTACTGCCATGTGACTAGGATTGGCTGAAGTTTATTTACTTATTTAAAAATAAATATTTCAAAAAGTACCTTTTCAGTAATTATTAATTTAATAAAATGTGAAAAAATATGGAAATATATCTTTAAGGAGACATCAATGAAACACAAAGTTTTTCGTACTTTAATATATTAATACTACACTAAATATCAGAGATGACACAGTACTGAGAAAAACTAAGTACACCCTCTTTGAGTTAAAGGGTTTTGTATACCAGGGCATAATAAAAGAAATCTGGTCCCTAGAACAATTTTAAAGCGAATCTGTCACTAGTTTTTGCCACCTAAACTGCAGCATAACAAAGGGGCATAGATCTTGATTCCAGTGGTGTTTCACTTACTGGGCTGCCTAGTGTAGTTTTGATAAAATCACTGCTTAATCAGCAGTAGATTATCATTAGAGGACTTCTTAGCCTGCTTCCAGGTAGTCCAGCATATTCATGTGCTCTGTATAACTGCTATATCTGCAGAAGAGAAAACATTGATTTTATCAACATGGAAGCAAACAGCTCAGTAAATGACACATCACGGGAATCAGTGTCTCTGTAACAACATTATGCTTCTTCTAGATAACGCAGGAAAAACCTGGTGACAGATTCCCTTTAATTATAGCAAATTAGACCTCAGATGAACAAAATTCATTAGAATTACTGTAAATTGTGTGAAAAATAAAATACACCCTTACTAGTTCCATATGTAGCAGCCTGGTATTGCTAATCAAATACGTGTATATATTGTTAATCGGCAAGTGGGACTACCTCTATAACAGCATATGTTTTGACATTTTACTGCTCATTAGCTTTCAGATATGTTTTAACACATTGCTGAAAAAGAAAGAAATTAGCCATCTTAGAGATGCAGGAAGAGTATGAGGTTGATTCCAAACAATTTGGAATCAATCATTCTACAGTGAGAACAATTAAGTGGAAACATTCAATGCATTGACAATTTTCCTAGGAGTCAACATTCCAACAAATTCACCCTGTAGCTGAATAAATTACAATACATCTGAAAATATGTACTTTGGACAGATGAGGCCAAAGTGGATATACATTATATCACTACAAACATCATATAACAATTGTCAAGTACAGTGGTCGAGTTGTGATTATTTTGTTTGATTTACAGCTGAAGGAACAGCCCCATTACTCACCTCGAGCTTGATGATGGCTATGATTTTTTGGCAAATCACATCTGTTATTAACCCCTTATGTTACCTTGATTTCCACCACACCATGGCAATCAGCATGAGTTGACTAAAGTGCCGGAATTGGCGCGTCTAACACATGCAACAAATCTGGGGTGGCTGCAAGTTGCTATGTTTAAGCTGGGGAGGACTCAATAACCATGCTGAGAATACAAGCCCCAAGCTGTCCACTTTATCTTTGCTGGGTATCAAAATATGGGGGACCTCACAATTTTTTTTAAAATTATTTGTTTAAATAAGTAGAAAAAAATGTCATGAGGTCACTCATATTTTGATACACAGCCAAGAAAACGCTCACACCTGGGGCTGTAGCCTGAAGCTGTCTGTTTCATCTGCACTGGGTATCAAAATACGAGGAATTCTGGGACATTTTTCCAATTATTTATTTATCTTTACACTCCACTTCCTGATCCAGACAGCTAGTGTGATGATAATCAATCACACACATGGGCATAGAGGGTGGGCAGGAGAAGCAGAACTGCAACCAATCACAGATACTGCACTGCATATTCATGAAATGTAATGACTGGGCCATGAAGCTGTGTGACAGCTGTTAGGAGCTATAAGTATAATTCTCCTGCTTTAACCCCCATAATACTCTGACAACATTATTCCTAGAAACCATATGTGAGTTAGAAATGCATCCAGGCATTCTCCTCATGCTGTTCACATTCAGTTTCAGCACTTTTCCATCCATTACAGCATTTTTACAGCCTAGCCATACCTACCTCCAAGGTTCTCCAGAAAATTATTTGAGTTTCCCACCGACTTGCATTAGGTTCATTATTCGGTACAAATACACAAATAATAGAAATTATTCAACACGAAGAATCCGAACATGAATATTTGACTACATACCCATCTTTAGTTATTTCTTAATTTTATAACATCCGTACTTTTGTGAAATACCAGAAACTCCTGTTAAGGCCTCTTTCACACATTCGTGTTTCAGGTACATGCAACATCAGTTTTTTTTCATGGATGCCACATGTACCCATGTTATTCCATGGGCTAACACACACATCCGTGTTTTCACACTTACCATGTGGCCCTGCATGTACACACGGAGACATGTCGGTTTTTTCTCTGGTAGCACGGGTGTCACATGAATCGAAGACTGATGTGATATGTGATAGCATCACTGTGACACGTACCGGAGAAAACACATGTCTTTGAAATAAAATTATTTTCTATACACACCGGTCTCCAGCGCTCCACTTTTCGGTGCTGCTGTCACTTGCTTTCGATCCTTGCTTATTATGGTCATACATATTCATTGCACCATGGACCTGGAAGCAGTAGCATCGCCGGAGACATCAGCAGTAGGGACAGCAGTGGCGGGGACAGGTGTGTTTCCAGCAAGCATTGTGTGTGTAGTGACATCAGGAGGTCATCAGGGTATCTAATCAACTCAGATGACCTCCTAACGATACCCATGCTACCACGAGTGTTGCAACAGTGACTTCATGAGTTTATCAGAGTTCATTGGGAACTACGATGAACTCATGATTAGAGTTGAGCGCGGTTCGTGGTTCGTGGTTCTCCAGGTCGCGGTTTGAGTGATTTTGGGGGCTGTTCTAGATCGAACTAGAACTCGAGCTTTTTGCTAAAGCTTGATAGTTCTAGTTACGTTCGAGAACGGTTCTAGCAGCAAAAAGCCAAGCTAATTACTAGCTGACTTTCCGCTGTAATACTGAAAGTCACTCTGTGACTCAAACTATTATAAAATTTCAGAGTATAGTCTGCGGGAACAGCGCGTTCAGATCACTGCTGCTGGAATAATGGCGATCGCCATTTTTTTTTTTTCTGTTCTTCCTTCCCTCCCTAAATGCGAGTGTAGTGGGGCGAGCCAGCATGTCAGCCAATCCCAGACACACACACAGCTAAGTGGACATTTAGCCAGAGAAGCAACGGCATGTGTGATAGGATGTCCATGTCACATGTCCCTGCATTATAAATACGGGCATCTGCCCGTCTGGACGCCATTATCTGCCTTCTGCGTCTGGGTGTCAGTCACCGCAGGTGCAGCTCCTGTCTCCGATACTGCTGTGTACGCTCTACACACATTGCTATACAGAATAGGGATAGAAGTTTCTTTCAGCCCTTCTAAGGGCTAATTACAGCAGGCTAAAGCTGGTGTCACACATAACGACGACGACAACGACGTCGCTGCTACGTCACCATTTTCTGTGACGTTGCAGCGAGGTCCCGTCGCTGTCGCTGTGTGTGACATCCAGCAACGACCTGGCCCCTGCTGTGAGGTCGCCGGTCGTTGCTGAATGTCCAGCTTCATTTTTTGGTCGTCACTCTCCCGCTGTGACACACACATCGCTGTGTGTGACAGCGAGAGAGCGACGAAATGAAGCGATCAGGAGCCGGCACTGGCAGCTGCGGTAAGCTGTAACCAGCGTAAACATCGGGTAACCAAGGGAAGACCTTTCCCTGGTTACCCGATGTTTACGCTGGTTACCAGCCTCCGCTCTTGCTGCCAGTGCCGGCTCCTGCACTGTGACATGTGGCTGCAGTATGCATCGGGTAATTAACCCGATGTATACTGTAGCAAGGAGAGCAAGGAGCCAGCGCTAAGCAGTGCGCGCGGCTCCCTGCTCTCTGCACTGTGACATGTAGCTGCAGCACACATCGGGTTAATTAACCCGATGTGTGCTGCAGGAGAGCAAGGAGCCAGCGCTAAGCGCGGCTCCCTGCTCTCTGAACTGTGACATGTAGCTGCAGCACACATCGGGTTAATTAACCCGATGTGTGCTGCAGGAGAGCAAGGAGCCAGCGCTAAGCGCGGCTCCCTGCTCTCTGAACATGTAGCACAGCGACCTTATGATCGCTGCTTCTGCTGTGTTTGACAGCTAAGCAGCGATCATAACAGCGACTTACAAGGTCGCTGTTACGTCACCGAAAATGGTGACGTAACAGCGACGTCGTTGTCGCTGTCGTTTAGTGTGACACCAGCTTAAGAGCCATAGGTGACAGTCAGGTCCGTGAAAAGAGGTTTTAACAGCTACAGATAAGAGCGTCTGTGTAGCTAAGGTCAGGGAGTTCCTTGCTGCATTTCACCATTAGGAAGGATAGAAAGTGAGGCTTCCTTTCCTCTACACTGACCCACAACCCAGCCACAGTACCCTCCTGCCCTTAGCACTAGAGTTGAGCGCGGTTCGTGGTTCGTGGTTCTCCAGTTCTAGGCTCGAGTGGTTTTGGTGCCTGATCTAGATCGAACTAGAACTCGAGCTTTTTGCAAAAGCTCGATAGTTCTAGAAACGTTCGAGAACGGTTCTAGCAGCAAAAAACAAGCTAAATCATAGCTTGGTTTCTGCTGTAATAGTGTAAGTCACTCTGTGAATCACACTATTATCACATTTCAGTGTATAGTGTGCGTGAACAGCGCCTTCAGATCACTGCTGTTTCTATAATGGCGATCGCCATTTTTTTTTTTTTTTCCTTGTCTTCCTTCCCTAAGCGCGCGCGTGTAGTGGGGCGGGCCAGCATGTCAGCCAATCCCAGACACACACACAGCTAAGTGGACTTTTAGCCAGAGAAGCAACGGCATGTGTGATAGGATGTCCATGTCACATGTCCCTGCATTATAAAACCGGACATTTTCTTCCAGGACGCCATTATCTGCCTTCTGCGTCTTTGGTGTCAGACATCACTGTCGCAGCTCCGTCTTCCTGAGTCCTATAGCCGATACAGCTGTATGCGCTGCATACACAGCGTTAGACAGCATACGGAGAGCACTTTATAGCAGTCCTTTTAAGGGCTCAAACCGGCAGGGTCAGAGAGCCATAGGTGACAGGTCCTGCAAACAGCAACAGCGTCTGTGTAGCCAAGGTCAGGGATTTCCTCCCTGCATTTCACCATTAGGAGGGAATAGAAAGGCAGGCTTCCATTCCTCTACCCAGAGCACCACAATCCTGCCACTGTACCCTCTTGTCCTCTGCACACTCCAACTCATTATAACTAAGCCATTATACTAGCAAACACTCAGTGTACCTAGTGGCATCTTATCTGTGGCTATTGGACTTTGCTATAGTCCCACTAGTGCAAAGACATTTGCAGAGCACATCTGCCTGCATTGCACACTCCAACTCATATCTAAGCCATTATACTAGCAAACACTCAGTGTACCTAGTGGCATCCTATACGTGGCTATTGGACTTTGCTATAGTCCCACTAGTGCAAAGACATTTGCAGAGCACATCTGCCTGCATTGCACACTGCAACTCATAACTAAGCCATTATACTAGCAAACACTCAGTGTACCTAGTGGCATCCTATACGTGGCTATTAAACTTTGCTATAGTCCCACTAGTGCAAAGACATTTGCAGAGCGCATCTGCCTGCATTGCACACTCCAACTCATAACTAAGCCATTATACTAGCAAACACTCAGTGTACCTAGTGGCATCTTATCTGTGGCTATTGGACTTTGCTTTAGTCCCACTAGTGCCAAGACATTTGCAGAGCACATCTGCCTGCATTGCACACTCCAACTCATAACTAAGCCATTATACTAGCAAACACTCAGTGTACCTAGTGGCATCCTATACGTGGCTATTGGACTTTGCTATAGTCCCACTAGTGCAAAGACATTTGCAGAGCGCATCTGCCTGCGTTGCACACTCCAACTCATAACTAAGCCATTATACTAGCAAACACTCAGTGTACCTAGTGGCATCTTATCTGTGGCTATTGGACTTTGCTATAGTCCCACTAGTGCAAAAACATTTGCAGAGCGCATCTGCCTGCGTTGCACACTCCAACTCATTATAACTAAGCCATTATACTAGCAAACACTCAGTGTACCTAGTGGCATCCTATACGTGGCTATTGGACTTTGCTATAGTCCCACTAGTGCCAAGACATTTGCAGAGCGCATCTGCCTGCGTTGCACACTCCAACTCATTATAAGTAAGCCATTATACCAGCAAACACTCAGTGTACCTAGTGGCATCCTATACGTGGCTATTGGACTTTGCTATAGTCCCACTAGTGCAAAGACATTTGCAGAGCGCATCTGCCTGCGTTGCACACTCCAACTCATAACTAAGCCATTATACTAGCAAACACTCAGTGTACCTAGTGGCATCTTATCTGTGGCTATTGGACTTTGCTATAGTCCCACTAGTGCCAAGACATTTGCAGAGCATATCTGCCTGCATTGCACACTCCAACTCATAACTAAGCCATTATACTAGCAAACACTCAGTGTACCTAGTGGCATCCTATACGTGGCTGTTGGACTTTGCTATAGTCCCACTAGTGCAAAGACATTTGCAGAGCGCATCTGCCTGCGTTGCACACTCCAACTCATAACTAAGCCATTATACTAGCAAACACTCAGTGTACCTAGTGGCATCTTATGTGTGGCTATTGGACTTTGCTATAGTCCCACTAGTGCAAAGACATTTGCAGAGCGCATCTGCCTGCGTTGCACACTCCAACTCATTATAACTAAGCCATTATACTAGCAAACACTCAGTGTACCTAGTGGCATCCTATACGTGGCTATTGGACTTTGCTATAGTCCCACTAGTGCCAAGACATTTGCAGAGCGCATCTGCCTGCGTTGCACACTCCAACTCATTATAACTAAGCCATTATACTAGCAAACACACAGTGTACCTAGTGGCATCCTATACGTGGCTATTGGACTTTGCTATAGTCCCACTAGTGCAAAGACATTTGCAGAGCACATCTGCCTGCGTTGCACACTCCAACTCATAACTAAGCCATTATACTAGCAAACACTCAGTGTACCTAGTGGCATCTTATCTGTGGCTATTGGACTTTGCTATAGTCCCACTAGTGCCAAGACATTTGCAGAGCACATCTGCCTGCATTGCACACTCCAATACATAACTAAGCCATTATACTAGCAAACACTCAGTGTACCTAGTGGCATCCTATACGTGGCTATTGGACTTTGCTATAGTCCCACTAGTGCAAAGACATTTGCAGAGCGCATCTGCCTGCGTTGCACACTCCAACTCATTATAAGTAAGCCATTATACTAGCAAACACTCAGTGTACCTAGTGGCATCCTATACGTGGCTATTGGACTTTGCTATAGTCCCACTAGTGCCAAGACATTTGCAGAGCACATCTGCCTGCGTTGCACACTCCAACTCATAACTAAGCCATTATACTAGCAAACACTCAGTGTACCTAGTGGCATCTTATCTGTGGCTATTGGACTTTGCTATAGTCCCACTAGTGCCAAGACATTTGCAGAGCACATCTGCCTGCATTGCACACTCCAACTCATAACTAAGCCATTATACTAGCAAACACTCAGTGTACCTAGTGGCATCCTATACGTGGCTATTGGACTTTGCTATAGTCCCACTAGTGCAAAGACATTTGCAGAGCGCATCTGCCTGCGTTGCACACTCCAACTCATAACTAAGCCATTATACTAGCAAACACTCAGTGTACCTAGTGGCATCTTATCTGTGGCTATTGGACTTTGCTATAGTCCCACTAGTGCAAAGATATTTGCAGAGCGCATCTGCCTGCGTTGCACACTCCAACTCATAACTAAGCCATTATACTAGCAAACACTCAGTGTACCTAGTGGCATCTTATCTGTGGCTATTGGACTTTGCTATAGTCCCACTAGTGCAAAGACATTTGCAGAGCGCATCTGCCTGCGTTGCACACTCCAACTCATTATAACTAAGCCATTATACTAGCAAACACTCAGTGTACCTAGTGGCATCCTATACGTGGCTATTGGACTTTGCTATAGTCCCACTAGTGCCAAGACATTTGCAGAGCGCATCTGCCTGCGTTGCACACTCCAACTCATTATAACTAAGCCATTATACTAGCAAACACTCAGTGTACCTAGTGGCATCCTATACGTGGCTATTGGACTTTGCTATAGTCCCACTAGTGCCAAGACATTTGCAGAGCGCATCTGCCTGCGTTGCACACTCCAACTCATTATAACTAAGCCATTATACTAGCAAACACTCAGTGTACCTAGTGGCATCCTATACGTGGCTATTGGACTTTGCAATAGTCCCACTAGTGCCAAGACATTTGCAGAGCGCATCTGCCTGCGTTGCACACTCCAACTCATTATAAGTAAGCCATTATACTAGCATTTTTTGCTGCCAGTTTAAGGGCCGTAGTTGCATTGTCAGGGATATTTATTCTTTATTATTCTGCTGTTAATAAAGCTAGACCACCACTGCAATCTTCACCACCTCTCAATTTTTACTACCACATTTTCAGTCCACAATCTTGTCGCAATCAACATGAGTGGCAAAATGACAGATGCTGGTGGAAAGGGGAAGAGGCGTGGTGGAAAAGGCAAAAAAGGTTTTGTCTGTGGGGAAGGTGGCAAAGCTCCATTATCATCTGCTGAAGATAGACCATCTACCAGCAAAAGTAAGATGTCTACTACTTACCGTGGACAATCCGATGTGCTCCCTTTTTTACGGACATGAACAACAGGAACAAAGGTAGATGATGGCCAAAAAAGGAAAATGCTTGAATGGATCTCAAGTGGTCCAACAAGTGCCCTCTCAGCCACTTCAAGTACCGCATCCAAAAAACACCAGTCCTCTGAGTTGCCATCCCAATCACACTTGATTTCTCCCAGCTCTGAAGTCTCCATCAGCCCTGCACAGTATGGTGGAACTGAGATGGCTGAGTCTGTAGAGCTGTTCAGTCACACTATAGCCTGGGAATCAGAGGTCTGCTCCCAAGCTACAGTGAGTACAGAACAGGAAATGGTCTGCAGTGATGCCCAGAACCTTTGTGACTCTGATTCAGGCCGTGAGGACCAAGTTTCTGAGCATAATGTTGACCCTTTGTCACAAACTGTAACACCTGTGGTTATAGACAATGAGGAACATACTGATGAAGATGAGACGCAGATACCCGATTGGGATGACAACTTAAATATTCGGTTAGGGCAAGAAGAGGCTCGGTCTGAGGGGGAGGGGAGTGCAAACACAACAATTGATGATGAAGTTCTAGATCCCACCTACTGTCAACCCCCAGTCAGGCACTCGAGGAGGTCAACAGAGGCGGTGGAGGAGGATGCAACCGACGACGAAGTTACCTTACGCCTTCCTGGACAGAGTCGGAGCACTGGTAGCACGTCTACAACTGCATCCTCAGCCACCACTCTGCCTATGAGCATTATTCGGGGTGGATCAACAGGTCGCATGGCCTCTAAGCCTTGCCTAGCCTGGTCCTTTTTTGACATAGAAAAAGATCGCCCAAATCATGTGATATGTAACATTTGTCATGATTCTCTTAGTAGAGGTCAAAACCTCAGCAGTTTGACAACTTCTTCTATGAATCGTCACATGAATAAATATCATAGGTCCCGGTGGGAAGCTCACTGTGCTGCAATGCGGCCTAGCGGAGCGAACCATCCACCGCCCGCCCCTTCCAGTGCATCCGCGCGCTCTTCATCTTCTAGGACTGTGGGGACAGCTGTCACACCTGTTTTTCCACGCAAAACTTCCACCACTGTAACCGCAACAGGCAGTTTGCTTGGTAGGTCGTCAGTTGGTTTGGAAGGGGAAACAAGTGAGTGTGTACAGCTCTCTCAGACATCGATAGCACCAACGTTGGATGAAGGCAACATCATGTCTCCACCTGCACTTTCCTCACAAACCTGCATTTTTCCAGGGACACCCTACTCAACACCGTCTACACACAGCAGCCAGATCTCTGTCCCTCAGATGTGGTCAAATAAAAGGCCACTTCCTCCGACCCATGACAAAGCTAAGAGGTTGACTCTATCCCTCTGTAAGCTGTTGGCTACCGAAATGCTGCCTTTCCGCCTAGTGGACACACAGGATTTTAGAGACCTTATGTCTGTCGCTGTGCCCCAGTACCAGATGCCTAGTCGCCACTACTTCTCTAAGAAAGGTGTGCCCGCGCTACACCAGCATGTCGCACACAACATCACCGCTTCCTTGAGAAACTCTGTGTGTGAACGGGTGCATTTCACCACCGATACTTGGACCAGTAAGCATGGACAGGGACGTTACATGTCGCTGACTGGGCACTGGGTAACTATGGTGATAGATGGTGAAGGGTCTGCTGCACAAGTCTTGCCGTCCCCACGACTTGTGTGTCAATCCTCTGTCTGTCCAAGTTCCGCCACAGCTTCTGCATCCTCCACCTTATCTGGGTCCTCCACCTCCGCCCCAAGCCTGCCTGGTCAGGACACCAGCGTTCTCACTGCGCAGAAGGAATCACGCACGCCTCATTACTATGCTGGCAGCAGAGCGCAACGGCATCAGGCGGTCTTTAGCTTGACATGTCTTGGGAATAAGAGTCACACAGCTGAGGAGTTGTGGTCAGCTCTGCGGTCCGAGTTTAATAAATGGTTGTCTCCACTCAACCTGCAGCCTGGTAAGGCCGTGTGCGACAATGCTGCAAACCTGGGTGCGGCACTCGCCTGGGCAAGGTGACACACGTACCTTGTATGGCTCACTTGTTGAACCTTGTCGTCCAGCAATTTTTAACACACTATCCCGGCCTAGATGGCCTTCTGAACAGGGCACGAAAACTGTCAGCTCACTTCCGCCGTTCAAGCGCCGCAGCAGAGCGACTTGCATCGCTCCAGAAGTCTTTCAGCCTGCCGGTTCATCGCCTGAAATGCGATGTGGCGACACGCTGGAATTCAACTCTCCACATGTTACAGCGACTGTGGCAGCACCGCAGAGCCCTGGTGCAATACGTCATGACGTATAGCCTGGGCCAACGAGATGCAGAGGTGGGTCAGATCACCCTGATGGAGTGGTCTCAGATCAAGGACCTATGCACCCTTCTGCACAGTTTCGACATGGCGACGAATATGTTTAGCGCTGACAATGCCATTATCAGTATGACGATTCCAGTCATTTACATGCTGGAGCACACGTTAAACACTATTCGGAGTCAGGGGGTGGGACAACAGGAAGGGGAGGAACTACAGGAGGATTCATATGCGCAAGGGACAACAACATCACCAAGGTCCAGACGTTCATCATCACCAACGCAGCAGGCATGGGACCATGGGGGACAGGGATCAACAAGGGCGCATGTTAGCAGGCGAAATGTTGAGGAAGGTGCAGGAGAACATGAAGAAATGGAGGACGAACTGTCCATGGACATGGAAGACTCAGCGGATGAGGGAGACCTTGGTCAAATTTCAGTTGAAAGAGGTTGGGGGGAGATGTCAGAGGAAGAAAGAACGGGTAGCACCTCTATGCCACAAACACAGCGTGGACTTGGTCCGCATGGCTGCGCAAGACACATGAGTGCCTTTTTGTTGCACTACCTCCAACATGACAGTCGTATTGTCAAAATTAGAAGTGATGATGACTACTGGCTTGCCACACTATTAGATCCCCGGTACAAGTCCAAATTTTGTGACATAATTCCAGCCATAGAAAGGGACGCACGTATGCAGGAGTATCAGCAGAAGCTGTTACTCGATCTTAGCTCGGCTTTTCCACCAAACAACCGTGCAGGTGCAGGGAGGGAATCTCCCAGTTGTAACTTAACAAACATGGGACGGTCTCGTCATCTTCAACAGTCTACCCGTACCAGTAGGACCGTATCTGGTGCTGGTAACAGCAATTTTATGGAATCTTTTCATAATTTTTTTAGACCCTCTTTTGCAAGGCCACCAGAGACAACAAGTCTGACACATACTCAACGGCTGGAGAGGATGATACAGGAGTATCTCCAAATGAACATCGATGCCATGACTGTGCAACTGGAGCCTTGCTCCTTTTGGGCTTCAAACCTAGAAAAATGGCCAGAGCTCGCAACTTACGCCTTGGAGATTTTGTCGTGTCCAGCTGCCAGCGTTGTCTCTGAACGTGTATTCAGTGCTGCTGGGTGTGTGCTGACAGATAAGCGCACGCGTCTGTCCAGTGACAATGTGGACAGACTGACGTTCATCAAAATGAACAAGTTATGGATCCAGAAGGAATTTACTACCCCTGTGTCATCCTGGGGAGAGTAAATGCTTGTTGATTTGGAATGTGCTTGATGCAAATCAAAACATCCTGTTTGCAACTAGGGCCCAAGTGCTGCCACTGATGGGGTGGGTGTCTGTGTGGCCCAATTTTTGGAAAAAAGGGAGACTCCGCTTGGAGTAACCCTTGCTTGCTGTGTTTTTAAAAGAAGCCAAGATGAACAGAGCTGGGATCAGGAAAGACTTTGCTACCTACCCCGGTGTCATCCTGTGGACGGATAAGAATGGCGTATTTTTGAATGTGCTTGATGCAAATCTAGCTGTGAATTGTACAACTGGGGCACAACTGCTGCCACTGAATGGGTGGGTGTGTGTGGGGCCCAATTTTTGGAAAAAAGGGAGACTCCGCTTGGAGTAACCATTGCTTGCTGTGTTTTTAAAAGAAGCCAAGATGAACAGAGCTGGGATCAGGAAAGACTTTGCTACATACCCCGGTGTCATCCTTGGGACGGATAAGAATGGCGTATTTTTGAATGTGCTTGATGCAAATCTAGCTGTGAATTGTACAACTGGGGCACAACTGCTGCCACTGAAGGGGAGGGTGTGTGTGGGGCCCAATTTTTGGAAAAAAGGGAGACTCCGCTTGGAGTAACCCTTGCTTGCTGTGTTTTTAAAAGAAGCCAAGATGAACAGAGCTGGGATCAGGAAAGACTTTGCTACCTACCCCGGTGTCATCCTTGGGACGGATAAGAATGGCGTATTTTTGAATGTGCTTGATGCAAATCTAGCTGTGAATTGTACAACTGGGGCACAACTGCTGCCACTGAAGGGGTGGGTGTGTGTGGGGCCCAATTTTTGGAAAAAAGGGAGACTCCGCTTGGAGTAACCCTTGCTTGCTGTGTTTTTAAAAGAAGCCAAGATAAACAGAGCTGGGATCAGGAAAGACTTTGCTACCTACCCTGGTGTCATCCTTGGGACGGATAAGAATGGCGTATTTTTGAATGTGCTTGATGCAAATCTAGCTGTGAATTGTACAACTGGGGCACAACTGCTGCCACTGAAGGGGTGGGTGTGTGTGGGGCCCAATTTTTGGGAAAAAGGGAGACTCCGCTTGGAGTAACCCTTGCTTACATTGTTTTTAAAAGAAGCCAAGATGAACAAGTCATGGGTCAGTAAAGACTTTATCTACCTACCCCGGTGTCATCCTGGGGACGGATAAGAATGGCGTATTTTTGAATGTGCTTGATGCAAATCTAGCTGTGAATTGTACAACTGGGGCACAACTGCTGCCACTGAAGGGGTGGGTGTGTGTGGGGCCCAATTTTTGGAAAAAAGGGAGACTCCGCTTGGAGTAACCCTTGCTTGCTGTGTTTTTAAAAGAAGCCAAGATGAACAGAGCTGGGATCAGGAAAGACTTTGCTACCTACCCCGGTGTCATCCTTGGGACGGATAAGAATGGCGTATTTTTGAATGTGCTTGATGCAAATCTAGCTGTGAATTGTACAACTGGGGCACAACTGCTGCCACTGAAGGGGTGGGTGTGTGTGGGGCCCAATTTTTGGGAAAAAGGGAGACTCCGCTTGGAGTAACCCTTGCTTACATTGTTTTTAAAAGAAGCCAAGATGAACAAGTCATGGGTCAGCAAAGACTTTATCTACCTACCCCGGTGTCATCCTGGGGACGGATAAGAATGGCGTAGTTTTGAATGTGCTTGATGCAAATCTAGCTGTGAATTGTACAACTGGGGCACAACTGCTGCCACTGAAGGGGTGGGTGTGTGTGGGGCCCAATTTTTGGAAAAAAGGGAGACTCCGCTTGGAGTAACCCTTGCTTTCTGTGTTTTTAAAAGAAGCCAAGATGAACAGAGCTGGGATCAGGAAAGACTTTGCTACCTACCCCGGTGTCATCCTTGGGACGGATAAGAATGGCGTATTTTTGAATGTGCTTGATGCAAATCTAGCTGTGAATTGTACAACTGAGGCACAACTGCTGCCACTGAAGGGGTGGGTGTGTGTGGGGCCCAATTTTTGGAAAAAAGGGAGACTCCGCTTGGAGTAACCCTTGCTTGCTGTGTTTTTAAAAGAAGCCAAGATGAACAGAGCTGGGATCAGGAAAGACTTTGCTACCTACCCCGGTGTCATCCTTGGGACAGATAAGAATGGCGTATTTTTGAATGTGCTTGATGCAAATCTAGCTGTGAATTGTACAACTGGGGCACAACTGCTGCCACTGAAGGGGTGGGTGTGTGTGGGGCCCAATTTTTGGAAAAAAGGGAGACTCCGCTTGGAGTAACCCTTGCTTGCTGTGTTTTTAAAAGAAGCCAAGATGAACAGAGCTGGGATCAGGAAAGACTTTGCTACTTACCCCGGTGTCATCCTGGGGACGGTTAATTATGGCGTATTTTTGAATGTGCTTGATGCAAATCTAGCTGTGAATTGTACAACTGGGGCACAACTGCTGCCACTGAAGGGGTGGGTGTGTGTGGGGCCCAATTTTTGAGAAAAAGGGAGACTCCGCTTGGAGTAACCCTTGCTTACATTGTTTTTAAAAGAAGCCAAGATGAACAAGTCATGGGTCAGCAAAGACTTTATCGACCTACCCCGGTGTCATCCTGGGGACGGATAAGAATGGCGTATTTTTGAATGTGCTTGATGCAAATCTAGCTGTGAATTGTACAACTGGGGCACAACTGCTGCCACTGAAGGGGTGGGTGTGAGTGGGGCCCAATTTTTGGAAAAAAGGGAGACTCCGCTTGGAGTAACCCTTGCTTGCTGTGTTTTTAAAAGAAGCCAAGATGAACAGAGCTGGGATCAGGAAAGACTTTGCTACCTACCCCGGTGTCATCCTTGGGACGGATAAGAATGGCGTATTTTTGAATGTGCTTGATGCAAATCTAGCTGTGAATTGTACAACTGGGGCACAACTGCTGCCACTGAAGGGGTGGGTGTGTGTGGGGCCCAATTTTTGGAAAAAAGGGAGACTCCGCTTGGAGTAACCCTTGCTTGCTGTGTTTTTAAAAGAAGCCAAGATGAACAGAGCTGGGATCAGGAAAGACTGTGCTACCTACCCCGGTGTCATCCTTGGGACGGATAAGAATGGCGTATTTTTGAATGTGCTTGATGCAAATCTAGCTGTGAATTGTACAACTGGGGCACAACTGCTGCCACTGAAGGGGTGGGTGTGTGTGGGGCCCAATTTTTGGGAAAAAGGGAGACTCCGCTTGGAGTAACCCTTGCTTACATTGTTTTTAAAAGAAGCCAAGATGAACAGAGCTGGGATCAGGAAAGACTTTGCTACCTACCCCGGTGTCATCCTTGGGACGGATAAGAATGGCGTATTTTTGAATGTGCTTGATGCAAATCTAGCTGTGAATTGTACAACTGGGGCACAACTGCTGCCACTGAAGGGGTGGGTGTGTGTGGGGCCCAATTTTTGGAAAAAAGGGAGACTCCGCTTGGAGTAACCCTTGCTTGCTGTGTTTTTAAAAGAAGCCAAGATGAACAGAGCTGGGATCAGGAAAGACTTTGCTACCTACCCCGGTGTCATCCTTGGGACGGATAAGAATGGCGTATTTTTGAATGTGCTTGATGCAAATCTAGCTGTGAATTGTACAACTGGGGCACAACTGCTGCCACTGAAGGGGTGGGTGTGTGTGGGGCCCAATTTTTGGGAAAAAGGGAGACTCCGCTTGGAGTAACCCTTGCTTACATTGTTTTTAAAAGAAGCCAAGATGAACAAGTCATGGGTCAGCAAAGACTTTATCTACCTACCCCGGTGTCATCCTGGGGACGGATAAGAATGGCGTATTTTTGAATGTGCTTGATGCAAATCTAGCTGTGAATTGTACAACTGGGGCACAACTGCTGCCACTGAAGGGGTGGGTGTGTGTGGGGCCCAATTTTTGGGAAAAAGGGAGACTCCGCTTGGAGTAACCCTTGCTTACATTGTTTTTAAAAGAAGCCAAGATGAACAAGTCATGGGTCAGCAAAGACTTTATCTACCTACCCCGGTGTCATCCTGGGGACGGATAAGAATGGCGTATTTTTGAATGTGCTTGATGCAAATCTAGCTGTGAATTGTACAACTGGGGCACAACTGCTGCCACTGAATGGGTGGGTGTGTGTGGGGCACAATTTTTTGTAAAAAAAGGGAGACTCCGCTTGGAGTAACCCTTGCTTGCTGTGTTTTTAAAAGAAGCCAAGATGAACAGAGCTGGGATCAGGAAAGACTTTGCTACCTACCCCGGTGTCATCCTGGGGACGGATAAGAATGGCGTATTTTTGAATGTGCTTGATGCAAATCAAAACATCCTGTTTGCAACTAGGGCCCAAGTGCTGCCACTGAATGGGTGGGTGTGTGTGGGGCACAATTTTTGGAAAAAAAGGGAGACTCCGCTTGGAGTAACCATTGCTTGCTGTGTTTTTAAAAGAAGCCAAGATGAACAGAGCTGGGATCAGGAAAGACTTTGCTACCTACCCCGGTGTCATCCTGGGGACGGATAAGAATGGCGTATTTTTGAATGTGCTTGATGCAAATCAAAACATCCTGTTTGCAACTAGGGCCCAAGTGCTGCCACTGAATGGGTGGGTGTGTGTGGGGCACAATTTTTGGAAAAAAAGGGAGACTCCGCTTGGAGTAACCCTTGCTTGCTGTGTTTTTAAAAGAAGCCAAGATAAACAGAGCTGGGATCAGGAAAGACTTTGCTACCTACCCCGGTGTCATCCTGGGGACGGATAAGAATGGCGTATTTTTGAATGTGCTTGATGCAAATCAAAACATCCTGTTTGCAACTAGGGCCCAAGTGCTGCCACTGAAGGGGTGGGTGTGTGTGGGGCACAATTTTTGGAAAAAAAGGGAGACTCCGCTTGGAGTAACCCTTGCTTGCTGTGTTTTTAAAAGAAGCCAAGATGAACAGAGCTGGGATCAGGAAAGACTTTGCTACCTACCCCGGTGTCATCCTGGGGACGGATAAGAATGGCGTATTTTTGAATGTGCTTGATGCAAATCTAGCTGTGAAGTGTACAACTGGGGCACAACTGCGGCCACTGAAGGGGTGGGTGTGTGTGGGGCCCAATTTTTGGAAAAAAAGGGAGACTACGCTTGGAGTCACCTTGCGGTGTTTTACATGATTTTAGAAGGGCGTGCCATGCCTATATCTGTGTGTCCTCCTCTTTTTCCTTGTCCAGCTGTTTTGTTTTCGCATGAGTATATGTCCTTGTCACTTTCCCATGTGTTTGAGTTGTTTGTCACCTTTTGGACACCTTTGAGAGTGTTTTCTAGGTGTTTTACTGTGTTTGTGATTGCCTGCCATTGTTTCCTATTGGCTCGAGTTCGGTTCGTCGAACGTTCGACGAGCCGAACTCGAAAGGGACCTCCGTTCGGCGAACCGACCTCGAGCCGAACCGGGACCGGTTCGCTCATCTCTACTTAGCACACTCAAGCTCATTGTTACTAATCCATTATAATACCAAACACTAAGGAAACTTAGTGGCATCCTAAAAGTGGCTGTTGGACTTCATTAGTGTCCCACTGGTGCAAATCTATTTGCAGCACCTCTGCATTGCATACTCAAGCTCATTGTTACAAAGCCATTATAATACCAAACACTGAGGAAACTTAGTAGCATCCTAAAAGAGGCTGTTGGACTTTATTAGTGTCCCACTAGTGCAAAGATATTTGCAGCACCTCTGCATTGCATACTCAAACTCATTTTTACTAAGCCATTATACTAGCAAACTGTGCTGCCATTTTAAGGGCCATAGTTTCATTGTCCGGGATAGTTATTGTTGTTTATTCTGCTGTCAATAAAGGTAGACCACCGCTGCAATCTACACCACCTCTCAATTTTTAGTACCACATTTTAAGTGGACATTCTTGTCGCTAGCAAAATGAGTGGCAAAATGACAGATGCTGGGGGAAAGGGGAACAGGCATGTTTGAAAAAGGAAAAAAAGTTTGTGTCTGTGGGGAAGGTGGCAAAGCTCCATTAACATCTGCTGAAGATAGGCCATCTTCCAGCAAAAGTAAGATGTCTACTACTTTCCGTGGACAATCGGATGTGCTCCCTTTTTTTCGAACACAAACAACTGGAACAAAGGTAGATGTTGCCCAAAAAAAGAAAATGCTTGAATGGATCTCAAGTGGTCCAACAAGTGCCCTCTCCGCCACCTCAACTACCGCATCAAAAAAACACCAGTCCTCTGAGTTGTCATTCCAATCCCACTTGCTTTCTTCCAGCTCTCAAGTCTCCATCCGCCCTGCACAGTATGGTGGAACAGAGATGGCTTAGTCTGCAGAGCTGTTCAGTCACACTATAGCCTGGGAATCAGAGGTCTGCTCCCAAGCTACAGTGAGTACAGACCAGGAAATGGTCTGCAGTGATGCCCAGAACCTTTGTGACTCAGTTTCAGGCCGTGATGACCAAGTTTCTGAGCATAATGTTGACCCCTATTCACAAACTGAAACACCTAATGTAATAGACAATGAGGAACATACTGATGACGATGAGATGCAGATATCAGATTGGTATGACAACTTAAATATTCGTTCAGGGCAGGAAGAGGCTTGGTCTGAGGGGGAGGGGAGTGCAAACACAACGCTTGATGAGGAACTTCTAGATCCCACCTACTGTCAACCCACAGTCAGGCACTCGAGGAGGTCAACAGAGAAGGTGGAGGAGGATGCTTCTGATGACGAAGTTACCTTGCACTTTTCTGGACAGAGGAGGAGTACTGGTAGCTCATCTACAACTATATCCTCAGCCACCACTCTGCCTCTGAGCACTAGTCGGGGTGGCTCTAAGCCTTGCCTAGCCTGGTCCTTTTTTGACATAGCAAACGATCGCCCAAATCATGTGATATGTAAAACTTGTCGTGATTCTGTTAGTAGAGGGCAAAACCTCAGCAGTTTGACAACTTCTTCCATGAATCGTCACATGAATAAATATCATATGTCCAAGTGGGAAGCTCACCGTGCTGCAATGCGGCCTAGCGGAACGGACCATCCATCTCCTGCCCCTTCCAGTGCATCCGCGCACTCTTCATCTTCTAGGACTGTGGGGACAGCTGTCACACCTGGTTTTCCACGAACAACTTCCACCACTGTAACCGCAACAGGCAGTTTGCTTGGTAGGTCATTAGTTGGTTTGGAAGGGGACACAAGTGCATGTGTACAGCTCTCTCAGACATCGATAGCACCAATGTTGGATGAAGGCAACATCATGTCTACGCCTGCACTTTCCTCACAAACCTGCACTTTTCCAGAGACACCTTACTCACCACCGTCTACACACAGCAGCCAGATCTCTGTCTCTCAGATGTGGACAAATAAAAGGCCATTTCCTGCAACCCATGACAAAGCTAAGAGGTTGACTTTATCCCTCTGTAAGCTCTTGGCTATCGAAATGCTGCCTTTCCGCCTGGTGGACACACAGGATTTTAGAGACCTTATGTCTGTCGCTGTGCCCCAGTACCAGATGCCCAGTCGCCACTACTTCTCTAAGAAAGGTGTGCCTGCGCTACACCAGCATATCGCACACAACATCACCGCTTCCTTGAGAAACTCTGTGTGTGAACAGGTGCATTTCACCACAGATACTTGGACCAGTAAGCATGGACAGGGACGTTACATGTCGCTGACTGGACGCTGGGTAACTATGGTGATAGATGGTGAAGGGTCTGCTGCACAAGTCTTGCCGTCTCCACGACTTGTGTGTCAATCCTCTGTCTGTCCAAGTTCCTCCACTGCTTCTGCCTTTTCAACCTCGTCTGGGTCCTCCACCTCCGCTCCAAGCCTGCGCAGAAGGAATCACGCACCCCTCATTACTATGCTGGCAGCAGAGCGCAACGGCATCAGGCGGTCTTTGTCTGGAAATGTCTTGAAACTAAGAGTCACACAGCCCAGTGTGTTGATCCCAGTCACACCATGGGGGACAGGGATCAACAAGGGCGCATGGCAGCAGGCGAAATGTTGAGGAAGGTGCAGGAGAACATGAACAAATGGAGGACAAACTGTCCATGGACATGGAAGACTCAGCGGATGAGGCAGACCTTGGTCAAATTTCAGTTGAGGTTGGGGGGAGATGTCAGAGGAAGAAAGAACGGTTAGCACCTCTATGCCACAAACACAGCGTGGACTTAGTCCGCATGGCTGCGCCAGACATATGAGCGCCTTCTTGCTGCACTACCTCCAACATGACCCTCGTATTGTCAAAATTAGAAGTGATGATGAGTACTGGCTTGCCACACTATTAGATCCCCGGTACAAGTCCAAATTTTGTGACATAATTCCAGCCATAGAAAAGGATGCACATATGCAGGAGTATCAGCAAAAGCTGTTACTCGATCTTAACTCGGCTTTTCCTCAAAACACCGTGGTGCACGGAGTGAATCTCCCAGTTGTAACTCGACAAACATGGGACGGTCTTGTCATCTTCAACAGTCTAACTGTACCAGCAGCACCGTATCTGGTGCTGGTAACAACAATTTTATTGAATCTTTTCATAATTTTTTTAGACCATCCTTTGCAAGGCCACCAGAGACAACAAGTCTGACACATAGTCAACGGCTAGAGAGGATGATACAGGAGTATCTCCAAATGAACATCGATGCCATGACTTTGCAGCTGGAGCCTTGCTCATTTTGGGCTTCAAATCTTGAAAAATGGCCAGAGCTCTCCACTTACGCCTTGGAGATCTTGTCGTGTCCAGCTGCCAGCATTGTCTCTGAACGTGTCTTCAGTGCTGCTGGATATGTGTTGACAGATAAGCACCAGTGACAATGTGGACAGACTAACGTTCATCAAAATGAACAAGTCATGGATCCACAAGGAATTTACTACCCCTGTGTCATCCTGGGGAGGGTAAATGCTTGTGTATTTTGAATGTGCTTGATGCAAATCTACCTGTGAAGTGTACAACTGGGGCACAAGTGCTGCCACTGAAGGGGTGGGTGTGTGTGGGGCCCAATTTTTGGAAAAAAGGGAGACTCCGCTTGGAGTAACCCTTGCTTACAGTGTTTCTAAAAATGATCCAAGATGAACAGAGCTGGGATCAGGAAAAACTTAGCTACCTACACCGGTGTCATCCTGGGGATGGTTAAGGATGGCATATTTTTGAATGTGCTTGATGCAAATATACCTGTGAAATGTACAACTGGGGCACAAGTGCTGCCACTGAAGGGGTGGGTGTCTGTGTGGCCCAATTTTTGGAAAAAAGGAAGACTCCGCTTGGCGTAACCCTTGCTTGCAGTGTTTTTAAAAAGTAGCCAAGATGAACAAGACATGGTTCAGCAAAGACCTTGCTACCTACCGCTTTGCAATCCTTGGGACGGTTAATGATGGTGTATTTTTGAATGTGTTTGATGCAAATCTACCTGTGAAGTGTACAACTGGGGCACAAGTGCTGCCACTGAAGGGGTGGGTGTCTGTGTGGCCCAATTTTTGGAAAAAAGGGAGACTCCGCTTAGAGTAACTCTTGCTTGCAGTGTTTTTAAAAAGGAGCCAAGATGAACAAGTCATGGTTCAGCAAAGACTTTGCTACCTACCCCGGTGCAATCCTTGGGACAGTTAAGGATGGCGTATTTTTGAATGTGCTTGATGCAAATCTACCTGTCCAGTTTTCACCTACTGAAGTGGTGTCTGTGGGGCCCAATTTTTGGAAAAAAGGGATATTCTGATTGGAGTCCCCTTGCGGTGTTATACATAATTTTAGAAGGGCATGCCATGCCTATATCTGTGTCTCGTCCTCTTTTTCCTCGTAATGCTGTTTTGTTTTCGCTTGAGAATTTGTTCTTGTCATTTTCCTATGTGTTTGTGTTGTGTTGTGAGTTGTTTGTCATCTTTTTGACACCTTTGAGGGTGTTTTCTAGGTGTTTTTATGTGTTTGTGATTGCCTCCCATTGTTTCCTATGCGGTTCGAGCGGTTCGCCGAACTGAACTCGAACAAGACCTCCGTTCGCCGAACCAAACTCGAGCCGAACCACGACCGGTTCTCTCATCTCTACTCATGATGTTACTGCCGTGACACCCGAGGTAGCGCGGGTGTCGCTGGGGTGTCATCAGGGGTCATCCGAGTTCATTGGATAAGCAGAAAAACTGGTAACGTCAAGGCCACACCTGGAAACACACTGCTGAGGGCACCCCTTCGGTGACCTGGCCTGACCTTATGAGGTCCATGTCACTTCAGGGAAGCACACACAGAAGTGTGTGAGCCTACATGGGTTGCTCTCACAATCAATGGGGAATATTTGGTTCTCCATTAAATGTGCCAGCTGTATGGGGTCGACATCGATCCCACTAATTGGATTGCGGTGGACCAAGATTAGGGCTTTGAGAGGGAAATAAATTGGAAAAGAGGTTGTCTCTTGTCTTTATTTATTGAATAATTTTCTCTTTCTATTATTTTTCAGGTTCGCTTTTGGGGAATGTCATGGGACCTCACAATGGACTACGGTGGACCTTTTTTATTTAAAAAAAAAAGAAAAAGACAAATAAATTGGTGAATTAGGGCTGGAGTTTGAGGATTTTTGTTTAAATAAACTTTTTTATTCTCCTTTCAATTACTGGATTAGTAACAAGGGTGCCTGTTAGATGCCACCCATTACTAATACCAGGGCTTGATGCTAGTGTAGGACCCCATGGCGCAGGTGCATTTAACCTACTCTTCACTGGGCCGTCAACTATAATGGTCACGTGAGGCCTAGCCCGCCTCCATTCCCCTGAGGTGTACAGAAGATGGCAGGTGAGAGCTGTTGGTGGTAGTAGTTGTGAGGTGTTTGTTGTGACACCATCTGTGGTATACGGCCATGAAATAGGTCGCTGCTGCTGTCGTCCAAGGTAGACGGTAGTAGCAGCCAAGGATGGTATTGCTCTACACAGGTAGAGCAGGCCTTGGGTGTTACACCTAGTGGTTCCCCTGTTGCAAGGAATGATGTGGTCTCCCATTCCTTGCCTGCCACAAGCCCTCCTTCTCAGCAACACTGAAGGTCTGGGAGATTATGCAATGTGCAGGGGGCGCCTGCTCAGAGAGGCAGCAGGAGTGTTGCACCTCGTTGTTCTCCTGTTGCAAAGAATGAAGCAGTCTCCCATTCCTTGCCAGGCACAAGCCCTCCTGCTCAGCAGCGCCAAAGGTCTGGGAGACTACGCAATGTGCAGAGCTTAACTGCTCAGGGAAGCAGCAAGACCTCCGTTATCTTTGCACATTGTGAAACCAAGGATCCCGCTTCTATGTCCCAGAGGCTGGAGGATGAGCATGTGCACTACGTGGCATGTTCTGATTTGCCCACTGACGTCACATGGCTTGATGACGAGGCTGGTGATGTGGTGAACCCTGACTGGCCGGGCTGGGACGTCGTGGACCCTGATTGGGCCAAGGCTGTCATCTCCGCCTCGCGCCCGCCCTTGGATGGACCTGCACCTCCTTAAAAGCTCCTCCTGCCAATATGGCGGCGCGCGACCGTCCTGTATTGTTGGGTGACTGGCAGCATGCTGCTACGCCGCTGTACAGCCAGTTTGTCTTCCTGTGGGCTTTGCCCTTGCTGCTCCGGCAGTCCCTTGTTTGCAGGCCGTGTCCCTGCCCTCGGTGAGCTCCTTGGGACTCCCTCGGACTCACCGTGTTGTTAAGCACACGTGCGCGGGCACCACTGTGCTACCCTCGTACCACATTTCAGTTACCTTCCTCTGGGCACACGTGCGTGGGCACCACTGTGCTTCCTCGTGCAACAAGTGCACCGAGCTCTGAGCCCCATGCCATAAAACCCTCACGGGTTAGGGCGAGCTGGTGTACGCAGATCGTCTGTGACGTAACAGACGATCGTCAGCAGCAACCCGCTCACTCTTCAACAACCATAGCAGTGGTCCTCTACACCGCACAGTGGACCTTGACCGGCGGAAGCTGTCTCTATACCATCTTGGCATGCTTCCCCGGGCCCCCCTCGTAACACTCTGGGAGGATGATGAGGGGAGTAGTAATGGTGGCGGGCAGCAGCAGTATGGGTAATAAAGAGTCAGAGTCTATGGTTGAGGTTCCAGGTTGTTTTCTCACTTTTGGTACGATGCCACTCACCCAGGTTATACTGGTCACTTGCTATATGATGGGCTCCGTTGGACCTGAATCCCTTTAGGGATCAGTCCGGTTTGGTGTTCCGAGGGTTTCTCCTTGTAACATCTGTCTGTGGATCCCCTGATTTGAAGCTACGAGGGGACCCTGGGTTCCACAAGATGTACTCTTGTCCCTATCTGCAGGTGCCACGGTTCCGATGTGGGGTCCGGCTTGAAGCAAGACCCCGGATCCTATATGGCATTGTGCTGTCAGGCACTGTGTGGTCAGGGAAGCTTGAAACTTTCCCCTTACCAGACAGATTCTAGAAAACCAACGTGAAGTATGATCTTCCCTAGGGTCCTGCCACTCTTTTTGGCATCGATTTAGTGGGGAGCAGAGATCCCTCTCCCCGCGGTAACCATTGTGAACTTCAGGGGTGCCACATTAGCAGGAGCTGGTATCAACCCCACAAATATTACCCCATTTGCCACCGCACCAGGGCAATGGGAAGAGCTGGGTCCAGTGTGAAAGGGTGAGAGGATATTAGTAACCTTTATCCACTGTGAACTGCTGTAAAATGCTTATTTACTGTTCATTGTATACATTGTTAATGACCAGCCACAAGAGGCCACTGTGTTGCAGCTGCATTCGAGTGTTACTATAGCAACATCTCAACGGACTTCTCCACTGGACTTTGAGGGCTGAGGAAGCGGTGTATGTGAGCTGCAGAGAAAGTGAGAGGTGTGCATAATGGAAAAGAGCTGCTGCAGAGACATTTAAGTGAATTGGGAGAAAAATAGTGTTGGAATTTAGTGAGGACCGTCTTGTGTGTGAGCAGCATCCTGTGCCAGAGATTCACCATTCTGTAGTTGCTGGCTAAACTGATTCACCGTGAGAGGATCTCCAAGTCTCTGGTTATGGCAGCTGGACACCATAGTACTCGGGCATGGTAGGCTGGGTCCAGGTCTGCATGCCTGCTACGCTTTGTTTTTTGGTACCAAAGCACCTTTCTGGTCTGGTTATATGCACACAGTAAGGGTCCCATTAAACTTTGCGACGTTCCAGCGATCCCGACAATGATACGACCTGGTCAGGATCGCTGGTACGTTGCTACATAGTCACTAGTGAGCTGGCAAACAGGCAGATCTAATTAACGACACATAAACAATACGGTGATCTGTATAATGACCTCTGCGGTCATTGGGACCCTGTCACACAGCAGCTATTCTGATGACTCAGACCTCGATATAGACATAGTGTTTCCACCCAGACGTGCCAACGAGGTCGCTCATTATTGTTATGGCGTCAAACACAGCAATGTATGCTGCCCAGAGGGACACCAACGATCAAAAAATGAACCAGGACGTTAGGTACGATTGGTGATATCGCAGAGGGGGGGCCAGTCGCTGCTATGTGTCACACGTAGCAAGATTGCTAGCAAGGTCACTATTGCATCACAAAACCTGTGACCTTTCAGCAATCTCGCTAACAACATCGCTATGTGTAACGTGGCCGTAAGACTTTCTGGCTCTGCTGTGTCAGTTTACAGTTATATTTAAACTTTTAAAGGGACAACTCCACTCATTTGCATTGACTGTTGCTCTATAATATTTCTAAGATTGTGTTGCTGAGCGGCTTGGGTTTGCCTTCCCACTTTTATCATCTGTCTTTTCTGTGAGCCTTCAGCAATTAAGGGTATTCAGGGGTTTATGGGATTTGTTTATTGTTATGTGGATAAATTGTGAACTCTTGTGCTGCACCACTGGTAGGGCGTGCAATACAAGGGTTGGTGAAAAGGCAACATAAATTGCCATTACGGGTGGCACAGCACGGGGCATTAGTCTTAGGCCTTGCATTTATACTGTTCTGTTTTATGAATGCCTTTCTGTTTTTGGAACATAAAGCAATCCTTTATCAATTGAACTGCCTAGAGTCTCTTCCCTGATGTATGGTGTTGCTTTATAGTGGGGAGTCCATCCTGTACACGACTTACACCAGCACCAGAATTGGTGCATATAAAGGATGCACCATGTCTGGGGCAGCAGAAGGCTGCTATTTTTAGCATTGAAAGGGCCAAATAACCCTGTCCCTTTCCACCCTAATAATATCAACTCCCAGTTGTCTGATGTACCTTGGCTGGTTTTATGAAAATGGAGGGGACCCCACGTCATTTTTTTTTAAAGATCAAAAAAATGTGAAACATAAGTGTGGAATCCCCTTTATTTTTAATAACCATGCAAGGTACAGCAGAGAGCGGACCTTTGCAGCCCACAGATCCTGCTGCTGTTCCTGTGCTAGATTTAAAAATTAGAATCAGAGGGATAGCACATCTTTTTTTTTATTAAAAAAAAAATAAAAATTAAAAATGCTGCAAAACATCTTGCAAAAATTGCCATCTCTATATCTATTGAGCTGTTCTATCTGTTCTTTCTTTTTGTCTATTTTATATGTTCTTTCTTATTTTCTTTCTTTATATCTAACTATTTTATCTGTTCTATCTGTTCTGTATATCAACTGTATCTATCTTTTTGTATTTATCTATAATTTTTTCAGGCTTTGCCCATTTTTTACACATTAAAAAAACATTAATTTCAGTATCATGCTTTTTGTACCAGTACCAATCACACGCATGTCACACGTAAGCAAATACGAACGTCACACGCATGACTCACGGATGT
Organism: Anomaloglossus baeobatrachus; assembly: GCF_048569485.1. Classification (NCBI taxonomy): domain Eukaryota; kingdom Metazoa; phylum Chordata; class Amphibia; order Anura; family Aromobatidae; genus Anomaloglossus; species Anomaloglossus baeobatrachus. The sequence goes on along the minus strand of NC_134355.1, from coordinate 498,918,608 downwards.
CACACGGATTACCATACCGGTACGGGAGGCTTGTACCTTGTTTAACCACAGACACATGAAAGAGGCCTAAAGCGGGCTTTACACGCTGTGACATCGCTAGCGATGTCGCGAGCGATATCACCCACCCACGTCGGTGGCGCGTCACGGGGTGATCGATGTCGTAGCAAATAATATTGCTACGGCAGCATTACATGCAATTACCTGTTCACCGACGTCGCTGTGGCCGTCGAACAATCTCTCCTTTAAGGTGGAGGTTCATTCGGCGTCAGAGCGGCGTCACAAAGTGGCCGCGCAATAGAAGCGGAGGGGCGGAGATGAGCGACAGGAACATTTTTTAAAAATGAATGACGTGTACACGACGAATAATTTGACACCTTTTTGTGATCGTTACTGATCGCAAAAAGGTGTCAAGCACAACGACATCGCTAACGAGGCCGGATGTGCGTCACCAACACCATGACCCCGACGATATCTCGTTAGCGATATCATTGTGCGTAAATGGGCCTTTAGGATTACATTTAAGCCATTAATATTGTTACATTATATGTTATCAATTAATATTTGCAAAACATCACTTTATGAGATATAAGTGCATCTCAATAAATTACAATATCATCATAGTTAATTTATTTCAGTAACAATTAAATATTTCAGTCAATACAAAAAGGGAAATGCATCTATTATATAGAGTCATTACAAACAGAGTGATTTATTTCAAGTGTTTATTTCTGTTAATGTTGATGATTATGGCTTACAGCCAATGATATCCCAAAAGTCATTACATCAGAAAATTTGAATATTATATTATATAAGACCAACTGAAAAAATGATTTTAAACTCATAAATGTTGGCCTACTGAAAAGTATGGACAGTAAATGCACCCAATACTTGGTCAGGGTTCATTTTGCATAAATTACTGCATCAATGTGGCGTGGCATGGAGGCGATCAGTCTGTGGCACTGCTGAGGTGTTATGGAAGCCCAGGTTGCTTTGATAGCAGCCTTCTGCTCATCTGCATTGTTGGGTATGGTGTATCTCATTTTCCTCTTGGCAATACCCCATAGATTTTCTATGGGGTTTAATTTAGGTGAGTTTGCTGGCCAATCAAGCACAGTGATACAGTGGTTATTAACCCTTTAGTGACGGAGCTAATTTTCACCTTAATGACCAGACCAAATTTTGCAATTCTGACCAATGTCACTTCATGAGGTTATAACTCTGAAACGCTTCAACGGATCCCGGTGATTCTGAGATTGTTTTTTCGTCACATATTGGACTTCATGTTAGTACCAAATTTAGGACAATATTTTTTGCGTTTATTTATGAAAAAAATTGAATATTGGCAAAAAATTTTGAAAATTTAGCAATTTTCAACTTTTGAATTTTTATACCGTTAAACCAGAGATTTCTGTGACACAAAATAGTTAATAAATAACATTTCCCACATTAGCACACACACATTTACATTAGCACAATTTTGGAAACAAAATTTTTTTTTGTTAGGAAGTTAGAGGGGTTCAAAGTTTATCAGCAATTTCTCATTTTTACATCAAAATTTACAAAACCAGTTTTTTAGGGACCACATCACATTTGAAGGGACTTCAATAGGTCTAGATGACAGAAAATACCCAAAAGTGACACCATTCTAAAAAATGCACCCCCCAAAGTACTCAAAACCACATTCAAGAAGTTTATTAACACTTCAGGTGCTTCACATGAACAAAAGCAATGTGGAATGAAAAAAAGCAAAAATTAAATTTTACCTAAAAATGTTGCTCTAACCCAAATTTATTCACTTTTAGAAGAAATAACACAACAAAATGGACCCCAAAACTTGTTCCCCACTTTCTTATGAGTGTGCCGATACCCCACATGTGGTCAGAAACCTCTGTTTGGACAAATGGGAGAGCTCGGAACAGAAGGAGCAATATTTGAATTTTGGAAAGCAAATTTGGCTGAAATAGATTGCGGGCACCATGTTGAATTTACAGGTCCGCTAAGGTACTAAACAGAAGAAATCCCTCACAAGTGACACCATTTTGGAAACTAGACCCCTCAAGGCTTCTATCTAGGGGTATAGTGAGCATTTTAGATCCACAGGTACTTCACAGATTTTGTTAACGTTACGTTGTCATATTGAAAATTTTAATAATTTTCTCACAAATGTTGCTTTAGCATCAATTTTCTCACTTTTTCAAGAGGTAATTCCAAAAATTTGACCTCAAGGTTTGTTAACCACTTTTTTATGAGCACGGTGATACCTCACATGTGGTCTGAAACCTTTGTTTGGACAAATGGGAGGGCTTGGAACGAAAGGAGCAATATTTGAATTTTGGAAAGGAAATTTGGCTGAAAAAGATTGCAGGCACCATGTCGCATTTAGAGGTCCCCTAAGGTACCTAAACAGCAGAAACCCCGCACAAGTGACCCCATTTTGGAAACTAGGCCCCTCAAGGAATTTATCTAGATGTTTGGTGAGTACCCTGAACCCCCAGGTGCTTCACAGAAGTTTATAACGTTGAGCCATGAAAAAAAAAAAAAAAAATTTTACCACAAAATTGTTAATTCAACCAGGTAGCTTTTTTTTTTACAAGAGTAAAAGGAAAAAATTCAGCATAACATTTATTGTGCAATTTCTCCTGAGTTTGGCGATAAATTATATGTGGTGGAAATCAACTGTTTGGGCGCATGGCAGGGCTCGGAAGGGAAGGAGCGCCATTTGACTGCAAAATTGGCTGGAATCAATAGCGGACGCCAGGTTGCATTTGGAGAGCCCCTGAGGTGAATAAACAGTGGCGGTCCCCCACAAGTGACTCCATTCTGGAAACAAGACACCTCAAGGCTTTTATCTAGGTATATATTGAGCAGTTTGAATCCACGAGTACTTCACAGAATTTGATAAGCTTAGGTTGCCATATTGAAAATTTTAATTTTTTTCACAAAAATGTTGCTTTAGCATCAAATTTCTCACTTTTTCAAGAGACAACAACAAACCGTGGACCCCACAGGTTGTTATCCAATGTCTTATGAGCACAGGGATACCCCACATGTGGCCAAAAACCTCTGTTTGGATAAATGGGAGGGCTTGGAATGGAGGGAGCACCATTTGAATTCTGGAAAAGTTAAAATAAATTGCGGGCACCATGTCACATTTGCAGGGCCCCTTGGGTACCTATACAGCAGAAACCCCCCACAAGTGACCCCATTTTGGAAACTGGATTTTATTCAGGAGTATAGTAAGCATTTTGAATCCACAGGTACTTCACAAAAATGTTGCTGTAGCAACAAATGTCTCACTGTTAGGCTATGTGGCCATGATCCAGCGACACGGCGTCTAGTATACAGTGTCAGCCTTCCTGCAGAGATGTGAGTGTTGTCCACGGGAGAACGCAGCTGCCCATGCCCACGACTTGGGTTCAGGCTGCTGTGGAGCTCTATGCTACCTGCAGAGAACACTCTTGTCTCCGCAGCAAAAATTGACATGCTGAGGCTCAGGAAGCTGCGCCACAGGTCGGTTTATGCTGCGGAGAAAAGAAGCACATTGGGCACGGGATTTCTAAAAATCCTTCCACTGTGCTTCTACTACACAACGCAGCGCTATGGATGCAGGGAAAACACTCTGCGCCCAAAACGCTGCAAACCTGATTGTGGGCACACAGCCTAAAATGCTACAATGGATGAATGGATAGATGTCAAACATATATAACACCCCACCCCCCTGCATATTCTAAGCTGGCGCCCTTTAGTGCCTTTCATGTGGCACTAAAGGGTGCCTAGCCTTGTATTTAGCCCCCCAAAAAATTAATAATTAAAATAAACGACGTGGGGTCCCCCCTATTTTTGATAGCCAGCTAGGGTAAAGCAGACAGCTGTAGCCTGCAAACCACAGCTGACAGCTTCACCTTGGCTGGTGATCAATTTGGAGGCCTCCCCAGGCGTTTTTTTAAAAAAAAACAAAACGTGGGGTCCCCCCCAAATTAGATCACCAGCCAAGGTGAAGCGGACAGCTGGGGTCTGGTATTCTCAGGGTGGGAAGAGCCATGGTTATTGGACTCTTCCCAGCCTAAAAATAGCAGGCCGCAGCCGCCCCAGAAGTGGCGCATCCATTAGATGCGCCAATCCTGGCGCTTCGCCCCAGCTTATCCCGCGCCCTGGTGCGGTGGCAGACGGGGTAATATATGGGGTTGATACCAGCTGTAATGTCACTTGGCATCAAGCCCTGGGGTTAGTGATGTCACGGCATCTAAACAGATACCCGACATTACTAACCCAGTCAAGTAATAGAAAAAAATAAAGACAAAAAAAAAATTATTTGAAAGAAAAACTCCCCGAAACATTCCTCTTTTACCAATTTATTGAAAATAAAGAAATTCCGGTTGCTGTAATCCATTTTGGAGGTCCCACGCCGACTCTGGATCTTCTAGAATATGGGGGGCACGTTCAGGGAACGTATCCCCCATTTTCTGGAAGAGCAAGCTCTCCATGAGCAGTGTGGGTGCAGTAATCTGAGAATACTGCACTCACACTGCCCCGGTCCAACCTAGGGCAGAGTGACCTGCAGTAACCTCATTCCAGAATATGAGGGGCACGCTCACAGAACGTACCCCCCATTTTCTGGAACAGCAGTCTCTCCATGTGAGGAGTGTGACTGCAGATTACCGCACTCTACCTCCCCCGGTCCACAGTGGAGCCTGTGCAGCAGCGACGTCAGGGTCCCTGCTTGCAGGGATCCAGCTGACAGCCGCTGTCTGCGCATGCGCCGCCAGCATTGAAGAAGGAGGCGGCGTGATCGCGGGACGGATCACCAGCAGACAGGTAACGTATGACCGGGGGCTGGGGGGGGTGACGGGGGGTGACGGGGAGTGACCTAGCGGGACCTGGGGACACCTTTCTGTCGCATGTGACGTGTCACATGCGGCAGAAAGAGCAGAATGAATGCGGCCGCGCGCTGTGCGCCGCCATCTTCCACGCTCCGGAGGGGGGAGGGGGGTGGTGGCTCTGGAGAACCGGAGGGGGCTCCGGTGACCAGAGGGCTCCAGTGGACTGGAGGAGGGGTCAGGGGGAGGACATTTCCCTCCGATCTGAAATGTTTGATCATTTCAGATCGGAGGGAAATGAATGCAGAGCCGGCGCCGGCGGCAGTTTTCTGTGCGCCTCGGCGCCATTTTGAGTGCTCCGGAGGGGGGGTAGGGGTGGTGGGGGGACTCTCCGGTACCGGGGGCTTTGGGGGCACTAGGGGTTTAGATTTCTTTCTCATCTGACATGTTTGATCATGTCAGATGAAAAAGAAATCAGTTTTACCGGCCATTTCTTTTTTTTTCATGTGTTCGTCGGTATACAGTGTATACCGCCGATCACATGATCGGGGTCCAAAAAAAACACCCCGATTCATAATCTGGGGGTCTCAGCTACCCCCGGTAGCTGAAACCCCCGAGATTTTTCGGTCGCTGGGGGCGCTACAGGGTTTTTTCGGGCCGCCGCTTTAAAGCGGCGGAACAGAATAAGTACCCTGTTTTGCCGCCGCTTTAAGTCGTACGGCCGTCGTTATGAGGTTAAACCAGGCATTTGTACTTTTAGTAGTGTGGACAGCTCCTGCTGGAAAATTTAATTTCCATCTGCAAAAAGCTTGTCGGCAGACGGAAACATAAAGTGCTCTAAAATTTCCTGGTAGATGGCTGCGTTGACTTTGGTCTTGATAAAACACAGCGGACCTACACCAGCAGATGACATGGCTACCCAAACCATCACTGATTGTGGGAACTTCCCACTAGATCTCAAGCAGTTTGGATTGTGGCCTCTCCACTCTTCCTCCAGACTCTGGGATCTTGATTTCCAAATGAAATACAAAATTTACTTTAATCTGAAAACAACATCTTGGACAACGGAGAAGCAGTCCTGTTCTTTTTCTCATTGACCCAGGTAAGACAATTCTGGCATTGTCTACTGGTTATGAGTGGCATGACACAAGGAATGTGACAGTTGTAGCCCATATGTTGGATATGTCTGGGTGTGGTGGCTCTTGAAGCACTGACTTTAGCAGCAGTCTACTCCTTGTGAATTTCCCCCAAATTTTTGAATGGCCTTTTGGCAATGCTACGTTTATCCCGGTTGCTTGTGCACCTTTATCTACCACACTTTTTCCTTCCACTCAACTTACCATTAATATGCTTGGATACAGCACTGTGTGAACAGCCAGCTTCTTTAGCAATGACCTTTTGAGGCTAACCCTAATTTTGGAGTGTGTCAATGACTGCCTTCTGGACATCTGTCAAGTCAGCAGTCTACCCCATGACTGTCTAGCCTACTGAACCAGACTAAGGGACCATTTTAAATATTTAGGAAGCCTTTGCAGGTGTTTTGTGGTAATTATTCTAATTTTCTGAGATAATGACTTTTGGGTATTCGTTGGCTGTAAGCCATAATCATCAACACTATCAGAAAGACCCTTGAAATAGATCACTCTGTGTGTAATGACTCTATATAATATGTGTTTCCCTTTTTGTATTGAATTATTGAAATAAATACATTTTTTGATATTGAAATTTATTGAGACGCACTTGTAAATATGCCACAATAAAGCATAAGGACTTGAGTTTTTTATTATAAGTTTTACTTTCTTAGATACCAACAATAAACTAAACTTTTTACTAGATCATGAGAAATGGGCTTTATTTACCAGCATGAAGACTATAAGCTAATTTACTCTGTAACTGGCAGGGAACATTCCATAGATGTTTATTTGTAACATCAGGGAAAAAAATATTGTAGGGTCAATAAGTTATATTCAATTCAAAAGTCATCACTTTATACATTCGAACATTAATTTTTCTAAAACAAGTATCTTTGATGAAATGTGATTTTCCACTATCTTTAATACATCAAAATACGCAGGAGAGAAGAACAGTAATTTCCAATTTATTTACAGACAAAATGTGGTACTGTTGGTCACCATGCAATTTACTATTTAATTTTCCTGAAATGGCTTTCACAGTGACCTTTGGATGGATAGTGTCTCTAAGTACAAGACATTTTGTTACACTTCATAGCCTTTTCTTTCCTCTGTTGTTCAAAATTTAAAATATGGTATAAAGTTATAATTTGTCTAATTCTTGGTAAACTGGTTTTTTTTTACAGATATATATTTATAGCATATTTTCTATCAAAAACTTTGTTGATCATTTAAGGAATAAGTTAAGTTGGAAAAGTTGTAAAAGTACAAATTCACTTAACCCCCTAACGACTGCCGATATGCCTATAACGGCAGTCATTCGGTTTATATATTCCTCAGAGCTGCTTTTTAACAGCGCTAAGGAATAAGAGGATAGAACCACAAGAGTGACAGATGTACATGACAGCTGACACCTGTGGGCATCAACCCAACTGGTTTTGGAACCGTTCGAGACCAATTAACCACTTAAATATGGCTTTCAATCACGACAGCGGTATCTAAATGGAGGTTAAAAGACCTCCTTTGGCAGATGTGGTCCTTTATGATGGTGAACTCAGGTGCCGATCATTGCCATGGTACCCTGGGGTCATCTGATGACCCTAGGGTATGGTGTCCTGTAAGATCCTGATTTTAAGCAGGGTCTCATAGGCAGTCAGTGACTGACATGTCTCCTGCACTACAAGTACAGCAGTGCATGAGACCAGTGATCAAACAAAACAATATTCCTGTCCCAACAATAGGACTAAGTGATAAATAAAAAAAGTTATCTTAACTGTTTAAAATAGTAAAAAAACACAAAAAAGTGCACACAAATCATGAAAATCAATATCACCACCAAAAATACAGCTTTTGTTTTAAAACAAAAATAAAGAAAGAAACGTACACGTAATTAGTAGCGCCACGTCCAGCATTACCTGAAATATGAAACCATCACATTAGTTATTCAGTATGGGTAATACCATAAAAAACCACTCCATATTGTTTTCATCATACATACACACAAAAAAGTGAATCAAAAAGTCATATGTAAAAAAAATTGGTACAAATGAGAATACCAAACAATCACGCAAAAAACAAGCCCTGTGCACATGGCCGCATCCTGCACATGGCACACAACATGTGCACATGGCCACATCCTGGGAAGGAGGCAACAGAGATGTCCCTATTGAAAACTATGCATAGACATTAACCCCCTATAATCTGAATATCTTAAAACAGTTTCAAGACCATTTTTGTGGGACTCCCCACTTAATATATCTTGCTTGGATATATTTTTTCTCATTTTTCACTCTTCTGAAGTCTTCCTCTTCTATCATGGAGCAACTGTATATGAATAAGGCCCTATGAGGCCGAAACATCAAGTTTCTATCTGTTGCCAAGAAATAAAAACCACACTTGTTTTGCAAACAAACCTTTATTCTGTTTCATTGAATAAGTGAAAGAAAAGAGAATGCAGTGTTCCCTTTTAGATATATGACTTGGACCCAGGTCCTCTCACTAGCACCTCTGAAGAAAATTCGTGCTGAGTGCACACCAATATTACATTGAGCTTAGCTGGCTCAGCAGCTAGGCTGCTGCAGCAGTACCTCACCCAGCTTAATCTTCTAGGTGAGATATGTATATTCCGTGCAGTATCATTCATGTCTACTGGTTACAAGCTGTGTCAGCACCTTGAACCCACAGGTGACCCGCAGAATTTTATAATGTTGAGCAATGAAAATGAAAAAACACATTGTAAACCCCACAAAATATATTGCTTTTTCTTCAAATAGTTTATTTTCACAAGGGTAACAAGAGAATATAAGTTGTGCAATTTATTTTCGGTAAACCGATTTCAAGGCACAGTACAAAGCTCAGAAGGGAATGGCTCCATATTGGAGTGCAAATATTCCTGGAATTGTTTGAGGGTGCCATGTCAAATTATCCCTGACATGCCAGAAAAGCAGACTCTCCATAGGTAACCCCACTTTAAAAACGTCACTCCACAATACATTTATCTAAGGGTGCAATGAGCATGTTGACACCACAGGTGTGTAGAATACTTTTTATACCAATTGGGTGATGAAGAAAAAAGTAATTACATTTTTACCACAAAAGGTTTGCTTTTGGCTTAAATTTTACATTTTCACAGGGTAAAATGGGTAAAAATGCCAATAAAACTTGTCAAACCATTTCTGTTGAATGAGACATACACCACATGTGGCTGAACATTATTGCTTAGCCAAACAGCGGGACTCAGTAGAGAAGAAGCCCTATTTGGCTCTTGGAGAACACATTTTCAGAGAATAGTTTAGGAACTCTATATACAGAGCTTTTAAGTCCCAGAAAAGCTTAATCCCTCATCAAGGGACCAGATTTTGAAAATTACACTCCGTTAGGAATTATCTACACGTGTGACCCCATGATTTTTTTCCAGAAATCAACAAGCACTCACAGTTGCTGAATGAAAATTGCAAATCTGTCATTGTACTGCCCAGTACATTGTAGTACCCAGTAGATTGTGCCTAGCTTGTGCTTCTAGAGACTTGAATCCCCTAAATTAAGCAAGCTCTTATCGCTACATTTCTAACAAACATGTGTACAGTATGCTAGTTGCAATTTAGGTACACTGTGGGGCTCAGAAAAGGGTATTTGGATTTAAGAGCACAGAAATCACAGGATTTCTTTTAGGTGGAGAGGAGCCATTTAGCTTTTCCACAGAACATTGAAACCTCTTATATTTTAATTGAGATATGATGGACGTGAGTGGAGACTTCATTTTTTGTGGATTGAGGAGAAGGTTTTTTTGGAAACATTTTACATAAAATTTTAGACCACAATTTTATCTGACGTTCTACTCTGAGAATTTACTTTGAAGTTTCCATTAAAATCTCCAGTGATTCATATGACACCCCCAAAGGATCAGTTCACTATACTGAGGTAACATAATTACTCTGGATTACATTTGGCCTCTGTTCACTAGTGTCCATTATTTTTAGAAGTGCACAAAACTAGCCAAGAGTGCTTTTAAAAATACTTAGATGGATACTGCCAAACGTTATATTGAGGGTTCTGTGTGAATCATGTATTTCAGAGCTGTAAAGCATAGAGCAAAGAACAAATATTATTCGAGCCTTAAGGGTGCTTTACACACTGCGACATCGGTAGCGATAGCTAGCGATGTTGTGCGCGATAGCACCCGCCACCGTTGCTTGTGCGACATTTGGTGATCGCTGCCGTAGTGAACATTATTGCTACAGAAGCGTCACACGCACATATCTTACAGCGACGTCGCTATGACCGCTGAACAATCCCTCCTTCAAGGGCGAGGGGTGTTCGGCGTCATAGCGACGTCACTGCGGCGTTACCAAGCGGACGGCAAATAGTAGAGGAGGGGTGGAGATGAGTGGCCGGAACATGCCGCCCACCTCCTTCCTTCCTCATTGTCGGTGGACGCAGGTAAGGAGATGTTCGTCATTCCTGCGGTGTCACACATAGCGACGTGTGCTGCCACAGGAACGACAAACAACATTGTACCTGCAGCAGCAACGCTATTAAGGAAATGAACGATGTGTCAACGAGCAACGATTTTTCATGTTTTTGCGCTCGTTGATCGTCGGTCATTGGTGTCACACGCTGTGATGTCGCTAACGGAGCCGGATGTGCATCCCTAACGACGTGACCCCGACGATATATCGTTAGCGATGTCGCAGCATGTAAAGCACCCTTTACTTTGATCTTTTGAAGTCAGAATTAAAAAATTAACAGCAGGTCAATAATTGTTTTTATTTAATTTTCACATTGTTCCTTGTGTGGTATAAGTGATTAGATGGCCTTATTCTTCTGGTCATTGCTTTTACAGACATATAATATTTAAATAATTGTTTTAATGTTGTGCTACTTTTATACAATAAAATAATTTTATATAAAAAAAGCTATAGCTCTTTTTATTTTTCCGCTGACAAAGTCAGTTATAGAGGACAAACAAAAGATTGAGATATTAAATAGGCATTTCTCATCTGTGTTCACCAAGGAACTGACTGTACCAGGGATCATTCAGCAAGTGAAAAATGAAAGTTCATCACCCGATATAAGTAATTTAACACAAGAAGATGTACGCCTACGTCTGAGTAAATTTAACATTGACAAATCCCTAGGGCCAGATGGCATTCATCCATGAATATTGAAGGAATTGAGCTCTGTAAACGTCAGACCGCTGTATCTCATCTTTTTAGACTCGCTTGTAACAGGGTTGGTGCCTCAGGATTGGAGTATTGCTGATGTGGTTCCGATATTTAAGAAAGTTAAGAGGGTAGATCCAGGCAACTACCATCCAGTAAGCCTGACATCAGTAGTATGCAAAGTTTTTGAGAGCATTTTAAGGAATGACATGCAAAAATATATTGCAGATAATAATAACCGACAGACAGCATGGATTCTTGAAAGATAAGTCGAGTCTAACCAACTTGTTGGGGTTCTATGAGGGGGTAAGTGCAAACCTGGATATTGGTAATGCAGCTGATGTGATTTATTTGGACTTTGCAAAGGCATTTGATACTGTACCACATAATAGCCTTATACTAAAGCTCCAGAAGCAAGGACTGGGGGAAACTATATGCAACTGGGTAAGGAATTGGCTAAAAGATAGGAAACAAAGAGTAGTCATAAATGGTACATTCTCTAAATAGGCTATAGTCAGCAGTGGGGTGCCGCAGGGATCTGTGCTAGGACCGATTCTTTTTAATCTCTTTATTAATGACCTTGTGGATGGGATTGATAGTAAAGTGTCAGTCTTTGCTGATGACACCAAACTATGTAGGATATTAAAAACTGACCTTGATAGTACAATATTACAAAAAGATCTGGATAAGATGCCAGAATGGGCAGTTACTTGGCAAATGAGATTTAATGTTGATAAATGTGAAGTAATGCAGCTAGGATGGAGTAATCCTATAACTGCGTATACATTAAATGGAAGTAAACTCGGGACTACAAAACAGGAGAAGGTCTTAGGTATTCTCATTACAAATGCTAAAATTCTGCTAAAGCAAACAAGATTTTAGGGTGTATAAAAGGAGAGATTAGATCCCATGATCCCAACGTATTGTTACCCCTCTATAAATCACTTGTAAGGCCTCATCTGGAATATGGCATCCAGTTTTGGGCTCCACATTTTAAAAAGGACATTCTGAAGTTAGAGTCAGTACAAAGGCGGGTAACTAGACTACTACAAGGAATGGAAGGCCTCCCATATGATGAGAGGTTGAAAAATTTAGATATGTTTAGCTTAGAAAAAAGACATCTCAAAAGAAATCTCATTTATATGTATAAATACATATGTGGTCAATATAAAGGACTGGCACATGACTTATTTCTTCCAAAGACAATACTAAGGACCAGGGGGCACTCACTGCGAGTGGAAGAAAAGCGATTCCGACAGCTCAATAGGAAAGGGTTATTTACAGTTAGAGCAGTCAGACTGTGGAATGCCCTACCACAAGAGGTAGTAATGGCAGATACTATAACAGCTTTTAAAAAAGGGCTGGATGATTTCCTCAGTACACACAACATTGTTGGTTATAAATGACTTAAGCGGGCTTTACACGCTACGAGATCGCTACAGCGATCTCGTTGGGGTCACGGATTTTGTGACTCACATCCGGCCGCTGTAGCGATCTCGTTGTGTGTGACTCCTAGGAGCGATTTTGGATCGTTACAAAAACGTCAAAAATCGCTCCTCGTTGACATGGGGGTCATTTCTCAAATATTGCTGCTGCAGCATGTACGATGCAGTTCGTCCCTCCTGCGGCAGCACACATCGCTCCGTGTGACGCCGCAGGAGCGAGGAACCTCACCTTACCTGACGCCGCCCGCAATGTGGAAGGAATGAGGTGGGCGGGATGTTACATCCCGCTCATCTCCGCCCCTCCGCTTTGATTGGGTGGCCGCTTAGTGACGTCGCTGTGACGCCGCACGGACCGCCCCCTTAGAAAGGAGGTGGTTTGCCGGTCACAGCGACGTCGAAGAGCAGGTAAGTAGTGTGACGGGTCTGGGCGATGTTGTGCACCACGGGCAGCGATTTGCCCATGTCGCACAACCGATGGGGGTGGGTACCCACGCTAGCGATATCGGTACCGATATCGCAGCGTGTAAAGTGGCCTTTAGTAACCAAATGTAGAACTGGTGGAGGAAGGATGAACTAGATGGACCTAGGTCTTTTTTCAACTTAAGTATCTATGTAACTATGTAACTATGTCATAAGAGGGCTTTTTTTGTGGGATGAATTGATGTTTTAATTTATACCACTTTTGGACACATAATATTTTTTGATCACTTTCCATTCCAATTTTTGAGAAGGAGAATAAACAAAAACCAGCAAATTAGGAATTGATTTTTTTAATGCCATCCATAATATGATAAAATTGGTAAAATAGCTTTATTCTTCAGATTAGTACAATATAATTAATACCACATTTACATCAGTTTTTATGCTTTGCCGCTTTTACTCAATAAAAACAATTTGATAGCAAAAACAATGTTTGCATTTCTGTTTTCAGAGAGCTAAAGCTTTTTTAATTTTACACTGACAGAGCTATATTGTGGCTTGTTTTTTGAGGGACAAGATTAAGTTATAGGAATACTATTTTTATTTACCGTATTTTTGAATTATAAAAAGCACGTTTCCTCCCAAAAAAACGAAAAGAGGGGTAGCAGGAGGCAGGGGTAAAGCTACGGTGGTTGTGAAGGGTCAGTGGTGGCTGTGCATGGCCTGCAGTGGCTGTGCACAGGCTGCGAAAGCTGGGCTGGGGTAGTGGCTTTGCAGGGTCTGCGATGGCGGCAGCTGCAGCTGTGGGAGGTGAGAGCTTCAAACACTGGTAACTGGAGTCAGCACGTGCATACATGGAACTTTCAGCTCAAGATCTCTTCTGTGCACGCACCGCCTCTGGCCCATTGATCTTCCAACAGCAGACTTAAGGAAAATGGCGCCCAGAGGTGGCGCGTGCGCAGATGAGATATCTGCTTGTCATTGAGCCGAGAGCTCAATCTGCTCACGCACCGATTTCTGGGCCATTTCTATGAAGCCCACACTGTCGACAGAGCATCTGGGACACCTGTCACACTACCCTGCTCCACAGAGCCAGCACAGCCATCACCACTGCCAGTATAGCCCTCCCACTGCAGCCAGTACAGCCGCACCCACTGCAGCCAGCACAGCAGCCAGCATCGCCCTACTCCAGCACACCCTCTGCCTTCTGTAACCCAACTCCACCCCTGCTGCCGCCCCCTCCAGTAAAACACCACCAGTGTATAGGAAGGAGCCCATTTTTTTTTACCTTTTTTATCTCTATATGTTGGGCGCATCTTATGAAACGAAAAATATGGTACATGCAATTTTTTATTACATTTCATTACACTTTTTTGCCAGTAATATGAAAATGCATCGTTTTTTTACCAAGTTTTATTTTGTTGTTCACGGAAAGGGTTAAATAGTGTGGATGTTTTATAGATCCGTTCTGGATGCAGCAAATTCCTTTTTTTTTTTTGTTATTTATTTTGGGACTTTTTTAATCATTTTTTTTATCCACTTAGTACATAAAATTTTCTAGTCTAGGAGACTCAGTGGCTAATAATCATCAGAAAATGTTGTCTGAGGTCCTCCTCCTTGTGTTTTCCAAAGTGTATTGCAGTCTATCCTTATAATTTTTTTCAGCCCTTGCACTTAGTAAATAGCATATATGAGTAAATCAGTCCCATTGCCTAACAATTTTAATAGAATGTGTGTGAGGTCCTCCTTTTTGTGTAATGCAGAGTGTATGAGAGTGCCTCACCCTTCTAATTTCTACATTGTCAGAATAGCCTTTGGGAGGTTCAAAATCCCTCCATCATAAACTAAGCAGGATGCAGCTCAACATGTCACAGACACCACATTCCTGGATAAGTATCATGAGTGGTATGAACATAACAGGGGACCGGGGGTTCTAGACTGGCCATCAGGCCACGTTGCACAATTTTGTAAAATAAATACCTGTTTAAGTTACCACCTTTTCCGTAACGTTGCAACCTTGAATCCTGTTTAAACAAGCAAAGAAAATTTAATTCCCCTTGAATAAATTTGCTAATCTCTAGAAGTAACATTATTCTCCCATGTCACCCTCCTCCATGCTACTGTTAAAATATCACAATGCTTGGTACAAGCTTCAGCTGTCAGTCAGGTGGGATAGATGGAGACTGAATTCCATTGAGCTCTCTCACTCTATAGCTGGACTCATAAAATACTCATTTTATTTTTAGGTTTTTACAGTATTTTTAATAAAGAATTTAATACAAGTCTAAGAGCTATTAAATCTTTTTAATGATACAGATTCTGGATCAGCTTACAGATAGTAATTTGTTTATTCCCTTAACTTTGAGAAGTGGCAGATCCTATTGCCCTATTTGCAAAATGTACCACATAATGGTGAGGGAAAATATGAACATAGATAAGCGAACCTGAGGTTTGGTGTTCATACAAAACACAAACTTTACAAAAAAAAACAGATCATGGGTTTGGAGCTCGGGTGTTTTACGTATACAAACCACTCATACAAACATCGCTGTGCTCAGGTACGCTCGGTGTTCGGCCCAGTGCGAGACGCATGCAGTGTTTGAACAGATTGCACTGGGGGGTAACAACATCATGATTGGATGTAGTGTGTGTGTGACGCCCTGGACTAGTCAGATCGTCCCAGGTAGTCACACACAACAACACACCCCCTCCCGATTAGGTGACATCAGTCAAACTAAAAACCTTGTCACCACCCTCCAGGTTTGATGTCCACACCAAGGGGGGCAGAGCCAGGCAGTTGGCTCTGCCCACCGAGGAGTTCACAGGCCTAGAGGTGGGGAAAACACAGACACAAGTTCAAGTTGTTGCAGAGTAGTTTTGACAGTGAAAGAGGGAGGTTGAGTCCAAGGGCAGACCTGCGCTCAGGCCTGCCATAGACTACTCCGGTGGCTGGGTCGGAGCCCAGTCACTTCTGGCAAGGAGGCAGACAGTGGTGGCCACCTGCAGGAGCTGGGATTACAGCCGGTGGAACCGTAGGGACCGGGGTCGGGCGGTGGCCCGCCGGTACTGAACTGGGGAACCGATTGGAAACCGGAGCACCAGGAGGGGTACTCAGACCCAGACGAAGCCCTGAACTGACAGGGCCGAGTCATATCAACTGATTGTGGGCCTCGGCTGAGGTCCCGAGGGGAGGCCGCTGCAAGGCAGAAGAGCCGTGGTTCCCCCCAGAGGGTGACGGTCGTGGCCGCCACCGGGGAGCTCCAGCTGGGCCAGACCACCACCCGTATAGACCCCCGGGCACGCAGACACCCCATATTGGGAGCGGTGGCCAAACCAGACGGGCTGGAAGATCGAGACCTGTGAAAGAAGGAAAGCCGAAATCCTCGCCCGCACGATCCGGGAGAAGGACAACCTGTGGAGTGCCACCTACCGGGTACGAGGCCAAAAGTACCAGGGCCAGGTCCGGAGGTTTGACCGTGACCAGGGATGGGGGTTCATTTATGAGCCCGGCCTGGAGGCCAAAGTGTTCTTCTCCCGCAGAGATGTAAACCCGCACCTACCCTATGGTCACCTGGTGACTTGGTCCAATATACCTGTCATTGTAGGAGATGGGCTGGTTTGCCCTGGATGTCCGCCTGAGAGAGGATCGCAGTGCCCCGGAGCGGCCCCAGTCCCCTCCCCTGCCGTACAGCCTTGGAGTGACCATTGAGACTGAGTGCGAGGAGGATGAAGAAAGTTAAAGGCAGGGGAACCCGGCTGCCAAAGTGACACAGTCCGCATTGGGACCCTACTGCTGTTTTGCCCCGTTTTACTCAAAGACAAGGCCGAGAACTGGCAGGCCACTCAAAAACTATTGGGCATGTAAATAACCCTTTCCCTTAACCGGCCGTCCGGTTTCACCGCCCTGGAGAGGCAGATTGGAGGATGGGCCTGCGGGAAGCTGTTGGCCGAGGCCCGCCACCACTACAACCGGTGGCCATCCTCCGAGTCAGGGGTCCCCTGGATGTGGGGCCTCTGAAAGGACTGTGAAATCTGCACCTGTCCCATTAAACACACCTGGGCCCGTTCCTGGACTGGGGAAAAGGGGTGCTGCCCACTTCTTAGGGGCAGCATCAAGGCTAGGTTGTTTGGGTGGGTGACTGGAGGACCTGGTTCCCGTATTAATAAAAAAAATGTTTGACGTTCGTAACGTTCAAGTGTGTGCCTCCCATAAAGGAAGATCCAAAAAAGTAAAAGTGTTGAAAAGTTTGTACTACCTGTATTATGTTCCTGTTTTTCTATTTTTCAGAAACAAAAATAAACCGGTGATGGACGGGCAGCCCACGGATGGTCTGCATTAAACCAAGGTAGAATATGACACCCTGGACTAGTCAGGTCGTCCCAGGTAGTCACACACAACACCACACCCCCTCCCGATTAGGTGACATCAGTCAAACTAAAAAGCTTGTCACCACCCTCCAGGTTTGATGTCCACACCAGGGGGGGAGGAGCCAGGCAGTTTGCTCTGCCCACCGAGGAGTTCACAGGCCTGGAGGCGGAGAAAACACAGACACAAGTTCAAGTTGTTGAAGAGTAGTTTTGACAGTGAAAGAGGAAGGTTGAGTCCAAGGGCAGACCTGCACCCAGGCCTGCCATAGACTACTCCGGTGGCTGGGTCAGAGCTCAGTCACCTCTGGCAAGGAGGCAGACAGTGGTGGCTGCCTGCAGGAGCTGGGATTACAGCCGGTGGAACCGTAGGCACCGGGGTCGGGCGGTGGCCCGTCGGTACCGAACTGGGGAACCGATTGGAAACCGGAGCACCAGGAGGGGTACTCAGACCCAGACGAAGCCCTGAACTGACAGGGCCGAGTCATATCAACTGATTGTGGACTGGACTTTAGGACCTATCCCACACAAGTTCCGTAAGAAGACAACAGCCCAACCATACAGGGGAAAGCCACCGCCAAGGCATAGAGACCCAAAGGGCCAGCGTCTGCGGGCAAAAGGGCTCCTATGGCATATATAAGTCGGGGAGCAGACTACTGGTGTCTAGGCATAGGAGTCAAACATTTACACACAGAGGTGCAGGAGAAAGGCAGAAACCATCAGCCTATACCGGGAGACGCTTCAGCTGGCTGCGGGCCCCGTTCATCACTCCGTTTGGTTTACCATAGACTCCAGTGTCTTGTGTCAGAGTGAGTACACCAGTGCCTTCGGGCCGCCCACGGCGCCGCACTGCATCAGCTTCCAGCACGCATCACCCGCTCCCCTGCCTCAGCACCTCCCTTGGGTGGCTGGGACCATTGCTCCCCTACCCACGGAGGGGTCAACACCAAGCTGTGCAACACCGTACCCGGGAGGCCTAGTTAACGGCAGTGGTGGTGTCCATACATTCACCACAACCCGTCGGTGGCATCACGAACTTACAATCCAAACCAAACAACTGCGGCCCCGGCCATGGAACTCCTTACTCCAAGTCCCCGCGTGTAACGCCAACTCCCTTGCAGAGCGACGTGACCCCCGGGTCTGTGAGAGGCTCGAGCTACCACCCGCAGAACGAGCACGGATCCGAGCGACTCAGCAGTTGCAGCCGAGCCCGCGTGGCGGTACATGTGCCCAAACAAAGACCTGGAAAAACCCTTCTCACCATTCTCCGGAAGTGTTCTTTTTTTATTCTTGCTGCATGTCGGCTGAGACCTCAACTGCCCAATTAGTGACTTCCACTGGGGTTCAAGCCAAGTCCGGGTCTCAAACCAAACTTTATGTACTGGCTAAGCCCACTGAACTGAACTTCCACGGGTCCAGTCATCTCTAAATCTGAACATTTGTACGTTCAAACACTGCAATTAGATCTCACTGGGCTGAACACCCAGTGTACCTGAGCACAGCGATGCTCACTCAAGTGGTCACTCAGCTTATGTAAGGCACCCAAATGCTGAACCCAAACTATGTTTTTTTTGGTAAAGTCTGTATTCGTTATGAACTCTTAACACTGAACCTCGTCTTGGCTCACCTCTAATAAACATTAATGAGACATATTTGCAATTTCTGATTTATTATTGTTTATTTTTTTTGTATTTGGTGGAAATCCTTCTGAGCATAGTTTTTAGAGTTCTGTGAGCATAGCACACATTACATTGTTATAACACAATTTGTCCTCGCACTACAAGAAAATGGAACTTTATTTTGTGATCACAGAAAGCCATACGAAATTATATTCTTTGCAAAAGAGCCATTGCACTGTGAGTTTTGTCCTTGTCTATATCACCATATGACATTTCAGTTGTAAGTGCAATTTACTGGGTAACAAGTGTCAAAGTACAATTCATCCTGGGAATTATGGTAAATTCAGTGCATTAGAGTGATAATGCACAATGTATTTGGCAAGTATCTAACTTATTAATGTCGTTAAGCTACTTTTATTCTTTCTCCTTTTTCTTGACACTAGAAACCTTTAAGTAGAATTTTTCTCCTTTACCTCAGTTACTTTCCCTTCTGTATATTGGACATAACTGAGCTCCAGACTTCATTTTTTTGTGGTATATCATTTTGTTATTTTTTATTCTTTACTCCTGTTTACTCTTAGTTAATTATCCTAGTAAATCCCCATACCAGTTCCTGTAATAAATGCTGAGCGAAATCTGGATTTCTCTGAATAAGTGATATTATAGATCATCAACTTTACTTTTGGAAAAATAAGTTTGCCTTAAATTTTACTAAATTTGTCCATATTTTTTTTTGCAATTTTCTTGAAAGTAGTCAGCCATCATTTTGTTAACTTGTAGGGTTGCATAAAGAAATAATAAAAAAACACCTTGGCACTCGTCTGTCCTTCCGCCAACACAGCCCATTGGCCACCCTTTTCTTTCCTACTTCCTTAATGCTTCGGCACCTTCCCTCTGACATCCATATGCACTCAGTGATATCACAATGACACAAAAGGTATGTAGCCCCAGGGATGCTGAGCCTCTTCAGGGACGCCACAGGGTTTCTTTAATATGGCAACAGGTACTGTTAGTTTTTATAAATGTCTTTGTATATGTCGTGACGCCACTCACGGCTTGCGGTCAGGGATATGGGTGACCGCCACTGCAGCTTTATGAGCATCTGGGGCTGATGGGGTCTGCAGTCAGATGGTGTGGCCTCCCGTGAGTGAGGCAGGCCCCAGGGGCTCAGGTGTGTAAGGATAGCGGGTCAGGAATAACTCAGGCTCAGTCCAGAAAGTCTTTCAACTCGTTTTTATTCACTTTTGCTGTTATATAGAGCTGACCCGTGCGATGCTGCAATAACCCAAGTGAAGGTATCCTTCAAGCCAGTCTGAGGGTAGCCATTAACTCGCCTTCCTAGCACTCTTTTTTCGGATAACCCCTGACTTGAAGTACTGTGGGGTCTAACCAGGGAAGTCGCTACTGCCTTTTCTCCCCTTTTTGGACCATTTGCCGGCAGCGTGGACCAGGTGAGATGACTTTTGGCTCTGTCTCCTTATGGGTCCCTGCGTTGCTGCTGAGGTTCGGACTCTGTATGGTTGGTGAGGGACTTGTAGTTTCCCTCACCGGCAGGTTTAGCAGACAGTTAAACTTGAGTCTACTCTAGGGATCTGTTCCCCGTATGTGCCTAGTCACCGGCAGTCTCCGTACTTGACTGACTCTTTCTGTCTTTCTGACTGACTGGTAACCGTTCTCCCGCGCTAACGGCTACTTCACGTGCAGGGTCTGACTAGTGTGAGCGCGCGTCTGCGTCTCCTAGCAACCGTCGCTCACCACTACCAGACTGGCTCGCTCCACAGCCTCTGCATCTTAGCTCCCAGGCCCTCCACTACACCCCTTGACAAGAATTGAAGAGCAGACCCCTCTAGGGACTGCCCAAGGGTCCCATCTAAAGGTTTGGGAGACCTGGTTGCTATGTGTCTGTGCGTACACACCTCATTCTGGCCTTTAGGATTACCTGGAAGTACTGTCCCAGCATGGGTGCAGTACTCAGTGGTGCCTGACCAGGTCAGGGGTGCCACAGATGCAATGTATGAGGCCTAGGGAATCAAAATTCCTTTATAAAATTAAGTGATGAGCTGAATTTTATTCTGGGAATATATGCTTATCTCTAATAATGACATGTCACTAGAAACAGCATAATTTAATAATCAGTGGTAACTTTAGCTGCTTGGCCTTCACAATCTTCTGAATAAATACAACTAAATCACAGTTTTCTCCATTGAATTAATGTTTCAGGCCAGTTGCTGTGCAGGGATATCTTTAAGTCCGTGAAAAATTTTTTACAACACCTTGATGTTATCCAAGTTCTTTCAATGTGTAGTGGGTAAATTAAGATTTGATTCTTTTTTTTGCATAAAAGAAAAGCACTTTTACATATACATGAAGAGGTGAGTTCTCTAAGTCAAATGTCTGGGTGGGCACACTGGCCACAGGCATTGGCGCAGCAGCTAGATGGAGCACATGGGACACTGATATGTAAAATGCAACCAAAAGTTTAATAAAGTCCTGGACACCACATACCACTAGCAAAGTATTTGATTACCTCAGGGAAATTGCAGAGTTACTAAAGACCTTGGGTAGATTGCAGACTTCCTGAAGACCTCAGGAAGATTGCAGAGCTAATTAAGACCTAGACAGACTGCAGAGTTACTGAAGACCTCAGGCAGATTGCAGATTTCCTAAAGACATCAGGCAGAATGCAGAGTTTCTGAAGACCTCAGGTAGATTGCAGAGTTCCTGAAGACCTTAGGCAGATTGCAGAGGTCCTGTAACTTTGGACAGATTGCAGAGCTACTGAAGACCTCTATTGGGCTGCAGAGTTACTGAAGACCTCGGGAAGATTGCAGAGTTACTAAAAACCTTGAGCAAATTGCAGAGTTAAGGCCCCTTTACACACTGCAACATCGCTAGCAATATCGCTGTAACGTCACCGGTTTTGTGACGTAATAGCGACCTCCTCAGTGACATTGCAGTGTGTGAAACGCATCAGTGACCTGGCCCCCGCTGTGAGGTCACTGATCGTTACACATCTCTCAGGAACATTTTTTGGTCCTTTGTTTCCCACTGCGCAGCAAGATTTGTTGTGTTTGACACCGTTACAACGACTTCGTTAGCGACTTCCCTTTCAAATAGCTGCTTTGACATGTCCCCAGTGACCAGCTAGGTCGTTCTGCAGATCCATATCGCTGCTGCATCGTTGGCCAGGTTTGCCTGTTTGACAGCTCACCAGAGACTTTCCAGTGATCCCGGCCAGGTCGGGATCGCTGGTGGATCGCTAGAAAGTCTCAGTGTGTAAAGGGGCCTCAAAACCTCAGGCTGATTACAGTTACTGAAGATTTCTGGCAGACTGAAGACTGCAGACCGCTAGCAGATTTAATGGAGACCTCTAGGAGACAGGTAGCACACAAAATCCCAGAGTAACAAAGAAGTCTAATTACATGAAAGCTACACACAACCAAAAATATGTCCTACAAACGACAAGCGGGCATGTATAAAGGATCCTGTAAGACCAGGGACAGTTGACAGACAGAATTCCAGAGAAACAAGAAAGTCTGAAGCCACAGGCAAGCCAGGAAGACATCTTGGCAACTGCAGGCAGGTTGCAATACTTAGGCTGTGTGTGCGCTTTGTGTTGAGTTAGTTGCAGTTCTAACCACATCCTCTAGCAGAATTTGTCTTTGTCAAATTTGCTTTCGACCACAAAAACGCTATAAATACGATAGCATTTTTACCGCGTTTTGGCTGCGTTTTAGCATGTTTTACATGCTTTTTCATTGCTTAAAGTCAGATGCGTTTTGAATACAAATACACTACTAAATAAAGTTTAAACATTCAAACACTAATATGATTAAAATCATACACAAAATAGCTAATTGGCTAGTTGTATTAAAATGATAACTGTGTGCTAATATTTATGTATAAAATAATGTTAAATTATTGATTTTCATTAATTTAATTGTCGGAATATGTGTGTGTGTAAAGGGACATATCATGCCCTTAATAAAATGTCAAAAACGCATGCTTTCTGCATCAAAAAAGCATGTGAAACAATAGGATTTTGATTTAGGA
The DNA here is from genome assembly GCF_048569485.1 of Anomaloglossus baeobatrachus. Taxonomy (NCBI): domain Eukaryota; kingdom Metazoa; phylum Chordata; class Amphibia; order Anura; family Aromobatidae; genus Anomaloglossus; species Anomaloglossus baeobatrachus. The sequence continues at coordinate 498,895,597 of NC_134355.1, read as the reverse complement.
TGCATTTTGAAACTTCTCATTGACTCTAATGTTAGCAAAACGCTGCCAAAATGGCAAAAACAATTGACATGTTGATTCTTTAAATGCTGAGATTTTGACAAATTTTCTGCAACTGAAACACTGCGTTTTTAACAGCATTGTGCGCACAAGAAATCCCAATTTTCCATAGACTTTGCTTGAAAATCAAAACGCATGCATTTTGGCATTAAATCGCTGCAGTTCAAAACGCTGCGGAAACCCATGAAAAAACGCAAAGCGCGCACACAGCCTAAAAATAGCAGGAAAATAGGTGAACAGGGTTGCTGGATATTGCAGACAAGTATTTGAGGTCATACACTGACACATAGCAAGGCTACTGGATACTGCAGACAAGTAGCTCATGGAAGAATCACTGACAGTCAACAGATGTTCTAATAACTGTGAAATGGAACTGTGCTTAGACAACTAAAAGAGTTATTAGTAAGTCTTAGATCAATTCCAAGACCAAGGTGTGAGTCTTGTTACTTCTTAAATATGCCTAGGAAGTTCATTATATGGGCGGAAGCCAGGCAACTTGCAAAGCCTGATGTGGAGAACAAGATACATACAGTATATTCATTGTCCATTTGTTTAACATGCCATACCAATGGATGCCATACCAATGGTAGAAATGGACATATGTACCTAAAAAGCTGAATTAAATTCAGGCAAAATTACTTCAATTTTGTTTATCTGGAAAGCAAAAAAAGAAAAATGCCTAAATAAAGCCCAAGGCCAAATTTAGATGACTGACTGCAAATCTCCTTGCTTGAACTCAACCGCAATTTATAGGTCTGTGAGGCTGTTGAGATTGGTCAGGAGATTAAATTAACATATGTATTTTTGGTTACACAACCTACTGCTGCATCATCTTTTGAAGTCCCTGATTATACAGCTGATTTAGCGAGAGAAAGATTAATTTGATGATGGCGGATCAAAACATGTTGAAGCTGTAACTAGCACCATTAACTTATTGATGTTGTTTCAGATTTTAAACCAAGGGAAAATGTTGGTTCTTTTTGCATTCTGCAATCTGAATTACACTCTTTGCATTTACACAGTAATTGTTGTTTCTTTTTGTTCTGGGGCTCCCATACTGGCTCACTCACCAAAAAGTATGAACGTTTGTTATGTTGGATACATATATGCTGTTTCTTTTTAAATATTATTAATAAAAATATTTTTTTAAAACGTTTGTATTTACTTTAGCCCTGGCACGTATTGTTTTTTGATCCCAAAACCTGTGCTAATAGACAAACCTTTACCTTGTGTAAGTTAACTTTTTCATGAAATCCATCGCACATGTACAGCGCATGTCAAAGATGGGTATATGAAGCGGGCTTAAGAAGTGAGCTTTTTTTTATACCTGACAGGTAATTGCTGTGTGTTGCAGCCAGGACCAGCAACTAAAAATTGCAGGTGGAGTAGAGTCTTACTCGCAATTGTTAATATAAACTATGATAGCGGAATTTATCAGGCCCAGGCCATTTTATGTGCCCATTGGCGCACTCCTGACATAATTGCTGGTCATTGATGGGTTGCTATGTTAGCAGGGGGTCTGCTGGAGATCTCTGTTCTTGTCATAGCATTATTCCTCTGAAGCTCTGCCTGTAGCCAGGCTTCATAGGAGAACTGTGCATTTTATTATATTCAGCAATGTTTCTGCATTGTTATGTATAGCACAAGTGATCAGACAATCACAGGTTATAATCCCCTAAGGGAATGATTAAAAACAGAACAGTAAAAAATAAATGTTTTAAAAAATATTCAAAGTCTAAGCTATTAAAATAAAAAAAAATAACCCAGTTTATAAACACTTTAAAAACATAAATATTCAAGAGAGCCAAATTTTTATTTTTTTGGTCACTTAAGTGCCACATAAAATGCTGCAACGAGTGATACAATCTTCATATCGATCCCAAAATGGTAACAATAAAATAAGCCATCACATTGTTTCCCATCAACTAAAAAATGAAAGTGTTATGGGTCTTAAGGTCACTTTAACACTGCATTCCTATCCCCATTCAGTGGTCCCATTGGGTCTTCCATCCAAAACCCCCACAAAACAGGTTTCGAACTTATGCACAGACAGGACCACTGACTATAGTGCTGCAGATGGAGTCACCATGTGCTCTGTTGTGCACCATTTTTGGGGGTATGCACTTGCTGCAGGCAGACACACAGACGCAGTCTACTATGTCTGGGTATCCACATCCAAGAGAGGTATACGCCTGAAAATGAAACACAGTGGGAAAGTACCATTAGAAAATGTCGACACAACCCCCCATTTTTTTTTTACTTCCCTCTGATTTGGTTTCACTGTAAAGGTATTAATGAGGAAAATCATATTGTAATGTTATTTTTACTACAAAATGTACACCGCAAAGTAATTCCCCAAAAAACAATGTCAGAATTCTATTATTTTTTCACAAACTCTAAACATTTGAATTTTTTTCCCCATTTTACTGTATGCTATGTAGTAGACTTAATTGTGTCATTGAAAAGTACATTAGGTCCTGCAAAAAAATAAGCCTTTGTGTGTCTGTGATGCCCCAGAGCTATGGGGTACTCTGTCCCGGGCCGTAGATATATATATATAGGGGATGCTATGTCACGGTTGTGTAACGGCCAATGCCCGGTTCAATGACCCTGGCGGTTGCTTCTTAAAAGGATATATGTACAGGGGAGATGAAAGTTTATACTGTGACGCCACTAGCGGGTTGTAGTTATAGTGATGGAACCGCCACTGCACAGTCTGTTACCACTGGTGCTGATGGTGATGGCAGCCTGGATGATAGACCCTCTACAAGTAGGGCTGGGCCCCAGGGAATGGATGGTGGGATTTGGCGCAGAAAGAAGGGAGACCACACATTGGGGATGCAGTGCAACTTTTGTTTACTCATAGCGGTGTTGAGCTGAGGCACTGAAGACGGCTGGTTCGGACTCCTGGTCCCTGTAGTCCCAGTGCCAGTGTGGTGACTTGACGGCTTCTTTCCCCGGCACCTCTCGCTGGTTGGTGGAACCCCACGGTTTTTAGCGTCTGGTGGTCCCCTACTGACTGTCGACAGTCTCTTGTTTGTATGGCAGACAGTGTGAACCCTTTAGGGTCAATGTTCTGTTCCGGTCCCTGGCTTAATCTTTACTGCTGGTGCCCCCGGATTCTTGGGTCAGTCAGGTCCTTGAAAATCCTCTCACTGTGCAAGTATTTGTCAGGTGGCCTGAAGCTGTTGCTTGACATAGGGCCCTGTGCCCCGTCGATGCTCTGGTTCCAGGGGTACCTGGCTGTACCCTCCCTGGCAACCGCTCTCCTATGTCACCTAGGTCACTGCTACACGTCCGTCCCCTTTAACTGTCACTACCGGACTCCTCTGTCTTTCTGTCTCTGTCTCCTCCCATCTGGTTGTCAGCTAGTGGAATGGACTAGCCCAACCTCTGAGTGGCCATCCATTGGGTCCCTGACTAGTCAGTCACCCATGATTGGAAGAGGGAACTGGGGATCTTTATGTGTTTTGTTGGTACCAGCACTGAGCTTCTAGGTCCCTGGGGGTAGGTCCTTCATCTTTGTCAGGAAGCAGTACCTAGTAGTGCCCTGAAGGGTTCAGGGGCACTACATGTCTATGTGGATAAAAAAATAAAAAAAGTTATGACTGGGAAGAAAGGGAGGAAAAATGAAAACACAAAGAAAAATTGGCCCCGTCGTGAAGGGGCTAATATGTGTAGAAATAATATACTGTATTAAAACCAATATTTTCAATTAAATTCAAGTGATGCAGTACAAAATAATCTTTCATGGCTTTAGATATCAGATTGCATCAAAATAGTTGGTAAGATTTAGGCAGATAACAAAAAATATAAATAATTCATAATAAACATCTACATATAATAATATTCATACTAGAGATAATATTCCCTACATAAAGACTTACCAATAGGTTAATGTTTATGATAAATGTAACTTTCTTGTCTAGAATGTTCAGCTGAGAAAACAGACTGTTTTTGAGGGAAATCAACAAGGTCACGGTTAATACTTAAATCGCATTAACAATATCTTCTATATATTGAATACATTATTCCTGCTGTAGCCTAGACCTGGAATGTGAAGGTCAAACAGGAAAGATGGAGGAAGTGTTGTCAACATCATGACAAGCCCTTATAAGGTAAGCAAATAGTGGAAGTGGTAAAAACATTACTGAAAAAAAAGTATATTTCTTTTTATTAATAATTATAGAATTGAAAGTGTGTCTTTTTAGATAAAAATGACATTCAATTACTCTAATTCTTAATACAGGACTTATTACAGGACTGATACTTTTTATAATTAGGCATCGGGGTATTATGTATTTATTGACACTATCGATCGAATTGTAGATCAATTAAAATTTCCCTGGTTAAAATTACCTGCATTTTTTTAGTTCATAATCCATGATCAAAATGTTATTTACTTATTTTAAGCAGACTTAGAGGTTGGCCACTACTTTTACATTGATGGCCTGTCCTTAAGATAGGTCATCAATGTCTGATCAGCCTGGGTCTGACTCCTCGCACCCCCGCTGATCATCTGCTCTCGATACTGGCAGTGGCAGCAGGCAGCTGGAAATGCTCAGTTCTGGAGCTGCCAAGTGAACTGATAGCGGCCTCAGCCGGGTATTGCACATTGTTCTCCCATTCAAATCAATAGGAGGTGGAAGTGCAGTACGCAGCCACTAGCAGAAAATGGGACAGCTCCAGAACTGAATGAACAGCTGAATGGCGGGGGTACGGGGTGTCAGACTCCAACCAATCAGACATTGATGACATATAGGTCATCAATGTAAAAGAAGTGGATAACCTCTTTAAGTACATTTTTAGGAAAATATTGCTTCTACCATTCAATCCCTATATAGATCCCTGCATAAGCAATGTGTCCTGCTTTATGCTTGCTGTTTCTAAAATGTAAGACTAACATTGCAGTATTAGAAAGTTAGTATTTTGATCCCGATGATACAGTGCCTACAAGTAGTATTCAACCCCCTGCAGATTTAGCAGGTTTCATAAGATGCAAATAAGTTAGAGCCTGCAAACTTCAAACAAGAGCAGGATTTATTAACAGATGCATAAATCTTACAAACCAACAAGTTATGTTGCTCAGTTAAATTTTAATAAATTTTCAACATAAAAGTGTGGGTCAATTATTATTCAACCCCTAGGTTTAATATTTTGTGGAATAACCCTTGTTTGCAATTACAGCTAATAATCGTCTTTTATAAAGACCTGATCAGGCCGGCACAGGTCTCTGGAGTTATCTTGGCCCACTCCTCCATGCAGATCTTCTCCAAGTTATCTAGGTTCTTTGGGTGTCTCATGTGGACTTTAATCTTGAGCTCCTTCCACAAGTTTTCAATTGGGTTAAGGTCAGGAGACTGACTAGGCCACTGCAACACCTTGATTTTTTCCCTCTTGAACCAGGCCTTGGTTTTCTTGGCTGTGTGCTTTGGGTCGTTGTCTTGTTGGAAGATGAAATGATGACCCATCTTAAGATCCTTGATGGAGGAGCGGAGGTTCTTGGCCAAAATCTCCAGGTAGGCCGTGCTATCCATCTTCCCATGGATGCGGACCAGATGGCCAGGCCCCTTGGCTGAGAAACAGCCCCACAGCATGATGCTGCCACCACCATGCTTGACTGTAGGGATGGTATTCTTGGGGTCGTATGCAGTGCCATCCAGTCTCCAAAGGTCACGTGTGTGGTTGGCACCAAAGATCTCGATCTTGGCCTCATCAGACCAGAGAACCTTCAACCAGTCTGTCTCAGTGTCCTCCAAGTCATCATGAGCAAACTGTAGACGTGTCTTGACGTGACGCTTTGAAAGTAAAGGTACCTTACGGGCTCGTCTGGAACGGAGACCATTGCGGTGGAGTACGTTACTTATAATATTGACTTAAACCAATGTCCCCACTGCCATGAGATCTTCCCAGAGCTCCTTCCTTGTTGTCCTTGGGTTAGCCTTGACTCTTCGGACAAGCCTGGCCTCGGCATGGGTGGAAACTTTCAAAGGCTGTCCAGGCCGTGGAAGGCTAACAGTAGTTCCATAAGCCTTCCACTTCCGGATGATGCTCCCAACAGTGGAGACAGGTAGGCCCAACTCCTTGGAAAGGGTTTTGTACCCCTTGCCAGCCTTGTGACCCTCCACGATCTTGTCTCTGATGGCCTTGGAATGCTCCTTTGTCTTTCCCATGTTGACCAAGTATGAGCGCTGTTCACAAGTTTGGGGAGGGTCTTAATTAGTCAGAAAAGGCTGGAAAAAGAGATAATTAATCCAAACATGTGAAGCTCATTGTTCTTTGTGCCTGAAATACTTCTTAATACTTTAGGGGAACCAAACAGAATTCTTGTGGTTTGAGGGGTTGAATAATAAATGACCCTCTGAATAAACTTTTCACAATTTAAAAAAAAAATAAAAAAGAAATAACATTCTTTTTTGCTGCAGTGCATTTCACACTTCCAGGCTGATCTACAGTCCAAATGTCACAATGCCAAGTTAATTCCGAATGTGTAAACCTGCTAAATCTGCAGGGGGTTGAATACTACTTGTAGGCACTGTAATTTGGAAATTGATGGAGGTATATTACAAACCAATATGTGTTTCACGAGTGATTGAGAATCTACTTAAGGCTCCTTTCACATTGCGTTTGGGCAGTCCGTTAGACGTATACTGTAAACGTATACGTTTAACGGACTGTGCTATTTAGTCAAATTTGTGCTTTTTTTAGTACTGTCAAAACGTATGCGTTAAACGTAACCCAATACGTTTGACAAATTCTGCGTGTGGAGTAAAACATATCCGTTTTTTCATTGTTAAAGTACAATAAAGTTTTCTGCCGACAATTTATTTTTTGTGGGTGTATCCAGTGTATGTGTGCTCTTCTTTCCAGTACATTGTCGAAGGAGTAGCAGCAAGATGATTGTGTCTTTGCTTGTGAAATGTCATTTAATGCAATTGCGTTGGAGGCAGAGAAGACGAAGCAGATTTTGGGTGCATGCAGTGAACTATGTTCGAGAAAGATATGGTGCTTTCCACACCCTTTATTATCAACTGCGATCTTTTCCAGACAAATTTGAAAACTATCTTCGAATGTCCATTGAAAGCTTTGACATTCTGCTATACTATATTCAAGAAGACATTTAGCGTCCGGACACATCGTTCAAAAGAAGCATTAGTCCAGAGCAACGTTTAGTGGTGACATTGAGGTAATCTATTTATTTGTAATTTAAATTGTGTTTCAATTTAATTAAATATTAAACCATTGACTGAAGTTCCGTACATTACCATGACAAGTTTTTTATTGCTTTTATTTTCTTGTGTATATTCATATTTTTTTTAGTTAAATTGTAACAAATTTTTAATTTTTTTCAATAGATACCTGTCTACTGGAGAAAGCTTCACCTCACTACATTACCAATTTCATTTAGGAGTTTCTATAGTTTGTGAATTGGTTCGTGAAACGTGTGAGGTTATTTGGGAAAGGTTGCAGCCACTTGTTTTACCACAACCAACTTCTGCTCAGTGGCTTGAAATTGCTGAAAGGTTCAATGAAGTGGCTAATTTCCCCAATTGTATAGGAGCTTTGGATGGGAAACATATCCGCATTCAGAAACCTGGCCATAGTGGATCCCTGTATTAAAATTACAAAAAATATTTCTCCATAGTTCTCTTGGCTATTGCGGATGCAAGATACCATTTTGTCGCTGTCGATATTGGTGCATATGGGAGTTCAAATGATTCAAGAGTGTTTAAAGAAAGCAACATGGGTAAATGCCTGTATAGCAGCGATTTCAACATCCCTCCATCACGACCCCTACCAGGAACAGAAGGTCCAAGTTTGCCCTTGGTATTAGTTGGTGATGATGCTTTCCAACTTGGGAAAAACCTTATGAAGCCATACTCCTGTCGCAATCTTAACTCCAGCCATAGGATCTTCAATTATCGGTTGAGTAGAGCAAGGCATTACGTGGAATGCACCTTTGGACTAATGACCGCAAAATGGCGTGTTCTTTTAACTGCAATACAACTGAAACCTGAAAATGTGGACAGTGTGGTAAAGGCTTGTGTCACACTGCATAATTTTGTAGCTTGTCAAGAACCCCTCCTTGTCGATCAAAATTACTGTGAATCTCATCTAAGTAGCATAGAATATAGATCAATAAGATCTACTACTGCCATTATGCAGATTCGAGAGCAATTTACACAGTATTTTTGAGTGAACAAGGTCAGATTCCATGGCAGGATAATCTTTAGTTATTTCAGGGCTGCAATACAGTGTGTGGTGTGCATTGATGTCATTAAAGAGTATCCGAGGATGACCTCCTGACGACACCCCCATGTCACATGCACGGGTGTAGCAACATTAACTTCACAGACACTCTGCAATAATTTGGTGGGTCAACCAGTAAGTTTTTTTGTGGTTAGGCATAGACACAACATAGTTTGAAATAACTTTATTTAAAATTTATTTAAACATCATGTGACCAAAAATATGCTGTTTTATGTCACAAAATAACCATAAATCATGGTTATTTTAGTAATCATTTCTTACAATGAAAAAATTGTTATTTTCAAACAAATATCAGTAATAAAATGGTTATATCACCAAAAATCAACACTGTCTGGCTATTGTTCTACGCAGGATTGTCTGGTTAATCTGTGTTAAGTCACAGTTTTTGGTCACAATCAAATCTTTCTTTTGTTATCACAACACAACATCACAACAGTTTATGACTAGGGTTCTTAGATTTAGCCATTATCCACACCTGATTGTAAGATCGCTGTCAATGTGCATTGTACCAACAAAAGGACAAGGTCGTCATTACTAGATTAGAATCAATGATCAAACACAAACATAATGTGCTGTGAAACAGCAGAAATACTAGTACTAAATGTCTGCATATGTTTAAACAACAAAGTTTAATACAATATATTTTATAGATTTTACTTTAGAGATCTTTAGAAATGTCTTTGGTGACCAAAAGTGTTTACTACAGATCTGGTACCGATTAATCACACAAAAAAAAAGCCCTTGAAGGGATCACATATCAAGACAAGATCAAAACAGTAGTCTTGGTGTGGCTACAGAATATTGTATGCAATATTAAAATACTACATTATTTGTTAAGAAAATGTTTGTTTTTTTTTGGGTGGAAGGTCATGTCATGACAACTGTTATTATGTTGTCTGGATATGGGATCGTTTGTATGAAAGCTATATTTACTTTGCCATATATTTTTGGTGGATTAATAGAAATCAACCGAAATCGCTGCTACGGCATGGTTTTGGTGACGCAACAGTGACCTCATTAGCGATCTCGCTGTGTGTGACACTGAGCAGCGATCTGGCCCCTGCTGCGAGATCGCTGCTCGTTACACACAGCCCTGGTTCGTTTTCTTCAAAGGCGCTCTCCCGCTGTGACACACAGATCGCTGTGTGTGACAGCGAGACAGCGACGAAATGAAGCGAGCAGGGAGCAGGAGCCGGCATCTGGCAGCCTGCGGTAAGCTGTAACCAGGGTAAACATCGGGTAACCAAGGTCACGCTGCCTGTGCTGCCAGCTCCGGCTCTCTGCACATGTAGCTGCAGTACACATCGGGTTAATTAACCCAATGTGTACTGTAGCTAGGAGAGCAAGGAACCAGTGCTAAGCAGTGTGCGCGGCTCCCTGCTCTCTGCACATGTAGCTGCAGTACACATCGGGTTAATTAACCCAATGTGTACTGTAGCTAGGAGAGCAAGGAGCCAGCGCTAAGCAGTGTGCGCGGCTCCCTGCTCTCGCGGTTATGATCGCTGCTTCGGCTGCTGTGTTTGACAGCTAAGCAGCGATCATAACAGCGACATCAAGGTCGCTGTTACGTCACAGAAAATGGTGACGAAACAGCGACCTCGTTGTCGCTGTCGCTTAGTGTGAACCAGCCCTTACATTCCTCAGGTAGCTGGGATTTGTTATCGCTCCAATGTGCAATGTGCTAGCAAATGGCTGCCTGAACATTTCCGGTCACGTGAACATCACATGATGGGTTACATGTCTTTGTTTATATTGACAAGGTTTCTGAAATGCAATAATAACGTATACCACAAATATGTACAATCATGGTTCATACAGTATGGTACAATGCCTTTTCCATAGACTCTAATGTTAAAATAAACATTAACGTTTAGTGTACGTTTTCTACAAAGTACAGAAAAACGTAGTAGTATATGTTTTCCGGTACGTTTCAAAAAACGTACAATTACCAAACGTATGCTATTTTTCACATGCGATAGCATACGTTTCTTAATGGAAGTCTATGGAAGCGTTAATGTATACGTTTGGGGTTGATTCAAACGTATACGTGTAACGGACTGCAAAAACGCAGTGTGAAAGGGGCCTTAATTTAGAAATACAGCTACTATAAAGTTATTGGGTAAATATTACTAGGTAAATCTTGCAAAATTCTAAAAAATATTCTACCTACAAATAAATCAGTAAATTCTGTATTGAACAACAGACTGCTGAATTTATCAGATGCACATTCTTTCACTTCTCAAACATTATAAGCTGCCCTTACATTTTTAATGAAATGCCTATAGAAAAATGGAATTACCTATTGTTGGCATTTCTTAGCCTTGCAGGCAAATAAAAATGATATCTTTCCATCTTCATAAAATTTAAACACTTCTGTGACCACTTGTCCAACAACAAATGTAACTATCCTAATAGGAATATATGGGTCCCCATGTGCAACCCTGGCTTGTCATCCTACTAACATGGGTGAGTGACTTTATTCATTTGTGAGGTCATTACTTGTGACCAGCCTGTATGGGGGCAACTTTGCACCTACATACATCTCCTTAGGATGAATTGATTCACCCCTGTTTTTTCTGAACATATATCCAGGGGCACATGGGGTCTTAACTCTTTCCCCCTCTGCACCTTACCCACCTTTTTTGTTCCTGCTGTATATAAACCTTGATTGTCCTGAAGCATTATTATAATAAATATTTATTTGGCATTATATTGGCTTCATGTGATGGTTTTACGAATGTGCAAAAATGAAAGACTTTTTCTTTTTATGCCCTTCTATCTTCTAAAGTTGTTGCACACAAAGCGGTCGGATGTGCATCACAAATTCCGTGACCCCAACGAGATCGCTTTAGCGATCTCATAGCGTGTAAAGCCACCTTTACTCCTGTGCTGCCGATGGACTGAAGACAAAAGAGGTATTCCTGGAATATGATTTATTAGTCAGTGCATTTCAGATTGCTCAGACTCCTTTATCTGGACAATCATGTGATTGTCCAGATGAAGGAGTCTGAGCACTCTGAACCAGAATGACTAAACAAATAACATTCTAGGAATACCTGTTTTGTCTTTAGTCCATCAGCAGTGCAGGACTAATCCCTTCCATTCCAACCTCAAATGCTCATTACATGTGAGACTGCATCAGCCTTTTCGAAGTTTTTAAGTGGTTGTGTCTTATAGAACTAGCCTATGGGTACCTTCACACTTAGCGATGCAGCAGCGATCCGACCAGCGATCTGACCTGGTCAGGATCGCTGCTGCATCGCTACATGGTCGCTGGTGAGCTGTCAAACAGGCAGATCTCACCAGCGACCAGTGAACAGCCCCCAGCCAGCAGCGACGTGCAAGCGACGCTGCGCTTGCACGGAGCCGCCGTCTGGAAGCTGCGGAGACTGGTAACTAAGGTAAACATCGGGTATGGTTACCCGATGTTTACATTAGTTACCAGTGTGAGCAGGGAGCAGGGAGCCGCGCACACTGAGCGCTGGCTCCTTGCTCTCCTAGCTACAGTACACATCGGGTTAATTAACCCGATGTGTAATGCAGCTACATGTGCAGAGAGCAGGGAGCCGCGCACACTGCTTAGCGCTGGCTCCTTGCTCTCCTAGCTGCTGTACACATCGTGTTAATTAACCCGATGTGTACAGCAGCTACATGTGCAGAGAGCCGGAGCCGGCAGCACAGGCAGCGTGAGAGCTGCAGAGGCTCGTAACTAAGGTAAATATCGGGTAACCACCTTGGTTACCCGATGTTTATCTTGGATACAGCTTACCTCAGCTGTCAGACGCCGGCTCCTGCTCCCTGCTCGCTTCATTTGTCGCTCTCTTGCTGTCACACACAGCGATCTGTGTGTCACAGCAGGAGAGCGGCTTTGAAGAAAACGAACCAGGGCTGTGTGTAACGAGCAGCGATCTCGCAGCAGGGGCCAGATCGCTGCTCAGTGTCACACACAGCGAGATCGCTAATGAGGTCACTGCTGCGTCACAAAAAGCGTGACTCAGCAGCGATCTCGGCAGCGAGCTCGCTGTGTGTGAAGCACCCCTAAGTGAGCACGATGCGGTTTATGTTTTTATTGCATGTTTGATAAGACCCTATTTACGCTGATTGTATATTCAGAGCTGCACTAACCTCTTTAGTATTGTACAGCTATTTCCATTTTTTTCAAAAAAAGTTTATATTTATTTACTGATACCTGTCAGAACACTCTTTTACTGATGCATGGATGTCCCTGCTTTTTTTAAGGATAGAAAAATTAGAATAAATCCTGAGATTAGGAAACCTAGTATCTATATCTTGAAATATTATATGTGCAGATATCCATAGCCTCATTGTTCTTACAATATAAAATCCTTATCGGTGATGATGTTTAAATCTATTTTCCTTGGTAAGGAAACTCCTTGAGGCTTAGGTGTAGTGATGGGCAACTTGCAAATATCCGGAATCAGCGTGTTCAGCCAGAAATAATTCTGGATATCTGGCCTGACGCCAATGCCCCATATAAGTCTATGGGGACCCGAATCATGTGCTTTAACCCCTTCAGGCCCTGTTGATTTTTCATTTTTTCCTCTCCTTCTTCTAAGAGCCATAACTTTTTATTTTTCCATTGGTATAACCATAGGGGGTTTGTTTTTTGTGGGACGAGTTGTATTTTTAAATGAAAGCATTAGTTTCACCATATAGTATAATTTAAAATGAAAAAAAAACCCTCAAGTGCTTGTGAAATTGCAAAAAAGTGCAGCAGCACAATATTTTTGGGCATATTTTATTTACAACGTTCACTATATGGCAAAACTGATGTGTATGATACCATATATCAGTATGAGTTTGTAGACACCAAACATGTATACTTTTGCATTTATATAAGGGGTGAAAAAGATTCAGAATTTTATCCAAAAAAGGAATAGCCCTTTTTTTGCCATAATCCGAGACTCGTAACATTATAATTTTTGGGAATCTGAGGTTCAGTGACAGCTTATTTTTTGCAACTTGAGCTAACATTTAATTATACAATGATAGAGTCACGCGAGGCGATGACTCTATCTTGGCGCACAAGCACCCAGGATACAGGATTGAGTATTAAGCAGTGCTGAGCACAGTCGCTCATCACTACAAAATACACATAACTTTATTTTTGGACATTTATGAGTTCATTTTTTTGCATGTGCAGATTGGATGGGTTGTTAATGACGTGCAGATAAATTTATGTCAATAGCACCTTTAGAAATATATTTACTTTGAAAATTAGTGAATGGTTCAATACTTAGTTCTAATGCTGTATATAATATTTTTATATTTTTATTATTTTTAAAACCCTATTTTACCCTCCGACAAAAAACATTATTAAGAGTGCCCTGTTAAATGGTAGATGCATGCATAAAAAAAGGAACTTGTACATAGAGATTAGCCAACCTCTCAAGGTTCACTTCACCAAGCCTACCTGAACATATGGTATATTGGCTGAACTGTTCAATGAACTGAATCCGAACCTTTATCGAACCTTTCCAAATCTCATTGGAATGAATAGGAGGCCAAACATAATGCAGAGAAAACTGCTTTGGGGGGGAGGGTCAAAATCCTTCAAAAACAGCATAAATACATTTTATAGTGCAGTACCACTGTTTTTGCATAACCATTAACTCTCAAGACTATTGACATAAGAAATACTGTATAGAGGTGCATGAGAGACAGGTGTAGGGCTGGTGCTCCCATACCCCTGCCAGTACAGACAAGAAAGAACTTTGAGATCTATCTTGGAGTCTTGACATTTAAGAACATTTCAGGTGGACAACAGTACAGTAGCATCAATTTTCCCCCTCCACATAGGGCCTTAAAAGAGCAGGGAGGTACGGTCCATGCAACACACAGGCTGTGGCCCAGCTTTTAAGGTTTAAAAATGAAGACATGCTTGAGTGACCGGTGTAGGCCTCTAACTCCTAGAAGACTCACACTACAGACCAAAGCTAACTTGAAGACCCTATTTAGAGTCTCTACAGTTCCAAAAATTAAGGTCAAGCAGCAGGAAAAGTTGCAACAATTGGCACACACTATAAATAGCCCAACAAAGCAACATAGCAGTGTGGGCCCAAGAACAAAGCCTGAACCAGCATTTCTACCTTCACCAGAGACAGCAAAATGACAGTAAGGCATAGGTCTCTTGGTCCCAGATGACTGGCACTACCCACAGAACACAACATGGAGACCCATGTTGGAGTCTTGACATTTACATACCTTGCAGGCAGACAGTAGTACAGAAACATCAATTGCCCTCCTCCCCATAGATTGACACTTAGAGACCCATCTTGGAGTCTTGACATTTAATTACCTTTCAGGCAGACAGTAGTACAGTAGCATTAATTGCCCTCCTTACCATAGGGTCTTAAAACAGCAGGGAGGTATGGTCCATGCAAAACACTGGATGTGGCCTGGTATTTTGATTTTAAAATTCATGAGATACATGATGGACAGGCATAGGCCTGTTGCTCACAGAAGCCTGGCAGTACAACATCACCTAGCCTACACAGTTTGTACTGTGGTGGTAAAGTCACTGGACATACACAATTTGTTCATCATTATGAACGTTAGACTGTCTACATTTTCAAGGAACAGCTAGATGCACTTATCTGCCAATTCTCTGCCAGTAGCGCTGAAGACAGGTTCAGAGAGAATGCTGGCTGCTGGGCAGGCCAAAACTTCTAAGGAGTGTCTGGCGAGCTCAGGCCACTCTTTTATTTTTGAAGGCCAAAATGCAAAAAGGTCTAGTCCCCCCTTATGGCATTGATGTTGAGCTCTAGATACTCCTGCACTATCCTCTCCAGTCCTTTCCAGGAGTGTTAAGCGGGCTTTACACGCTGCGATATTGCTAATGCGAACTCGTTGGGGTCACGGAATTCGTGACGCACATCCGGCCGCATTAGCGATGCCGTTGCGTGTGACACCGTTAAGCGATTTTGCATTGTTGCAAAAACGTGCAAAACCGCTAATCGGCGACACGGGGGTCCATTCTCAAATCTCGTTACTGCAGCAGTAACGAGGTTGTTCCTCGTTCCTGCGGCAGCACACATCGCTGCGTGTGACGCCGCAGGAACGAGGAGGCTCCCCTTACCTGCCTCCCGGCCGCTATGCGGAAGAAAGGAGGTGGGCGGGATGTTACGTCCCGCTCATCTCCACCCCTCCGCTGCTATTGGGCGGCGGTTCAGTGACGTTTCAGTGACGTCGCTGTGACGCCGCACGGACCGCCCCCTTAGAAAGGAGGCGGTTCGCCGGTCACAGCGACGTCGCCGGACAGGTAAGTATGTGTGACGGCTGTGGGCGATGTTGTGCGGCACGGGCAGCGATATGCCCGTGTCGCGCAACAGATGGGGGCGGCTACCCACACTAGCGATATCGGGACCGATATCGCAGTGTGTAAAGTAGCCTTTAGCATCTTGCTAAATTGACTAATGTACTGTTGATATAACAGAGTGGCACCCAGTAGTCCATACTATTTCTAATACTAATGATAAGGCCATCATGTTGCAAATACTGAAGCAAGAAGGAGCTCATGTGTCGGACGCTTGCATGTGGTCCAAGTGCATGTTGTGTTGGTTGCAAGGTTACGCTCAAAACTTATAGTCTTCACTAATTTTTCATAAAAATAATTTTTTATTAAATTATATTAAATTAATCACATACACACATAAATACTTAGATTAAAAAGTGAGGAGGGAGCGGAGAGATAGTTTCCCTATCCTATTCTCTTCCTACACTACGGGGGTCGGCGTCCTAAGTCAGTGACGCCCCCATTCAGCGACGACTAGGTCCCTATACTGAGCCCTCCCTGTGATAGATGTGGTGCACCCCTTCTGGTAGAATGAAACCCCAGAGTAGTATCACCACAGTGAGGAGACGGTGCACAGTCCAGGGGGACTAGTTTGTTTCTGATAGTACCACAATGACTACGGGGCAGGGCTTAGGGGTCGTCTAGGATTGTCAGATCAGTCAGTGTGCTCAGAAAACATTCTGGTAATTGTAAAGCACAGTTTAAATTATATAATATGCTGTTGAGAAGGTGCTCTAGCAGATCAGTGTGCTCAAAATTTAGGACATAATTGAGACACACAATTGTTTGATACAAAATTCACTAATCAGGAGTGCCCAGAAATTGAGAAGTGCTCGACGCGTTTCGCCCATTAGCATCTTAGTAGTGCAGGGCTCATTAGGGGCCTATGGACAGTTTCTTGATAAAACTCCTTTACATATAATCTGTAACATACAAAAACACAAAGAATCCTTGTTACCTATGTATCCAATAATCCCACTAAACTACACTGTGTATATATCTCGGATGCTTATACTGACCAGAGTTGGTTAAGTCCTAGTATTCACTGGGCTAGTGAAGAGGATGTTATGGTCCTAGGACTCGTCTCGTATCTCATCGAGATGATAATCACCTATCTGTATATACAGGCCATTTATTAGTGTTTAGACAAAGAACATATCATATCTCATATTAATATTGTTTGTCTACATGCCTGAACAGGCACATGCGCAAACAACACCCAATCCTGTGGTAATCTCACTGCGCTAAAACACTGAACACATTGCAAGTTTCTCAATCCAGCATAACATCTCCCACAACAGCTCCCTTCCAGTTCACCACTTGGTCATGTACACCTCACTCCACCCTTTTTCAGCACAGCAGGCAGCCCTCGATACCGCAGTTGTGGTCACAAAAAATACAATTTCCTCCCACACATGGCAAAGCAAAGTGCTTGAACTTCACTATATCAAAACTGTTGGTCACGAAAATGCTGCCTTTCCGTTTGGTGGAAACAGACGGTTTCCAAAACCTGATGGCTGACATTGTTGTACAGAAATTTCTAGCCCACTCTCCTGGGCTGGATGCACTGCTGTAGAAGGCTCAGTTGATGCATGCTCACTTCTGCAATTCGCACCCTGAAGCTAATCAACTTACAGCGCTACAAAGGACATTCAGCCTACCAGTTTATATGTGATGTGCCAACTCGGTGGAATTACACTCTGCACATGTTGCAGGAACTGTGACAGCAGCAAGGCCTAGTGCACTATGCCAAGATGCAGAACCTTGAACAAGGCAGTATGGTTGTGGGGCAAATCAAGATTGTAGAATGGGCACAGATGCAATACTTCTGCACCCTCTTTGACAGTTTCGAAATGGCTAAAAAGATGGTTAGTGCTGAAGATGCCTTCATCAGCATCACTATTCTGCCAATCTACATGTTGGAGCACACTTTGAAAAGTCTGTGGGAGGAGGTGGGTGTCACAGAGGAAGAGGAGGAAGTAGAGGGGGATGAGGAAAGGATAACATTTCCTGTAAGGTTTGGACAGTTGCCGCACTGACGAGTGTCACAGGAGGGTGTAGTCCATCATTGGAGGTGGATTCATGGTATCAAACAAAGTGGTAGTGAAGGTGCAGGAACCGAGGAACAAATGGAGGCGGAAGAGGTGATGAGCGCAGAAAACTGCGTAGATGAGGAAAACATTGATCACTTCTTTTTTGTCCAGGGTTGTGGGAGGAAACGTAGGAGGAAAACTTGAGCGTAACCTTGCCATAAATTGTATACCAATTCTAGTCATACAAAGTGGATGTTGGCTCAAAACTTATAGTGTTCATTTAAATTTCTGCCTCTACTCAGTCATTGTTTACAACATTAGCAGATAACAAAAGTTGGATCATCTTTTGCAGTCTCATAAAAGAAGCAAGGATAGAAAACCCTTCCTGTAAACTGATTACCCCCAACTGTTACTGGCTACAATCAGACTTATTGTAGAGGATGCAGTGCTTCTCATGGTTGAATCACTACGTGCTTGTGCGAGAATCTCCACTCTAACATCCTCGCCATCCTCCTCCTCGTCATCTGCTGAGCTACTCAGCTTCATGCCTCTGGATTCACACCAATTGGGATCTCCAACTTCATCGTCATGCTCTATGTTGTCCCCCTCCTCCTCTTCCTGACCTAACATCATAACACAGTACACAAGCACCTAAGGTATCTGAGTCTCATTATCATCACCTCCATCCACGGGGGTTATCAGTTGATGAGGGTCAGGATCCTGATGGGACCATACTTCATCCAGTCCAGAATGTAACTTACAATGATTTTGGGTATCAATGCAAATGCTTTCCTTCTCTTAAGTCGAGGAATCTTTGGAGCTGACCTGTAATGCCCATGAGATACAATGTGTGAAAAGGGAAAATCTCTGCAGACTTGGCCATGTATGGTTCCCCAAAGTCAGTTTGCCGGTTGGAGATTTGTGACATGGGCACAAACATGTTTAATTGGGGTGGCACCTGTGTTGAATGGACTATGTGCGATGTTGAGGTGTAGGAAGAGAAGGAGAAGTTACTTGATGCAGCGCTTGCCATCCACTCCAGCACCTGATGTTTATCAGCCCCATTTCCAAGTTGAAGCGACATGCCAAAGAAATCTAGTGGAGTAGGTTGTCCTCTAATGGAAGTTATTCCCATTTCTCTTAGGATAGGATGAGCCGTCACTTAGTCACTAGACCTTTGACTAACAGAAGTTCCCAAATGTACACCTCCAACGTCTCACCTATTTCCCCTTCCACGACAACCTCATTGTGATTTACCACTCATAGTTGATGTACCCCTCCCCTTTCAAACAGATGTTTCCCAGCCCTACACTTACACCTGTCAGACACCTGACACAAAATATATTTTTTTTCTTTTCTGCCTGAGTTGGCAATATTGGGAAGGCACTAAAAAGTACCACTACCTACAAATGTGGTTCACTGCGTAATTTTAGCAGACATGGTAAACTGCCAAGGAGACCTTTTTAGTTTGTTCAATAGCAAATTTTCAACACTAACAATATCTTTAAATATATTTTACTGCGGAATTTTTAGCAGGCAATTAAAGTTGTCAAGACCAACTTTTTAGATTCTTCTTTGGCAACTTTTTTAGCCTGTGCAGTAATAAGTAACAATACTTATAAATGTGTTTGCAAAATTTTGACCAGGCACTTAAAATTGCCAAGAACCACTTTTTACATACTTCCCTAGCCAGTTTTTTTTAGATCAGTCATTAATAAGTAATAATATTTATAACTCTGTTTGAAAAATTTTGAACAGTCAGTTAAAATTGCCAAGAACCAATTTTTACAAACTTCCATAGCAACATTTTTTAAGCCAGACACTAATAGGTAACAATACCTACCACTGTGTTTGAATAATTTTGAACAGGCAATTAAAATTGCCAGAACCAATTTTTACATGCTTACCTAGCAACTTTTTTTAGGCAAGGCTTAACAATTAGCAATACCTATAACTGTGTTTTCAATATTTTGAGTAGGCAATTGAAATTGCCAAGAAACACTTTTTACATACTTCCCTAGAAACGTTTTTAGGCCATGTACTAATAAGTGACAATACCTATAACCTTGTTTGAAGAATTTTGAGCAGGCAATTTTTTAGCTTAAACAAAAAAGAATTTTAAATTTAAGCCTACCGTCATATCTATAGTACTCCTCAGTTCCTCATGCATGGAAACAAGAAGGGCTTGGCCTCCCGGAGGTAAGTAGCTTCAGACACCATAAGACAATAATCCAGCACCAGGGAAAAAAGGCTTCATCATAAAATAAAATGTAACTTTTATTGGATCCCATATTAAAATCCATAGACAGATATATTAAAATTCAAGTAAACCTGACATGTTTCGGATATAACAAATTTGATCCTTACTCATAGGTAACCTGGACTAGTGTGAGAGACATAATATAACTTTCATTTAGAGGAAGGAAAACTCCACAACTAGAACCACCAAAAACTAATCAAACAAATCAGAATATATTGTAGAAGTTGTTGTTTTCCTACTTACAAATAACTTTTTTATGGTTGATTCACATTTTTATCTACAGATATGTGGTTGCCCGATGGGCTCGTGTTTCTCACCTTCTTTAGCCAATTTATATATGGCTTTGTGGGAACACTTGAATATCTTTTCAGAAAATAATCAGTTTCTATCACTAAAATCCTTGCTTTTCTTCATATATTTACATAAGCCACATGTGCTTACCCCACATTTGTACGATCCTGTTAAATGGAGCAATGTATGAATTCTTTCTGTACTTGAAAAAAGACTGGGTGAAATCATATTGGAGATACTATTCCCCTTTCTTGCCACAAAATTAATACCATTTTTTTAACAAGTCCGCTAGAATAGAATCTTGATGTAACATCGGTGTGTATTTTTTCATGAGCTCCGCTATCTCCTAATAATCACTGCTATATGGTGTAGAAAAAGTCACTCCTTAATTCATTTTTTTAGATATCTGTGGTTTATCATACAGAAGGTTACTTCTTCTATTGCTGGAATTATATTTAGCTCTATACAGATCTGATTTTTTATAACCTCTGGCTAATAATCTTTGAAAAATCTGTTTGCACTCTTTCTCATATTCCTCCTTTGTAGAGCATAGTCTCCATGCTCGTACAAATTCACCTATTGGTTGGTTTTTTTATGATATGGGGTGGTTGACAACTGGTGGCATATAAAGTAGCATTGCCACTTGTGGGTTTTCTATACAATTTTGTTTCTATCACTTCATTTTCTTCATTGCACACCAAATTTGTATCCTAAAAAGGAGCCTCATTGTCATACATTTCAATAGAAAATCTCAGATTTAAATCATTAGTATTCAGAAAATGTGTTAATAGGTCAGCAATATCTACATTGATTATAGTATTATCATCCCATCTCATTATAATTTCATCCAGATACCTGGCATACCAGGTCATAGATGATAGAAACGGATTATTTTCTGAAAAGATATTTGTGTTCCCACAAGGCCATATATAAATTGGCCAAAGAAGGTGAGAAACATGAGCCCATCGTGCAACCACATATCTGTAGATAATACTGCGAAACAAACTAATAAAATAAAATAAAAAAGTTATTTGTAAGTAGGAAATCAACAACTTCTAAAATATATTCTGATTTGATTGATTGATTGATTTGTTTACGGTGGTTCTAGTTGTGGAGTTTTCCTTCCTCTAAATGAAAGTTATATTATGCCTCTCACACTAGTCCAGGTTACCTATGAGTAAGGATCAAATTTGTTAGAGGCGAAACATGTCAGGTTTCCTAGAATTTTAATATATCTGTCTATGGATTTTAATATGGGATCCAATAAAAGTTAAATTTTATTTTATGATGAAGCCTTTTTTTTCCCTGGTGCTGGATTATTGTCTTATGGTGTCTAACATTTTTTAGCTTGTTGCTTACAAAATTTACAGAAGGTCAAGCACTACAATCTAACAATAACTATAAATGTGTTGGACTGCGTAATTTGGAGAAGACAGCAATACATAGCAATACCTATTTAGATTGGTATGTATTGGATTTAAATGTATTATTGAAACAAATAGACAAAGCAGCAAATCACAATGAGGTGATTATTATGGGGGACTTCAACTACCCCGATATAGACTGGGAAACTGAAACCTGCGTATCTCAGAAAGGAAACCGGCTTCTGTCAGTAACTAAGGATAATTATCTGTCCCAACTTGTGCCGGGCCCAACTAGAGGGGCAGCCCTTCTCGACTTAATTTTTAGCAACAGGCCAGATAGAATAACAGACGTATGAGTGGATGGGCACCTAGGGAATAGTGACCACAATATAATACAATTTCACTTGTCCTTCAGTAAGGTGCCTTGGAGGGGGGTTACAAAAACGCTGAATTTCAGGAAAGCAAAGTTTGATCAGCTTAGAGAAGACCTTCGCCAAATTGTTTGGGACAATGTCCTCAAAAATGGGAGCACAGAAAATAGGTTGGAAATTTTTAAATCTGTATTAAACACCCACTGCGAGCTAGCCATACCATACGGAAATAAAAGGGCTAGGAACAGGAGAAAACCAATGTGGCTAAATAAGGATGTAAAAGGGGCAATGAATAATAAGAAAAAGGCATTTAAAAAGCTAAAACAAGAAGGCAGCAAAGAAGCATTAAAAAGAAATAGAGAAAAAAATAAAATGTGTAAAAAACAAATACATTTAGCAACAGTAGAAACTGGTACACTCATTGCTAAGGAAAGCAAAACAAATCCCAAACTATTCTTTAATTCTATAAACAGATAAAAGATTAAAATTGATGGTGTTGGCCCTTTAAAGAACAATGAGGGTAAAATCATAGAAAGCGATGTGGGAAAAGCAAATGTTTTAAATACTTTTTTCTCAACTGTGTTCACACAGGAAAAGCATATGCCACGGGAAATGCAGAGTGATAATGTAAACGCTTCATTAAGTATGACCTGCCTAACCCAGGAAGAAATGCAGAACCAACTTAGTAACATTAAAATTGACAAATCACCAGGCCCTGATGGCATTCACCCTCGGGTATTAAGGGAGTTAAGTAATGTGATAGACAGGCCTCTATTCCTTATATTTAAAGACTCTATAGAAACTGGGTCTGTTCCACTGGATTGGCGGCTAGCAAATGTGGTACCAATATTCAAAAAAGGGTGTAAAAGGGAACCTGGAAACCATAGGCCGGTAAGCTTAATATCTGTTGTGGGTAAAATGTTTGAAGGGTTTTTAAGGGATACTATTATGGAATGTCTCAATGTTAATAATTGTTTAACTCCATATAAACATGGATTTATGAAGGATCGCTCCTGTCAAACTAACCTGATCAGCTTCTATGAGGATGTAAGCTCTCACATGGACCGAGGAGAATCATTGGATGTCATTTATCTCGACTTCGGTAAAGCATTTGACACTGTCCCACATAAAAGACTGATAAGTAAAATGAGAAAGCTTGGGCTCGGGGAAAATGTGTGTAGATGGGTAGGTAGCTGGCTTAGTGATAGAAAACAAAGAGTGGTTATTAATGGTGCATACTCAGATTGGGCCAAGGTTACAAGTGGGGTGCCACAGGGGTCTGTTTTGGGCCCCCTACTATTTAATATATTTATTAATGATCTGGTGGATGGTTTACAGAGTAAAATATCAGTATCTGCAGATGATACAGAACTATGTAAGGTAGTTAACACAAAGGAGGACAGTTTGCAACTACAGATGGATTTGAGTAAATTGGAGAATTGGGCTGAAAAATGGCAAATGAGGTTTAACACAGATAAGTGTAAGGTTATGCACATGGGAAGGAGAAACAGATGCTACGATTACTTACTAAATGGAAAACTGCTGGGGAAATCAGACATGGAAAAAGACTTAGGCATATTAGTCAATAAGAAGCTAAATTGGAGTGCCCAGTGTCAGGCAGCTGCCACCAAAGCAAATAGGTGATGGGATGCATTAGAAGAGGTCTGGGGGCACGAGATGAAAACATCATTCTCCCTCTGTACAAATCACTCATCAGACCACACTTGGAGTATTGTGTGCAATTTTGGGCACCGGTGCTCAAGAAAGACCTTACTGAACTTGAAAGGGTTCAGAGGCGGGCTACTAAAATAATAAATGGAGTAGGTGCATTATAATACACGGAAAGGTTATCAAAATTAGATCTATTTACTCTAGAAAAGAGAAGACTTAGGGGAGACCTAATAAATATGTACAAATATATCAGAGGGCCATATAGAGATCTCTCCCATGATCTGTTTGTACTAAGGACTATGACAAGAACAAGGGGGCATTCTCTTCGATTGGAGGAAAGAAAATTCCTACATCAGCATAGAGGAGGGTTCTTCACAGTAAGAGCAGTGAGGCTCTGGAACTCTCTTCCTGAGGAAGTGGTGGTGGCCAACTCACTGAATGAATTTAAGAGAGGAATGGATGCTTTTCTTGATAGCAAAAGTATAGAAGGTTATAAATAGCATAATCTTACAGGTAGATAGAAGAGCGACCTAGATTATTAGAAGAATGGGTGGGCTGCAATACTAAGACAGGTTATTAAACTTGGGGGTTATTTGGTTTGGAAAAACAAAGGCTTAGGGAGGATCTAATCACAATGTATAAAAATATGAGGGGACAGTACAGAGACCTTTCCAAAGATCTCTTTACATCTAGGCCTGCGACTGGAACACGGGGGCATCCGCTACGTCTTGAGGAAAGAAGATTTAATCATAATCACAGACGAGGATTCTTTACTGTACGAGCAGTGAGACTATGGAACTCTCTGCCGCATGATGTTGTAATGAGTGATTCCCTACTAACATTTAAGCAGAGCCTGGATGCCTTTCTTGAAAAATTTAATATTACCAGTTATGTATATTAGATTTTATGACAGGGTGTTGATCCAGGGAACTAGTCTGATTGCCGTATGTGGAGTCAGGAAGGATTTTTTTCCCCCATTGGAGCTTGTTTGACAGATTGGGGTTTTTTTGCCTTCCTCTGGATCAACATGTTAGGCTATGGGTTGAACTAGATGGACTTAGAGTCTCCCTTCAACCTTAAAAACTATGAAACTATGAAACTAGATGCTTCACTTGCAACTCTTTAGCAGGCACTAAAGTACCAATCCCTATTTCTATCATGAAATGTGCCAATTTGTGGAACACACCTTTCCCTATACTGCACTTCCCTTAAGTTCACATATATTGCAGGTCCCTATTCTAAACTATCACTCTCCTATCTATCTCAACTACTTAGCATTAAACCTTTAGCTAACCTAGTTAAATCTTAGTTAGCTAAGCTAACTGTCTAGCAGCACTGGGGGGAGCACCAACACCAGCACCTTCCCTATTATTTCACATTCATAAGTGGCACCAACGCAACATGTCCGCAATTTATATGCGGACTAACATGTAACTTAGGTAGCCAATCACAGAACTCCTTGTGTATGAAACTTGTGGATGTTTGCTGTGCCATGATTGGCTGCAGGAACATCAGGAAATAAAGTTAAGGGAAAAAAATGGTGCCGTGTGCCAAAAGGCTTCTCCTGGTCCCGGTCTCCTACACTGATTTTACACATCACCACATCAGACAGCACCAGAATCCTATCCAAAAGGAGAAAATGCTTTTACAAAAGCATTTTTGGAAACACAGCCAGTGTTCGGAGGGTAGAAACCAAACAAATCAGAAGCTTGCTGACTTTTGGGGAAGTGTTCAGGGGTTACCGAGCACGAATGAACATGCTAAGGCTCATACCAAATTTTAACTTGGTGACCTTTTACCGAAAAGGTTCTCTACTTGTAGCAACTAACTGCAATACATTTATTGCATCTACATTTGTTAAACTGCACTAGTAAAACTGTTATGCAAAATAATTTACCTTTTTTGCTCTGTTTACGATTATTTTTTAATTATCCAAACCTTGAGCCAAAAATGGGATGTTATCTAGTTATACATTAATTTTTGCCCATGATGAGCATGCCTGAACAGCATTCCATGATAATGTTTGCTGCTGATTTAGACTATTACAGCAGTTCCTCAAAAATGAAAATATGTCTCTTTTTTAAAAGATTGAAAATAGAAAAAACTCTTGTGGATCTTTACCAAAAAGAACATGACAAGAAATGCTAGTGAGGTTTACATCCCATTAGCTTGCACTTGCAAAAGGCCACTGAATTCTTTACATTTTCCAACTCACAGTCTTTATGTGATGGATATTTGCATTTACATCTCTGAAATGTGAAGATTCTTTTTTTTCTCCTTAGCAAAATATGGCATTCCAGTCTAACAAGCACAAAATCAGGGAGATTTTTCCAGTAAATGTGATATGCAACAAATTTATTCTGCACAAATTAAATATTATTTATTATTTTCTGGGGTTTAAAGAGCCCCCATGCATAGTAAATGAAAGATGTTGAAAAAAACAAGTAATACTCATATCCAGGGCTGCCATCAAGGACCGCTATCTGGGCATTACAGCCCTTACTAGTGTAGGAGGCCCGGAGAGCAAGAAGCAAAGAGGGGGCCCAGCCACTTACAGAGACATGCCCTCTCTCCTCCTGTTATGCAATGATCTATGTGATCAGTGCAGAGCAGGAGAGGAAGCTCACTGGACCAGAACGGAAGCTGTAGGAGCTTAAAAAATGAAGGACCGTCTGCTCAAAGAAATTCAGGACCTTTCAGGTCATGTGACTGATCATGTGCCTGATCACATGACTTAAAAGGTGAATTGGAAGGTCCTGCAGCTGCTCAACTGATGCAGCCCCTCCATGGTAGATGCTAGACTGTATGGGCTGCTTCCAGGTATGATGTCATTTCTGTCATGGGATAGGGGCATGTTCGAAATGCAACCCAATGTTTCCAGATTAAATTAAAATAATTTTTAAGGCCAAGTGATCATGAAGTTCTTTATAATAGAAGCTAGGGTCTGGGGTAAGACTTCCCAGTAGGCTGAGTGGTTCAAGGGGGTGCAAAGCCTTGCATGATTTTAGTGGACGGGAGGAAAATCACCATGCTGACCAACCAAGCCAGTCATGCCCACTAACCTGAAAGGAGCCCAAACTTTCTAGGCTCAAGCCAGGTCTCAGTGGCTCCTCTCCTGCTCTACACTGACCAGGAACTGCAAGATGCAGAAATTTATAGTGTGTGTAAGTAATTGTGCCTGTTGTAGGGCTGTGTGTGTATATGTGCTTATAGTTGAGCTACGTGTGACTATAGGTGCATGAAGTGTGCACATAGGAGAGCAGTGTCTCTCTATAGGTGCATGTAATAGAGCTGTGTGCATCTATAAGTGCAGATAGTTTACATGTAGTAAAGCTGTGTGTGTCTATAGGTGCATGTAGCATGCATGTAGAAGAGTTGTGTGTCTGTATGTGCATGTAGTGGGAATATAGCAGAACTGTGTGTGTGTCTATAGGAAAGTGTAGTGTGCCTGTAATAGAGCTTTGAGTGTCGACAGGTGCATGTAGTGTGCATGTAGTAGAGCTGTGTGCTTCTTTTGGTGCATGTAGTCAAGCTGTGTTTGTCTATTTGTGCATGTAGTTTAATCTTCGGATCAGTACAATTACAGGGATGCCACATTTATATAGTTTTTTTAATATTTTGCTGCTTTTACACTGTAAAAACGATTTTATTGAGAAAAAAACAGTTTAGCATTCCTTTATTCAAAGAGTTATAGCTTTTTTATTTCTCTGCTACTGGAGCTGTATGGCAGCAAGTTTTTTGCAGGACAAGATGAAGTTTTTAGTGGTACTGTTTTTATATATGATTTTGTATTGCATTTTATTTCACTTTTTTCGTCAGCTGTATGATGTAAAGACATACAGTACAGACCAAATGTTTGGACACACCTTCTCATCTCTAGAACAACTGTTAAGAGGAGACTTTGTGCAGGAGGCCTTCATGGTAAAATAGCTGCTAGGAAACCATTGCTAAGGACAGGCAACAAGCAGAAGAGACTTGTTTGGGATAAAGAACCCAAGGAATGGACATTAGACCAGTGGAAATCTGTGCTTTGGTCTGATGAGTCCAAATTTTAAATCTTTGGATCCAACCACCATGTCTTTGTAGAAAAGGTGAATGGATGGACTCTACATGGCTGGTTTCCACCATGAAGCATGGAGGAGGAGGTGTGATGGTGTGGGGGTGCTTTGCTGTTGACACTTTTGGGGATTTATTCAAAATTGAAGGCATACAGAACCAGCATGCCTACCACAGCATCTTGCAGTGGCGTGCTATTCTATCCAGTTTGCATTTAGTTGGACCATCATTTATTTTTCAACAGGACAATGACCCCAAACACACCTCCAGGCTGTGTAAGGGCTATTTGACTAAGAAGGAGAGTGATGGGGTGCTACGCCAGATGACCTGGTCTCCAGAGTCACCAGACCTGAACCCAATCGAGATGGTTTGGGGTGAGCTGGACTGCAGAGTGAAGGCAAAAGGGCCAACAAGTGCTAAGCATCTCTGGGAACTCCTTCAAGACTGTTGGAAAACCATTTCCGGTGATTACCTCTTGAAGCTCATCAAGAGAATTCCAAGAGTGTGCAAAGCAGTAATCAAAGCAAAAGTTGGCTACTTTGAAGAACCTAGAATATAAGACATATTTTCAGTTGATGACCTCGGGTCACCATCACAATGGTTATGCCCTTGTGATTACATCCCAGGGGCACCGTTCATTGAGGTGAACCATTCGGTGAGGTGAGGGAGCACTATCCCTCTCCCAATGGCCTAATTGCTGCACTCAGTATCGATCATGACATTTAGGAGGTTAAACATGCAGGAACGGTGAGAGAACCATCCCTAACAGTGATAGCTGGGACTAGGCAGTCAGGAAAGACAAATCCCCCAGCATCGTTCACATCGGGCAGAGAGCTGTGGCCCATCTAATTGCCTGGGTTGTATATCTTAGGTGAGGAACTACTTTTCTAGAATGTATATGTACATTCAAGGTTGTGAAGATTTTAATGGATCAATGTGCAGCATAATTTTATTTGTAAGTTTAATGTAATTCCTAGTTGATAATGACGTAGAAAACTGCTGGCAGCACCAATTTTAGCATTTGTGCTAACTGGAACATGCTGTGATTATATGTAATTCCTAACATTTTTGGGGTGGTTATTTATAGGGTTATTTGGTAGGATTATGATAAAGACTGTCTGTCATCATGAGTCTTCAGTTTTTTATGACAATGGCGATATCAACCTTTAATTGATTTTTTAGAATTCTATGCTGATAAAAAATTAAAAGTATTAAAAAAATGGTTTATAGCATTCTTTTCTGAAGCTCAATATGTTTTTATTTTTTTAACAATGGAGGTAAGTTAGGGCTTGTAAACGTAACACAATGTGAGGCAACCTAACGCGATTGTCAACACTACCTTGTGCCTTGGTGCTCCTCTTACCATTGTTGCCCTGGAGCTACTCTAATTCCTGTTTAGAGATGAGTAATGTTAGATTCGAACAGTTCGCCAATTTGATGTTCGAGTGATTTTGGGGGGTGTTCGAGTCATTTGATGAACTCGAACGATTTGCTTAAAGTTCGTCAATTCGAGTTAAGTTCAAGAACAGTTCGATCACTAAAACCATGGCTTTTCACAGTACACGTTGCATATCTGCATGCGTCCTGCGTCCCAAGCACAATCCCTCTCTCTTTCCTACTCACTGAACACGGGCGCCTCACTGCACGGCTGTCACAAATCTCCGGTGGCTTTTCCTCTTTTGAAAATGTCTGCCGCTTCATTATTCAATCAGGTATTCCATGCCTTCCTCGCCTTCAGGTGCCCATGATTGGTTTCAGTTAGACACGCCCCCACGATGAGTGACAGCTGTCTCACTGCAACCAATCACAGCCGCTGGTGTGCGGGTCTATGTCGTGCAGTAAATTAAATAAATAATAAAAAAAATGCTGTTCCCCCAATATTTGATACCAGCCAGGATAAAGCCAGACGGCTGGAGGCCGGTATTGTCAGGATGGAGAGCGTCACGTTATGGGGAGCACATCACCCTAAAAATATCAGCAGGCAGTCGCCCAGAATTGATGCATCCATTAGATGTGGCAGTCCCGGGACTCTACCCAGCTCATCCCGAATTGCACTGGTGCGGTGGCAGTCGGGGTAATAACGAGGTTAATCATGACAAGCTTCTCCCCGAGATATCTTCCATGATTAACGTGTAAGTGAAAGTAAACAAACACACACAACTAAAAATCCTTTATTTGGAATAAAAGACAAAAAAACCCCTCATTTACCTCTTTATTAATCACCAAACAACAATCCAGGTCCGAAGTAATCCACACGATACTGTCAGCTCTGCTGCATGAAGATGACAGGGAGCCCCGTAGAACACGAGCGATCTGTGTCCTCTCGACGCAGCACCTGAAGTGAGCCGCGCTGTCACCGGAAATTCTCTCTCTTGTTCTCTCTTTTTCTCTTTTTCTCTCTTTCTCTCTCTTTTTCTCTCTCTCTCTCTTTTTCTCTCTCTATTTTTCTCTCTTTTTTTCTCTCTCTTTTTCTCTCTTTTCTCTTTTTTTCTCTCATGCTCTCTCTTTTTCTCTTTTTCTCTTTCTCTCTCTTTTTCTCTTTCTCTCTCTTTTTCTCTCTTTTTCTCTCTTTCTCTCTCTTTTTCTCTCTCTTTTTCTCTCTTTTTCTCTCTTTCTCCCTCTCTCTACTCTCTCTTCTCTCTCTCCTCTTCTCTTTTCTCTCTCCTCTCTCTCTTCTCTCTCTCTCTTCTCTCTCTCCTCTCTCTCTTCTCTCTCTCTCTTGTCTTCTCTCCTCTTCTCTCTCTCTTCTCTCTCTTCTCTCTCTCCCTCTCTCTTCTCTCTCCTCTCTCTCTTCTCTCCTCTTCTCTCTCTTTTTTTCTCTCTCTCTTCTCTCTCTTCTCTCTCTATTCTCTCTCTGCCTCTCTCTTCTCTCTCTTCTCTCCTCTTTTGTCTCTCTATTCTCTCTTCTCTCTCTCCTCTATTCTCTCCCTCTCGCTCTCTCTTCTCTCTCTCTCTCCCTCTCTCTTCTCTTTTCTCTCTGTTTTCTCTTTCCCTCTCTCTTCCCTTTTCTCTCTCTTTTCTCTCTCTCAGACCTGGTGATGATCAGCTGATGCGGTCACCTGACGGAATCAGCTGACACTAAAAGTCGAGCGGTGAGGCCGGCTTTTTACCACCTAGCCGGCTAAACTATCAGCTGCTGCTGTCGGACAGGAGTCTGCACAGAAGTGTGTAGTTTTTTTTTTTGCACTGATGCATCAGCTGATTGTATAAATGCCGTTTATACAATCAGCGGCAGTGTCATGTGATTCAGGCCCTTGAACCTGACACATCATCTGATCGCTTTGCCTTCCAGAAAACCGATCAGATGATATTGGAACAATATTGGACAGCGCGGGACCCTTGACCCAGGATTACTGCGGAGGGGGGTTCTTTATTTAAAAAAAGATGAAGTCACTAATTGTGTTATGTTTTATTTCCAATAAAAATATTTTTCTGTGTGTTGTGTTTTTTTATCTGTACTACAAATTCATGGTGGCCATGCCTAATATTGGCGTGACACCATGAATTTCGGGCTTAGGGCCAGTTGATAATATACAACTAGCCCTAACCCCATTATTAGCCAGCGAGCCACCAGTCACCAGGGCAGCTGGAAGAGTTGGATACAGCGCCAGAAAGTGGTGCTTCTATAAAAGCGCCATTTTCTGGGTTCGCTGCGGGCTGCAATTCGCAGCAGGGGTGCGCAAAAAGCTTGGGCACCCTGCGCTGAAGATTCCAATCCCCAGCTGCCTAGTTGCACCTGGCTGGACACAAAAATTGGGCAAAGCCCACGTCATTTTTTTTTTTAATTATTTCGGGATATTCATGAAATAATTTAAAAAAAAAAGGGCTTCCCTATATTTTTGGTTCCCAGCTAGGTACAAATAGGCAGCTGGGGGTTTAGGGCAGCCCGTAGCTGTCTGCTGTACCTGGCTAGCATACATAAACATGGTGAAGCCCACGTCATTTTTTTGTGGGGGGCAAAAAACCCCTGCATACAGTTCTGGATGGAGTATGCTGAGCCTTGTAGTTCTGCAGCTGCTGTTTGCTGTCTGTCTGTATGCAGGAGAGCAGACAGCAGCTGCAGAACTAAAAGGCTCAGCATGCTGCATCCAGGTTTGTATGCTGGAGGGAGAGACAGGAGGAGCAGAACTACAAGGCTCAGCATGCTCCATTCACTAGTGTATAGAGGAGAGCAGACAGCAGCTGCAGAATTACAAGGCTCAGCATCCTCCATCCAGGACTGTATGCAGGAGTTTTTTGCCCCGCAAAAAAATGACGTGGGCTTCGCCATACTTTTGTATGCTAGCCAGGTACAGCTGGCAGGTAAAGCTGCCCCCAACCCCCAGCTGCCTATTTGTACCCGGCTGGGAACCAAAAATATAGGGAAACCCTTGTTTTTAATTATTTCATTAATTTGATGAAATAATTTTAAAAAAAAATGACGTGGTCTTGGCCCAATTTTTGTGTCCAGCCAGGTACAACTAGGCAGCTGGGAATTGGAATCCGCAGCACAGGTTTGCTCGAGCTTTCTGGGCCCCTCTGCTGCGAATTGCAGTCCGCAGCCGCCCCAGAAAATGGCGTTTTCATAGAAGTGCCATCATCTGGCGCTGTATCCAACTCTTCCAGCAGCCCTGAAGCCGGGTGGCTTGCTGGGTAATATGGGTTAATACTAGCTTTGTTTTACTAGCTAGTATTAACCCAGAGATTCTTAACGTCAGGCAAGTTTGACCCGGCCATTAAAAATCTCTAATAAAGGGTTAAAAAAAACACCACACAGAGAAAAAATACTTTAATAGAAATAAATACACAGACACATTTGAAACTCCATGTTTATTACTCCCTCTCAACCCTCCACGAGCCTGGTCTTCTGTCTTCTTTCTCTTTCAAGCCATGCAGCTCTGCTACATCAGATAGCACTGCATGGGAGGAAGACGCTCACTGAGTGAATAGACTGCACGGAGCAGCAGCGTTCTTCCTCCCATGCTGTGCTGTCTGATGTAGCAGTGCTGCATGAGTTGAAGGAGAATCAACCCATGCAGCTCTGCTACATCAGACAGCGCTGCATGGGAGGAAGACGCTGCTGCTCAGTGAGTGATCAGAAGCTGCGTGCTGTAAGCGGTGACATCACCGCTGACAGGCGGGTTGCTATAGCAATGGTGATCTCCGTTATTCACCAGCTGTGACAGCCGGTGAATAACGGAACAGGGAAGCAGAACGGGGAGCCGACCATGTGCCAGAGCATCTCGCCGGTACACGGGAAGTCACAAACGACCACCTCGCACCGGAGAGATGCACTGACAGGACCTAGCAATGACGTCTAGCCATGTGACCAGTATGTAGCCAATGAGATAATAGACACGTGACTGGTCACATGTTATTTGATGTCACGGAAGGTCCAATCATCAGTGTTGGTTACCGGGAGGACACAGCGATTATCGGAAGGAAAAGCGTCGGGAGACAGAGTGCAGGACGCGTCACGGGGACTTGTAAGTGTAATGGCAATGTTTATTAACTGTATGTGTACATGTAAAATGTGTTTTTACGTGTTTGTGTTTGCTTGAGATTGTTTTCAATGGGGTTCGAATTGGTTAGTTGAACGTTTGTCGAATGTTCGACGAACTTGTCCTCTCTCTGTTCGACGAACCGAACTCGAACTCTAGGGTGGTGGCTCATCTCTATTTCTTGTTCCCTGGGCCTCCTTTCATCACTTTCACCCCCAGGCAATTTTTCGCTTTTCGTTTTTTGTTCTCTTTCTTCAGAGAGCTGTAACATTTTTATTTTTCTAACCTTTCCATATAAAAGCTTATTTTTTGCAGGACAAGTTGTACTTTTAAATGAAATGATGAGGCTTACCACATAGTGTACGGGAAAATGGCAAAAAAATTCCAAGTGCAGAAAAATTGCAAAAAAAATACGACTGCACAATAGTTTTGGGGGTATTTTATGTACCGTGTGTACTCTACGGTAAAACATATGTGTTGGTGATGCCTCAGGTTGGTACCGGTTCGTAGATACCAAATATGTATAAGTTTACTTTTAACAGAGGGGATAAAAAAAAAATTCAGAAGTTTGTTCAAAAAAAAGAGGCATACTTTTTTTGCCATTTTCCTTGAACTGTATTGTTCTCATTTTTTGGGATTTGGTGTGGAGTGATGGCTTATTTTTTGCATCCAAAGCTGGCATTATTAATGGTAAATTTTTACGCAGATGCTACGTTTTGATCAACTGTTATTGCATTTTGCGCAACATTTGATACAACCAAAAAATGTAATTTTTGTGTTTGTAATTTTTTGTCAATACGTTGTTTAATGATCAGGTTAATTGATTTTATATTTTGATGGATCAGGGATTTCAAAACTTGGGGATATGAAGTATGTATATTTTTTAACTTTTAACCCTTTAATTTTCAAAGGAGCGAATGGGGAGGTGATTTGAACATTTAGGTTTTTTTATTATTATTTTTTTTATTTTATTTTACTTGTCCCCTAGGGAATAATAAGGATCAGCAGTATGATCACTGACTCATTTCTGTAGATCAGATCTGCACAGCTTTCATCAGCAGAAATGTTGCGTTATTGTTATAGCCAGCGTTCTGTCAGCTGTAACAGAAACTACATCATGATAGCGACAACAGTAGAGATGAGCGAACCGGTCCCGGTTCGGCTCGAGGTCGGTTCGCCGAACGGAGGTCCCGTTCGAGTTCGGTTTGTCGAACGTTCGACGAACCGAACTCGAACCGCATAGGAATTAATGGCAGGCATTCAAAAACACATTAAAACGCCTAGAAAACACCCTCAAAGGTGTCCAAAAGGTGACAAACAACTCACAACACAACACAAACACATGGGAAAGTGACAAGGACATATACTCATGCAAAAACAAAAGAGCTGGACAAGGAAAAAGAGGAGGACACACAGATATAGGCATGGCACGCCCTTCTAAAATCATGTAAAACACCGCAAGGTGACTCCAAGCGGAGTCTCCCTTTTTTCCAAAAATTGGGCCACACACACACCCACCCATTCAGTGGCAGCAGTTGTGCCCCAGTTGTACACTTCACAGCTAGATTTGCATCAAGCACATTCAAAAATACGCCATAATTAACCGTCCCCAGGATGACACCGGGGGAAGGTAGCAAAGTCTTTCCTGATCCCAGCTCTGTTCATCTTGGATCATTTTAAAAAAACACAGCAATCAAGGGTTACTCCAAGCGGAGTCTCCCTTTTTTTCCAAAAATTGGGCCACACACACACCCACCCATTCAGTGGCAGCAGTTGTGCCCCAGTTGTACACTTCACAGCTAGATTTGCATGAAGCACATTCAAAAATACGCCATAATTAACCGTCCCCAGCATGACACCGGGGTAGGTAGATAAAGTCTTTGCTGAACCATGACTTGTTCATCTTGGCTCCTTTTAAAAAAAAACAGCAATCAAGGGTTACTCCAAGCAGGGTCTACCTTTTTTCCAAAAATTGGGCCACACAGACACCCCATCAGTGGCAGCACTTGTGCCCTAGTTGCAAACAGGATGTTTTGATTTGCATCAAGCACATTCCAAATCCACAAGCATTTACTCTCCCCAGGATGACACAGGGGTAGTAAATTCCTTGTGTATCCATGACTTGTTCATTTTGATGAACGTCAGTCTGTCAACATTGTCACTGGACAGACGCGTGTGCTTATCTGTCAGCACACACCCAGCAGCACTGAAGACACGTTCAGAGACAACGCTGGCAGCTGGACACGACAAAATCTCCAAAGCGCTACTGGAGAGCTCTGGCCATTTTTCAAGATTTGAAGCCCAAAATGAGCAAGGCTCCATTTGCAAAGTCATGGCATCGATGTTCATTTGGAGATACTCCTGTATCATCCTCTCCAGCCATTGACTATGTGTCAGACTTGTTGTCTCTGGTGGCCTTGCAAAGGACGGTCTAAAAAAATTATGAAAAGATTCCATAAAATTGCTGTTACCAGCACCAGATACGGTGCTACTGGTACGGGTAGACAGTTGAAGATGACGAGACCGTCCCATGTTTGTCAAGTTACAACTGGGAGATTCACTCCCTGCACCTGCACGGTTGTTTGGTGGAAAAGCCGAGCTAATATCGAGTAACAGCTTCTGCTGATACTCCTGCATACGTGCGTCCCTTTCTATGGCTGGAATTATGTCACAAAATTTGGACTTGTACCGGGGATCCAATAGTGTGGCAAGCCAGTAGTCATCATCACTTCTAATTTTGACAATACGAGGGTCATGTTGGAGGTAGTGCAGCAAGAAGGCGCTCATGTGTCTTGCGCGGCCATGCGGACCAAGTCCACGCTGTGTTTGTGGCATAGAGGTGCTAACCGTTCTTTCTTCCTCTGACATCTCCCCCCAACCTCTTTCAACTGAAATTTGACCAAGGTCTCCCTCATCCGCTGAGTCTTCCATGTCCATGGACAGTTCGTCCTCCATTTCTTCATGTTCTCCTGCACCTTCCTCAACATCTTGCCTGCTACATTGCGCCCTTGTTGATCCCTGTCCCCCATGGTCAAATGCCTGCCACCTTGGTGATGATGAACGTCTGGACCTTGGTGATGTTGTTGTGTCTTGCGCATATGAATCCTCCTGTAGTTCCTCCCCTTCCTGTTGTCCCACCCCCTGACTCCGAATAGTGTTTAGCGTGTGCTCCAGCATGTAAATGACTGGAATTGTCATGCTGATAATGGCATTGTAAGCGCTAAACATATTCGTCGCCATGTCGAAACTCTGCAGAAGGGTGCATAGGTCCTTGATCTGAGACCACTCCATCGGGGTGATCTGCCCAACCTCTGCATCTCGTTGGCCCAGGCTATACGTAATGACGTATTGCACCAGGGCTCGACGGTGCTGCCACAGTCGCTGTAACATGTGGAGAGTCGAATTCCAGCGTGTCGGCACATCGCATTTCAGGCAATGAACCGGCAGGCCGAAAGACTTCTGGAGCAATGCAAGTCGCTCAGCTGCGGCGGTTGAACGGCGAAAGTGAGCAGACAGTTTTCATGCCCTGGTCAGAAGGCCATCTAGGCCGGGATAGTGTGTTAAGAATTTCTGGACAACAATGTTCAACACGTGAGCCATACAAGGCACGTGTGTCACCTTGCCCAGGCGAAGGGCCGCACCCAGGTTTGCAGCATTGTCGCACACGGCCTTACCAGGCTGCAGGTTGAGTGGAGACAACCATTTATTAAACTCGGACCGCAGAGCTGACCACAACTCCTCAGCTGTGTGACTCCTATTCCCAAGACATGTCAAGCTAAAGACCGCCTGATGCCGTTGCGCTCTGCTGCCAGCATAGTAATGAGGGGTGCGTGATTCCTTCTGCGCAGTGAGAACGCTGGTGGACTGACCAGGCAGGCTTGGGGCGGAAGTGGAGGACACAGATGAGGTGGAGGAGGCAGAAGTAGTGGCGGAACTTGGACAGACAGAGGATTGACACACAAGTCGTGGGGACGGCAAGACTTGTGCAGCATACCCTTCACCATCTATCACCATAGTTACCCAGTGCCCAGTCAGCGACATGTAACGTCCCTGTCCATGCTTACTGGTCCAAGTATCGGTGGTGAAATGCACCCGTTGACACACAGTGTTTCTCAAGGAAGCGGTGATGTCGTGTGCGACATGCTGGTGTAGCGCGGGCACACCTTTCTTAGAGAAGAAGTGGTGACTGAGCATCTGGTACTGGGGCACAGCGACAGACATAAGGTCTCTAAAATCCTGTGTGTCCACCAGGCGGAAAGGCAGCATTTTGGTAGCCAAGAGCTTACAGAGGGATAAAGACAACCTCTTAACTTTGTCATGGGTCGCAGGAAATGGCCTTTTATTTGACCACATCTGAGGGACAGAGATCTGGCTGCTGTGTGTAGACGGTGTTGAGTAGGGTGTCCCTGGAAAAATGCAGCTTTGTGAGGAAAGTGCAGGCGGAGACATGATGTCGCCTTCATCCAACGTTGGTGCTATCGATGTCTGAGAGAGCTGTACACACGCACTTGTTTCCCCTTCCAAACCAACTGACGACGTACCAAGCAAAGTGCCTGTTGCGGTTACAGTGGTGGAAGTTGTGCGTAGAAAACCATGTGTGACAGCTGTCCCCACAGTCCTAGAAGATGAAGAGCGCGCGGATGCACTGGAAGGGGCCGGCGGTGGATGGTTCGCTCCGCTAGGCCGCATTGCAGCACGGTGAGCTTCCCACCGGGACATATGATATTTATTCATGTGACGATTCATGGAAGAAGTTGTCAAACTGCTGAGGTTTTGACCTCTACTAAGAGAACCATGACAAATTTTACAGATCACATAATTTGGGCGATCTTTTGCTATGTCAAAAAAGGACCAGGCTAGGCAAGGCTTAGAGGGCATGCGACCTGTTGATCCACCCTGACTAGTGCTCAGAGGCAGAGTGGTGGCTGAGGATGCAGTTGTAGACGTGCTACCAGTACTCCGACTCTGTCCAGGAAGGCGCAAGGTAACTTCGTCATCAGTTGCATCCTCCTCCACCACCTCTGTTGACCTCCTCGAGTGCCTGACTGTGGGTTGACAGTAGGTGGGATCTAGAACTTCCTCATCAATTGTTGTGTTTGCACTCCCCTCACCCTCAGACCGAGCCTCTTCTTGCCCTGACCGAATATTTAAGTTGTCATCCCAATCTGGTATCTGCGTCTCATTGTCATCAGTATGTTCCTCATTGTCTATAACAACAGGTGTTACAGTTGGTGAAAAAGGGTCAACATTATGCTCAGAAACTTGGTCCTCACGGCCTGAATCAGCGTCACAAAGGTTCTGGGCATCACTGCAGACCATTTCCTGCTCTGTACTCACTGTAGCTTGGGAGCAGACCTCTGATTCCCAGGCTATAGTGTGACTGAACAGCTCTGCAGACTCAGCCATCCCAGTTCCACCATACTGTGCAGGGCGGATGGAGACTTCAGAGCAGGGAGAAAGCAAGTTTGATTGGGATGACAACTCAGAGGACTGGTGTTTTTTGGATGCGGTACTTGAAGTGGCTGAGAGGGCACTTGTTGGACCACTTGAGATCCATTCAAGCATTTTCCTTTTTTGGCCATCATCTACCTTTGTTCCTGTTGTTCGTGTCCGTAAAAAAGGGAGCACATCGGATTGTCCACGGTAAGTAGTAGACATCTTACTTTTGCTGGTAGATGGTCTAACTTCAGCAGATGATAATGGAGCTTTGCCACCTTCCCCACGGACAAACCCTTTTTTTCCTTTTCCACCACGCCTCTTCCCCTTTCCACCAGCATCTGTCATTTTGCCACTCATGTTGATTGCGACAAGATTGTGCACTGAAAATGTGGTAGAAAAAATTGAGAGGTGGTGTAGATTGCAGCGGTGGTCTAGCTTTATTAACAGCAGAATAATAAAGAATAAATATCCCTGACAATGCAACTACGGCCCTTAAACTGGCAGCATAAATTGCTAGTATAATGGCTTAGTAACAATGAGTTTGAGTGTGCAATGCAGGCAGAGGTGCTGCAAATATCTTTGCACTAGTGGGACTATACAGAAGTCTAATAGCCACGTTTAGGATGCCACTAGGTACACTCAGTGTTTGCTAGTATAATGACTTAGCTACAATGAGTTTGAGTGTGCAATGCAGGCAGACGTGCTGCAAATATCTTTGCACTAGTGGGACCATACAGAAGTCCAATAGCCACGTTTAGGATGCCACTAGGTACACTCAGTGTTTGCTAGTATAATGACTTAGCTACAATGAGTTTGAGTGTGCAATGCAGGTAGAGGTGCTGCAAATATCTTTGCACTAGTGGGACTATACAGAAGTCCAATAGCCACGTTTAGGATGCCACTAGGTACACTCAGTGTTTGCTAGTATAATAGCTTAGCTACAATGAGTTTGAGTGTGCAATGCAGGCAGACGTGCTGCAAATATCTTTGCACTAGTGGGACTATACAGAAGTCCAATAGCCACGTTTAGGATGACACTAGGTTCACTCAGTGTTTGCTAGTATAATGGGTTAGCTACAATGAGTTTGAGTGTGCAATGCAGGTAGAGGTGCTGCAAATATCTTTGCACTAGTGGGACTATACAGAAGTCCAATAGCCACGTTTAGGATGCCACTAGGTACACTCAGTGTTTGCTAGTATAATGGCTTAGTAACAATGAGTTTGAGTGTGCAATGCAGGCAGAGGTACTGCAAATATCTTTGCACTAGTGGGACTATACAGAAGTGCAATAGCCACGTTTAGGATGCCACTAGGTACACTCAGTGTTTGCTAGTATAATAGCTTAGCTACAATGAGTTTGAGTGTGCAATGCAGGCAGATGTGCTGCAAATATCTTTGCACTCGTGGGACTATACAGAAGTCCAGTAGCCACATTTTAGGATGCCACTAGGTACACTCAGTGTTTGCTAGTATAATGACTTAGCTACAATGAGTTTGAGTGTGCAATGCATGCAGAGGTGCTGCAAATATCTTTGCACTAGTGGGACTATACAGAAGTCCAATAGCCACGTTTAGGATGCCGCTAGGTACACTCAGTGTTTGCTAGTATAATGGCTTAGCTACAATGAGTTTGAGTGTGCAATGCAGGCAGATGTGCTGCAAATATCTTTGCACTAGTGGGACTATACAGAAGTCCAATAGCCATGTTTAGGATGCCACTAGATACACTCAGTGTTTGCTAGTATAATGTCTTAGCTACAATGAGTTTGAGTGTGCAATGCAGGCAGACGTGCTGCAAATATCTTTGCACTAGTGGGACTATACAGAAGTCCAATAGCCACGTTTAGGATGCCACTAGATACACTCAGTGTTTGCTAGTATAATGGCTTAGCTACAATGAGTTTAAGTGTGCAATGCAGGCAGACGTGCTGCAAATATCTTTGCACTAGTGGGACTATACAGAAGTCCAATAGCCACATTTAGGATGCCACTAGATACACTCAGTGTTTGCTAGTATAATGGCTTAGCTACAATGAGTTTGAGTGTGCAATGCAGGCAGACGTGCTGCAATTATCTTTGCACTAGTGGGACTATACAGAAGTCCAATAGCCACGTTTAGGATGACACTAGGTTCACTCAGTGTTTGCTAGTATAATGGCTTAGTAACAATGAGTTGGAGTGTGCAATGCAGGCAGAGGTGCTGCAAATATCTTTGCACTAGTGGGACTATACAGAAGTCCAATAGCCACGTTTAGGATGCCACTAGGTACTAGAGATGAGCGAACCGGTCCCGGTTCGGCTCGAGGTCGGTTCGCCGAACGGAGGTCCCGTTCGAGTTCGGCTCGTCGAACGTTCGACGAACCGAACTCGAGCCAATAGGAAACAATGGCAGGCAATCACAAACACAGAAAAACACCTAGAAAACACCCTCAAAGGTGTCCAAAAGGTGACAAACAACTCACAACACAACACAAACACATGGGAAAGTGACAAGGACATATACTTATGCAAAAACAAAAGAGCTGGACAAAGAAAAAGAGGAGGAGACACAGATATAGGCATGGCACGCCCTTCTAAATTCATGTAAAACACCGCAAGGTGACTCCAAGCGTAGTCTCCCTTTTTTTCCAAAAATTGTGCCCCACACACACCCACCCATTCAGTGGCAGCACTTGTGCCCTAGTTGTAAACTTCACAGCTAGATTTGCATCAAGCACATTCAAAAATACGCCATAATTAACCGTCCCCAGGATGACACCGGGGTAGGTAGCAAAGTCTTTCCTGATCCCAGCTCTGTTCATCTTGGCTTCTTTTAAAAACAATGTAAGCAAGGGTTACTCCAAGAGTAGTCTCCCTTTTTTTCCAAAAATTGTGCCCCACACACACCCACCCATTCAGTGGCAGCACTTGTGCCCTAGTTGTACACTTCACAGCTAGATTTGCATCAAGCACATTCAAAAATACGCCATAATTAACCGTCCCCAGCATGACACCGGGGTAGGTAGATAAAGTCTTTGCTGAACCATGACTTGTTCATCTTGGCTTCTTTTAAAAACAATGTAAGCAAGGGTTACTCCAAGCGGAGTCTCCCTTTTTTCCAAAAATTGTGCCCCACACACACCCACCCCTTCAGTGGCAGCACTTGTGCCCTAGTTGTACACTTCACAGCTAGATTTGCATCAAGCACATTCAAAAATACGCCATAATTAACCGTCCCCAGGATGACACCGGGGTAGGTAGCAAAGTCTTTCCTGATCCCAGCTCTGTTCATCTTGGCTTCTTTTAAAAACAATGTAAGCAAGGGTTACTCCAAGCGGAGTCTCCCTTTTTTCCAAAAATTGTGCCCCACACACACCCACCCATTCAGTGGCAGCACTTGTGCCCTAGTTGTACACTTCACAGCTAGATTTGCATCAAGCACATTCAAAAATACGCCATAATTAACCGTCCCCAGGATGACACCGGGGTAGGTAGCAAAGTCTTTCCTGATCCCAGCTCTGTTCATCTTGGCTTCTTTTAAAAACAATGTAAGCAAGGGTTACTCCAAGCGGAGTCTCCCTTTTTTCCCAAAATTGTGCCCCACACACACCCACCCATTCAGTGGCAGCACTTGTACCCTTGTTGTACACTTCACAGCTAGATTTGCATCAAGCACATTCAAAAATACGCCATAATTAACCGTCCCCAGCATGAC
The DNA here is from genome assembly GCF_048569485.1 of Anomaloglossus baeobatrachus. Classification (NCBI taxonomy): domain Eukaryota; kingdom Metazoa; phylum Chordata; class Amphibia; order Anura; family Aromobatidae; genus Anomaloglossus; species Anomaloglossus baeobatrachus. Next base: position 498,853,295 of record NC_134355.1, on the reverse strand, counting down.
ACCGGGGTAGGTAGATAAAGTCTTTGCTGAACCATGACTTGTTCATCTTGGCTTCTTTTAAAAACAATGTAAGCAAGGGTTACTCCAAGCGGAGTCTCCCTTTTTTCCAAAAATTGTGCCCCACACACACCCACCCCTTCAGTGGCAGCACTTGTGCCCTAGTTGTACACTTCACAGCTAGATTTGCATCAAGCACATTCAAAAATACGCCATAATTAACCGTCCCCAGGATGACACCGGGGTAGGTAGCAAAGTCTTTCCTGATCCCAGCTCTGTTCATCTTGGCTTCTTTTAAAAACAATGTAAGCAAGGGTTACTCCAAGCGGAGTCTCCCTTTTTTCCAAAAATTGTGCCCCACACACACCCACCCCTTCAGTGGCAGCACTTGTGCCCTAGTTGAACACTTCACAGCTAGATTTGCATCAAGCACATTCAAAAATACGCCATAATTAACGTCCCCAGGATGACACCGGGGTAGGTAGCAAAGTCTTTCCTGATCCCAGCTCTGTTCATCTTGGCTTCTTTTAAAAACAATGTAAGCAAGGGTTACTCCAAGTGGAGTCTTCCTTTTTTCCAAAAATTGTGCCCCACACACACCCACCCCTTCAGTGGCAGCACTTGTGCCCTAGTTGTACACTTCACAGATAGATTTGCATCGAGCACATTCAAAAATACGCCATAATTAACCGTTCCCAGGATGACACCGGGGTAGGTAGCAAAGTCTTTCCTGATCCCAGCTCTGTTCATCTTGGCTTGTTTTAAAAACAATGTAAGCAAGGGTTACTCCAAGCGGAGTCTCCCTTTTTTCCAAAAATTGTGCCCCACACACACCCACCCATTCAGTGGCAGCACTTGTGCCCTAGTTGTGCACTTCACAGCTAGATTTGCATCAAGCACATTCAAAAATACGCCATAATTAACCGTCCCCAGCATGACACCGGGGTAGGTAGATAAAGTCTTTGCTGAACCATGACTTGTTCATCTTGGCTTCTTTTAAAAACAATGTAAGCAAGGGTTACTCCAAGCGGAGTCTCCCTTTTTTCCAAAAATTGTGCCCCACACACACCCACCCATTCAGTGGCAGCACTTGTGCCCTAGTTGTACACTTCACAGCTAGATTTGCATCAAGCACATTCCAAATCCACAAGCATTTACTCTCCCCAGGATGACACAGGGGTTGTAAATTCCTTCTGGATCCATGACTTGTTCATTTTGATGAACGTCAGTCTGTCCACATTGTCACTGGACAGACGCGTGCGCTTATCTGTCAGCACACACCCAGCAGCACTGAAGACACGTTCAGAGACAACGCTGGCAGCTGGACTCGACAAAATCTCCAAGGCGTAAGTTGCGAGCTCTGGCCATTTTTCTAGGTTTGAAGCCCAAAAGGAGCAAGGCTCCAGTTGCACAGTCATGGCATCGATGTTCATTTGGAGATACTCCTGTATCATCCTCTCCAGCCTTTGACTATGTGTCAGACTTGTTGTCTCTGGTGGCCTTGCAAAGGAGGGTCTAAAAAAATTATGAAAAGATTCCATAAAATTGCTGTTACCAGCACCAGATACGGTCCTACTGGTACGTGTAGACTGTTGAAGATGACGAGACCGTCCCATGTTTGTCAAGTTACAACTGGGTGATTCACTCCCTGCACCTGCACGGTTGTTTGGTGGAAAAGCGGATCTAAGATCGAGTAACAGCTTCTGCTGATACTCCTGCATACGTGCGTCCCTTTCTATGGCTGGAATTATGTCACAAAATTTGGACTTGTACCGGGGATCTAATAGTGTGGCAAGCCAGTAGTCATCATCACTTCTAATTTTGACAATACGAGGGTCATGTTGGAGGTAGTGCAACAAGAAGGCACTCATGTGTCTTGCGCAGCCATGCGGACCAAGTCCACGCTGTGTTTGTGGCATAGAGGTGCTAACCGTTCTTTCTTCCTCTGACATCTCCCCCCAACCTCTTTCAACTGAAATTTGACCAAGGTCTCCCTCATCTGCTGAGTCTTCCATGTCCATGGACAGTTCGTCCTCCATTTCTTCATGTCCTCCTGCACCTTCCTCAACATCTCGCCTGCTACCATGCGCCCTTGTTGATCCCTGTACCCCATGCTCCCATGCCTGGCGCCTTGGTGATGATGAACGTCTGAACCTTGGTGATGTTGTTGTGTCTTGCGCATATGAATCCTCCTGTAGTTTATCCCCTTCCTGTTGTCCCACCCCCTGACTCCGAATAGTGTTTAGCATGTGTTCCAGCATGTAAATGACTGGAATCGTCATGCTGATAATGGCATTGTCAGCGCTAAACATATTCGTCGCCATGTCGAAACTGTGCAGAAGGGTGCATAGGTCCTTGATCTGAGACCACTCCATCAGGGTGATCTGACCCACCTCTGCATCTCGTTGGCCCAGGCTATACATCATGACGTATTGCACCAGGGCACGGCGGTGCTGCCACAGTCGCTGTAACATGTGGAGAGTTGAATTCAAGCGTGTCGCCAGATCGCATTTCAGGCGATGAACCGGCAGGCCGAAAGACTTCTGGAGTGATGCAAGTCGCTCAGCTGCGGAGCTTGAACGGCGAAAGTGAGCAGACAGTTTTCGTGCCCTGTTCAGAAGGCCATCTAGGCCGGGATACTGTGTTAAAAATTGCTGCACGACAAGGTTCAACACGTGAGCCATACAAGGTACGTGTGTCACCTTGCCCAGGCGAAGGGCCGCACCCAGGTTTGCAGCATTGTCACACACGGCCTTACCAGGCTGCAGGTTGAGTGGAGACAACCATTTATTAAACTTGGACCGCAGAGCTGACCACAACTCCTCAGCTGTGTGACTCTTATTCCCAAGACATGTCAAGCTAAAGACCGCCTGATGCCGTTGCGCTCTGCTGCCAGCATAGTAATGAGGGGTGCGTGATTCCTTCTGCGCAGTGAGAACGCTGGTGGCCTGACCAGGCAGGCTTGGGGCGGAGGTGGAGGACCCAGATGAGGTGGAGGATGCACAAGCAGTAGCGGAACTTGGACAGACAGAGGATTGACACACAAGTCGTGGGGACGGCAAGACTTGTGCAGCAGACCCTTCACCATCTATCACCATAGTTACCCAGTGCCCAGTCAGCGACATGTAACGTCCCTGTCCATGCTTACTGGTCCAAGTATCGGTGGTGAAATGCTCCCGTTCACACACAGAGTTTCTCAAGGAAGCGGTGATGTTGTGTGCGACATGCTGGTGTAGCGCGGGCACACCTTTCTTAGAGAAGTAGTGGCGACTAGGCATCTGGTACTGGGGCACAGCGACAGACATAAGGTCTCTAAAATCCTGTGTGTCCACTAGGCGGAAAGGCAGCATTTCTGTAGCCAACAGCTTACAGAGGGATAGAGTCAACCTCTTAGCTTTGTCATGGGTTGCAGGAAATGGCCTTTTATTTGTCCACATCTGAGGGACAGAGATCTGGCTGCTGTGTGTAGACGGTGTTGAGTAGGGTGTCCCTGGAAAAATGCAGGTTTGTGAGGAAAGTGCAGGCGGAGACATGATGTTGCCTTCATCCAAAGTTGGTGCTATCGATGTCTGAGACAGCTGTACACACTCACTTGTTTCCCCTTCCAAAACAACTGACGAGCTACCAAGCAAACTGCCTGTTGCGGTTACAGTGGTGGAAGTTGTGGGTGGAAAAACAGGTGTGACAGCTGTCCCCACAGTCCTAGAAGACGACGAGCGCGCGGATGCACTGGAAGGGGCAGGCGGTGGATGGTTCGCTCCGCTAGGCCGCATTGCAGCACGGTGAGCTTCCCACCGGGCCATATGATATTTATTCATGTGACGATTCATGGAAGAAGTTGTTAAACTGCTGAGGTTTTGACCTCTACTAAGAGAACCATGACAAATTTTACAGATCACATAATTTGGGCGATCTTTTGCTATGTCAAAAAAGGACCAGGCTAGGCAAGGCTTAGAGGCCATGCGACCTGATGATCCACCCCGAATAATGCTCAGAGGCAGAGTGGTGGCTGAGGATGCAGTTGTAGACGTGCTACCAGTACTCCGACTCTGTCCAGGAAGGCGCAAGGTAACTTCGTCATCAGTTGCATCCTCCTCCAACACCTCTGTTGACCTCCTCGAGTGCCTGACTGTGGGTTGACAGTAGGTGGGATCTAGAACTTCATCATCAATTGTTGTGTTTGCACTCCCCTCCCCCTCAGACCGAGCCTCTTCTTGCCCTGACCGAATATTTAAGTTGTCATCCCAATCGTGTATCTGAGTCTCATCTTCATCAGTATGTTCCTCATTGTCTATAACCACAGGTGTTACAGTTTGTGACAAAGGGTCAACATTATGCTCCGAAACTTGGTCCTCACGGCCTGAATCAGAGTCACAAAGGTTCTGGGCATCACTGCAGACCATTTCCTGTTCTGTACTCACTGTAGCTTGGGAGCAGACCTCTGATTCCCAGGCTATAGTGTGACTGAACAGCTCTGCAGACTCAGCCATCTCAGTTCCACCATACTGTGCAGGGCTGATGGAGACTTCAGAGCTGGGAGAAATCAAGTTTGATTGGGATAACAACTCAGAGGACTGGTGTTTTTTGGATGCGGTACTTGAAGTGGCTGAGAGGGCACTTGTTGGACCACTTAAGATCCATTCAAGCATTTTCCTTTTTTGCCCATCATCTACCTTTGTTCCTGTTGTTCGTGTCCGTAAAAAAGGGAGCACATCGGATTGTCCACGGTAAGTAGTAGACATCTTACTTTTGCTGGTAGATGGTCTATCTTCAGCAGATGATAATGGAGCTTTGCCACCTTCCCCATGGACAAAACCTTTTTTTCCTTTTCCACCACGCCTCTTCCCCTTTCCACCAGCATCTGTCATTTTGCCACTCATGTTGATTGCGACAAGATTGTGGACTGAAAATGTGGTAGTAAGAATTGAGAGGTGGTGTAGATTGCAGTGGTGGTCTAGCTTTATTAACAGCAGAATAATAAAGAATAAATATCCCTGACAATGCAACTACGGCCCTTAAACTGGCAGCAAAAATTGCTAGTATAATGACTTAGTTATAATGAGTTGGAGTGTGCAATGCAGGCAGACGCGCTCTGCAAATGTCTTTGCACTAGTGGGACTATAGCAAAGTCCAATAGCCACGTATAGGATGCCACTAGGTACACTGAGTGTTTGCTAGTATAATGGCTTAGTTATAATGAGTTGGAGTGTGCAATGCAGGCAGACGCGCTCTGCAAATGTCTTTGCACTAGTGGGACTATAGCAAAGTCCAATAGCCACGTATAGGATGCCACTAGGTACACTGAGTGTTTGCTAGTATAATGGCTTAGTTATAATGAGTTGGAGTGTGCAATGCAGGCAGAGGCGCTCTGCAAATGTCTTTGCACTAGTGGGACTATAGCAAAGTCCAATAGCCACGTATAGGATGCCACTAGGTACACTGAGTGTTTGCTAGTATAATGGCTTAGTTATAATGAGTTGGAGTGTGCAATGCAGGCAGACGCGCTCTGCATATGTCTTTGCACTAGTGGGACTATAGCAAAGTCCAATAGCCACGTATAGGATGCCACTAGGTACACTGAGTGTTTGCTAGTATAATGGCTTAGTTATCATGAGTTGGAGTGTGCAATGCAGGCAGACGCGCTCTGCAAATGTCTTTGCACTAGTAGGACTATAGCAAAGTCCAATAGCCACGTATAGGATGCCACTAGGTACACTGAGTGTTTGCTAGTATAATGGCTTAGTTATAATGAGTTGGAGTGTGCAATGCAGGCAGACGCGCTCTGCAAATGTCTTTGCACTAGTGGGACTATAGCAAAGTCCAATAGCCACGTATAGGATGCCACTAGGTACACTGAGTGTTTGCTAGTATAATGGCTTAGTTATAATGAGTTGGAGTGTGCAATGCAGGCAGACGCGCTCTGCAAATGTCTTTGCACTAGTGGGACTATAGCAAAGTCCAATAGCCACGTATAGGATGCCACTAGGTACACTGAGTGTTTGCTAGTATAATGGCTTAGTTATAATGAGTTGGAGTGTGCAATGCAGGCAGACGCGCTCTGCAAATGTCTTTGCACTAGTGGGACTATAGCAAAGTCCAATAGCCACGTATAGGATGCCACTAGGTACACTGAGTGTTTGCTAGTATAATGGCTTAGTTATAATGAGTTGGAGTGTGCAATGCAGGCAGACGCGCTCTGCAAATGTCTTGGCACTAGTGGGACTATAGCAAAGTCCAATAGCCACGTATAGGATGCCACTAGGTACACTGAGTGTTTGCTAGTATAATGGCTTAGTTATAATGAGTTGGAGTGTGCAATGCAGGCAGACGCGCTCTGCAAATGTCTTTGCACTAGTGGGACTATAGCAAAGTCCAATAGCCACGTATAGGATGCCACTAGGTACACTGAGTGTTTGCTAGTATAATGGCTTAGTTATAATGAGTTGGAGTGTGCAGAGGACAGGAGGGTACAGTGCCAGGATTGTGGGGCTCTGGGTAGAGGAATGGAAGCCTGCCTTTCTATTCCCTCCTAATAGGGAAATGCAGGGAGGAAATCCCTGACCTTGGCTACACAGACGCTGTCGCTGTTTTCAGGACCTGTCACCTTAACTCTGACCCTGCCGGTTTGAGCCTTTAAAAGGACTGCTAGAAAGTGCTCTCCTTAAGCTGTCTAACGCTGTGTATGGAGCGCATACAGCTGTATCGGCGATAGGACTCAGGAGGACGGAGCTGCGACAGTGATGTCTGACACCAAAGACGCAGAAGAGATAATGGCGTCCTGGAGGAAAATGTCCGGTTTTATAATGCAGGGACATGTGACATGGACATCCTATCACACATGCCGTTGCTTCTCTGGCTAAAAGTCCACTTAGCTGTGTGTGTGTCTGGGATTGGCTGACATGCTGGCCCGCCCCACTACACGCGCGCTTAGGGAAGGAAGACAAGGAAAAAAAAATGGCGATCGCCATTATAGAAACAGCAGTGATCTGAAGGCGCTGTTCACGCACACTATACACTGAAATGTCATAATAGTGTGATTCACAGAGTGACTTACACTATTACAGCAGAAACCAAGCTAGGATTTAGCTGTTTTTTTGCTGCTAGAACCGTTCTCGAACGTTTCTAGAACTATCGAGCTTTTGCAAAAAGCTCGAGTTCTAGTTCGATCTAGAACAGGCCCCAAAATCACTCGAGCCTAGAACTGGAGAACCTCGAACCACGAACCGCGCTCAACTCTACTAGGTACACTCAGTGTTTGCTAGTATAATAGCTTAGCTACAATGAGTTTGAGTGTGCAATGCAGGCAGACGTGCTGCAAATATCTTTGCACTAGTGGGACTATACAGAAGTCCAATAGCCACGTTTAGGATGACACTAGGTTCACTCAGTGTTTGCTAGTATAATGGCTTAGTAACAATGAGTTGGAGTGTGCAATGCAGGCAGAGGTGCTGCAAATATCTTTGCACTAGTGGGACTATACAGAAGTCCAATAGCCACGTTTAGGATGCCACTAGGTACACTCAGTGTTTGCTAGTATAATGGCTTAGCTACAATGAGTTTGAGTGTGCAATGCAGGCAGACGTGCTGCAAATATCTTTGCACTAGTGGGACTATACAGAAGTCCAATAGCCACGTTTAGGATGACACTAGGTTCACTCAGTGTTTGCTAGTATAATGGCTTAGTAACAATGAGTTGGAGTGTGCAATGCAGGCAGAGGTGCTGCAAATATCTTTGCACTAGTGGGACTATACAGAAGTCCAATAGCCACGTTTAGGATGCCACTAGGTACACTCAGTGTTTGCTAGTATAATGGCTTAGCTACAATGAGTTTGAGTGTGCAATGCAGGCAGACATGCTACAAATATCTTTGCACTAGTGGGACTATACAGAAGTCCAATAGCCACGTTTAGAGGATGCCACTAGGTACATTCAGTGTTTGCTAGTATAATGGCTTAGTAACAATGAGTTGGAGTGTGCAAAGGGCAGGAGGGTACAGTGGCAGGGTTGTGGGTCTCTGGGTAGAGGAATGGAAGCCTGCCTTTCTATCCCTCCTAATGGGGAAATGCAGCGAGGAAATCTCTGACCTTAGCTACACAGACGCTGTCATCTTGTGTAGCTGTTAAACTCTGTTTTCAGGACCTGTCACCTATGGCTCTGACCCTGCCGGTATGAGCCCTTAAAAGGACTGATAGAAAGTGCTATCCCTAAGCTGTCCAGCGCTGTGTATGGAGCGCATACAGCAGTATCGGCGATAGGACTCAGGACGGAGCTGCGCCAGTGATGTCTGACACCAAGGACGCAGAAGGCAGATAATGGCGTGCTGGAGGAAAATGTCCGGTTTTATAATGCAGGGACATGTGACATGGACATCCTATCACACATGTCGTTGCTTCTCTGGCTAAAAGTCCACTTAGCTGTGTGTGTGTCTGGGATTGGCTGACATAATGGCCCTCCGCACTACACGCGCGCGCTTAGGGAAGGAAGACAAGGAAAAAAAAAAAAAACAAAATGGCCATTATCCAAACAGCAGTGATCTGAATGCGCTGTTCCCGCACACTATAAACTGAAATGTCATAATAGTGTGAGTCACAGAGTGACTTACACTATTACAGTGGAAAGCCAGCTAGGAATTAGCTGTTTTTTTTGCTGCTAGAACCGTTCTCGAACGTTTCTAGAACTATCGAGCTTTTGCAAAAAGCTCGAGTTCTAGTTCGATCTAGAACAGCCCCCAAAATCACTCGAGCCTCGAACTGGAGAACCTCGAACCGTGCTCAACTCTAGACAACAGTCATCACATGACCCTGAGCTACCATGGCAACCATTGGCTTCTTGTGATCACAACACGGGTCTTCCGATGGTGGCAGGGAAAGGCGTGTTGCCCAATGTTGGCATATAAATTGTGCTGTCACATTTTGACAGCGCAATTTAAGGGTTTAACAGGTGTGGGTGGATCACGTATCCACCAGCGACTGAAAGAAGCACATATCTGCTGTTCAAATCAGCAGACATGTGCAGGGATCACCATGGGCTCACTGCAGCAGCCGGTAGTGATCACCCCTTCATGATTTAGGACATATCGTTATATCCTAAGTCATGAAGGGGTTAAGGAGGTTTAATAAAAACAATGAAATGTAAAAGAAAGGTTCTAAAAAATTATGAAAACGAAATAGAAAAAAATTACAGTCTAAGTCACACCCTTTTGCACTGCTAAAAATGAATAAAAAAATTACACATGTGGCATCACCACATTATGAAATGTCTGTCAAATGTATCAAAATATAGAACTGTTTAACATGATCAGTAAACACTGTAAACAAAAAAAGTACACTAAATATGGGGGTTTTTTTGCAATACATCAAAAAATGTTGTAATAAGAGATCAAAGAGTTATAGCTATCCCAAAATGATATTAATAAAAACGTTATTAATTTTAGAATAAAAATTGCTAACAGCCAGGTCCCTCATTGGCTGGGGACGTCACTCAGCTCAGCAGAGGTCACACCCGAGCAACCCCCGCTGCTGTCACTGTTTCCTGGAGCCTGTGAAGATTGGACATATTTCCCCTCTCTTTAAGCTGTAGCAGTGGTGGAATCATTGGGGACATCATCTGAATTTTGAATCTGGATCTTCAAGGGTTCTGTTGTTTTTTATAAAGGGGTGAAAGAGGGTGTGGGTATTTTATTTCAAATAAAGTGTTTTCTGATGTCTGTGTTTTATTTATTTTCCCTTACAAGATTAGTAATGGGGGAGGTCTAATAGATACCTCCCATTATTAATCTACAGCTTGATGACAGCTGACAAATCACAGCTGTATTAACCCCTTATATCACAGCAATTGCCTCCTTACCAGGGCAATTGGGAAGAGCCGGGTAAAGCCCTAAATTGTTGCATCGGATCTTCAAGGGTGCTTTTGGGGTTAATAATGGGATGAAAGAGGGTGTGGGTATTTTATTTCAAATAAAGGATGTTTGTTGGGGTGTGTATTTTATTTCTTTTCACTTACAAGATTAGTAATGATGAATGCTCATAGACACCAACATTACTAATCTAGGGCTTGATGATAGCTAACAAATCACAGCTGTCATTAACCCTGTTGCCTATGATTACCCCGATTGCCTCTGCACCAGGGCAATCAGGATGAGCCAGGTAAACCTAAAATTTTTGCATCTCATGGATGTGACAACTTTTGGCAGTTGCTGGCTGGTATTTTTAGGCTGGAGGGGCAATATCCATGACGACTCCCATCCTGATAATTCCAGCCCCCACCTGTCTGCTTTAACATGGCTAAATGTCACCACTGGGGAGGAAGATATGTCTTTTTTCTCCTATTCAATATGCAGCCATGGTAAAGCTAACAAGTGGGGCCTGCTGCCTGCTGCTGTTGCTTTACTCACGTTGGCTATCAAAATATGATTTAAGCCTATGTCAATTTTTAAAATAATTTATTTATTGTCTTTTATGCTACTATACAGCAAACTGAATGCAAGCAATCACAGATGCGGACACAGTGGGGGGCGTATATAGCAGTCTGCAACCAATCACAGACTCTGGCACAGAAGGTGGACAGGTGAAGTGTGACGCCCTGGACCCCCAGGGGTCACAGTACACTAACAACACACACACCCCTTCCCCTGGGTAGGTGACACCAGTCAATCAAATCCTTGTTGCCACCCTCCAGGCATGATGTCCACACCAGGTGGGGCGGAGCCAGATGGTTGACCCCACCCACCGAGGAGTTCACAGGCCTGGAGGCGGAAAAGAGACAGTGAAGTTGTAGACAGTGGAAGTGAGAGGAGTGAAAACTGTTGGTGTCTGGGTTGGAGCCCAGGCACTTTCAGCAAGGTCGGCAGACGGTGGTGGCTGTCTGCAGGAGTTGGTGTAGGTCAGCAGAACCGTAGGACCGGGGTCGGGCGGTGGCCCGCCGGTACCAAACCGGGGAGCAGATTGAAGCCAAGCACCAAGGCTGGGTACTCAGACCCCGACTAGGCTAGGAGCCGCCAAAAAGGTCAAATTCTCTGAATGCGGTCTGGACCTCAGGGGTTCATTCCCACCTAAGTCCTATCAGAAGGCAACAGCCCAACCCATCCGGATAAGTGCCACCGCCAAGGGCCAGAGATCCAAGGGCCAGTGCCTGTGGGTAAACGGGCTCTCCCGACACGTACACGCCGGGGAGTGGACTACCCGTGAGAAGCCATAGGAGTCAAATACACTTACACAGGTGCAGGAAAACGACAGCCACCATCAACCCATCTGGGGAGAGTGAGAACACCACAGCCAGCTGTGGGCCCCGTCCATCCAGCCATTTGGTTTACCAGAGACTCTGTCCTTCTGTATCTGAGTGAGTACAATAGTGCCATCCAGCACCTCACTGCACCGCAACATTGCACCCGCGCCCACGCTGCCTCCCCGCCTCGGCACCTGCACCTATACCTCCTCCCTGCTCCCCAACCGGGGCCCCGGGACCAACAGCCCCTACCCACGGAGGGGTCAACACCTCAGCTGCTTGCCGCCATCGCTCCCGGGATCCCCCGTCACCAGCAGTAGTGGTGCCCACCATTACCACAACCCGTGCGTGGCATCACGACCGACATCCCCAAATACCCACCAAAAACCTCCCCTTGTCACTCGTGGGCGAGGAGGCGCTGCTCGAGCCCCGGGTCCGGCCCCGTGCTCGAGCCACTGAGGAGCAGAAGCACTGGACCCGAGCGCCAGCAATCCCAGACGAGAGGCGTCCCCCACCCCTCCGCCCGCGACAGAAGCAGTGAATATTCATAAACCTTAATTATCAGACCCTGAAGAGATAACAGGAAGAAAAAGTATGTATAACTATCCTGCTCCTACTATCATTTAACTTCCACCACAGTCCACTAGTGCTTACTATGGCTATTTAACAGCCCCAAATGTCTCATCCCCATTGAGTTGTATGGGGTTCCTTGTTCAGGGTCCAGTTTGCTCACTGACCAAGATTTATTTTTTCCAGTGCTTGTTCTGCAAACTCGAATACCTATGGGTTTGCTCATCAGTAGTTACGGGTCTTGGAATATGGCAACACAAACCCTCAAATTTTTTTTGCAAACTTCAGGTTTTTTGTACAACTGAAATAATAAAAAAATGGACGTATTTGGTATTGCCTTCATCATACTGATGAGGATTATTATATTGCAAGGTCATTTTTACCACAAAATGTAAACCGTAAAAACAATTCCCCATAAATATGCCAGAATTGTATTTTTTTTCAAAATATCTCGCCATTTGGATTTTTTTCCCTGTTTTACAATAATTTATGTAGTAAAATAAATGATGTCATTAAAAATAAAACTCTGCCTGCAAAATACAAGCCCTCTTATGTTTATATCAACAGAAAAAAGCTCTCATATGGCTATGACTGCGAAGAATTGGAAGAAAAAATGGAAACGCAAAAACAAAAATTGGCTGCATCATGGATGGGCTTAAGACATGTATGATAAAATATAACATTTTTTTGTATCACCTCTTTTTACAAAAATATACTTAACTGCAATTTAATTGAATAAAATAGCATTGGTATGCTATACAATGGTATAATTATGATTTATTGACAAACCTGATTTTCCGGATAAAAATGTTGGAAGTAAATAATATGACTTACATTTTTAAGCAAATTAAATACCATAAAGTTCTATGCCATGAAAACTGAGCCCCGACTAACTTCATTGAGGAATTGGACCTTCTTCATATATTTCTCAACTAAATCTTAATCTTGTTTTTTATATTATTTTTATATGCATCTGTAAGTTTATAAAGAGCAGTACAAATGTAAAATTATTACAATTTCACATCAAAAATTAAAAAAATAATTAAAATATTTAAATTCCTTTTAAAATCTGAAAGCCTCTATGTTACTTCAAGAATCAGAGAGGCAGTGGAGAAATACATATGCACTTGGGAATGTCATGGTTTGCCCCCCAGCTGGAGAATAGTCTTGTCAAACTCAACTTTTATGGAGGTGTCTATAGAAGAAGCTTGCTTTCTGACTCAGCATGGTAGGAAAGCGAGTTTTGTGATTTTCTAAAATGATACAGGAAGCCTCCACAGGACTACCTGCAGATTTCATTCTACAATACAAGCCCACAAAGCAACTATGGTTTCGAGTGGCAATGTCCTGGGGATTCTTTTTATTTCTTCTGACTCCTCCTGTTAAGAATATGTCAGATCATGTTGCTGAAGTGATAACTATAGGTATTCTAAGAAGACCTTTACAATGAAAGGGCTGAATTGTTATGTACGGCAACTCTACCACAATGGAGAAAAAGAAGATGTGCAGTCATTGTAATTTCCTTGTCCTGGAAGTGCATTGTACTGAAAACAGTTTGATCTTTTTTTCTCTGTTCTGTAAGATACTAGTAATTTTAAAACAACCTTTTTTCAGTCTGCTTTACAGCTAATAAAAAAAGTAAAGCCCTTAAAAATAATTTCTAATCTGAATAGCATTTTATGTCTTTAACCCCATTAGGGACATAGCTATTCACTTGTTAAATGAAAATACATAAATATTCAAAAAGTAATAAATTAAAGAAAACAAATTGACAGTGGAAAAAAACGAAAATATATATTTTAAAAATAAGTAGTCTATGCAATGTGTTTATATATATATATATATATATATATATATATATATATATATATATATATATATATATATATATATATATACTCCAGGCTGTATAACTACCAATTAAGTAACTCAGATGATGTGCATCACTGTAATAAGGAGGGGTGTGGTGTAATGACATCAACAGCCTATATAAGGTGTGCTTAATTATTAGGCAACTTACTTTCCTTTGGAAAAATGGGTCAGTAGAGAGATTTGACGGGCTCTGAAAAGTCCAAAATTGTGAGATGTCTTGCAGAGGGATGCAGCAGTCTTGAAATTGGCAAACTTTTGAAGTGTGATCACTGAATAATCAAGCGTTTCATGGCAAATAGCCAATAGGGTGACAAGAAGCGTGTTGGGCAGAAAAGGCACAAAATAACTGCCCATGAATTGAGGAAAACCAAGCGTGAAGCTGCCAAGATGCCATTTGCCACCAGTTTGGCCATATTTCAGAGCTTCAACATTACTGGAGTATCAAAAAGCACAAGGTGTGCCATACTCAGGGACATGGCCAAAGTTAGAAAGACTGAAAAACGACCACCTTTGAACAAGAAAAATAAGATAAAACATCAAGACCGGGCCAAGAAATATCTTAAGACTGATTTTTCAAAGGTTTCATGGACTGATGAAATGAAAGTGATTCTTGGTGGGCCAGATGGATGGACCAGAGGCTGGATCAGTAAAGGGCAGAGAGCTCCACTCCGACTCAGATGCCAGGAAGGTGGAGGTGGGGTACTGGTATGGGCTGTTATCATCAAAGATGAACTTGTGGGACCTTTTTGAGTTGAGGATGGAGTGAAGCTCAACTCCCAGACCTACTTCCAGTTTCTGGAAGACAACTTCTTCAAGCAGTGGTACAGGAAGAAGTCGGTATTGTTCAAGAAAAACATGATTTTCATGCAGGACAATGCTCCATCATATGCATCCAACTACTCCACAGCGTGGCTGGCCAGTAATGGTCTAAAAGATGAAAAAGTAATGACATGGCCCCATTGTTCACCTGATCTGAACCCCATAGAGAACTCGTGGTCCCTCATAAAATGTGAGATCTACAGGGAGGAAAAGCAGTACACCTCTCGGAACAGTGTCTGGGAGGCTGTGGTGGCTGCTGCATGCAATGTTGATCGTAAACAGATCAAGCAACTGACTGAATCTATGGATGGTAGGCTGTTGAGTGTCATCATAAAGAAAGGTGGCTATATTAATTACTAATTTTTTTGGGTTTTGTTTTTGCATGTCAGAAATGTTTATTTCTAAATTTTGTGTAGTTATATTGGTTTACCTGGTGAAAATATAAACAAGTGAGATGGAAATATATTTGGTTTTTATTAAGTTGCCTAATAATTCTGCACAGTAATAGTTACCTGCAAAAACATATATCCTCCTAAGATAGCCAAATAAAAAAAAAAACTCTCCCACATCCAAAAATATTAAGCTTTGATATTTACCAAATATCTTTTGGGTTGATTGTACATTATCTAAAAAGGCACATATGCATGTTGTTCTCACTATCTGACATGAAATCAAAATAAAGTTTACCTGTTTTAGGTCAATTATTTATATTTCCCAAATGCCAGATTAATTACAAAGAGATAATGTTGTAAGGCATTTTTATTTCTCGAAAAGTCAAAATTATACATAAATTTCATTAATATTTGGTACCATTGTACTTAAACTGTATGAGATGGGTCAAATGTTTTGGATATCATTCCACAAGCTACTTACAATAGTTGGTAGGAATTTGGGCTCATCCTACTGACAGAACTGGTGTAACTGAGCCATATTTATAGGTTGCTTTGCTCGCACCGGCCTTTTCAGCTTTGCCCATGCATTTTCAATAAGATTAAGATCAGGGATTTGTGATAGCCACTCCAAAACCTAGACTTTGTTGTACTTATTCCATTTGGAACAAGTTTGAAAGGAGGCTTTGGGTCATTGTCCATTTGGAAGCTCTCTTTCCATCCAAGCTGTAAGTTCCTAGCTGATGTCTTAAGATGTTACCTCAGTAGTTCTATATAATCTTCTTCCCTCATGATGCAATCTATTTTGTGAAGTGCACCAGTCCCTCCTGTAGCAAAACAACCCCACAACGTGATGTTGCTACCCCAGTGTTTCATAGTTGGTATGGTCTTCTTAGGTTTCAAAGCTTCTCTCTTTCTCCTTCAAATATAATGATGGTCATTATGGCCAAACAGTTCAATTTTAGTTTCATCAGACTACAGGATATAGCTCTAAAATTTAAGGTCTTTGTTCTTGTGTGCATTTGCAAACATTAATCTGGCTTTTTTTATGCTTCTTTTGGAGTAAGGCTATGTGCACACGTTGCTTTTTTTTCAGCGCGGAAAAAAACGCACCCTCTGGCAGAGGGGAGAATTGTAAACAATGCTTTTTGAGAAAAACGAATCGAAAACGCATGCGTTTTTCATGCGGTTTTTCATGCGTTTTTCATGCGTTTTTTTAGGTGCATTTTTTTAAGACTTGTCAGTGTTAATAAAGTTGGTTGAACACAGACCTTTGGAAAAAAAAACCTCTGATGTCATTTCCTTCTCCACATTCTGTTTGGATAAATGGGAGGGCTTGGAATGGAAGGAGCACCATTTGAATTTTGGAAAAGTTGAAATAAACTTCGCGCACCATGTCACATTAGCAGGGCCCCTTGGGTACCTATACGTCAGAAAACCCCCACAAGTGACCCCATTTTGGAATCTGCACCCCTCAAGGATTTTATTCAGGAGTATATTAAGCATTTTGAATCCACAGCAACTTCCCCCAAAATGTTGCTGTAGCAACAATATTCTCACTTTTAGGCCCGTTTCACACGTCAGTGAAAAACACTGACGTTTTTCACTGGCGTGTAAAACACGCACATGTCCCTCCGTGTGCCGTGAATCACGGCACACGTGGGTTGTCTAAGTGCAATCCGGGCTCCGTTCTCCGTGGCCCGTGATTGCACTCAGTAATCATCTCACCTGCGCCCGCTCCCGCTCTCCATGGTGCTGATCGCTCCCGTGGTGCAGCATCCGGCTGGTGCTGACCCCCGCAGCAGCTGCTTCCGGGTCAGCTGTGTCGCGCATCATGAATATGCGCGACAATAATGAGCCGGCTCAGAAGCAGCAAGCTGCACGGGCTGCAGAGGACATCGCTGGACGCCGGGTGAGTTAAAATTATTTTTATTTTAAAAGCACGTTTTTTTCTGGCACGTGTTTCACGGACCACACCACTGCGTGGTCCGTGGAACATCAGTGATGCCAGAAAAAATGGACATGTCTCCGTGCGGCAATCACGCACACGCGGGTACGCCGCACGGAGACACGTGCAGTGAAAAATCACTGACGTGTGAGCAGACCCATTCATTATAATGGGTCTGCGTATGTCAGTGATTCTGGTATCTTTAAAAAAAAGCACAAACGTACCAGAATCACTGACGTGTGAAACAGGCCTAAGGCTATGTGGCCATGATCCAGCGACACGGCGTCTAGTACACAGTGTCAGCCTTCCTGCAGCTGCCCATGCCCACGATTTGGGTTCAGGCTGCTGTGGAGCTCTATGCTACCTGCAGAGAACACTCTCGTCTCCGCAGCATAAATTGACATGCTGAGGCTCGGGAAGCCACGCCACCGGTCAGTTTATGCTGCGGAGAAAAGAAGCACAGTGGGCATGGGATCTCCAAAAATCCTTCCACTGTGCTTCTACTGCACAACGCAGCGTTATGGACGCAGGGAAAACACTCAGCGCCCATAACGCTGCAAACCCTGATTGTGGGCACACAGCCTAAAAAGCGTCAATGGATGAATGGATGTCAAATATATATAACGTCCCACCCCCGCCTGCATATTCTAAGCTGGCACCTTTAGTACCTTTCATGTGTCACTAAAGGGTGCCTAGCTTAGTATTTATCCAAAAAAAAAAAAAAAACAATGAAAAAAATGGCGTGGGGTCCCCCCTATTTTTAATAGCCAGTCAGGGGAAAGCAGACAGCTGTAGCCTGCAAACCACAGCTGGAAGCTTCATCTTGACTGGTGATCAATTTGGAGGGCTCCCCAGGCTTTTTTTTTTTATTTATAAATAAAGAATAAAAAAAAAAATAACGTGGGGTCCCCCCAAATTAGATCACCAGCCAAGGTGAAGCTGACAGCTGGGGTCTGGTATTCTCAGGGTGGGAAGAGCTATGGTTATTGGACTCTCCCCAGCCTAAAAATAGCAGGCCGCAGCCGCCCCAGAAGTGGCGCATCCATTAGATGCGCCAATCCTGGCACTTCGCCCCAACTCATCCGGCGCCCTGGTGCGTTGGCAAACGGGGTAATAATTGGGGTTGATACCAGATGTGTAATGTCACCTGGCATCAAGCCCAGCAATTAGTGATGTCACGGCGTCAATCAGATACCAGACATAACTAATTGACAGTAAGCAAAAGCAAAAAAAAGTGACAAAAATTTTTTATTAGAAAAAACACTCCCCAAATCATTCCCTTGTTCTCCAATTTAATCAAAAAATTTGAAAAAAAATGGGTCCGCAGAAATCCATTTGGGCATCCCACGTCGCCTCTGGACCTTCTAGAATATGGGGGCACGTTCAGGGAACGTATACCCCATTTTCTAGGAGGGCAGACCCTCCATTTGAGGAGAGTGGGTGCCAAAAATCTGCACCCACTCTCCCCGGGTCACAGCTGCAGAGTGCCGAGCAGCCAGCACAGCTCACACTGAACACTGTGCTGGCTGTCAGCTGCTCTGCACATGTGACCGGCCAGCGTGCACTGTGAAGGAGGAGGGGGCCGCGGGGGATCAGCGCTGCGACCGGACAGGTAAGGGGGAATAGGGGGTGACTGGGCAGGGCCTGGGGGGCATTTTTCTGTCGCATGTCTCAAGGCACATGCGACAGAAATCATAGGAGCAGGGCGGCCGCTGCGCTACTGTGCGCGCAGCCATGTTGGATTTTCGGGAGGGGGGTCGGGGGTCGGGGCGGGCACTTTGGAGACACCGGGGGCTTTCCTGGACTTTGCCAGGAAGTGAGGTCAACAGGAAACCTCTTGACTTTACTTCCAGGTAAATGCCTGCGTTCTGGCATGCCGATAAAGCCCGCGGACCGCAACAAAAAAGCAGCTCACTGTGGTGTAGCTGCGTTCTGACCCCACATCATTGATTTAATGGGGGAGAGAACGCAGCCACAACGCACAAAAGAAGTGACTTGCTGCTTTTCTTTCCGCACCGATTTTTGGCATCCAAAACGCTGCGTTTAGAAACGCAGCGTGTGCACTGATTTTTCGGCTTTCTCATACACTTTGCTGGGAAAGCTGAACGCATGCAATTTGCCACTGAAACGCTGCGGTTCTAAACGCAGCGTTTCCGCGGTAAAAAACGCAACGTGTGCACACAGCCTAATGGCTTCTTCCTGGTAGAGTGACCTTTCAGCCCATCTTGATACAGTACTTGTTTCACTGGGGATAATAACTAGAGTTGAGCGTGGTTCGCGGTTCGAGGTTCTCCAGTTCTAGGCTCGAGTGATTTTGGGGCCTGTTCTAGATCGAACTAGAACTCGAGCTTTTTGCAAAAGCTCGATAGTTCTAGAAACGTTCGAGAACGGTTCTAGCAGCAAAAAAACAGCTAATTCCTAGCTTGGTTTCCGCTGTAATAGTGTAAGTCACTCTGTGAATCACACTATTATGACATTTCAGTGTATAGTGTGCGTGAACAGCGCCTTCAGATCACTGCTGTTTGTATAATGGCGATCGCCATTTTTTTTTTTTTTCCTTGTCTTCCTTCCCTAAGCGCGCGCGTGTAGTGGGGCGGGCCAGCATGTCAGCCAATCCAAGACACACACACAGCTAAGTGGACTTTTAGCCTGAGAAGCAACGGCATGTGTGATAGGATGTCCATGTCACATGTCCCTGCATTATAAAACTGGACATTTTCCTCCAGGACGCCATTATCTCTTCTGCGTCTTTGGTGTCAGACATCACTGTCGCAGCTCCGTCCTCCTGAGTCCTATCGCCGATACAGCTGTATGCGCTCCATACACAGCGTTAGACAGCTTAGGGAGAGCACTTTCTAGCAGTCCTTTTAAGGGCTCAAACCGGTAGGGTCAGAGCCATAGGTGACAGGTCCTGAAAACAGAGACAGCGTCTGTGTAGCCAAGGTCAGGGATTTCGTCGCTGCATTTCACCATTAGGAGGGAATAGAAAGGCAGGCTTCCATTCCTCTACCCAGAGCCCCACAATCCTGCCACTGTACCCTCCTGTCCTCTGCACACTCCAACTCTTTTTAACTAAGCCATTATGCTAGCAAACAGTCAGTGTACCTAGTGGCATCCTAAACGTGGCTATTGGACTTTTGTGTAGTCACAGTAGTGCAAAGATATTTGCAGCACGTCTGCCTGCATTGCACACTCCAACTCATTATAACGAAGCCATTATACTAGCAAACACTCAGTGTACCTAGTGGCATCCTAAACGTGGCTATTGGACTTTTGTGTAGTCAAACTAGTGCAAAGATATTTGCAGCATGTCTGCCTGCATTGCACACTCCAACTCTTTTTAACTAAGCCATTATACTAGCAAACACTCAGTGTACCTAGTGGCATCCTAAACGTGGCTATTGGACTTTTGTGTAGTCAAACTAGTGCAAAGATATTTGCAGCACGTCTGCCTGCATTGCACACTCAAACTCATTATAACTAAGCCATTATACTAGCAAACACTCAGTGTACCTAGTGGCATCCTAAACGTGGCTATTGGACTTTTGTGTAGTCAAACTAGTGCAAAGATATTTGCAGCACGTCTGCCTGCATTGCACACTCAAACTTTTTTTAACTAAGCCATTATACTAGCAAACACTCAGTGTACCTAGTGGCATCCTAAACGTGGCTAGTGTACTTTTGTCTATTCACAATATTGTAAAGATATTTGCAGCACGTCTGCCTGCATTGCACACTCCAACTTTTTTTAACTAAGCCATTATACTAGCAAACAGTCAGTGTACCTAGTGGCATCCTAAACGTGGCTATTGTACTTTTGTCTATTCACACTATTGTAAAGATATTTGCAGCACGTCTGCCTGCATTGCACACTCAAACTTTTTTTAACTAAGCCATTATACTAGCAAACAGTCAGTGTACCTAGTGGCATCCTAAACGTGGCTAGTGTACTTTTGTCTATTCACAATATTGTAAAGATATTTGCAGCACGTCTGCCTGCATTGCACACTCCAACTTTTTTTTAACTAAGCCATTATACTAGCAAACAGTCAGTGTACCTAGTGGCATCCTAAACGTGGCTATTGGACTTTTGTGTAGTCAAACTAGTGCAAAGATATTTGCAGCACGTCTGCCTGCATTGCACACTCCAACTTTTTTTAACTAAGCCATTATACTAGGGGAGTTAGCATTCAGAGGCTAAAATTTTAGCCTCTGAATGCTAACTCCTCTAATTTGAAGAGGCCCATTCTCCTACATCAGGAGTTGCTGTTTTGATAAGCCATTATACTAGCAAACAGTCAGTGTACCTAGTGGCATCCTAAACGTGGCTATTGTACTTTTGTCTATTCACACTATTGTAAAGATATTTGCAGCACGTCTGCCTGCATTGCACACTCAAACTTTTTTTAACTAAGCCATTATACTAGCAAACAGTCAGTGTACCTAGTGGCATCCTAAACGTGGCTAGTGTACTTTTGTCTATTCACACTATTGTAAAGATATTTGCAGCACGTCTGCCTGCATTGCACACTCCAACTTTTTTTAACTAAGCCATTATACTAGCAAACAGTCAGTGTACCTAGTGGCATCCTAAACGTGGCTATTGTACTTTTGTCTATTCACACGATTGTAGAGATATTTGCAGCACGTCTGCCTGCATTGCACACTCAAACTTTTTTTAACTAAGCCATTATAGAGGCCCACCCCTATGACTTGTCACCGCATTATTGATGGTCAGACGATGACTGGTGAGGTGTTTGGGTCATGGCAGCCATGAGGTCATCATTGAAGTTGCGTTTCCAAATAGGACGCTAGTTATGCCACTCATGACGTGTCACTCTACTTTTGTCTCCAGGAGGTGCATTGTGGTTCACCCTGGTTTGGGGCGGACCCAGGTTATAAAAGGGGCTGGAGCCAACAAGGAGGTGCGCAGTCTTCTATTATGCTCCGAAAGAGCACACCTCCATGTGTTGAACCCATTGCGGCTTTAGGCCAGAGGTAGGCAAGGATAGGGTGTCAATGCAGGCCGCCACCACAGTTGGTAACGCAGAACGGTTAAGACCAGCTCCTGTCCTACCAGTCCTGCTTGTGCAGCCCAGTGGCATTAACAGGCCTGCTGCTGCTGATGCACCTGCTGTCCACAGGTGTGCCCCTACGCACACGGTCAGCGTACTCAATGGCCCCTGTGTTGTTAACAGGGAGTTCCTGGGCTGGGTGGGCATGTGGACCCTGTGACGCTAACAGGGCTCCCAGTCTCCAGATCCGAATGGCGTCTAACTCGGTTGAGGCTACTATTAGTTTCATAGCCACACAGTTCTCTATCCTCCACCAAACCTTCCAGTTGCCAACCTCTCCTTTTCCAACTGGGAGCACGGTGGACACTGACTGCTGATGGGGATATATACCTTTCTCTTTCTTTTCTTATTAATTTTCATTATATAGCAGCGGTAACATAGTATATACCACTTTATCCAAATCTGCCAGTCCCACTGTAACAGATGGTGTTTCTTCAGCAAATGTTACTGTTGCTTAACCACCAAATCCACGGACCAAAACTTTTTTCCCCTTTCCAACACACCTGTTCCCCTTTCCACCAGCATCTGTCCTTTTTCAACTCATTTTGGAATATGACCAAAAGTGCAACTCTGCAGGGACACCGTACTCAACGCCATCTCAGCACAGCAGCCAGCCCTCGGTCCCTCAGATGTGGACAAGTAAAAGACCATTTCCTCCTATCCATGACAAAGCGTTGAGATTCACTCTGTGCAGCACTAGTTTAGTGGAAAAGCAGATCTAAGATTGCGTACCACATTCTGCAGATACTCCTGTATACGTGCGTCCATTTCTATGGCAGGAATTATTTCGCCAAATTTTGTCTTGTACCGGTGATCTAACAGTGTGGCAACCCAGTATTCTGGATTACTTTGAATTCGTACAATCCGAGGGTCATGTTGTAGGTAGTGCAGCAAGAAGGCGCTCATGTGTCTTGTGCATCCAGGAGGACCAAGTCCTTGGTGTGTTGGTGGCAGAGAGGTGAGAATCGTGCCTCCTTCCTCTGCCCTCTCCCCAGAACCTCGCACAACCGAAATGTGAGCAAGCTCTCACTCATCTGCTGAGTCTTCCATGCCCATCGCCAGTTCGTCCTACATTTCTTCATGGGCTCCTGCACCTTCCTCAACACTTTTTGCTGATACTATGCGCCCTTGTTAATCCCTCTCCCTCACCATGACTGCCGCATAGGTGCCGCTGACCATCTGGACCTCGTAGATCTTGTTATCCCTTCCGCATATGACTCCTCCTGTACTTCCTCCCCTTCCTCTTGTCCCAACACCTGACTCCGAATAATAATTACAGTGTGCTCCATCCTGTAGATGACCAGAATTGTCACGCTGAGAATGACATTGCCAGTGCTAAACATCTTCGTCGACATTTGTAAACTGTGTAGCAGGGTGCATAGGTCCTTGATCTGACACCACTCCAGCAGCGTGATCTGCACCACCTCTGGATCAAGTTATCCCAGGCTATATGTCATAACGTATTGCAGCAGGGTTCGGCGGTGCTGCCACAAACGCTGCAACATGTGCAGATTCAAATTCCTGCGTGTGGGCACATCGCATTTCAGGCGTTTAACCACCAGACCTAAAGACTTCTGTAGCGACGAAAGTTGTTGAGCTGCTGTGTGCGCACGATGGAAGTGAGCACATAGCGAGCGTGCACGCTGCACAAGGCCATGTAGGCCGTGATGGTGTTTTAAAAATTGCTGGAGAATTAGGTTCAACACGTGAGCCATACAAGGCACGTGTGTCACATTGCCCTGACGATGGCCCGCAGCCAGGTTTGCATCATTGCCGCACACGGCTGTTAAGTCACCAACGGAGTCCGCTCCGTCAATTTGTACTCCGGTCGCCAGGTGACAACGTGTTCCTTTCATGAATAGTGCTGATGATGGGAGAGGAGTCGATGCCAGCGGCGCAGGTGGACGCAGGTTATGCTCACCCACTGGGCTGCATTACCTTGACAGATGCAGAATCTCTGGATGAATGTAGCTGGTGGGTATCTCACAGATGAAATACCATCATTCAGCTACAACCAATTGGAAGACACCACACCCTTTTTTATGCCCATCCTGTCTGCAGACCACTGCCAGACATAGCTCTGCTTTTACCCCCAGTTCAGTTTTATGATTTTGTGTGCTTGTTACCTGACTACTTTTCCTGCTTGCTGTTTATGTACCTTGTTGGCCGATCCGCATTTCACCTCTGCTTGTTTTCTGATTAAGTCCTGGCCGTCCCATTCTGTTCCTTTTCCTCAATTAATGTTTTGACCCTGCCTGACTACTATTCTCTGGAACTGCAGCCTTCCACAGGTATTAATAACCTTGGGCCCTGTGCAATTCCTAATCCCTGTATAGGGGTTAAAGGGTTTCAGGGTTCTAGGGGTCCTGCTTGGTGAGTGGCTTCCCTCTAGCCTATCATTTACAGCCCATCTGAGTGTGTGGATCAAGCAAGGCGTTACACCGTGCTCTCTGCAGAAGGCCATGTGGGCCAGGATAGTGCTTTAAAAATTGCTGGACAACCAGGTTCAACACGTGAACAACACAAGGCACGTGTGTCACATTGTCACAGCGAAGGTCCGCACCCATGTTTGCATCATTGTCGCACCCGGCCTTCCCTGGCTGCTGGTTGAGTGGAGACAACCATTGATGAAACTCGGTCTCCAGAGCTAACCGTCCACAACTTCTCAGCGGTGTGACTCACATTTCCCATACATTTCAAAGTAAAACTTTGACCACCTGATGGCATTGAGCTCTGCTGCCAGCATAGTAAGGAGGTGTGTGGTAGTCCTTGTGCGCAGTTACAAGGAAGGGTGGCCTGACCACACAGGGTTTGCGCCAAGGTGGAGGACCCACACGAGGTTGAAGAGGCAGAAGCAGTGTATTAACTTCTACATACAGAAGAAGGATTGAAAGAACTCATGGGGACGGCAAGACTTGTACAGCAGACCCTTCTCCATCTCTCCCCACAGTAACCCATTGCTCAGTCAGCGACATGTAACGCCCCAGTCCATGCTTACTGGGCCAATTATCTGTGGTGAAAAGCACCCTGTCACACAGAGTTTCTCAAGGAATCAGTGATGTTTAGTGCGACATGCTGGTGTAGCACGTGCACGCCTTTGTTGGAGAAGGAGTGGCGCCTGGGCATCGGCTCTTGGGGCACTGCGATGGGCATAAGGTCTCGAAAATCCTCAGTTAAAAAGGTTGGAAAGGCAACATTTTGGTAGCCAACAGTTTCCAGATGCTGAAAGTCAACCTCTAAGCCATGTCATGCCCTTCTAAAAGCATGTAAAACACAGCGCTGGGACTCCAACCACAGTCTCCCTCGTTTCCACTAACTGGGCCACACACACCCCACTTGACTGGCATCGGTTGAGCCCCCTTTTGAAAAAGAAAAAGATGCTTTGCATGAAGCACTCTCAAAAATACGCGTGCCTTTCCCGTCCCCTGGCTGACCCAGGGGAAGAAAAGTCCTCTGAGAGCCATGACTTGTTCATCTTGGTTCTTTTAGAAACACAGCAAGGGGACTCCAACCACAGTCTCCCTCGTTGCCACTAATTGGGCCACACACACCCCTCTTGACTGACATCAGTTGATGCCCCTTTTCAAAATGAAAAAGATGCTTTGCATGAAGCACTCTCAAAAATACGCGTGCCTTTCCCGTCCCCTGGCTGACCCAGGGGAAGAAAAGTCCTCTGAGAGCCATGACTTGTTCATCTTGGTTCTTTTAGAAACACAGCGAGGGGACTCCAACCACAGTCTCCCTCGTTGCCACTAACTGGGCCACACACACCCCACTTGACTGGCATCGGTTGAGCCCCCTTTTGAAAAAGAAAAGGATGCTTTGCATGAAGCACTCTCAAAAATACGCGTGCCTTTCCCGTCCCCTGGCTGACCCAGGGGAAGAAAAGTCCTCTGAGAGCCATGACTTGTTCATCTTGGTTCTTTTAGAAACACAGCGAGGGGACTCCAACCACAGTCTCCCTCGTTGCCACTAATTGGGCCACACACACCCCTCTTGACTGACATCAGTTGATGCCCCTTTTCAAAATGAAAAAGATGCTTTGCATGAAGCACTCTCAAAAATACGCATGCCTTTCCCGTCCCCTGGCTGACCCAGGGGAAGAGAAGTCCTCTGAGAGCCATGACTTGTTCTTCTTGGTTCTTTTAGAAACACAGCGAGGGGACTCCAACCACAGTCTCCCTCGTTTCCACTAACTGGGCCACACACACCCCACTTGACTGGCATCGGTTGAGCCCCCTTTTGAAAAAGAAAAAGATGCTTTGCATGAAGCACTCTCAAAAATACGCGTGCCTTTCCCGTCCCCTGGCTGACCCAGGGGAAGAAAAGTCCTCTGAGAGCCATGTCCACATTGTCAGTGGACAGACACGTGTGCTTATCTGCCAGCAGACCCCCAGCAGCACTGAAGACAGGTTCCGAGAGAACGCTGGCTGCAGGACACGACAAGATCCCCAAGGCGTACGTGGCGAGCTCAGGCAATTTATCCAGATTGGAAGCCTAAAATGAGCAGGGCTCAAGTTGCACAATAATGGAATCGATGTTTCCTTGCATATACTCATATATCTGTGTGTCCTCCTGTTTTTCCTTGTCCAGCTGTTTTGTTTTCGCATGAGTATATGTCCTTGTCACTTTCCCATGTGTTGTGAGTTGTTTGTCACCTTTTGGACACCTTTGAGGGTGTTTTCTAGGTGTTTTTCTGTGTTTGTGATTGCCTGCCATTGTTTCCTACGCAGTTCGAGTTCGGTTCGTCGAACGTTCGACGAGCCGAACTCGAATGGGACCTCCGTTCGGCGAACCGACCTCGAGCCGAACTGGGACTGGTTCGCTCATCTCTAATAATAACATAATCTTAACAGCTGCCACCAGTATCTTCACAAGGTCTTTTGCTTTTGTTCTTGGGTTGATATGCATATGCCTGACAAATGCACATTCATCTCTAGTACACAGAGCCCCTTTCCTTGCTGAGCTATATATATATATATATATATATATATATATATATATATATATAAATATATATATATACATATTTTTTTTGTATGTATGTATTATAATCAGGCAACTCACTTGGCTTTGAGATTGAGGCAACGAAAGGAACAGTTTTTATTTAAGTCCATGGGGTTTATTTTATTTTTATAAGCCTACAGGGAAAAATAAAACAAAACAGCCTTTTCTGGCACAAAGTAATAAACAGCAAAAAATAAGTCTTTACAAATGTCTGCGGGGTAAGCCTACACACATCTCAAAATACCAAGGTCCCACTGCAGGCTCCAACTTCCTCACACACAGAACACATGTGAAACAGACTCCATTTTAATCCCTATACCACTTACATGGGTGGAGGTATTTGAGCAGCCAGACCCGACCATCTCTCCAGCTGCTTGTAATCCCATCCCTAATATGCCCTATTAACTTTCTTTGTAGAATGTGTACTAGAGATGGCATCCTGGGCTTATAGTACAGAGGATAACCAACCACCTCTGGGATACATACCTGCCATCAACTGCATATCCGACAACCATCTTGCATACTTCTCCTCCTCCTGCCTAAAGCCGTGGAGCTTGGAAAGTTTCACTATGAAACAATGGCGTCTTGATAGCACATCCGCATAACCGTGCAGATACCTGAGTCTGTTCTACCTTGGAGCTGAAATCCTGAAAGGCTAAGAACCAATGGGTAACCCGGGCATTCATCCCTTTCTTTTCACTCATCCACTTGAGTGGGGCATAGTCTGAAACTAATCTAACCTTCTGGCCCCAAAGACAGTACTGTAATGCTTCAACTACCCCCTTAATGGCCAGGCACTCCTTTTCTATAATAGAATAGTTTTTCTCACAGGCTGCCAGCTTCCTATTCAGGTAGAGTAATCAGTGTTCTTCTCCATTAATCTCATGAGAGTGAACTGTTCCTAATTAGTGTTGAGTGGACCTGAACTGTAAAAGTCCGGATCCGCGCGGTTTCAACGTCCGATCCGGGTCCGACCCGGACGCGGGAATCCGGCTGCACGATCCGGATCCGGGATTTTTTTTTTTCTTTCTCTCTCTCTCTCTTCTGGTCCCCATTCACATACATGGATCCGGACTTCTTTTCAAACCCGCGACGGATCTGCCGGACCCGGATTATTAGAGGTCTGCTCAACTCTATTCCTAATTCAACCTCTGAAGCATCCACCTGGACCACAAATTATTTTTTAAAGTCAGGTGCCGCTAAGCCTGTTTTTTTGCATAGGGCTATTAACAGAGTCAAGTTCATAGCTCTCTGAAAGGTGGCTGGAGCTCCCTGCAACTCGAAAAGCATCCTGTTATATTGGAAACACCCGTCAGGCATACAGAAGGTTGTCATCTCCTTAGCGTCTAATGACAAGGGGATTTGCAAGTATCCTTTCATTAGGTCCAAAGTAGTAATATACCGTGCTGACCCCAGCTTCTTTATCAGCTCATCAAACCGAGGAATAGGATATGCGTCAAATCTGTAGACTTAATTCAACTTCCGTTAGTCACTGCAGAATCTCCATTCCCCACCAGGTTTTGCCACTAGGACAATTGGGCTGGACCAATCGCTTTTAGACTTCTCTGCGACTTCAAGACTCATCATTTTTTTTTACCTTCATGGAAATGAGTTCTTTATAAGCCTCAGGAATGTGATATGGCTTCAGGCTTACCTGCATGTGAAGTTCTGTTAGAATTTTGTGCTCCACGATCTGTGTACAACTCGGCAATTGTTCTGGATTAATGGACCTTATATTTCACCTCATCAAGTTTTCTACCAGTTCATATAGCCCCTGCCATTTGGCCAGAAACTTGCTCTCCACCTTTGGTGTCAGCACTAACACTTGGTCTCTAGGATTGAATTGTTTTACTCTTGCTGATTGTATACCCTCACCTGGGCCTTCTGCACATGGAGAAGACTTTCTTTCATGATAGGCATCACCTCCGCAATCCTTTCCTGCATCTGTGTGTTGATGATGCTCCTGTAGAGTGTAGCTTCAGGTTCCCAGGTCTCCATCGCTATGTCTAGGAGTCCTCGACAGTTTTGATCACATAGTAAGTCAAATGGAGAGAACGTAGTAGAGGATTGTAGAACTTCCCTAATGGAGAACAACAAGTATAAGAGAAGACAGTGCCAATCCCGGCCATCCTTCTCTAATACCTACTTTAGCATAGTCTTTAGGATTTAACAAACCTCTTGACGAAGCCATCCGTCTGCAAATGGTACACTTACATCTTCAGTTGGGAAATCCTGAGGACTTCACATTATTCCTTCATCACTTTACTCAAAAAGGGAGTTCCTTGGTTGGTCAGGATATCCTTCGGTATTCCTGTCCGGGGAAAGATGTGAACTAACTGTCAGGTTGTGCTTCTCTCGGAGCAGTTTCTTAGGATTACTGCCTATGGGTACCATGTTGAATAGTCAAGGACTACCTGGATATATTGATGTCCTCACGCTGATTTGTCCAGTGGCCCCAACAGATCCATGGCCATACGTTCAAAGGGCACGTCTTTAATAGGCAACGGCACAAAGGGATTACAGAAGTAAGAGGATGGAGCGGTTTGTTGGCAGGTGGAAAAAGACCTACAATAGTCTACTATATGTTGGTGACATATGGGCCAGTAGAACTTGAGAAGGATCCGCTCTTGGGTTTTGTCTACACCCAGATGACCACCCAAGACATGTGAGTGGGCCATGTCCAAAAGCTTATGCCTATAAATCCCTGGTACTATTAACTGTTCTATTATCTCCTCCCTCACCTTGGTAATCCGAAACAGAAGTCCACATCTACCACAAAATAAGGGAACGTGGTGTCTTCCCCTGGCTCCTGAGGTACCCTGTTTAGGTATATGGTTCATAGTGTGTTCATGGTTTTATCTTTTTCTTGTCTTCCTCCTCCACTAATCCAAACCTGTCCCTCATCCAGCCCCTATCCCTACACTAAATGCAGCTAACAGCAGTATTATTAACAAATAAAAAATAATAATGTAACCCTGTAAATACTGTTGAATTTAGGTTGCAGCAGCAACTACTGTCAATAGTGAACCCAGTGTAGATGCCTTTAATGCACAAATGTCTTCTCCAGCAGCTAGTTCTACAGTAATTGGAGCTAAGAACAGAATCATTAGAGAATATAATCTATTTAAATTGGTCCTTAAAGGACTTTGGGTTGTACGTGGCAGCATCAATAAGTGTAAGGCAATAACCTTTGACTACATGCCTCTAATACACTATCCCTACTCTATCAGATAACCCTACACAAATTGCAACTAAAACAGTATTTTTATTAATGAGAAAATAATTAAGTTGCCCTTAAATGACTATGGGTTGTACGTGGCAGCACAAAGGACTGTAAAGGCCGCTTTACACGCTGCGACATCGCTCAAGCGATCTCGTTGGGGTCACGGAATTTGTGACACACATCCGGTCGCTTTAGCAATGCTGTTGCGTGTGACACCTATGAGCAATTTTGCATCGTTTCAAAAACGTGCAAAATCGCTCATCGGTGAAATGGGGGTCCATTCTCGAATATCATTGCGGCTGCAGTAACGATGTAGTTCATCGTTCCTGTGGCAGCACACATCGCTCCGTGTGACATCGCAGGAACAAGGAACCTCTCCTTAACTGCATCCCGCCCGCAATGCGGAAGGAAGGAGGTGGGCGGGATGTTCGTCCTGCTCATCTTCGCCCCTCCGCTGCTTTTGGGCGGCGGTTCAGTGACACTGCTGTGACGTCGCTGTAACGTTAAACGAACAACTCCATTAGAAAGGAGGCAGTTCGCCGGTCACAGCGACGTTGCTAGAGAGGTAAGTAGTGTGACGGGTCAGCACAATGTTGTGCACCACGGGCAGCAATTTGCCAGTGTTGCACAACCGATGGGAGCGGGTACCCATGCTAGCAATATCGGTCACGATGTTGCAGCGTGTAAAGCGGCCTTTAGGCAATAATCCCTGACGAGATGCGTCCAATATGCTGCCTCTTCTCATTACACTGATTGTATGAAAGAGCTGTATTATTAGAGCATAAAGTTTATTTAAATTGGCCCTGAAATGATTTTTGGTTGTATGTGGCAGTACAAAAAATCGTAAGGCAATAATACCTGACTAGATACCTCTAATACACTATCCCCACTCATGCAGCTAACCCTTAACAAATGCAACTAAGAGCTGTATAATTTAAGAATACATTTTATTTGAATTAGCACCTAAAAGGACTGTTGATTTAATGTTGCAACAGCAGGTACTGTAAAGGGGGTTTTACACGCTGCGATATCGGTAACGATATATCGTCGGGGTCACATCAGTAGTGACGCACATCCGGCGCCGTTACCGACATAGCAGCGTGTAACACAAATGAGCAACAATCAACGAGCACAAAAACGTGAAAAATCGTTGCTCATTTCCTTAATATCGTTGCGGCAGCAGGTACGATGTTGTTCGGCGCTTCTGCGGCACCACACATCACTGTGTGTGACACCGCAGGAATGACAAACATCTCTTTACCTGCCTCCACTGGCAATGCGGAAGGAAGAAGGTGGGCGGGATGTTACGTCCCGCTCATCTCCGCCCCTCCGCTTCTATTGGCCGGCCGCTTAGTGACGCCGCAGTGACGTCGCTGTGACGCCGAACACACCTCCCCCTTGACAGAGGGATTGTTTGGCCGTCACAGCAACGTTGCTGCACAGGTATGTGTGTGTGATGCTGCCGTAGCAATAATGTTCGCTACGGCAGCGATCACCACATATCGTGCCACCGACGGGGTCGGGAGCTATTGCGCTCGACATCGCTAGCCAATGCTAGTGATGTCGCAATGTGTAAAGCCCGCTTATGGCTATAACAAATTGTCTATTCTCCAGCAAAAACTCTCCCTACTCTATTTCCAGGTCCAATCCACGGGGCACGGCATCACTGTGCTTTATTTAGACCCAATGAGGTGATGTGGCCAGCCAATCACAGAAATGCCAGTAACCAACATGGCTATAGCATGACTGTTTTTGGCATTCAAATACCTACATGTATAGTGGCTGAAAATCCAGTACTGAGAGTCTCGAGTATGTTCAATCGAGTACCAAGCAGTGGCAAGCATGCTTGCACATCACTACTGATTGCATATTTAATAAATTGTGTTTCCTTCTTTATTTATTCTCTCCCGCTTAACATTGATATTGCTAAATAATGGAATTGTTTATTTGTTTTATAGAGATGAGGAAAATGATCTGTGGAAGATCGAGTTTGAGTAGAATTTCCTGACATTTGCAGTGTCACTCAAATTCTAACATTCTGAGATTTGCCGCTTGCAAAGAAAAAAAAAGAAAAACTTGACTGCCATCATTTTTCCAAAATGTTGACGCATGAGAGAGCAGGCTATCACCATTTTGTTTTGCAGTGCGGGCCTTTCTAACTCCAAAATCACTGATTAAGTATGTCTCCTGTAGAGTGTAAAATCTATTGATCATCAGCGTCCTCTCTTTTTCTCTCCTGTAAAGTGTAAGTTCTTATGGACATTTCAAATATTGCTTTCTTCTCTCCCTCACATGTATATTACAAGTTTTTTATTACTGAGAATTGTGCACGTATGTTTGATGCAAATCAAATTTTTGGGGAAACGGTCCTAAATAAATATTGTGTGTGCAGTAATAGGAAGTGCTGATGGTGCCGTCTCCTTTAGGCCGAAAACACACTTCCGCATAAAAAACGTATGTGTCTCACGTTCCGTTTTTCGGGTCCGTGTTCCGTTTTTTAGGGGCAGTTCTCCGGTACGTATGGCATCCGTGTGATGGCGTATGCGAGCCATGTGTACATGTGGGATGTCCGTATTGGCATAAAATACGTACGTGTGCTGTCCGTGTGCTGTCCGTTTTTTAAGAACCGTATTTTACCACAAATAACCTTGTTAACCGATCATGATGTGCTCCAGTTGTGTTTAATTGGACAATTAACTTCCCAATTTAGTTTTTTGTTTAAAAACTCTGTGTAAACAAGGCTTTTGTGCCTTTATCACATCATATACACTCCAACATGTCTCTCTCCAATGAAGCAACCATGTATTTTCTGTGGTTGATATCTAGGAGATTTGGGGTTAGGCGAAATATGATTGAAGAAGAGCCTGCACAGGAGAAAAGGATGTGGATTCACCCCCTTGTGAAGCTCAGGAAAACACATGGGCATTTTAATATTCTGTATGCCGAAATGCGGAAATTTCCTGCAAAATTCCAAGCCTACTGCCATCTCACCATTAATTCATTTGACAACATCCTTGGCCTTGTGTATAATCGTTTGAAGCATCAGGACACCTCTATGCGCCTCAGCATCTCCCCTGAGGAACGACTGTTGGTTACTTTACGGTAGGTTTTGTTATGTATACTCATGTTTTTTAAAAAAATGTTAGAAAATTTGTAAAAACTTAAAGGCATGCATTTAGCTAAATGCATTTTTTATTGTAAGTTCTATGTGTGCAGAAAATTCATATAGAACACATAACCTCATTGTAAACACTGATACTGGTCTGAGTGCTTACACATACCATTCTATGGCTAAAAAGATTTAAGACACAAGAGACAAACATCAAACAATCTTGTTTATTAAACAGATTAGTGTATTTGTTTCCAATATGGAAAGTAAATATCAACGAATATGTTTTAACCACAAAAACAATAAAATAATAATCATACAGAGTTTGTTGCCAGCCATTGCATGACACAAATGTTTGTATTGAAAACCAACTGTAATGATTACACAAAGTAATGTCTTGTTTTTTTCAATTTCAGTTACCTTGCAACTGGGCAATCCATTAGCAGTCTACATTTCAAATTCTTATTGGGAAGGTCTACAATAGGCAAGATAATCCTGCATACCTGCACTGTGCTATGGGAGACCCTTAGGCATCATGTCATGCAGCAGCCAACAACACAGGATTGGATGCACATTTCGGATGAATTTTTGTAGAAAACATCTTTCCCAAATTGTACTAGTGCCATTGACGGAAAGCACATTAGAGTCAAGAAACCACCTAACTCTGCATCAAGATATTTTAATTTTCACAAGTTTTTTTCTGTAGTTATATTGGCAATGGTAGATACAAACTCCTGCTTTGTTTTTGCTGATATTGGGGCCTATGGCAGTGCCTCAGATGCACACATTTTCAGAAGATCATGTTTAGCAAGACGATTAATTTCTGATAGTTTAAGTTTGCCTGCACCAAGACCATTGCCTGGAACTAATGGGCCTATTTTACCTTTTGTCATGGTTGCAGATCAGGGGTTTGCCTTGTCTAGGCATTTGATGTGTCCATATCCCAGAAGGGGGCTGGACAGATCAAAAGCCCAATTTAATAGCAACTTGGCAAGAGCACGTTGCAATGTTGAACATGGCTATGGCATTTTGGCCTCAAGATAGCGCATTTATCAAACCACTATCCAACTCCAACCAACCACCATCAAGGCTGTCGTGAACGCTATAGTAGTGTTACAAAATTACTGTAGATTACATGAAAGCAATGACGAAGACATTGAAGAGTTGCCTGTTTTAAATGCCCCATTTGTAAATAATGGTACTATTAGAACCAATTTGTCCTCTTCTGGTCTACAAGTGAAGAATCTGTTTAAAGATGTTTATTTTAGTTTAAATCGCCATAGTCATGTATAGAGATGAGCGAACCGGTTACGGTTCGGCTCGAGTTCGGTTCGCCGAACGGAGGTCTCGCTCGAGTTCGGTTCGTCGAACGTTCGACGAACCGAACTTGAACCGCATAGGAAACAATGGGAGGCAATCACAAACACATAAAAACACCTAGAAAACACCCTCAAAGGTGTCCAAAAGGTGACAAACAACTCACAACACAACACAAACACATGGAAAAGTGACAAGGACATATACTCATGCGAAAACAAAAGAGCTGGACAAGGAAAAAGAGGAGGAGACACAGATATAGGCATGGCACGCCCTTCTAAAACCATGTAAAACACCGCAAGGTGACTCCAAGCGGAGTCTCCCTTTTTTCCAAAAATTGGGCCACACACACACACCCACCCCTTCAGTGGCAGCACTTGTGCCCCAGTTGTACACTTCACAGCTAGATTTGCATCAAGCACATTCAAAAATACGCCATACTTAACCGTCCCCAGGATGACCCTGGGGTAGGTAGCAAAGTCTTTCCTAATCCCAGCTCTGTTTATCTTGGATCATTTTTAAAAACAATGTAAGCAAGGGTTACTCCAAGCAGAGTCTCCCTTTTTTTTCCAAAAATTGGGCCACATAGACACTAACCCCTTCAGTGTCAGCACTTGTGCCCTAGTTGTACACTTCACAGGTAGATTTGCATCAAGCACATTCAAAAATACGCCATACTTAACCGTCCCCAGGATGACACCGGGGTAGGTAGCAAAGTCTTTGCTGAACCATGACTTGTTCATCTTGGCTCCTTTTAAAAAACACAGCAAGCAAGGGTTACTCCAAGCGGAGACTCCCTTTTTTTTCCAAAAATTGGGCCCCACACACACCCACCCCTTCAGTGGCAGCACTTGTGCCCCAGTTTGTACACTTCACAGCTAGATTTTCATCAAGAACATTCAAAAATACGCCATACTTAACCGTCCCCAGGATGACACCGGGGTAGGTAGCAAAGTCTTTGCTGAACCATGACTTGTTCATCTTGGCTCCTTTTAAAAAACACAGCAAGCAAGGGTTACTCCAAGCGGAGTCTGCCTTTTTTTCCAAAAATTGGGCCCCACACACCCACCCCTTCAGTGGCAGCACTTCTGCCCCAGTTGTACACTTCACAGCTAGATTTGCATCAAGCACATTCAAAAATACGCCATACTTAACCGTCCCCAGGATGACACCGGGGTAGGTAGCAAAGTCTTTCCTTATCCCAGCTCTGTTCATCTTGGATCATTTTTAAAAACAATGTAAGCAAGGGTTACTCCAAGCGGAGTCTCGCTTTTTTTCCAAAAATTGGGCCACACAGACACTAACCCCTTCAGTGGCAGCACTTGTGCCCTAGTTGTACACTTCACAGGTAGATTTGCATCAAGCACATTCAAAAATACGCTATACTTAACCATCCCCAGGATGACACCGGGGTAGGTAGCAAAGTCTTTGCTGAACCATGACTTGTTCATCTTGGCTCCTTTTAAAAAACACAGCAAGCAAGGATTACTCCAAGCGGAGTCTCCCTTTTTTTTCCAAAAATTGGGCCCCACACACACCCACCCCTTCAGTGGCAGCACTTGTGCCCCAGTTGTACACTTCACAGCTAGATTTGTATCAAGCACATTCAAAAATACGCCATACTTAACCGTCCCCAGGATGACACCGGGGTAGGTAGCAAAGTCTTTCCTGATCCCAGCTCTGTTCATCTTGGATCATTTTTAAAAACAATGTAAGCAAGGGTTACTCCAAGCGGAGTCTCCCTTTTTTTCCAAAAATTGGGCCACACAGACACTAACCCATTCAGTGGCAGCACTTGTGCCCTAGTTGTACACTTCACAGGTAGATTTGCATCAAGCACATTCAAAAATACGCCAGGTAGGTAGCAAAGTCTTTGCTGAACCATGACTTGTTCATCTTGGCTCCTTTTAAAAAACACAGCAAGCAAGGGTTACTCCAAGCGGAGTCTCCCTTTTTTCCAAAAATTGTGCCACACAGACACTCACCCCTTCAGTGGCAGCACTTGTACCCTAGTTGCAAACAGGATGTTTTGATTTGCATCAAGCACATTCCAAATCCACAAGCATTTACTCTCCCCAGGATGACACAGGGGTAGTAAATTCCTTGTGGATCCATGACTTGTTCATTTTGATGAACGTTAGTCTGTCCACATTGTCACTGGACAGACGCATGCGCTTATCTGTCAGCACACACATAGCAGCACTGAAGACACGTTCAGAGACAACGCTGGCAGCTGGACGTGACAAAATCTCCAAGGCGTAAGTGGAGAGCTCTGGCCATTTTTCAAGATTTGAAGCCCAAAATGAACAAGTCTCCATTTGCAAAGTCATGGCATCGATGTTCATTTGGAGATACTCCTGTATCATCCTCTCCAGCCATTGACTATGTGTCAGACTTGTTCTCTCTGGTGGCCTTGCAAAGGAGGGTCTAAAAAAATTATGAAAAGATTCAATAAAATTGCTGTTACCAGCACCAGATACGGTGTTACTGGTACGGGTAGACTGTTGAAGATGATGAGACTGTCCCATGTTTGTCAAGTTACAACTGGGAAATTCACTCACTGCACCTGCACGGTTGTTTGGTGGAAAAGCCGAGCTAAAATCGAGAAACAGCTTCTGCTGATACTCCTGCATACGTGCGTCCCTTTCTATGGAAGGAATTATGTCACAAAATTTGGACTTGTTCCGGGGATCTAATAGTGTGGCAAGCCAGTAGTCATCATCACTTCTAATTTTGACAATACGAGGGTCATGTTGGAGGAAGTGCAGCAAGAAAGCTCTCATGTGTCTTGCGCAGCCATGCGGACCAAGTCCATGCTGTGTTTGTGGCATAGAGGTGCTAACCGTTCTTTCTTCCTCTGACATCTCCCCCCAACCTCTTTCAACTGAAATTTGACCAAGGTCTCCCTCATCCGCTGAGTCTTCCATGTCCATGGACAGTTTGTCCTCCATTTCTTCATGTTCTCCTGCACCTTCCTCATCATTTCGCCTGCTACCATGCGCCCTTGTTGATCCCTGTCCCCCATGGTCCCATGCCTGCCGCGTTGGTGATGATGAACGTCTGGACCTTGGTGATGTTGTTGTGTCTTGCGCATATGAATCCTCCTGTAGTTCCTCCCCTTCCTGTTGTCCCACCCCCTGACTCCGAATAGTGTTTAGCGTGTGCTCCAGCATGTAAATGACTGGAATTGTCATGCTGATAATGGCATTGTCAGCGCTAAACATATTCATCGCCATGTCGAAACTGTGCAGAAGGGTGCATAGGTCCTTGATCTGAGACCACTCCATTAGGGTGATCTGCCCCACCTCTGCATCTCGTTGGCCCAGGCTATACGTCATGACGTATTGCACCAGGGCTCGGCGGTGCTGCCACAGTCGCTGTAACATGTGGAGAGTCAAATTCCAGCATGTCGCCACATCGCATTTCAGGTGATGAACCGGCAGGCCGAAAGACTTCTGGAGCGATGCAAGTCACTCAGCTGCGGCGGTTGAACGGCGGAAGTGAGCAGACAGTTTTCGTGCCCTGGTCAGAAGGCCATCTAGGCCGGGATAGTGTGTTAAAAATTGCTGGACAACAAGGTTCAACACATGAGCCATACAAGGCACGTGTGTCACCTTGCCCAGGCGAAGGGCCGCACCCAGGTTTGCAGCATTGTCGCACACGGCCTTACCAGGATGCAGGTTGAGTGGAGACAACCATTTAATAAACTCAGTCTCCAGAGCTGCCCACAACTCAGCCGCTGTGTGACTCCTATTTCCAAGACATGTCAAGCTAAAGACCGCCTGATGCCGGTGCGCTCTGCTGCCAGCATAGTAATGAGGGGTGCATGATTCCTTCTGCGCAGTGAGAACGCTGGTGGCCTGACCAGGTAGGCTTGGGGCAGAGGTGGAGGACCCAGATGAGGTGGAGGAGGCAGAAGCAGTGGCGGAACTTGGACAGACAGAGGATTGACACACAAGTCGTGGGGATGGCAAGACTTGTTCAGTAGACCCTTCTCCATCTATCACCATAGTTATCCAGTGCCCAGTCAGTGACATGTAATGCCCCTGTCCATGCTTACCGGTCCAAGTATCGGTGGTGAAATGCACCCGTTCACAAACAGAGTTTCTCGTATAGCGCAGGCACACCTTTCTTGGAGAAGTAGTGGCAACTGGGCATCTGGTACTGGGACACTGCGACGGACATAAGGTCTTGAAATTCCGCTGTGTCCACCAGGCAGAAAATCAGCATTTCGGTAGCCAAGAGCTTACAGAGGGATAAAGTCAACCTCTTAGCTTTGTCATGGGTTGGAGGAAATGGCCTTTTATTTGTCCACATCTGAGGGACAGAGATCTGGATTTTGTGTGGAGATGGTGGTGTGTAGTGTGTCCCTGGAAAAATGCAGGTTTGTGAGGAAAGTGATGGCGGAGTCATGATGTTGCCTTCATCAAAAGTTGGTGCTATCGATTTATGAGAGAGCTGTACACCCGCACTTGTTTCCCCTTCCAAACCAACTGACAACCTACCAAGCAAACTGCCTGTTGCAGTTACAGTGGTGGAAGGTGTGCGTGGAAAACCAGGTGTGACACCTGTCCCCACAGTCATAGAAGATGAAGAGCACGCTGATGCACTGGAAAGGGCAGGCGGTGATTTGCCCGCTCCGCTAGGTCGCATTGCAGCACAGTGAGCTTCCCACTGGGAATTATGCTTGGTATTCATGTGACGATTCATGGAAGAAGTTGTCAAACTGCTGAGCTTTTTGCCTCTACTTATAGATTGCTGACAAATTTTACAGATCACATGATTTGGGAGATCCTTTGCAAGGTCAAAAAAGAACCAGGCTAGGCAAGGCTTAGAGGACATGCGACCTGCAGAGCCACCCCGACTTGTCCTCAGAGGCAGAGTGGTGGCTGAGAATGTAGTTGTAGACGTGCTACCAGTACTCCGACTCTGTCCAGGAAGGCGCAAGATAACTTCGTTGTCAGTTGCATCTTCCTCCACCGCCTGATGCCGTTGCGCTCTGCTGCCAGCATAGTAATGAGGGGTGCGTGATTCCTTCTGCGCAGTGCGAACGCTGGTGGCCTGACCAGGCAGGCTTGGGGCAGAGGTGGAGGACCCAGATGAGGTGGAGGAAGCAGAAGCAGTGGCGGAACTTGGACAGACAGAGGATTGACACACAAGTCGTGGGGACGGCAAGACTTGTGCAGCAGACCCTTCACCATCTATCACCATAGTTACCCAGTGCCCAGTCAGCGACATGTAACGTCCCTGTCCATGCTTACTGGTCCAAGTATCGGTGGTGAAATGCACTCGTTCACACACAGAGTTTCTCAAGGAAGGGGTGATGTTGTGTGCGACATGCTGGTATAGCGCGGGCACACCTTTCTTAGAGAAGTAGTGGCGACTGGGCATCTGGTACTGGGGCACAGCGACAGACATAAGGTCTCTAAAATCCTGTGTGTCCACCAGGCGGAAAGGCAGCATTTCGGTAGCCAAGAGCTTACAGAGGGATAAAGTCAACCTCTTAGCTTTGTCATGGGTCGCAGGAAATGGCCTTTTATTTGTCCACATCTGAGGGACAGAGATCTGGCTGCTGTGTGTAGAAGGTGTTGAGTAGGGTGTCCCTGGAAAAATGCAGGTTTGTGAGGAAAGTGCAGGCGGAGACATGACGTTGCCTTCATCCAACGTTGGTGCTATCGATGTCTGAGAGAGCTGTACACACGCACTTGTTTCCCCTTCCAAACCAACTGACGACCTACTAAGCAAACTGCCTGTTGCGGTTACAGTGGTACAGTGGTGGAAGTTGTGCGTGGAAAACCAGGTGTGACAGCTGTCCCCACAGTCCTAGAAGATGAAGAGCGCGCGGATGCACTGAAAGGGGCAGGCGGTGGATGGTTCGCTCCGCTAGGGCGCATTGCAGCACGGTGAGCTTCCCACTGGGATACAGTGGTGGCTGAGGATGCAGTTGTAGACGTGCTACCAGTACTCCGACTCTGTCCAGGAAGGCGCAAGGGAACTTCGTCGTCAGTTGCATCCTCCTCCACCATCTCTGTTGACCTCCTCGAGGGTCTGACTGTGGGTTGACAGTAGGTGGGATCTAGAACTTCCTCATCAATTGTTGTGTTTGCACTCCCCTCACCCTCAGTCCGAGCCTCTTCTTGCCCTGACCGAATATTTAAGTTGTCATCCCAATCTGGTATCTGCGTCTCATCATCATCAGTATGTTCCTCATTGTCTATAACAACAGGTGTTACAGTTTGTGAAAAAGGGTCAACATTATGCTCAGAAACTTGGTCCTCACGGCCTGAATCAGAGTCACAAAGGTTCTGGGCATCACTGTAGACCATTTCCTGATCTGTACTCACTGTAGCTTGGGAGCGGACCTCTGATTTCCAGGCTATAGTGTGACTGAACAGCTCTGCAGACTCAGCCATCTCAGTTCCACCATACTGTGCAGGGCGGATGGAGACTTCAGAGCTTGGAGAAAGCAAGTTTGATTGGGATGACAACTCAGTGGACTGGTGTTTTTTGGTCCGGTAGTTGAGGTGGCGGAGAGGGCACTTGTTGGATTACTTGAGATCCATTCAAGCATTTTCCTTTTTTGGCCATCATCTACCTTTGTTCCAGTTGTTCGTGTCCGTAAAAAAGGGAGCACATCGGATTGTCCACGGTAAGTAGTATACATCTTACTTTTGCTGGAAGATGGTCTATCTTCAGCAGATGTTAATGAAGCTTTGCCACCTTCCCCACGGACAAACCCTTTTTTTCCTTTTCGAACACGCCTCTTCCCCTTTCCACCAGCATCTGTCATTTTGCCACTCATTTTGATTGCAACAAGATTGTGCACTTAAAATGGGGTAGTAAAAATTGAGAGGTGGTGTAGATTACAGCAGTGGTCTATCTTTATTAACAGCAGAATAAACAACAATAACTATCCCTGACAATGCAACTACGGCCCTTAAACTGGCAGCATAGTTTGCTAGTATAATGGCTTAGTAACAATGAGTTTGAGTGTGCAATGCAGAGGTGATGCACCTAGATTTGCACCAGTGGGACACTAATGGAAGTCCAACAGCCACTTTTAGGGTGAAACTATGTTTACTCAGTGTTTGCTAGTATAATGGCTTAGTAATAATGAGTTTGAGTGTGCAAAGGGCAGAGGTGCTGCACATAGATTTGCACCAGTGGGACACTAATGGAAGTTCAACAGCCACTTTTAGGATGCCACTAAGTTTACTCAGTGTTTGCTAGTATAATGGCTTAGTAACAAAAAGTTTAAGTGTGCAATGCAGAGGTGCTGCACATAGATTTGCACCAGTGGGACACTAATGGAAGTACAACAGCCACTTTTAGGATGCCACTAAGTTTACTCAGTGTTTGCTAGTATAATGGCTTAGTAACAATAAGTTTGAGTGTGCAATGCAGAGGTGATGCACATAGATTTGCACCAGTGGGACACTAATGGAAGTCCAACAACAACTTTTAGGATGCCACTAAGTTTACTTAGTGTTTGCTAGTATAATGGCTAAGTAACAATGAGTTTGAGTGTGCAATGCAGAGGTGATGCACATAGATTTGCACCAGTGGGACACTAATGGAAGTCCAACAGCCACTTTTAGGATGCCACTAAGTTTACTCAGTGTTTGCTAGTATAATGGCTTAGTAACAATGAGTTTAAGTGTGCAATGCAGATGTGCTGCACATAGATTTGCACCAGTGGGACACTAATGGAAGTCCAACAACCACTTTTAGCATGCCACTAAGTTTACTTAGTGTTTGCTAGTATAATGGCTTAGTAAGAATAAGTTTGAGTGTGCAAAGGGCAGAGGTGCTGCACATAGATTTGCACCAGTGGGACACTAATGGAAGTCCAACAGCCACTTTTAGGATGCCACTAAGTTTACTCAGTGTTTGCTAGTATAATGGCTTAGTAACAATGAGTTTGAGTGTGCAATGCAGAGGTGATGCACATAGATTTGCACCAGTAGGACACTAATGGAAGTCCAACAGCCACTTTTAGGATGCCACTAAGTTTACTTAGTGTTTGCTAGTTTAATGGCTTAGTAACAATGAGTTTGAGTGTGCAATGCAGAGGTGATGCACATAGATTTGCACCAGTGGGACACTAATGGAAGTCCAACAGCCACTTTTAGGATGCCACTAAGTTTACTCAGTGTTTGCTAGTATAATGACTTAGTACCAATGAGTTTAAGTGTGCAATGCAGATGTGCTGCACATAGATTTGCACCAGTGGGACACTAATGGAAGTCCAAAAACCACTTTTAGCATGCCACTAAGTTTACTCAGTGTTTGCTAGTATAATGGCTTAGTAACAATAAGTTTGAGTGTGCAAAGGGCAGAGGTGCTGCACATAGATTTGCACCAGTGGGACACTAATGGAAGTCCAACAGCCACTTTTAGGATGCCACTAAGTTTACTCAGTGTTTGCTAGTATAATGGCTTAGAAACAATGAGTTTGAGTGTGCAATGCAGAGGTGATGCACATAGATTTGCACCAGTGGGACACTAATGGAAGTCCAACAGCCACTTTTAGGATGCCACTAAGTTTACTCAGTGTTTGCTAGTATAATGGCTTAGTAACAATGAGTTTGAGTGTGCAATGCAGAGGTGCTGCACATAGATTTGCACCAGTGGGACACTAATGGAAGTCCAACAGCCACTTTTAAGATGCCACTAAGTTTACTCAGTGTTTGCTAGTATAATGGCTTAGTAACAATGAGTTTGAGTGTGCAATGCAGAGGTGCTGCACATAGATTTGCACCAGTGGGACAATAATGGAAGTCCATTAGCCACTTTTAGGTTGCCACTAAGTTTACTCAGTGTTTGCTAGTATAATGGCTTAGTAACAATAAGTTTGAGTGTGCAAAGGGCAGAGGTGCTGCACATAGATTTGCACCAGTGGGACACTAATGGAAGTCCAACAGCCACTTTTAGGATGCCACTAAGTTTACTCAGTGTTTGCTAGTATAATGGCTTAGTAACAATGAGTTTGAGTGTGCAATGCAGAGGTGCTGCACATAGATTTGCACCAGTGGGACAATAATGGAAGTCCATTAGCCACTTTTAGGATGCCACTAAGTTTACTCAGTGTTTGCTAGTATAATGGCTTAGTAACAATAAGTTTGAGTGTTCAAAGGGCAGAGCTGCTGCACATAGATTTTCACCAGTGGGACACTAATGGAAGTCCAACAGCCACTTTTAGGATGCCACTAAGTTTACTCAGTGTTTGCTAGTATAATGGCTTAGTAACAGTGAGCTTGAGTGTGCAAAGGGCAGGAGGGTACAGTGGCAGGGTTGTGGGTCTGGGTAGAGGAAAGGAAGCCTCCCTTTCTATCCCTCCTAATGGGGAAATGCAGCGAGGAAATCCTTGACCTTAGCTACACAGACGCTGTCATCTTGTGTAGCTGTTAAAATCTGTTTTCACGGACCTGACTGTCACCTATGGCTCTGACCCTGCCGGTATTAGCCCTTAAAAGGACTAATAGAAACTTCTATCCCTATTCTGTATAGCGCTGTGTATAGAGCGTACACAGCAGTATCGGAGACAGGAGCTACGCCAGCGGTGACTGACACCAAGACGCAGAAGGCAGATAATGGCGTGCTGGAGGAAAATATCCTTTTTTATAATGCATGGACATGTGACATGGACATCCTATCACACATGCCGTTGCTTCTCTGGATAAAAGTCCACTTAGCTGTGTGTGTGTCTGGGATTGGCCGACATGCTGGCCCGCCCCACTACACGCACGCGCTTAGGGAAGGAAGACAAGGAAAAAAAAAAAATGGCGATTATCCAAACAGCAGTGATCTGAATGCGCTGTTCCCGCACACTATACACTGAAATTTCATAATAGTGTGAGTCACAGAGTGACTTACACTATTACAGCGGAAAGCCAGCTAGTAATTAGCTTGTCTTTTTGCTGCTAGAACCGTTCTCGAACGTATCTAGAACTATCGAGCTTTAGCAAAAAGCTCGATTTCTAGTTTGATCTAGAACAGCCCCCAAAATCACTCGAGCCGCGAACTGGAGAACCTCGAACCGCGAACCGCGCTCAACTCTAGTCATGTATAAATTTGACATTGGTATATATTTTTATCTCTCGGTTACATAATTACAAACACATATGTAATACAAAAGAGGAAATCACCATACATAGGTATATTTTTTGGTGTATTTTTTTGTTTT
This sequence comes from Anomaloglossus baeobatrachus, assembly GCF_048569485.1. NCBI lineage: Eukaryota > Metazoa > Chordata > Amphibia > Anura > Aromobatidae > Anomaloglossus > Anomaloglossus baeobatrachus. The sequence goes on along the minus strand of NC_134355.1, from coordinate 498,808,559 downwards.
GTTGTGTTTGTGTTACCAATAAACTATTGTGAGTTTTTTTTTGTAAAAAACTTAGTAAATATTGCTTTGTCAGTGTCATTACTACTGAATGTACCTGACTAATAAAAAAATTGCACAATTATTTAAAAAATAGTAGTCCAGATTGTTTATTGTACCTATGTATGTCTTTTTTCTTTTGCAAAACACACTGTATTCTATTATTTTTTTAACAAATTTTTTCAGGGACATAATCCCATACATAACACCATACTGTATTATGCAATAATGTCACGCAAACATGATTTGTTTGACACTATTGGAATACAAGTATGGGACCAGACCATATGCAGATACTGCATAATGGCTGGATTGTTAATAATAAAGGTGTTTGAATGTTAGTGTAGTAGTTTATGTGCGTGTATTTTTTAACTAAACACAGTTTTGTCTAATGGATTGACTAAACACCATGTCCAGAGCAAGGCAACATTCTTACTGGCCGGTAATGTTTAGGAAGTGATAGATTAACTTTTTGTTGAATTTTTGGAAACATAATGACAAAAATTACCCCATGCATATAGAGTTATTAATGTTTAAAATTTTGAAATGTTTTGAGACCAGCAATAACCCTGAAAACATAACAAAATGTTTGACAATGCATACATTATCAAATTATGAGACAACTAAATCCTCTAGGCTAGTGATGTTTTCCTGTGTAGTCTCCATTGCATTGACACCTACTGAATATATTTGCTGCCAAACACTAGATGTTGTAGTAAGTGACTGATCAGTGTTTCCACTAGTAACAGTTGTTGTACTTGGAACAAATAATGATGCAGTTGTTTGAGCAGATGGAAGACCAAGTGTAGGTGGTACATATTGATGTGTTTGAAGAGGCTGAGTATGTGTGTATGTGTAGTTAGTTGGGTAAGTCTGATGTTGAAAGTACTGTTGTTGTGGATTATTAGGAACATGGTATGCTGTTGGTTGTTGAATCATTTGAGGTAGTCTATGAACATTACTAACATTACTTGGTTAGCTAAAAGAGGATTGTATTGGTGTCTGTTGTGGGCCTTGTGGGTTAAATGATGGCTGTTGAGATGGCCTTTGTATCATTAATGTACCAGTTTGATGTGGGACAATTGTTGGTCTAATTTGTACATCACTTCCCATAGAAGCTGAAGGCCACTGTATATGTGTTTGTTGCACTACAGTATTTAGTTGTGAATTTGAGTAATGTTCATCTGTTTGGGTTTCCACAGTTTGTAGGATTGTGTTTGTGTGTGGGCCACGTGGATTAGCTCTCCATTGCTCAATCACTTCAAAACAATATATGGGTTCGGGCTCACGCTGGGTAGCAGATATCAGTGTTATTAAGGACGCCCTTAACCTGTCCTGCCTATCAGCTTGGACCAATGCAAGAGAGGGAGAAAGGGAGCGTCAAAATCTCTCTCCATCACTGTCTGGTATCAGTGAATTCATCATGTGTATTATTCTGGTATCAATGATCTCAGGCAGGGACCGTAAATCTTCAAAATGCCTATGTCTGCGACCACGGATAGATTGGGCTATTGTGCGCATGGTAATAGTTGTTATTCTTGGCTGTGGGCCTATTTGTTGCTGTGGACTACTCTCTGCAAGAACTGGTGAAGGACCACTTTGTTGTCCTGTAGACTAACCTGGAATTACAGTTGTGGATTGACTTGTTCCCAAACCCAAATCAGATGACATTTCTTCTGCATCTGGCTGGCGTTGGGGATTGGGGGTGGTTGGTAGGAGGTTGGCTCCATCTCGGAAGGATGCCCTTAACCTGTCCTGCCTATCAGCTTGGACCAATGCAAGAGAGGGAGAAAGGGAGCGTCAAAATCTCTCTCCATCACTCTCTGGTATCAGTGAATTCATCATGTGTATTATTCTGGTATCAATGATATCAGGCAGGGACCGTAAATCTTCAAAACGCCTATGTCTGCGACCACGGATAGATTGGGCTATTGTGCGCATGGTATTAGTTGTTATTCTTGGCTGTGAGCCTGTTTGTTGCTGTGGACTACTCTCTGCAAGAACTGGTGAAGGACCATTTTGTTGACCTGTAGACTGGCCTGGAATTACAGTTGTGGATTGACTTGTTCCCAAAGCCAAATCAGATGACATTTCTTCTGCGTCTGGCTGGCTGGTGTTGGGGATTGGGGGTGGTTGGTAGGAGGTTGGCTCCATCTCGGAAGCAGAGGTAGCTGTAGCTGTTAAGACTGCTGACTGTGCCTCCTCACTGTCTTCTAGATTATCCTCTGTACTGTGTGCATTGTAATAAAGACTGCCATGTGATATGATGGTTAAAACTTACTTTTGTACTTCCATAATGGGCATGAGGAAGCTGAGTCTTTCATAATGGACATTTTTTTTTTGGGATGCTGCAGCTGTGGTTGCCACTGGGTTATATTCTCTTCTGAACTGGTCATGTGCAGACCGCCAACAGCGTTTCACAAGATCCATTGTTTCCAAAAAGAACAGAATATATCAAAATCATGAACAAATTATTTTCCATTAAAAAAGGCACATTGATCTTGTCTTGGAAACATTTCAATAATTAGGTTAACACAATCCATGACAATCATATAGTGGCATAATAACACAATTAACCCGAAGATGTAAACCACTTCACCTTTACACAGATTAAACCAATGTATAATCATTTATCACTTTAAACTTGGCAAAAAAAAAATAAAAATAAAATGCCATCAGTAAGCCATGAGTCCCTAAATGTCTATAAACCCATGAAGTGCCATATGTTACGCAAATCTAGTACATTACAAACTACAATTTACAGTTACCATTACAGAAATGGTGGCAACAAGGGTAATGCATGAAAAAAAAACCAAAAAAAGATTAATGTATAGACACTTAACAGCACATTTTAAAAAGCCTATAAAAAAAAAAAAAAAAAAGAAAATAACACATGTTTGAATGATGCTTTACCAGCCTGAAATGCCTTTTGTACATGCATTAAGTGCTTTGCAGCCCATATACACATGATGACATTACTACAAAACAACAAGGATTAGTTTTAAAGCCCAAGAAACAACACTATCCTTTTTGTGAGTCTTCAGTGTAGCTCAAAATGAGTCAGGCCCATTAATACATGCCAAACAAAGTATACAAATATGGCTAGACTCTGCCTACAAAATGTCCACATGTAGGTAAAGACAGAAGTAATAAAAATATCTGTACTCACCATATCTATTTTTCTTTCCAGGGGTACATTGAGACCATCCATTCCTGGGGTAGACTAGTTCAGCCACAGACATCCATGCTCGTTCCACCATCAACCTCTCATTTTAGCCATCATCACATGTGTCCCACAGCTCAGGATGCCTCTCTACTTCCCCAATCAGCCTCTCTGTATCGATTCTGGGCGCCATGCTCAGTACCTGTGTTGTTCTCTGTGCTCAAAGTTCCCCTGCAGTGAGAGGACAGGTGCCCAGCTTCTGTCTGGCGTGCAAATGAGACAGGAAATGTATGTTTGGCACCAGAATCAATGGCCTACAATTGACCTAATAGATTGGTAACAAGTAGTGATGAGCGAGCATGCTTGTTACTACTCGGTACTCGCACGAGTATCACTGTACTCGGTCTACTCGGCGGGGACCGAGTAATCTCGCGATACTCGTGCTGTACTCGTGGTCTTCATTTCTGCATGTTGGCGCTCTTTTGAGAGCCAGCCCTCATGCAGGGATTGGCTGGCAGACCACTGCAATGCCACAGCCCTGTTAGTTGTGGAATTGCAGTGATTGGCCGGCCTGGACAGCGTGACCGAGCCTTTATACCGGCGGGCGCGCTGTGCTCTGCTCACAGCTATCCAGACAGTAAGTGCAGGGAGAGTGTCGCTGCTTCAGGGAAAGGTTTGCGGCCCTTTATAGCTATTTCCGTTAGCAGGGCTGCAAACAGTGTGACCAAAAGTCCTTCTCAGGACTATTCTAGTTGTATACAGGCAGGCAGGGTATAGCCAGGTCGGAGTACAGTAGCAGAGTCCTTCTCAGGACTATTGTTGCTGTATACAGGCAGGGTATAGCCAGGTTGGAATACAGGCTAGTGACCAAAAGAGTCCTTGTCAGGACTATTGTAGCAGTATACAGGCAGGCAGGCAGGCAGGGTATATAGCCATTCCTAGTGGTGACCGTATACCAGCCTTCATCATATCTGGGGCTGGTGTATACAGTCTAAAACAGTCCAGATAGTGTCAGACTTCTCAGTAATTGTCGCTCCTAAAAACCTGTTAGGTTCTTATTGCGTCCGTGCTTGCATTTAAAAACCGCACGTGTGTGCCTGTCGGTGGCAGCGTACAGGTGCACTTGTGTGCATTTTTCACAAACTATTATATAACGCACAAGTCTAGTGAATAATACACGTCAGTCAGCAGTGTCTGATAGTGTCAGACTTCTCAGTAATTGTCGCTCCTAAAAACCTGTTAGGTTCTTATTGCGTCCGTGCTTGCATTTAAAAAACGCACATGTGTGCCTGTCGGTGGCAGCGTACAGGTGCACTTGTGTGCATTTTTAACAAACTATTATATAACGCACAAGTCTAGTGAATAATACACGTCAGTCAGCAGTGTCTGATAGTGTCAGACTTCTCAGTAATTGTCGCTCCTAAAAACCTGTTAGGTTCTTATTGCGTCCGTGCTTGCATTTAAAAAACGCACATGTGTGCCTGTCGGTGGCAGCGTACAGGTGCACATGTGTGCATTTTTAACAAACTATTATATAACGCACAAGTCTAGTGTATAATACACGTCAGTCAGCAGTGTCTGATAGTGTCAGACTTCTCAGTAATTGTCGCTCCTAAAAACCTGTTAGGTTCTTATTGCGTCCGTGCTTGCATTTAAAAACCGCACGTGTGTGCCTGTCGGTGGCAGCGTACAGGTGCACTTGTGTGCATTTTTCACAAACTATTATATAACGCACAAGTCTAGTGAATAATACACGTCAGTCAGCAGTGTCTGATAGTGTCAGACTTCTCAGTAATTGTCGCTCCTAAAAACCTGTTAGGTTCTTATTGCGTCCGTGCTTGCATTTAAAAACCGCACGTGTGTGCCTGTCGTTGGCAGCGTACAGGTGCACTTGTGTGCATTTTTCACAAACTATTATATAACGCACAAGTCTAGTGAATAATACACGTCAGTCAGCAGTGTCTGATAGTGTCAGACTTCTCAGTAATTGTCGCTCCTAAAAACCTGTTAGGTTCTTATTGCGTCCGTGCTTGCATTTAAAAACCGCACGTGTGTGCCTGTCGGTGGCAGCGTACAGGTGCACTTGTGTGCATTTTTCACAAACTATTATATAACGCACAAGTCTAGTGAATAATACACGTCAGTCAGCAGTGTCTGATAGTGTCAGACTTCTCAGTAATTGTCGCTCCTAAAAACCTGTTAGGTTCTTATTGCGTCCGTGCTTGCATTTAAAAACCGCACGTGTGTGCCTGTCGGTGGCAGCGTACAGGTGCACTTGTGTGCATTTTTCACAAACTATTATATAACGCACAAGTCTAGTGAATAATACACGTCAGTCAGCAGTGTCTGATAGTGTCAGACTTCTCAGTAATTGTCGCTCCTAAAAACCTGTTAGGTTCTTATTGCGTCCGTGCTTGCATTTAAAAACCGCACGTGTGTGCCTGTCGGTGGCAGCGTACAGGTGCACTTGTGTGCATTTTTCACAAACTATTATATAACGCACAAGTCTAGTGAATAATACACGTCAGTCAGCAGTGTCTGATAGTGTCAGACTTCTCAGTAATTGTCGCTCCTAAAAACCTGTTAGGTTCTTATTGCGTCCGTGCTTGCATTTAAAAACCGCACGTGTGTGCCTGTCGGTGGCAGCGTACAGGTGCACTTGTGTGCATTTTTCACAAACTATTATATAACGCACAAGTCTAGTGAATAATACACGTCAGTCAGCAGTGTCTGATAGTGTCAGACTTCTCAGTAATTGTCGCTCCTAAAAACCTGTTAGGTTCTTATTGCGTCCGTGCTTGCATTTAAAAACCGCACGTGTGTGCCTGTCGGTGGCAGCGTACAGGTGCACTTGTGTGCATTTTTCACAAACTATTATATAACGCACAAGTCTAGTGAATAATACACGTCAGTCAGCAGTGTCTGATAGTGTCAGACTTCTCAGTAATTGTCGCTCCTAAAAACCTGTTAGGTTCTTATTGCGTCCGTGCTTGCATTTAAAAACCGCACGTGTGTGCCTGTCGGTGGCAGCGTCAGGCTCCATATTGTCCCTGGATAGAGATGTGCATGAGGGCCTCAAAACATTGTTCCCATTGCAAAGGAGCGGGTCGCCTGTCGTTGTAATGCCCATTCTGAAAGAATGGGCGAAAAAATTTACCACTGGGGGTATACCTGAAACAAAGGCCTAACTCTTGTAACGGTCATCATGATGGCGCATGAGGAGAAGGAGGAGCAGTCCAGCGATTAGCCAAAGTCCAGAAGTGTGTTACCATGGGTGAGTGGAGGTACATGGCAAAATCCCGTTACAAACTTTAAATTCCACTGTCATTTGCTGGTGGTGTGGTGAAGTCTGGCCCAATCCAACCCTTGTTCATCTTGATTAGAGTCAGCCTGTCAGCATTTACAGTTGACAGGCAGGTGCGTTTATCTGTAATGATTCCACCTGCGGCACTAAAAACACGCTCTGACAAAACGCTAGCGGCAGGGCAGGCCAGGACTTCCAAGGCGTAGAGAGCCAATTCATGCCACATGTCCAGCTTGGATACCCATTAATTGTAAGGCACAGAGGAATGTCAGAGTACAGTTGTTTGATCTGCAAGGTACTCCTTGAGCATCTGGGCAAACTTAGGATTTCTTGTGGCACTACCCCGCACCTCAGGGTCTGTGGTATGTGAGGGGCTGAGAAAACTGTCCCACATCTTAAAGACTGTTCCCCTACCTCTGGCGGATTGGACTTGTGCCCCTCTCGGCTGTACGCCTTGGTTGTCCACTGATTCCTGACCTATGCCGCTATCGTTTTGTGAGGGGAATGCTTTGCCTACTTCCGTGACTATGGCCTTCTGGAACTGCTGCATTTTTCCTGACCTCTCCGCCTCGGGAATAAGAGACATAAAGTTCTCCTTGTAGCGTGGGTCTAACAGTGTTACCAACCAGTAATGATTGTCGGCCAAGATGTTCTTAACGCGAGGGTCACGAGACAGGCAGCTTACCATAAAGTCAGCCATGTGTGCCAGACTGTTAACAGCCATCACTTCAGTATCCTGACCAACACGATGACTGAACATGCTGTCCTCCTCCTCCTCCTCCTCCTCCTCCTCCTCATCATCATCATCTACCCTGTCCTCTGGCCAGCCACGCTGAACCGAGGATATGACTGCATGTCATATCCTCAATTTAGCCAGAGAGTTGCTCCATGTCTTCATCCTCCTCCTCGTCATAGTCCTCCACTGCACGTTGTGATGAGACGAGGCTGGGCTGTGTGTTATCACCCACACCCACTACTGTTTCTTGCTCAAACTCATCGCGCTCCGCCTGCAATGCATCATGGTTGTTTTTTGAGCAGAGACCATTTTAGAAGGCAGAGAAGCGGTATGGTGACGCCAATAATGTCGTCATCGCCGCTCACCATCTTGGTGGAGTCCTCAAAGTTTTGGCGGATGGTACATAGGTCGGACATCCATCTCCACTCCTCAGGTGTTATGTGTGGAGTTTGACTCATTTCCCTACGGCTTAGGTGATGCAGGTACTCAAGAACTGCCCTCTTCTGCTCACATATCCTGACCAACATGTGCAGAGTTGAATTCCAACGCGTGGGGACATCACACACCAGTCTGTGAGCCGGAAGATGCAAATGGCGCTGAAAGCCAGCAAGGCCGGCTGAAGCAGTAGGTGACTTTCGAAAATGTGCAGACAGGCGGCGAACTTTTACCAGCAGATCAGACAGCTCTGGGTATGACTTTAGAAACCGCTGAACCACGAGGTTGAGCACATAGGCCACGCATGGAGCATGTGTCAGCTGGCCTCTCCTCAAAGCCGCCACCAGGTTCCGGCCATTGTCACACACGACCTTTCCTGGCTTTAGGTTCAGAGGTGTGAGCCAGTGATCTGCCTGCTGTTTCAGAGCTGTCCACACCTCTTCTGCATTGTGGGGTTTGTCACCTCTGCAGATTAGATTCAGCACAGCCTGTTGCCGCTTCGCCGAGGCAGTGCTGCAGTGCTTCTGTGTCGCCCTGGACAAGCCAGGGGCCACAGAGCACAACACTTACACACCCCACACTCCCTGCAGGCATATCATAGTCAAAACACAAAATCCTTGTTGCCTTCCCCAGGGGCTGTTGTCCACACCAGGGGGTGGAGCCAGGCGGTTGGTCTCCACCCACCAAGGAGGAGGGAAAACACAGGCAGTGAGAGTTAAGCTAAGGAAGTTGAAGGAGGAAAGTAGTAGAGAGGAGAAAAGTGACAGCAAAGAGCCTGAAGTTGGTCCGGGTGTGTGGCCCGGACAGGACAGCAAGGTTGGCAGGATGTGGTGACCGTCTGCAGTGGAGGCCGATTGGAGTCTGCCGTAAGGACCGTGGACGGGTGGTGACCCGGCCGTACCGGACCGGTATACAAAGAGAAGCCAGCACCATTGGCAGGGGCCTTTCGGATCCCGGCAAGGCTTGGTGTCGCCGTGAATTTGCCAAATCCGTTAGTGAAGGGGACCTCAGGGTTTCCAAACAGCCAAGTCACGATAGAAGGCAACCGTCCAACCGTGAAGGGGAGACACCGCCACCGCCAAGGGCAACCGTCTCCCAGGGCCAGCGCCTCTGGGCAAAAGGGGCTCCTCCGGCCCATATCCAGGTCGGGGAGCGGGTTACCGGTGGGAAACCATCACTACCAACACTGAACTTAGGTGCAGGGAGAGACAGTCATCACTAACCTGCAGGGAGGAACTACCGCAGCCGTCCGAGGGACCCGTCCATCCAGCCACTTGTTTTACCGTGAACTGTGTCATCATCATTGGGCTGAGTGAGTACCTCCGTGCCGTGCGGCACAGCGCTGCCCCTGCGACCTTGCACCTCATCAGGCCCCGCAACCCGCCTGTCATCCATCTCTACCCCATCACCGGGCCCTGGGATAACCAACCCCCCTACCCACTGCGTGGAGAAATAACAACAAAGCTGCTCCCTGTCACAGGCTCCCGGGATCCCCGTCCAGAGCAGTGGTGGTGTCCACACAATCACCACAACCGTGGATGGCGTCACGGACAATATCCCCAAAACCCAAACGACCCCTTTTCACTCACGGGCGATGAGCGCCGCTCGAGTCCCCGGGATCCGGCCATCGCTCGAGCCACCGAGCAGCAGCAGCCGTAGAGCAGCGGCAGCCGGACCCGAGCAGTGGGAGAGCGCAGCGTTCCCTCCTCCGCCCGCAACACTTCCAGCTTGGGACTGGTGTGTAGGGTAAAGTGGATGAGGATGCGCAGGAGGAGGAGGAGGCTGAGGAGCATGACATTCCGGAGCTGTAGAGTGTGGGTGAAACCCTGACTGAGGTAGGGCCTGCAAAACTTGGTGTGTGAAGGACGTGTTCCGTCCCTCGCTCAGACTGGGTCCCAGCTTCCACAATATTAACCCAGTGTGACGTAAACGAGATGTAGCGGCCTTGCCCACATGCACTTGTCCACGTGTCTGTGGTTAGGTGGACTTTGGCTGAAACAGCGTTGTTCAGGGCACGTGTGATGTTTTGTGACACGTGGTTATGCAATGCGGGGACGGCACACCGGGAGAAATAGTGGCGGCTGGGGACCGAGTAATGTGGGACAGCTGCCACCATCAGGTCGCGGAATGCTTCTGTCTCAACCAGCCTAAAAGGCAACATTTCCAGCGCAAGCAGTCGCGAAATGTTAGCATTTAGAAGTGTGGCATGTGGGTCGTTGACAGTGTATTTGCGCCTGCGTTCAAAGGTTTGCTGAATGGATAACTGAACGCTGCGCTGGGACAAGGACGTGCTTGATGATGGTGTTATTTCTGCGTGGGCAACTGCAGGTGCAGGGCCGGAAGAGGCTTGTTCTCGGGCAGCATGGACAGGGGATTGGCTCGCATGCACAACAAGCGAAGACGAAGCAGTGACATCAGCAAGCACTGCTCCTCGACTCTGTTGTACATCCCACAAAGTCGGGTGCTTGGCTGACATGTGCCTGATCATGCTGGTGGTGGTCAGGCTGCTAGTTTTGGTACCCCTGCTGATGCTGGCACGGCAGGTGTTGCAAATGGCCTTTTTAGAATCATCTGGAGCCAACTTAAAAAACTGCCAGACTCGGGAAGACCTAACATTTGTACAGGCACCTTGTGTCGTGTTGTTCCGGGGAACAGTTGCCTGACGTCTGCCTGGGGCCACCACCCTGCTTCTTACTGCCTGTTGGGATGCTACGCCTCCCTCCCCCTGTGCACTGCTGTCCTCGCTCTGCATATCCTCCTGCCAGGTTGAGTCAGTTACTGGATCATCCACCACGTCGTCTTCCTCTTCCGCACCCTGCTCCTCCTCCTGACTTCCTGACAATTGTGTCTCATCTTCGTCCACCCCTTGTTGAGACACGTTGCCAACTTCGTGAGAACGTGGCTGCTCAAATATTTGGGCATCTGTACATACAATCTCGTCATGGCCCACTTCAATAGGAGCTGGCGAGAGGCCAGAATGTGTGAATGGAAACGTGAACGAACAGCTCTTCCGAGTGTCCAAGTGTGGGATCAGTAATGTCCGTGGACGTGTACTCGGCCTGGTGGTAGGAAGGAGGATCAGGTTCTGAAATGTGCGGTGCAGTATCACGGCTTCTGACACTTGACCGTGTGGAAGACAGAGTGTTTGTGGTGGTGCCAATCTGACTGGAAGCATTATCCGCTATCCAACTAACAACCTGTTGACACTGGTCTTGGTTCAAGAGCGGTGTACTGCTGCGGTCCCCAAGAATTTGGGACAGGACGTGCGAGCGACTAGATGTGGCCCTCTGTTGTGGCGAAATTAGAGCTTGCCCACGACCTCGGCCTCTGCCTGCACCACCATCACGTCCACTTCCTTGTTCCTTGCCAACGCCCTTGCGCATTTTGCAATGCTGTGCTGACGTGTATTCACTAGACTTGTGCGTTATATAATTGTGCTTCTTACTGCCTGTTGGGATGCTACGCCTCCCTCCCCCTGTGCACTGCTGTCCTCGCTCTGCATATCCTCCTGCCAGGTTGGGTCAGTTACTGGATCATCCACCACGTCGTCTTCCTCTTCCGCACCCTGCTCCTCCTCCTGACTTCCTGACAATTGTGTCTCATCATCGTCCACCCCTTGTTGAGACACGTTGCCAACTTCGTGAGAACGTGGCTGCTCAAATATTTGGGCATCTGTACATACAATCTCGTCATGGCCCACTTCAACAGGAGCTGGCGAGAGGCCAGAATGTGTGAATGGAAACGTGAACGAACAGCTCTTCCGAGTGTCCAAGTGTGGGATCAGTAATGTCCGTGGACGTGTACTCGGCCTGGTGGTAGGAAGGAGGATCAGGTTCTGAAATGTACGGTGCAGTATCACGGCTACTGACACTTGACCGTGTGGAAGACAGAGTGTTTGTGGTGGTGCCAATCTGACTGGAAGCATTATCCGCTATCCAACTAACAACCTGTTGACACTGGTCTTGGTTCAAGAGCGGTGTACTGCTGCGGTCCCCAAGAATTTGGGACAGGACGTGCGAGCGAGTAGATGTGGCCCTTTGTTGTGGCGAAATTAGAGCTTGCACACGACCTCGGTCTCTGCCTGCACCACCATCACGTCCACTTCCTTGTTCGTTGACAACGCCCTTGCGCATTTTGCAATGCTGTGCTGATGTGTATTCACTAGACTTGTGCGTTATATCCAAGTTTTTGCAAAACGCACACAAGTGCAGCGGAAAGCTGCCACCAACAGGCACACACGTGCGGTTTTTAAATGCAAGCACGGAGGCACTAAGAACCTAACAGGTCTCCATCCAGGGACAACGTGGAGCCTCCCAATTTTTGGCTGCCCTGCCTAAGGGCTATACTACAATAGACCCACTTCCTTCCAATGGGCACTTCAGGTTTACAGGCCCTCATGCACGTCTCTATCCAGGGACAACGTGGAGCCTCCCAATTTTTGGCTGCCCTGCCTAAGGGCTATACTACAATAGACCCACTTCCTTCCAATGGGCACTTCAGGTTTACAGGCCCTCATGCACGTCTCTATCCAGGGACAACGTGGAGCCTCCCAATTTTTGGCTGCCCTGCCTAAGGGCTATACTACAATAGACCCACTTCCTTCCAATGGGCACTTCAGGTTTACAGGCCCTCATGCACGTCTCTATCCAGGGACAACGTTGAGCCTCCCAATTTTTGGCTGCCCTGCCTAAGGGCTATACTACAATAGACCCACTTCCTTCCAATGGGCACTTCAGGTTTACAGGCCATCATGCACGTCTGTATGCAGGGGCATTGGTGAACCTCACAATTTTGGACTGCCCTGGCAAAGGAAAATACTACAAAGACTCACTTCCTCAAAATGGGCACATTAGACTCAGAGGCCTTTATGTACGTCTCTTCTCAGGGACATCGGAGTGCCACACAATGTTTTACGTAAAATCTTTCATGTAGTAATCTCAAAAAGTAACATACATTAGCTCTATCTCACTATTGGTTATGTGCCCTTAACATTTCCGCCATGAAAATTCATTTTGGTGTCATTTTGGAAGGTTTTCTGGTGAGTCCGTAAAAATGGCGTAAAACGCGGACTAAATTGTTCACAGCTGTGACTTTTGAGTGATAAATGCTTCAAGGGGTCTTCCCCATGCTGTTGCCATGTCATTTGAGCACTCTTCGGAGACTTTTGTGCCATTTTTAGGGTTTCTACATGCTGCCGGTGGTCATTTCACAAAAATACTCGGGTCTCCCATAGGATAACATTGGGCTCGTTGCTCGGGCCGAGTACACGAGTATCTTGGGAGGCTCGGCCCGAGCTTCGAGCACCCGAGCTTTTTAGTACTCGCTCATCACTAGTAACAAGTGGTTCATATTTTTTGATTAAAAACGGACACGGACGATACGTGCTGAATACGGACATACTCGTGTGTGGTCTGTGCAGGCACGGACCCATAGACTATAGCGGGTCCGTGCCTGCGTGCTGCCAGCCAAAAACGGACATGTCCTCCTTTCAGAAAACCGCACACACGTACTTATGACACGATTTTACGTGTGTGTGCCATCTACCATAGAGTAACATTGGTCTCCGTGTCTCCTTGTCTCCGGTATGTGCAAAAACAGACCAAACATGTACCGGAGGCACGGATGTGTGTTGCAGGCCTTATACACAGTGGTCATATGAATGCTGTTGATAGGGAAGAAGCAGACAGCTGTGTTATGCAGCCAATAGTATACATTTCCACTGTGAGTTTAATATACCAACCCCAGTTTCTAACGAATACAAAATGAAAATGAAAACATTTAAATGTTGAATCCCCTTCCTCAAAAGGTCTCTTATAACCCTATAGGAGCACAACTTGTAAGGTAAATGAAAAATAAACATATAAATATATATAAATATAAATATATATGAAATAGTAGGTGAAAAAGTGAGTAGATGAATAAAAATGCCATTGTGAATCTGAATCAATGTTACTAGCCCCATATCTGTAAAAACAAAAGTAATAGGGAACATTTCTAAACATATTTTTTATCAATTATAGTTATAAAAAAATGAGAAAAATTGACACTACTTTTCTTTATTTTCTCACGAATATCGCCCTATGTCAGCAACAAAAAAGAAGAGAATGACAGTAATTTAAAAATGAAGGTACATGTCTCAGAAAAAAATCCAAAAGAAAAAACTAAATTATTTAAATATGCAAACAAGAAAACATTTTACATCTACATGTACAAAAAAATCTGAAAATGTGCTTTCTCACAAAGGAGAGTGGTACATGGTTCCATCTTAAGCCCCCTTCACATGTCAGTGAAATACACACGTTTTTCACTGATGTAAAAAAGGTATATATGTCCCTCCATGTGCCGTGATTTTGGCACACGTGTGATCTCCGTGTGTTATCCATGATAACACACGGAGATCAGGCACTTATACTCACCTATCGGCTGCTGCTCTCCGTGGTGTTGAAGTTTTCTGCGATGCTGTGTCCGGCCGCCGCTGTCTCCCCTCTGTAGCTACTTCCGGGTCGGCTGTGCAGTACATATGTAAGAGCATAATTAGCAGGAGACAGCGGCAGATGAAGACAGCATCGCTGGAGACAGGTGCTTAAAAAGCTTTTTACTTTAAATGTACGTGTTTTTTCTGGTACGTGTTTCACAGATCACACCACTGTGTGGTCCGTGGGATATCAATGATATCGGAGAAATACGGACTTGTCTCTGTGCAAAAAGCATGGACAAGAGTGTGTGCCGCATGGAAACACATCATGAGAAATCAATGTGTGTGTACACCCATTGATTTTAATGGGTATGCGTATGTCCATGATTTTGGTACATATAAAAACTGCAACATATGTACCAGAATTACTGATGTGTGAAGGGGGCCTTAAACTGATAAATGTTTCAAACTGATTAAATTAGTTACCCCATAAATTGGATGAAGAAATACTAGTCACATTTTTGTGTAAAAAAAAAAAAAATACCCATATTAAATGATCATACAATAACTAGTCTTACAGGCAAATATACAGCTTATTAGAGACAGAAAATAATTATCTTGTTATTCAATGTTTTAACCTTATTGCTTGATATTGGCTTTCTCTACAATTTAGCACAATTTTTCCATAACATACAAAAATATAATTTTTTGTTTGACATGCATCTCAGTGTGACATGAGACATTTTTTTTCTTTCACTTGACTTTAAAATGTTAGCAGAGTTTAAAAAATATGCTAATTGAGCAAGATATAAATGCAAACAAGTAAATAACTTTTTTTATTCATATAAACTGTTAATACGCAGATGGGAGTTATCAGAGGAGAATACGCTCATGCGGCCAGATGGGTTTATTTAAATTTATCTCCACTAATAGATTAAAACTGCAAGGGTGACCTATTAACACATTTTTTCTATGTAAAATGAAATTTCAACCTCCTGTAGATGAAGCAATATATCAGCATTGTAGCATTTTTCACAGTGCTGGAAATTCTTTTAGAGACATTATTCTGAGACAACTCCATTTTTTGCAGCAATACATTATCAGAACAGCTTTCAGAGATGATATATTACTGTAAGCATGCCACTATCCAAAAGTAGATTCAAAAGACTAGAGTGTAGACAGTCAACATTTTCTCAGCACCGAATTTAAACAGTAGCATTAAATCACCTTCGCTGGAACCATTACAGTAACTGATCAACCCTGTCATTTGCTGGAAAAACACAAGTATTCAATCTTTAAGATTCTCTTAATGTTACTTGGTCTGCTATGCAGTAAAATGTCATGTTCATCCAGATCTACCTGCATTCAAATGTAAGAACAAATAAATGTCAAATTAGGTTTAAACCTTTGGGATATTTTGTCGAGTTGTACAAGATTATACTGTAGATGTCTTCTATGAGCTACTGTTGTAAACTATATTCATGACAGAAAGGGATCAATGCTGTAGTTCTTTTGTGACAGTGTGGACCTACAGTCATGTTCCCTCCACCTCTTAAGACATCACTGATTTTGTTGCCAATATGTGATGCTTGCTTGTAAACCTATGGTAACTTGTTTAATTCCCCTCAGTGCCGCAGTACTCCCAATTTCCACAAGATGTCACTGGCCTCAGGTTCTTTGTTGTATACTACTTTGAGGGAGAGCAGGTCTGTTTTAGGCCCCCTTCACACGTCCGTGAAACACGTGCGTGTTTGGTCCGTTTCCGTATATGCCGGAGACACGGCCAAACGTGCACCAATGTTAATCTATGATTGTGGTCACACGTCCGTTATTTCATTATGTCCGTGTGTGCGTGTCCGTGATCCGTATGTGTGTGCGTTTGGCACGGATGCATGTCCGTTATCTGCACGGAGCACGCACACGTGGACACAATGAAAGTCTATGGGTATGTGCACACACGTTAGTAAACACGTATGCATCTACCTATAGTCCGTGTCCGTTTGGTGTTTTTATTTCTAGTGATGTCGGCTATTCTTTCTATTTCTGTGTATGTCGGCAATCTCCCTGAGTCCGTCGGTCGGTCTCTCTGTCTCTCTGTCGGTCTCTCTGTCTGTCTGTCCCTCTCTCACAGTCTGTCGGTCAGTTTCCCCCCCTCTCTCATACTTACCGTTCCCCGATCTCCGGCACAGCGCTGCACGGCATTCACACTGCTGCGGCGGCTTTTACTATTTTGAAAAAGCCGGCCGCTCATTAAACAATCTCCTATTCCCTGCTTTCCCCGCCCACCGGCGCCTATGATTGGTTGCAGTGAGACACGCCCCCACGCTGAGTGACAGGTGTCACACTGCACCCAATCACAGCAGCCGGTGGGCGTGTCTATACTGTGCAGTAAAATAAATAAATAAATAATTATAAAAAAACGGCGTGCGGTTCCCCCCCAATTTTAATGCCAGCCAGATAAAGCCATACGGCTGAAGGCTGGTATTCTCAGGATGGGGAGCTCCACATTATGGGGAGCCCCCCACCCTAACAATATCAGTCAGCAGCCGCCCAGAATTGCCGCATAGATAATATGCGACAGTTCTGGGGCTGTACCCGGCTCTTCCCGATTTGCCCTGGTGCTTTGGCAAATCGGGGTAATAAGGAGTTATTGGCAGCCCATAGCTGCCAATAAGTCCTAGATTAATCATGTCAGGCGTCTATGAGACACCCTCCATGATTAATCTGTAAATTACAGTAAATAAACACACACACACCAGAAAAAATCCTTTATTAGAAATAAAAAACACACACATATACCATGGTTCACCAGTTTAATCAGCCCCAAAAAGCCCTCCATGTCCGGCGTACTCCACAGTCCTCCAGCGTCGCATCCAGCGCTGCTGCATGGAGGTGACAGGAGCAGCAGAAGACACCGCCGCTCCGGTCACCTCCACACAGCAAATGAAGACAGCCGGCGATCAGCTGAGCTGTCACTGAGGTTACCCGCGGCCACCGCCTCATCCACCGCTGGATCCAGTGACAGCGGGTAACCTCAGTGACGGCTCAGCTGATCGCCGGCTGTCTTCATTAGCTGCGTGGAGGTGACCGGAGCGGCGGTGTCTTCTGCAGCTCCTGTCACCTCCATGCAGCAGCGCTGGAAGCGACGCTGGAGCATCCTGGATTACGCCGGACATGGAGGGCTTTTTGGGGCTGATTAAAGTGGTGAACCAGGGTATATGTGTGTGTTTTTTATTTCTAATAAAGGATTTTTCGGGTGTGTGTGTTTATTTACTGTAATTTACAGATTAATCATGGAGGTCGTCTCATAGACGCCTGACATGATTAATCTAGGACTTATTGGCAGCTATGGGCTGCCAATAACTCCTTATTACCCCGATTTGCCAAAGCACCAGGGCAAATCGGGAAGAGCCGGGTACAGCCCCAGAACTGTCGCATATAATCTATGCGGCAATTCTGGGCGGCTGCTGACTGATATTGTTAGGGTGGGGGGCTCCCCATAACGTGGAGCTCCCCATCCTGAGAATACCAGCCTTCAGCCGTATGGCTTTATCTGGCTGGCATTAAAATTGGGGGGGACCACACACCGTTTTTTTTTAATTATTTATTTATTTATTTTACTGCACAGTATAGACACGCCCACCGGCTGCTGTGATTGGGTGCAGTGTGACACCTGTCACTCAGCGTGGGGGCGTGTCTCACTGCAACCAATCATAGGCGCCGGTGGGCGGGGAAAGCAGGGAATAGGAGATTGTTTAATGAGCGGCCGGCTTTTTCAAAATAGTAAAAGCCGCCGCAGCAGTGTGAACGCCGTGCAGCGCCGGGGATCGAGGAACGGTGAGTATGAGAGAGGGGGGGAACTTCAGTCACTCGAGGGATTAGCGGTCACCGGTGAATCCTTCACAGGTGACCGCTAATCAGTACTCGACACAGACAGAGCCGCGGTATGAGGATGAAGTCGGGTGAAGTTCACCCGAGTTCATTCTCATCGCGCAACTCTGTCTGCTGTCAGCCGACATTTATAAACGACATTGTGCAGCACACACACGGACATTCCACACGGACATTCCACGTACACATACACGTTAATTCCACACTCACACACGGACGTTCTGCACACAAACACGGCTAGCATACGCAATTCACACAGGTGCCACACGGACCATAAAAACGGACACAAAAACGGGACACGGACCCGAATAACGGCCCGTAACACACGTGCGTGTTTTTCACGGACGTGTGAAGGGGGCCTTAGAAACAGGAACAGCTATGGCAGGGTAAACTGCAGGTCCGGCTCAAAGTGGGGGGAGGGTTAGGGGGAGATTTAGGAAGTTGTAGGGTTCAGTAATTGTCTGCTTGAAGAGAAAGAGAAACCAGAGTAGAAGGAGAGCTGATGACTTGCTCGCTGTGAAGGGTTAACTCTCCATGGGTAGCAGAAAAGAGTGACTCATACCAGGAAAGTTTCAATAAAAAGTACGGTGGATAAAGGGGACATGTGAAAAAAAGGTACCCCCCTGCTGAAGGACAGTGGCAAGGAAAATCCGCTCTAATGCCTGTTTCACATGTCAGTGAAAAACACAGATGTTTTTCACTGACGTGCAAAAAACGCATATGGTTTTCTGTGTGCCATGATTCAAGCACACGTGGGTTGTCTATGTGCAATACGTGATATGTGATCCATACTCCCTGATTGCACATGGACGTATTCTCACCTGTCCCCGCTCCTGCTGTTCGTGGTGCTGAACTCTCCAGCTCTGCAGAATCCGGCCGCCGCTGTCTCTCATCTCTGCCGCTACATCCGGGTTGGCTCTGGCTGCATACTTGAATATGCATGCCATAATGACGTGGCCAGGAAGCTACAGAGAACAGAGGCTGCACAGAGCGTTGCTGGAGCAGGGTGAGTTTAAAATGCTTTTTATTTTCAATGTAAGTTTTTTTTCTGGTACATGTTTCACGGACCACACCACTGTGTGATCCTTGAGACATCAGTGATGCCAGAAAAAAATGGACTTGTCTCCAAGCGTCAATCACAGACATGCGTGTATGCCGTACGGAGACACAGTCAGTGAAAAATGTGCGCAGACCCATTGTTTATAATGGATCTGCGTATATATCCGTGATTCTGGTACATATAAAAACTAGCACATGCGTACCAGAATCACTGACGTGTGAAACAGGCCTAAGAGAAGTTCTTGGAAAGTAATAGCAGTGTTGAGGATAGTTTAGTCATGGTGAAACACATGGACTCTGATGTTTTTTTTATCTGTAGGTTGCAATCACATCAGCTTCTCCCTCACTCTGCGGCAGCCTATGGGGAAGAGAAAATTAGCATGCCTTTAACCCTTAGTAAAGAGCCATTCTGTGAAAAGTAAAAGATGAAAAATTTCTAAACTGTTATACCCTGTACTCAAGTTTAAGAAAAAGTAAATAAAATTAAGTTTTAAAGTGCTGGTGTAGACTTTCAATTGAGGATACTAAACGCAGCAGTACCACACTTTGTGCAATGGAGAATAAATGGCAGGCTTCACGATTTAAGTTACCGACATTAAAGCACCACCATTGTCAGTAGCAACATGAAGCGCTAGTTTATTACTACTGCCCTGGGTAAGCTCACACTTTCAACCTTTCTCAAGCAGTAAAACTGAATTAAATCATCAGTCAGTCAGTTTGATTGTTCAGGCCTCTACAAATAAAGGTTTAGTGGAGGCACAAAAAGATCGCACCACACATGAAACAATTGCATTCTAGGCATGAGCAAAGCTAAAGCAAAATATAATACACTAAAGGGTGCTTTACATGCTGCGACATCGATAACGATATATCGTCGGGGTCACGTCGTTAGTGATGCACATCCGGCGCTGTTAGCGACATCGCAGCGTGTGACACCAATGAGCGACGATCAACAAACTCAAAAACGTCAAAAATCGTTGCTTGTTGACACGTCGCTCCTTTTCCAAATATCGTTGCTGCTGCAGGTACGATGTTCTTCGTCGTTCCTGCGGCAGTACACATCACTATGTGTGACACCGCAGGAACGAGGAACATCTCCTTACCAGTCTCCACCGGCAATGAGGAAGGAAGGAGGTAGGCAGCATGTTCCGGCTGCTGATCTCCGTCTCTCCTTTGCTATTGGACGGCTGCCGTGTGAAGTTGCTGTGATGCCGCACGAACCACCCCCTTAGAAAGGAGGCGGTTCGCCGGCCAGAGCGACGTCACAGGGAAGGTAAGTCCGTGTGACAGGTGTTAGTGATGTTGTGCACCACAGGCAGCGATTTGCCAGTGACGCATAACCGACGGGGGCGGGTACGCTCGCTAGCAATATTGGTACCGATATTGCAGCGTGTAAAGATTTGTCACAACACTAGATATTGATCCTGATGCCAGCAAAGTTAATTAAAATCCTGAAATGTAATTGACACAATGAGTATTTTATCCTTGTAGATTTGGTGCAGAAATGAATCTGCTGCATGTTAATTCTAATGCATGGAACAAATCTACACCATAAACCTGTCAAAAATTAGGCTTTTTCTCACTAAGAGATGCAGGAATAGTGCAGAAAAATCTCCACCAAAATCTAAATATGTGTACACACCCTAAAGGTTTGATTCAGTTGAAAAATGTAAAATTATCATTACCACTGCTGCTTCAGCACCACTTTCTACCTCTTATTAGCAATAAAGCCAATCCCTGTATTCAGTTTGCATACTAACATGGAAGACAAAAAATTGCTACACCCTGCCCAGTGGTCCAGTGCTCATGTGTTGTGATTGTTACATTAACACAGCTGAAATATTGCTAGAAACTTAGAATTTTAGCTAAAAGACAAAACAACGGAATGTATGCCCACCAAAATAAGGCAAGTACACGGGTTATTAAATGTGAAAAATCCAAAAGGCAAAACATACTTCAACTAGCAGATTAAAAACATGTAAAACATCCTATTAAAGTTAACCAGTCATATACAGTTATGTCCAGAAATATTTGGACAGTGACACAATTTTCGCGAGTTGGGCTCTGCATGCCACCACATTGGATTTGAAATGAAACCTCTACAACAGAACTCAAGTGCAGATTGTAACGTTTAATTTGAAGGTTTGAACAAAAATATCTGATAGAAATTGTAGGAATTGTACACATTTCTTTACAAACACTCCATATTTTAGGAGGTCAAAAGTAATTGGACAAATAAACCAAACCCAAACAAAATATTTTTATTTTCAATATTTTGTTGCGAATCCTTTGGAGGCAATCACTGCCTTAAGTCTGGAACCCATGGACATCACCAAACACTGGGTTTCCTCCTTCTTAATGCTTTGCCAGGCCTTTACAGCCGCAGCCTTCAGGTCTTGCTTGTTTGTGGGTCTTTCCGTCTTAAGTCTGGATTTGAGCAAGTGAAATGCATGCTCAATTGGGTTAAGATCTGGTGATTGACTTGGCCATTGCAGAATGTTCCACTTTTTTGCACTCATGAACTTCTGGGTAGCTTTGGCTGTATGCTTGGGGTCATTGTCCATCTGTACTATGAAGCGCCGTCCGATCAACTTTGCGGCATTTGGCTGAATCTGGGCTGAAAGTATATCCCTGTACACTTCAGAATTCATCCGGCTACTCTTGTCTGCTGTTATGTCATCAATAAACACAAGTGACCCAGTGCCATTGAAAGCCATGCATGCCCATGCCATCACGTTGCCTCCACCATGTTTTACAGAGGATGTGGTGTGCCTTGGATCATGTGCCGTTCCCTTTCTTCTCCAAACTTTTTTCTTCACATCATTCTGGTACAGGTTGATCTTTGTCTCATCTGTCCATAGAATACTTTTCCAGAACTGAGCTGGTTTCATGAGGTGTTTTTCAGCAAATTTAACTCTGGCCTGTCTATTTTTGGAATTGATGAATGGTTTGCATCTAGATGTGAACCCTTTGTATTTACTTTCATGGAGTCTTCTCTTTACTGGTGACTTAGAGACAGATACACCTACTTCACTGAGAGTGTTCTGGACTTCAGTTGATGTTGTGAACGGGTTCTTCTTCACCAAAGAAAGTATGCGGCGATCATCCACCACTGTTGTCATCCGTGGACGCCCAGGCCTTTTTGAGTTCCCAAGCTCACCAGTCAATTCCTTTTTTCTCAGAATGTACCCGACTGTTGATTTTGCTACTCCAAGAATGTCTGCTATCTCTCTGATGGATTTTTTCTTTTTTTTCAGCCTCAGGATGTTCTGCTTCACCTCAATTGAGAATTCCTTAGACCGCATGTTGTCTGGTCACAGCAACAGCTTCCAAATTCAAAACCACACACCTGTAATCAACCCCAGACCTTTTAACTACTTCATTGATTACAGGTTAACGAGGGAGACGCCTTCAGAGTTAATTGCAGCCCTTAGAGTCCCTTGTCCAATTACTTTTGGTCCCTTGAAAAAGAGGAGGCTATGCATTACAGAGCTATGACTCCTAAACCCTTTCTCCGATTTGGATGTGAAAACTCTCATATTGCAGCTGGGAGTGTGCACTTTCAGCCCATATTATATATATATATAATTGTATTTCTGAACATGTTTTTGCAAACAGCTAAAATAACAAAACTTGTGTCACTGTCCAAATATTTCTGGACCTAACTGTAGTGATCATTGTGTAAAATAGACCCTCATGACATTAAAAAAATTTCCTTAAACTCTCCTTACAAAATTTTATTTTATCAGCAAAATTATACAGATTATTTCCTCTTATAAAATGTATGAACATGTTAACATTAGTGATGAGCGAGTACTAAAAAGCTCGGGTGCTCGAAGCTCGGGCCGAGCCTCCCAAGATACTCGTGTACTCGGCCCGAGCAACGAGCCCAATGTTATCCTATGGGAGACCCGAGTATTTTTGTGAAATGACCTCCCGGCAGCATGGAGAAACCCTAAAAATGTCACAAAAGTCTCAGAAGAGTGCTCAAATGACATGGCAACAGCATGGGGAAGACCCCTTGAAGCATTTATCACTCAAAAGTCACAGCTGTGAACAATTTTGTCCGCGTTTTACGCCATTTTTACGGACTCACCAGAAAACCTTCCAAAATGACCCCAAAATGATTTTTCATGGCGGAAATGTTAAGGGCACATACCCAATAGTGAGATAGATCTGGTGTATGTTACTTTTTGAGATCAATACATGAAAGATTTTACGTGAAAACATTGTGTGGCACTCCGATGTCCCTGAGAAGAGACGTACATGAAGGCCTCTTGAGTCTAATGTGCCCATTTTGAGGAAGTGAGTCTTTGTAGTATTTTCCTTTGCCAGGGCAGTCCTAAATTGTGAGGTTCACCAATGCCCCTGCATACAGACGTGCATGAGGGCCTCAAAACATTAAGTGTCCATTGTCAGGAAGTGGGTGTATTATAGTATAGCCCTTAGGCAGGGCAGCCAAAAATTGGGAGGCTCCACATTGTCCCTGGGTAGAGACGTGCATGATGGCCTTTAAACCTGAAGTGCCCATTGTAAGGAAGTGGGTCTATTTCAGTATAGCCCTTTGCCAGGGCAGCCAAAAATTGGGAGGCTCCACATTGTCCCTGGGTAGAGACGTGCATGAGGGCCTCAAAACATTAAGTGTCCATTGTCAGGAAGTGGGTGTATTATAGTATAGCCCTTAGGCAGGGCAGCCAAAAATTGGGAGGCTCCACATTGTCCCTGGGTAGAGACGTGCATGATGGCCTTTAAACCTGAAGTGCCCATTGTAAGGAAGTGGGTCTATTTCAGTATAGCCCTTTGCCAGGGCAGCCAAAAATTGGGAGGCTCCACATTGTCCCTGGGTAGAGACGTGCATGAGGGCCTCAAAACATTAAGTGTCCATTGTCAGGAAGTGGGTGTATTATAGTATAGCCCTTAGGCAGGGCAGCCAAAAATTGGGAGGCTCCACATTGTCCCTGGGTAGAGACGTGCATGATGGCCTTTAAACCTGAAGTGCCCATTGTAAGGAAGTGGGTCTATTTCAGTATAGCCCTTTGCCAGGGCAGCCAAAAATTGGGAGGCTCCACATTGTCCCTGGGTAGAGACGTGCATGAGGGCCTCAAAACATTAAGTGTCCATTGTCAGGAAGTGGGTGTATTATAGTATAGCCCTTAGGCAGGGCAGCCAAAAATTGGGAGGCTCCACATTGTCCCTGGGTAGAGACGTGCATGATGGCCTTTAAACCTGAAGTGCCCATTGTAAGGAAGTGGGTCTATTTCAGTATAGCCCTTTGCCAGGGCAGCCAAAAATTGGGAGGCTCCACATTGTCCCTGGGTAGAGACGTGCATGAGGGCCTCAAAACATTAAGTGTCCATTGTCAGGAAGTGGGTGTATTATAGTATAGCCCTTAGGCAGGGCAGCCAAAAATTGGGAGGCTCCACATTGTCCCTGGGTAGAGACGTGCATGATGGCCTTTAAACCTGAAGTGCCCATTGTAAGGAAGTGGGTCTATTTCAGTATAGCCCTTTGCCAGGGCAGCCAAAAATTGGGAGGCTCCACATTGTCCCTGGGTAGAGACGTGCATGAGGGCCTCAAAACATTAAGTGTCCATTGTCAGGAAGTGGGTGTATTATAGTATAGCCCTTAGGCAGGGCAGCCAAAAATTGGGAGGCTCCACATTGTCCCTGGGTAGAGACGTGCATGATGGCCTTTAAACCTGAAGTGCCCATTGTAAGGAAGTGGGTCTATTTCAGTATAGCCCTTTGCCAGGGCAGCCAAAAATTGGGAGGCTCCACATTGTCCCTGGGTAGAGACGTGCATGAGGGCCTCAAAACATTAAGTGTCCATTTTAAGGAAGTGGGTGTATTTCAGTATAGCCCTTAGGCAGGGCAGCCAAAAATTGGGAGGCTACACGTTGTCCCTGGGTAGAGACGTGCATGAGGGCCTCAAAACATTGTTCCCATTGCAAAGGAGCGGGTCTCCTGTCGTTGTAATGTCCATTCTGCAAAGAATGGGCGAAAAAATTTACCACTGGGGGTATACCTGAAACAAAGACCTAACTATTGTAACGGTCATCATGATGGCGCATGAGGAGAAGGAGGAGCAGTCCAGCGATTATCCAAAGTCGAGAAGTGTACCCATGGGTGAGTGGAGGTACATGGCAAACTTTAAATTCCGCTCTCATTTGCTGGTGGTGTGGTGAAGTCTGGCCCAATCCAACCCTTGTTCATCTTTATCAGAGTCAGCCTGTCAGCATTTTCAGTTGACAGGCGGGTGCGTTTATCTGTAATGATTCCACCTGCGGCACTAAAAACACGCTCTGACAAAACGCTAGCAGCAGGGCAGGCCAGGACTTCCAAGGCGTAGAGAGCCAATTCATGCCACGTGTCCAGCTTGGATACCCAATAATTGTAAGGCACAGAGGAATGTCGGAGTACAGTTGTTCGATCTGCAAGGTACTCCTTCAGCATCTGGGCAAACTTAGGATTTCTTGTGGCACTACCCCGCACCTCAGGGGCTGTGGTACGTGAGGGGCTGAGAAAACTGTCCCACATCTTAAAGACTGTTCCCCTACCTCTGGCGGATTGGACTTGTGCCTCTCTCGGCTGTACGCCTCGGTTGTCCACTGATTCCTGACCTATGCCGCTAGCGTTTTGTGAGGGGAATGCTTTGCCTACTTCCGTGAGTATGGCCTTCCGAAACTGCTGCATTTTGGTTGACCTCTCATCCACGGGAATAAGAGACAAAAAGTTCTCCTTGTAGCGTGGGTCTAACAGTGTTACCAACCAGTAATGATTGTCGGCCAAGATGTTCTTAACGCGAGGGTCACGAGACAGGCAGCTTACCATAAAGTCAGCCATGTGCGCCAGACTCTTAACAGCCAGGACTTCAGTAGCCTGACCAACAAGATGACTGAACATGCTGTCCTCCTCCTCCTCCTCCTCCTCCTCCTCCTCATCTACCCTGTCCTCTGGCCAGCCACGCTGAATCGAGGATATGACTGGTGTGCATGTCATATCCTCAATTTGGCCGGAGAGTTGCTCCATGTCTTCATCCTCCTCCTCGTCATAGTCCTCCACTGCACGTTGTGATGAGACGAGGCTGGGCTGTGTGTTATCACCCACACCCACTACTGTTTCTTGCTGCAACTCATCGCGCTCCGCCTGCAATGCATCATGTTTGTTTTTCAAAAGGGACCGTTTTAGAAGGCAGAGTAGCGGTATGGTGACGCTAATAATGGCGTCATCACCACTCACCATCTTGGTGGAGTCCTCAAAGTTTTGGAGGATGGTACATAGGTCTGACATCCATCTCCACTCCTCAGGTGTTATGTGTGGAGTTTGACCCATTTCCCGACGGCTTAGGTGATGCAGGTACTCAACAACTGCCCTCTTCTGCTCACATATCCTGACCAACATGTGCAGAGTTGAATTCCAACGCGTGGGGACATCACACACCAGTCTGTGAGCCGGAAGATGCAAACGGCGCTGAAAGCCGGCAAGGCCGGCTGAAGCAGTAGGTGACTTTCGAAAATGTGCAGACAGGCGGCGAACTTTTACCAGCAGATCAGACAGCTCTGGGTATGACTTTATAAACCGCTGAACCACGAGGTTGAGCACATGGGCCACGCATGGAACATGTGTCAGCTGGCCTCGCCTCAAAGCCGCCACCAGGTTCCGGCCATTGTCACAAACGACCTTTCCTGGCTTTAGGTTCAGAGGTGTGAGCCAGTGATCTGCCTGCTGTTTCAGAGCTGTCCACAGCTCTTCTGCATTGTGGGGTTTGTCACCTATGCAGATTAGCTTCAGCACAGCCTGTTGCCGCTTCGCCGAGGCAGTGCTGCAGTGCTTCCAGCTTGTGACTGGTGTGGAGGGCACAGTGGATGAGGATGCGCAGGAGGAGGAGGAGGCTGAAGAGCATGACATTCCGGAGCTGTAGAGTGTGGGTGAAACACTGACTGAGGTAGGGCCTGCAAACCTTGGTGTGGGAAGGACGTGTTCCGTCCCTCGCTCAGACTGGGTCCCAGCTTCCACAATATTAACCCAGTGTGCCGTCAACGAGATGTAGCGGCCTTGCCCACAAGCACTTGTCCACGTGTCTGTGGTTAGGTGGACTTTGGGTGAAACAGCGTTGTTCAGGGCACGTGTGATGTTTTGTGACACGTGGTTATGCAACGCGGGGACGGCACACCGGGAGAAATAGTGGCGGCTGGGGACCGAGTAACGTGGGACAGCTGCCGCCATCAGGTCACGGAATGCTTCTGTCTCCACCAGCCTAAAAGGCAACATTTCCAGCGCAAGCAGTCGCGAAATGTTAGCATTTAGAACTGTGGCATGTGGGGTGTTGGCAGTGTATTTGCGCCTGCGTTCAAAGGTTTGCTGAATGGATAACTGAACGCTGCGCTGGGACAAGGACGTGCTTGATGATGGTGTTCTTTCTGCGTAGGCAACTGCAGGTGCAGGAGTGGAGGAGGCTTGTTCGCAGGCAGCATGGACAGAGGATTGGCTCGCATGCACAACCAGCGAAGACGTAGCAGTGACATCAGCAAGCACTGCTCCTCGACTCTGTTGTACTTCCCACAAAGTCGGGTGCTTGGCTGACATGTGCCTGATCATGCTGGTGGTGGTCAGGCTGCTAGTTTTGGTACCCCTGCTGATGCTGGCACGGCAGGTGTTGCAAATGGCCTTTTTTGAATCATCTGGATCCAACTTAAAAAACTGCCAGACTCGTGAAGACCTAACATTTGTACAGGCACCTTGTGTCGTCGTGTTGTTACGGGGAACGGTTGCCTGACTTCTGCCTGGGACCACCACCCTGCTTCTTACTGCCTGTTGTGATGCTACGCCTCCCTCCCCCTGTGCACTGCTGTCCTCGCTCTGCATATCCTCCTGCCAGGTTGGGTCAGTTACTGGATCATCCACCACGTCGTCTTCCTCTTCCGCACCCTGCTCCTCCTCCTGACTTGCTGACAATTGTGTCTCATCATCGTCCACCACTTGTTGAGACACGTTGCCAACTTCGTGAGAACGTGGCTGCTCAAATATTTGGCTATCTGTACAGACGATCTCCTCATGACCCACTTCAATATGAGCTGGCGAGAGGCCAGAATGTGTGAATGGAAACGTGAACAGCTCTTCCGAGTGTCCAAGTGTGGGATCATTAATGTCCGAGGAGGACGTGTACTCAGCCTGGTGGTAGGAAGGAGGATCAGGTTCAGAAATGTGCGGTGCAGTATCACGGCTACTGACACTTGACCGTGTGGAAGACAGAGTGTTTGTGGTGGTGCCAATCTGACTGGAAGCATTATCCGCTATCCAACTAACAACCTGTTGACACTGGTCTTGGTTCAAGAGCGGTGTACTGCTGCGGTCCCCAAGAATTTGGGACAGGACGTGCGAGCGACTAGATGTGGCCCTTTGTTGTGGCGAAATTAGAGCTTGCCCACGACCTCGGCCTCTGCCTGCACCACCATCACGTCCACTTCCTTGTTCCTTGCCAATGCCCTTGCGCATTTTGCAATGCTGTGCACTGCTGACGTGTATATTCACTACTTGTGCGTTATATCAAAGTTTCTGGAAATTGCACACCAGTGCACCTGTACGCTGCCACCAACAGGCACACACGTGCGGTTTTAAAAACCAAGCACGGACGCAATAATAACCTAACACAGGTTTTAGGAGCAAAAATTAAGAACTCTGACACTATCAGCCACTGCTGACTGACGTGTATTATACACTACACTTGTGCGTTATATAATAGTTTGGTAAACGCACACCAGTGCACCTGTACGCTGCCACCAACAGGCACACACGTGCGGTTTTAAAAACCAAGCACGGACGCAATAATAACCTAACACAGGTTTTAGGAGCAAAAATTAAGAACTCTGACACTATCAGCCACTGCTGACTGACGTGTATTATACACTACACTTGTGCGTTATATAATAGTTTGGTAAACGCACACCAGTGCACCTGTACGCTGCCACCAACAGGCACACACGTGCGGTTTTAAAAACCAAGCACGGACGCAATAATAACCTAACACAGGTTTTAGGAGCAAAAATTAAGAACTCTGACACTATCAGCCACTGCTGACTGACGTGTATTATACACTACACTTGTGCGTTATATAATAGTTTGGTAAACGCACACCAGTGCACCTGTACGCTGCCACCAACAGGCACACACGTGCGGTTTTAAAAACCAAGCACGGACGCAATAATAACCTAACACAGGTTTTAGGAGCAAAAATTAAGAACTCTGACACTATCAGCCACTGCTGACTGACGTGTATTATACACTACACTTGTGCGTTATATAATAGTTTGGTAAACGCACACCAGTGCACCTGTACGCTGCCACCAACAGGCACACACGTGCGGTTTTAAAAACCAAGCACGGACGCAATAATAACCTAACACAGGTTTTAGGAGCAAAAATTAAGAACTCTGACACTATCAGCCACTGCTGACTGACGTGTATTATACACTACACTTGTGCGTTATATAATAGTTTGGTAAACGCACACCAGTGCACCTGTACGCTGCCACCAACAGGCACACACGTGCGGTTTTAAAAACCAAGCACGGACGCAATAATAACCTAACACAGGTTTTAGGAGCAAAAATTAAGAACTCTGACACTATCAGCCACTGCTGACTGACGTGTATTATACACTACACTTGTGCGTTATATAATAGTTTGGTAAACGCACACCAGTGCACCTGTACGCTGCCACCAACAGGCACACACGTGCGGTTTTAAAAACCAAGCACGGACGCAATAATAACCTAACACAGGTTTTAGGAGCAAAAATTAAGAACTCTGACACTATCAGCCACTGCTGACTGACGTGTATTATACACTACACTTGTGCGTTATATAATAGTTTGGTAAACGCACACCAGTGCACCTGTACGCTGCCACCAACAGGCACACACGTGCGGTTTTAAAAACCAAGCACGGACGCAATAATAACCTAACACAGGTTTTAGGAGCAAAAATTAAGAACTCTGACACTATCAGCCACTGCTGACTGACGTGTATTATACACTACACTTGTGCGTTATATAATAGTTTGGTAAACGCACACCAGTGCACCTGTACGCTGCCACCAACAGGCACACACGTGCGGTTTTAAAAACCAAGCACGGACGCAATAATAACCTAACACAGGTTTTAGGAGCAAAAATTAAGAACTCTGACACTATCAGCCACTGCTGACTGACGTGTATTATACACTACACTTGTGCGTTATATAATAGTTTGGTAAACGCACACCAGTGCACCTGTACGCTGCCACCAACAGGCACACACGTGCGGTTTTAAAAACCAAGCACGGACGCAATAATAACCTACTAACAGGTTTTTTTGGGGAGCGACAATTACAGTACAGACAAGTCAGACACTATCTGGACTGTTTTACACTGTGTACACCAGCCCCAGATATGAAGGCTGGTATACGGTCACCACTACCCTGCCTGCCTGCCTGCCTGTATACTGCTACAATAGTCCTGACAAGGACTCTTTTGGTCACTAGCCTGTATTCAGACCTGGCTATACCCTGCCTGTATATAGCAACAATAGTCCTGAGAAGGACTCTGCTACTGTACTCCGACCTGGCTATACCCTGCCTGCCTGTATACAACTAGAATAGTCCTGAGAAGGACTTTTGGTCACACTGTTTGCAGCCCTGCAACTGAAAAAGCTATAAAGGGCCGCAAAGCTTTCCCTGAATCAGCGACACTCTCCCTACACTCACTGTCAGAATAGCTGTGAGCAGAGCACAGCGCGCCGGCCGATATAAAGGCTCGGTGACGCTGTGCAGGCCGGCCAATCACTGCAATTCCACAACTAACAGGGCTGTGGCATTGCAGTGGTCTGCCAGCCAATCCCTGCATGAGGGCTGGCTCTCAAAAGAGCGCCAACATGCAGAAATGAAGACCACGAGTAAAGCACGAGTATCGCGAGATTACTCGGTCCCCCGCCGAGCAGCCCGAGTACAGTGATACTCGTGCGAGTACCGAGTAGTGACAAGCATGCTCGCTCATCACTAGTTAACATGTTTATTTTCCTAAGACAAGATCATTTTTACAAATACAAACATTTCTGGCATTTGTGGAATAAGAATTTTTTAAAACCACTGAAAACATGAACATTGAGAATACCTAATAAACAATTCTGAACCAATGTGTTTTTACAATAGTAAACGTCCCTGGTGTTAGCAGCAAGTCTACTAAATCCAAAAAAGACTAACATATGAAAAATACATTTCCAGTTTAGCATTATGATATGTTGTAAAAGAGTATATACAGTGGAAACCAGAAACTTGCATAGACTATCTAAATAGACACATATGCATGTTTTTTTCTCATTATCTGACAAGAAATCAATCACTTATGTAACTTCAAGTCCCAGGGAGATAGGAGAAAATGGGAGTACAAACTTATGATGACCTTTGACACATTCAGAGCAGGAATGAATGTGTCTCATGGATTCATGTCTTTTTACTAGAGATGAGCAATGTTCGAGATTTGCCAATTTCATGTTCGAGTGATTTTGGGGGGTGTTCGAGTCGTTCAACGAACTTGAACTATTTGCTAAAAGTTCGGCAGTTCGAGTTACGTTCGAGAACGGTTCGAGCACCAAAAGCATGTCTTTTCACAGTAAGTATGTGCACACCTTTCGTATCTGCATGCGTCCTGCATCCCCAGCACAATCCCTCTCTCTTTCCTACTCACCAATCACGGGCGTCTCGCTGCACGGCTGTCACAAATCTCCAGCGGCATTTCCTCTTTTGAAAATGGCTGCCACTTCAATATTCAATTAGTTATTCCGTGCTTTCCCTGCCCACCGGCGCCCATGATTGGTTGCAGTCAGACACGCCCCCACGATGAGTAACAGCTGTCTCACTGCAACCAATCACAGCCGCCGGTGGGCGGCTCTCTATCATGCAGTAAAATAAATAAATAAATTAAAAAAAAAATGCGGTTCCCCCATATTTGATACCAGCCAGGATAAAGAGACACGGCTTGAGACTGGTATTGTCAGGATGGAGAGCGCCACATTATGGGGAGCCCACCACCCTAACAATATCAGCAGGCAGCCGCCCAGAATTGTCGTATTCATTAGATGCGGCAGTCCCGGGACTCTACCCAGCTCATCCCGAATTGCCCTGGTGCGGTGGCAATCGGGGTAATAAGGAGTTAATCATGCCAAGGCGTCTCCCTGAGATACCTTCCATGATTAAATTGTAAGTGAAAGTAAAGAAGCACACACAGCGAAAAATCCTTTATTTGGAATAAAAGACAAAAAAACCCTCATTTAACTTCTTATTAAAATCCCCAAACAACAATCCAGGTCCGAAGTAATCCACACGACACTGTCAGCTCTGCTACATGAAGATGACAGGGAGCGATCTGTGTCCTCTCCACGTAGCACCTGAAGTAAGTTGCACTGTCACCAGACTTCACTCTGCAATGGAGATGTCAAGATTACCAAATCTACCTATATTTCTCATTAGAGCCAGTGGCTCAATGGATAGAGCTCCCATCAAAGAAGCATTATTTCATGAGTTCAAATCCCGGCCATCCTGGTAAAAATTTAAATTTATTTTTAATTTTAAATTATAATTATAATTTATTCATAATTATATTTTAATTTAATTATGCACTGAGGGAAGAGCTGGACATCAGCTGTGAGCCGCGGGACACACCTCTAAAATCGGAGCAGTTCACGAATGAGTCTACATAGCTCTCTCTCACTCTCTCCTTCTCTCTCTTTTTCTCTCTTTCGCTCTCTCTTTTTCTCTCTCTCTCTCTTTTTCTCTCTTTTTCTCTATCTCTCTTTTTCTCAGTCTCTCTTTTTCCCTATCTCTCTCTTCTCTCTCTTCTCTCTCTCCTTGTCTCTCTCTTTTTCTCTTTCTATCTCTCTCTTTCTCTCTCTCATCTCCTCTTTTTCTCTCTTTCCCTCTCTCTCTCTCCCCCATCTCTCTCTCTCTCCTCTCTCTTTCTTTTTCTCTCTTTCTCTCTCTCTCTTTCTCTCTCCCTTTTTCTCTTTCTCTCACTCTCTCTTTTTCTCAGTTTCTCTTTTTATCTTTTTCCCTGTCTCTCTCCCTCTCTCTCTCATCTCTCTCTCTTTTTCTTTCTTTCCCTCTCTCTCTCCCTCTCTCTCCTCTCTCTCTTTCTTTTTCTCTCTTTCTCTCTCTCTCCTCTCTCTCTTTTTCTCAGTCTCTTTTTTTCTCTTTCTCTCTCTGTCTCTCTTCTCTCTCTTTTCTCTCTCTCTTCTCTCTCTTCTCTCTCTTTTTTCTCTCTCCCTCTCAGACCTGGCGATGATCAGCTGATGCGGTCACCTGACGGAATCAGCTGACACTATAAGTCGAGCGCTGAGGCCAGCTTTTTACCGCCCGGCCGGCTAAACTATCAGCTGATGCTGTCGGACAGGAGTCTGCACAGAAGTGTGTAGTTTTTTGGAGGGTTTTTGCACTCATGCATTAGCTGATTGTATAAAAGCCGTTTATACAATCAGCTGCTGTGCCATGTGATTCAGGCCCTTGAACCTGACACATCATCTGACCACTTTGCCTTCCAGCAAACCGATTAGATGATATTGGATCCAGATTGGACGGCGCCGGAACCTTGACCCAGGATTACTGCAGAGGGGGGTTCTTTATTTCAATAAAGATGGAGTCACTAACTGTGTTGTGTTTTATTTCTAATAAAAATATTTTTCTGTGTGTTGCGTTTTTTTTATCTGTACTAGAAATTCATGGTGGCCATGTCCAATATTGGCGTGACACCATGAAGTTTGGGCTTAGGGCCAGTTGATAATATACAGCTAGCCCTAACCCCCATTATTACCCAGCGAGCCACCCGTCACCAGGGCATCTGGCAGAGTTGGATACAGTGCCAGAAGATGGCGCTTCTATGAAAGCCCTTTTTTCTGGACCAGCTGTGAACTGCAATTCGCAGCAGGGGTGCCCAGAAAGCTTGGGCACCCTGAGCTGCGGATTCCGATCCCCAGCTGCCTAGTTGTACCTGGTTGAACATCAAAATTTGGCGAAGCCCACGTCATTTTTTTTTTAATTATTTCATGAAATTCATGAAATAATTTAAAAAAATGGACTTCCCTATGTTTTTGGTTCCCAGCCAGGAACAAATAGGCAGCTGGGGGTTGGAGGCAGTCCTTAGCTGCCTGCTGTGTCTGGCTAGCATACAAAAACGTGGTAAAGCCCACGTAATTTTTAGGGGGGGCAAAAAACTCAGTCCTGGATGGAGTATGCTGAGCCTTGTAGTTCTGCAGCTGCTGTCTGCTGTTTGTCTGTATGGAGGAGATCAGACAGCAGCTACAGAACTACAAGCCTCAGCATGCTCCATTTTCTAGTGTATGCAGGAGAGCAAACAGCAGCTTCAGAACGACAATGCTCAGCATGCTCCATTCACTAAAGTATGCAGGAGAGCAGACTGCAGCTGCAGAACTACAAGGCTCAGCATACTCCATCCGGGACTGTATACGGGAGTTTTTTGCCCCCCCCCAAAAAAATGACATGGGCTTCACCATATTTTTGTATGCTAAACAGGTACAGCAGGAAGGTACGACTGCCCCCAACCCCCAGCTGCCTATTTGTACCCGGCAGGGAACTAAAACAATAGGGAAGCCCTTTTTTTAATTATTTCATGAATTTCATGAAACAATTAAAAAGAAAATCGACATGAGCTTCACCCCATTTTTGTGTCCAGCCAGGTACAACTAGGCAGCTGGGGATTGGAATCCTCAGCATAGGTTGGCCCAAGCTTTCTGGGCGCCTCTGCTGTGAATTGCAGTCTACAGCCACCACAGAAAATGGCGCTTTCATAGAAGCGCCATCATCTGGCGCTGTATCCAACTCTTCCAACAGCCCTGAAGTCGGGTGGCTTGCTGGGTAATAATGAGTTAATACTAGCTTTGTTTTACTAGCTAGTATTAAGCCAGAGATTTTAATGTCAGGCAAGTTTGACCCGGCCGTTAAGAATCTCCAATAAAGGGTTAAGAAAAAGACACCACAGAGAGAAAAAATACTTTAATAGAAATAAATACACAGACACATTAGAGACTTCATGTTTATTACTCCTGCCAGCCCTCTACGATCCTGCTCTTCTGTCTTCTTTCTCCTTTAGGCCATGCAGCTCTGCTACATCAGACAGCACTTCATGGGAGGAAGACGCTGCTTCTCCCGTGCAGTCTATTCACTCAGTGTGTGAGCAGAAGCTGCGTGCAGTAAGCGGTGACGTCACTGCTGACAGGCGAGTTACCATAGCAACGGTGCTCCGATCACGTGATTCCCTGTGCCGCAATTCACCGGCTGTGGCAACCAGTCCTTGCATGTGGGCTGACTCTCTATAGAGCGCCCACATGCATGGACGGGAGTCGACCATGCGCCAGAGCATTTCGCCGGTACACGGAGATACTGGAAAGTTCACCGCGTACCGGAGAGATGCACTGACAGGACCTAGCATGACGTCTAGCCATGTGACCAGTCTGTAGCCAATGAGATAATAGACACGTGACTGGTCACATGCTATTTTGACGTCACGATAGGTCTTATCTTTAGTGCTGGTTACCAGAAGGACGCAGTGATTATCGGAAGGAAAAGAGGCAGGAGACAGAGTGCAGGACGCGTCGCAGGGACCTGTAAGTGTTATGGCAATGTTTATTTACTGTATTTGTACCTGTATAATGTGTTTTTATGTGTTTGTATTTGCCTCCCATTGTTTTTAATGAGGTTTGAGAGGTTCGTCGAACGGTTCATCGAACGTTCGTCGAACGGAGCCTCCGTTCGACGAACCGAACCTAACTCGAACACCAGGGGGGTGGCTCATCTCTACTTTTTACATCAATTAAGAGATGTGCTCCTCAGACCATCCAGGGGCATCTCAGTCCTGGACCAGGCCTCAATCAGAGGTCAATAAAACTTTCACACTGAACTGCAGCAATATTTATGGCCACAACAGTTTGTCCTCTTGCCATAGTGATAGTTCTGCTTCACATAACTTGTTTTATTTACTGCCCCATTCTATGTCCTGTATCCTGTTGTGTATAAATAAGAGACTCTTCAGATTTTGTGTTCTATTGAGCCTGAATAAGAGACCTGAGTAGTCTCGAAAGCTTGCTATTATTACCATCTTTTTAGTTAGCCATTAAAGGGTATCAACCACTGAGGACTTCAGTTCTTTTAAAACAATTTTTTAAGAATTCAGAATAAACCTTTACCTTTTGGATCACACGCAAACATCAAAGCACACACAAACATCGGATCGCAAACACATCGGATCACATTCATACTCACCACATGCAACGACCTTGATCTTTTCTCACCGGCAGAAGCCTGAGAGGCAGTGTGGTGGAACGCAACAAACAGGACCTACGGCGGGACATGTAACTTGCTCTCATTATTCCCTGTGGCGGAAGAGCTGGATGTGATGTGTGTGTGCGATCAGCTGTGTGTGTGCGATTGGCTGTGTGTCTGTGATCTGCTGTGTGTGTCTGCGATCGGCTGTGTTTTTCTGCAATCGGCTGTGTGTGTCTGCGTTTGGCTGTCTGTATCTGTAATCGGCTGTGTGTGCCTGCAATCGGCTGTGTGTGTCTGTGATCGGCTGTGTGTGTCTGCGATCGGCTGTGTGTATCTGTGATCGGCTGTGTCTGCCTGCGATCGGCTGTGTGTGTCTCCAATCGGCTGTGTGTGTCTGCGATTGGCTGTGTGTGTCTGCGATCGGCTGTGTGTGTCTGCGATCGGCTGTGTGTGTCTGCGATCTGCTGTGTGTGTCTGCGATCTGCTGTGTGTCAGTATGTCAGCTAGCAGCAGGGAGGACGGCGTGCAGCACCGACCGGAGATCACACGGAGGACCTGGGAGCCACGCAGAAGTCCGGGTGTGGTGAGTATGAGTCTCCTGGGAAGTCGGGGTTTGCTTTTTTGGGGGGTAAATTTACCCCCCAACCGTGTTTCTTCAAGAATAAGACCTCCTCCAAAAATAAGCCCTAGTGCTTTTTTGGGGGCAAAAAAAATATAAGACAGTGTCTTAGTTTTGGAAAAACACGGCATATACAGTATATGTATATATATATATATATATATATATACATTATATATATATATATATATATGTACACAATATATAGTTGTATAAAAATGAATAGATAATTTTAAAAAATGACATAGTGCTTCGCGGTATTTTTGATTTTCAGCGCACATAAAGTAGATGTTTTGTCGCAGTAAGAGTCCCAAAATAACGCATGTTGGTTGCTCATGTGCAGGTTCATGCATGTTGTTGGCAAAATATTGGAATTTATGTCTCTACTAAGTCATTTTGTTACAATGTTGGCAGATAACATAACTTAGGTCATTGTGACAGTCTCATAAAAGGCCCAGGCTAGACAACCATTGCTGCCCATGCAAACTGCAGACCCGTCAGATCTGTGGCTGAGGATGCATTGTATGCCATGGTGGCATCACTATGTGCTTATGCATGAAGCGGCACTTAAGCTCCTCATCTTTCTCCTCCTCCTCCACCTTCATTGCTGAGCCATTTAGCTGTATGCGTCTGCATTCACACCAAGTGGGGTCTACAATCTCATCTTCTCTGTTGTCCCATTCCTTACCCTGACAGTAACCCTCCTTCTGTCCTGACAGCACAGTACAGTTTGTGTATTCCCCAGGTATTCAGATCTCAAAATCCTCACCTCCACCCAGAGGTTAACGTCTAGTGATAACGGGCTATATTCTTCTTGGATCCTACTTTGTCCAACCCCAGAGGCAACTGACAAAGATATTGGGCATCAGTGAAGATGCTTTTCTTCTCTTGGGTCTGTAAATCTTTGGAGCAGACCCTCTGATGCCCATGCAATAGAATGTGTGAAAATCTCTGCACACTCACATATCTGTGGTTCCTCACAGTCATATGGTCCACTATAGAGTTGTGACACGGGGGAACCAAGATTAATTGAGGTGCCACCTCTGAGGACTGTACTGTGTGTGATGCTGAGTTGGAGGAAGTGGAGGCCACTTGATACAGCGCTTGCCATCCACTGTAGCAGGTGCTCTTTCTGGCCCTCATCTACAAGTCATAATGTTGTGCTGCTGCTAAAGAAAGAGAGTCGAGTGGCCTATCCTGTAACAGAAGTTGTCAGTGATCTTTGCATAGGATGAGGTGGTGTTTGTTCAGTAGAGCTTTCAGTAACATTAGCACCTACCTCACATACACCTCTGACACTACCCCGATACCCCCTTCCTCTATGACCACGGATTTCCCACTTATGTTTGATGTACCCTTTCACTATTTTAACTAGTTGTTTCATAACCCTAGGCACAGGCTTATCAATCATCTGTCACTAAATTAGCAATGACTATTTAGATGATAAAATTACAATTGAAATTTGTAGCTAGACCCACTAGCAATCTCTATTTAGATGATGAAACTACAAAATCTGTGGTTCAGACAAAAATTGCCATTTCATCAATTAAATATTGATTCCAAAATCTGTGGTCCAGGCAAAAAATTGCAATCTCCATTTAAATGATGACTGGCAATTTTCGTCTAGACCACATATTTTGCAATCTCTTTTTAGATGATGAAATGGCAATTTGTGCCTGGACCCACTAGCAATCTTTATTAAGATGATGAAATAGCAATTTATGTCTGGCCCACTTAATTTGCAAACACTGATGAAAAGCATATTTGTGGAATACAACATTCCATACACCATGCCCCTGCACTTCCCTATTCTACACTATCCCCCTTCTGTCAATCTGAACTAGCTAAAATTAACCCCCCAGGTAACCTATTTGTTTAGTAGCAGCACCACTGTCCCTAACTGTAGCAAACACAAAATGCGCCAATGTCGCATGTCCACTTTTTACATGCAGAGGGACATGTGACTTAAGGGTGTTTTATACGCTGCGTCATAGCTAGTGATTGCTAGCAATGTCACGAGCGATTGTACCCGCCCCCGTCATTCGTGCGACATGTGGTGATCGCTGCCGCAGCGAACAATATCGCCACGGCAGCGTCACACGCACGTACCTGTTAAGCGACGTCGCTGTTGCTGCCGAACAATCCCTCCTTCAAGGAGGAGGTGCGTTCGGCATCACAGCGACATCACGGTGGCGTCACAAAATGGCCGCCCAATAGAAGAGGAGGGGAGGAGATGAGCGGGCCGGAACATGCCGCCCACCTCCTTCCTTCCTCCTTTCCGATGGACGCAGATAGGATGATGTTCGTCGTTCCTGCGGTGTCACACATAGCGATGTGTGGTGCCACAGGAACGACGAACAACCTGTGGAATGAAACACCAACAACATTATGATTTGGAGTGACGTGTCAACAATCAACGATTTTTGCCATTTTTGCGATCGTTCATCGTCGCTCCTAGCTGTCACACACTGCGATGTCGCTAACGATGCCGGATGTGCGTCACAAACACTGTGACCCCGACGATATATTGTTAGCGATGTCACAGCATGTAAAGCACCCTTAAGTCAGCAAATTATACAAGCACTTGTGCCTGAACCTTGTGGATGTTTTCTGCTCCCTGATTGGCTAACAGAACATCCACAAATGAAGTTAAAAAAATAAAATACAGTCTGACGTTCCTCTAATCTTTCCTCACCCCCCATTCATCAAACACGTCCCCCCCTGTTTATCATAACAGGACCACTATCCTAGCCAAAGTAAAATTAAGATAGAAAAAAAAAATAAGCGCACACGTGATCAGTATCCAAACAAAGCCAATTCTTACCACTTTTTAGGAAAAGAGCTCGGTCAGCCGAGCATGAATCTGAATGGGCAAGATTTGTACAGAATTTGAAATTTGTGAACCTTTTTCAAGTTTTCTCATTGCTAGCTTACACTTTTCACCTCTTACTGATCAATGTTTAAGGTAGAAATGCTGGTCCAGGCCATGGCTCAGGTAGAGTTGAGCGCGGTTTGTGGTTCGAGGTTCTCCAGTTCTAAGCTCGAGTGATTTTGGGGGCTGTTCGAGATCGAACTAGAACTCGAGCTTTTTGCAAAAGCTCGATAGTTCTAGATACGTTCGAGAACGGTTCTAGCAGCAAAAAGCAGGGCTTTTTACAGCTACAGTGTGCAG